>NC_089860.1:26043712-26758712 GCF_036373705.1 Amia ocellicauda
TACATTATTATTAGTAGGATTGGTATAATATTTACAGTATTACTACTTATATACTATTAGTAGTATAATCTTAACCGTATAACTATCAATATATGTATTGCTTCTTTTACTATTATGACTATTACTGATATAATTACGTTGAACAATATTATTACTATCACAATCGTGGAGTTATTTTTTCAATATTAAAATAATAAAAGTGAATGTGAGACAGAACACAAATCACAAAATACAACAGCCCCCAACACAGCAGTACTCTCTTTTAATTTCTCTCACTCTCTCTGAACAGGGAGGGATGTGGAAGACAGATGGAGGGCTGGGGTCCCCCCCACATTTCTCTCTCTCTCTCTCCATCTCTCCATCTTTTCCTCTTTATCATTTGTCATCAGTTCCTGTCACCAGCTCACCCTTCTGTCTGTTGTCTCTCTCTCTATTTCCCATATTTTCCTTCTTCCTCTGTTTCCCTCTGTTCTGCTCTGGTCTCCCATTCTTCTTTCAGTTTTTTTTTCTTTTAATATTCTGTCTCCTTGTTTGCGCTTGTCCCCACTTCTCCTTTCCTCTCTGTCTGTTGTTTAGGCTCACTCCCTCTTTTTCACCTACCTGTCTTGGTTGCTCATCTTCTCATCGGCGTTACTCACCCCCTCTCCAACTCTCCCTCTCTCTCTCTCTTTCTCTGGTTTAGTAGGTCAGTACTTGTCAGAGTTAATCTGTTTTGCTCTGTGTTGTGCTGCTGCTTCAGAGCTCACAAATGCAGACTGTGTGAGTGTCAATACAGGGGGCTGCAGTAAGTCAGGGTTTGTGATGCATCGTGAGACAAAGCGTTAAACACACCACGAATCTCCATAGGGTTCAACACTCCCTCTCTGTCCCGCACACCATCTCTCCCTCTCTCTCTCCCCCCCTTTCTGTGACTGCTAGAGGAGAGCACAACCGTTTTAAACAGAGATAGAGAGAGGGCACAACATGAACCTGCTGTAGCACTCCAGGCTGATTCCTGTATTATTACCATTAACATTAATTAGTTAATTACGTAATTGATTCATCTTTTTAAAAGTTAATCTGAGCTGACTATAGCTGTGCGGCTGTGCTGATGCACTGACCCAGTGATGGGAGAGAGAGAGGGCGGGAGGGGGAGAGGTATCTAGGAAGAGACTGAAGGAGATGGATATCTATGGTGTGCCTGTGTCTATATTGTGTGTGTGTGTGCACGAGTCCAAGGTGTCCCTGTGTCTGTGAGTGCTGTGCAGTTTATCCGTGATGAGAATTTGGCTCTGGGCTGCTGGCTGCTCCATCTGTTTAGGCTTTAATCACTGACGGGATGAACAGCGTTGGGCCAGAGCTGTGGCCTGGCTGTGTGGACGTCTGGTCAGCAGGGGCAGTCTGGGGGCAGTGTGGTCAGTCTGGCTGCAGTATGGTCCAGTTGATGTCAGCCCCCTGAAGAGCACTATTGCCTAGGACAGTCCACTGGAGAACCATCTATTTCTGGACAGTCTTACCTTCCCTGAGTGCGTCATTGTGTAAGGAAATGCAGCCTATTGTGTTGGAATTACAGGAAGCAATTACTCAGCAAGAGAGGGAAGGAGAGAGGGAGGGGGGCTGTTTGACCTTGATGTGGGTGGGGTATAGAGGCTGGGGACTGGGGTGGAGGCCACTCTCTGTCTGTCTGTGTCCCGATCACTCAGCATCCAAACTAGGAGAGGAAACGAGAAAGAGAGGTTCTGCTGCACCTGGAGAGAGAGGGGGAGGAGAGGAAGACTTGGGGGGGTGGGGGAGAGAAGAGGAGAAGGGAAACGCAGTAGGGGGAAGAGGAGAAGAGGATCAGGGCAGAAAGGGAGTTGGGGAGGGAGGGAGAAGACTGCGGGGGGTTAAGAGTGAGAGAAGGAGGAGAGCAGATTCTGTGCTTGTTTGGTCAGGTTGTGTTCATCCTCAAAAATAACATGGAGAAACTGTTTTTAAATTATTGTTATTTTAATCATTAAAAGGGTGATTTAATCTGCACTGAGTTTAAAGTGATAGCAGTGAACTTGGCAGCAGTTTCACAGGAAAATCAGGGCAGGGGGACTTTCAACCCCCCCATCACCTGCTCTCTTTCCCTTCTGCAGAGAGAATTTGAATTTGAGAGAGAGTGAGTGAGTGAGTGAGTGAGTGAGTGAGTGTGTGTGTGTGTGTGTGTGTGTGTGTGTGTGTGTGTGTTTGGGGAGGATTCAGTGTGTGAGTGTTTGTCATTGTGATTGTGAGAGAGTGTGTCCGTGTGTGTGGTGGGGTACTTCCTCTAGTGACACAGCAGAACTGAGAGAGAGCCAGGCTCCATGAAGTGCATTCTTGGAATAACAGGGAGAGTGAGAGAGGAGGAGGAGTAGGTGGAGGGAGGGGAGGGAGGGAGGGAGACAGGGAGGGGAAGTGCCGGTCATGTTCAAGGAATCAGCTGTAGTTCTTAAAGATGCAGGAGACCAGAGAGTGAGCAAGATGCACGCAAAGACCCACAGACAGAGATGGTGTACTTGTGTGTAATTTTTTTATTTTATTATTGTTGCTGCTGCAGACAGACAGACATACATACATACATACATACATACAGACACAGAAGTGTACATCTCCCACTCCCACAGTGTGACAGGTTTACAACCCGTCTGTACCTGTGTGTCTATGGGAGTGAGAGAGAGTCTGTGTGTGTCTGTGAGGATGTGCGATTCACAGTGACACTGTGCATGGTACCGATATAGAATCAGGAAAAGAGGGCAAAGAAGAGGTAACGGATACAGAGCGGGGAAAGAGATAAAGATAGATAAACAGATACATTTGCAGAATAGTATACAGACCAGAATTTTAATATCATTTCCATCTTTGTCTCTCTCTCTTGCTCTGTTTCTGTCTCTGTGACAGTAGTCATAAACAGTGTCTTTATAGCAATTTTTTTCAATGTTAAGGCTATGGTTAAAGCAATGGTTTCTTCAGAAATGCTACAATAAGCCACTGGACAGTATTTGTGCTTTGCTAGCTGTTGAGCCTTAATATAGACTAGAGCTCTGACAGCTCTGACAGTGCCCCCGACCCCCACCCATCCCTAGAGAGGGGTGAGTGTTTGAGTTTCCCAGGGGAGTTTATTGACTCGCTTCCCAACCACC
The DNA here is from genome assembly GCF_036373705.1 of Amia ocellicauda. Lineage (NCBI taxonomy): Eukaryota > Metazoa > Chordata > Actinopteri > Amiiformes > Amiidae > Amia > Amia ocellicauda. Next base: position 26,046,838 of record NC_089860.1, read on the forward strand.
CCTCTACCCCATTGGTTTCCCAGTGTTCCCCCCTGAAATCCGGCTCAGTGAGTAATGTCTCTTCTGTGAAGCATTTTTAACACTTCAGTGTGACCAGAGACACTGCGGCTCTGGACAATGTGTGTTGTATTGGACTGAAACCGCACTGCTCTTCACTGTACCGCACTGTTCTGTCTGTCGGTATTTAAGCCTGTGTGATTCTGTCTTGTGTGTGTGTTTTTGTTTGTATCTATTTCTGTGTGTGCGTGTGTATTTGAGGGTGTCTACGTGTGTATGTGAGTGTGTGTCAGGCAAGGTGTGGGGCTAAGTGTGTTGCAGCAGTGTAAAAATCTGGGGGGTGGGGGGTGTGTTGTGCCCTGACACGTAGGAGGATCCTCTGTGGTGTCAGAGTGGAGCACCCTTCGCTACACACCCAGATCTATCACTGTCAGTAAGTCTGGTACAGTGGTCTGCTATACTGTAAGTACAGTAGAACAGTGTTACAGTAGGGGGCTGTGCTGTAGTAACAGTATATTAGAACAGTCCTGATGCAGTACTTGTTTCTAGTGCATCAAAATAGAAAGTGCAGTGAAGGCTTAAAGCAGCATTTTTTTCTTGCTCCATTTCTCTTTCATCAGTTTTTTTGAATTCAATGCAAAGTGCTTCCCTTTGTCCCAAGGGCCCAATGTAAAATAAATGGAGAGAGAGAGAGAGAGAGAGAGAGAGAGAGAGAGAGACTTCACTATACTGTAGTGAGATGTATTCCAATTCAACAGACTGTACTGCAATGACCTGCTGCAATAAACCGGGCTGCATTGTGGTGGACTGTATTGTAGTCAGTCAAACTGCAATCTAGTCACTCTAGTGTGCTGTACTAGGCAGTGTTATACATGGATGGAGTGTACTGTACTAGGCTGTAGTGTAGTTTTGGGGGTGCCCTGTAGCTCACTGTACTGTACTGGGCTATACCAGTTGAATGTAGTGCACTGTACTCTATTGTGCTTCATTGATACACTGTAGTGCATTAAACTGGGAAGTAGGGTAGTTATCTGCTGACTGCTGTGCATTGTCTGATTTTTCTTATTTTCCTCTTTCTTTCATTGATCTTTGTACTGCAGTGATTCACAGTGCTCTGGTCTGTGCTGTGTTGTGTTGGGGGGAGTGGGGGTGGCGGTGGGATTCTGTATTTTCCAATGGCAGTGTCTGTCTGTCTGTCTGTCTGTCTGTGTGTGTAGTAAAGGCTGTGCGTCCTGCAGATGAGATCCTCTGACAGCTGCTGTGCACATGCTCTGTGGAGCTGCTGTGTAATGGCCTTCACATGTGCCCTGCCTGTGCTGCGTTTTGGCCTGAGTGCAGACACAGTAGCACTGAGGAGGAGGTGCCAAGATGAGAGGGAGAGGAGAAGAGAACAAAAGGGAGATGGAAATATAGAGAGGGAGAGGGAGAGAGGGAGAAAAGAGGGGTGTTGAGTAAACAATAGTTGTGTTTGCTAGAGTAGTGTGAATGGCATTACTCTGCTGATCTTCTGATAGGGGAGTCTCTGCCTCTCTCTCTTTCTCCCCATCTATGTTTGCCTTCCCATCTTGACTTCCTTCTACCCTTGTCTATCTGCCTTCTTTCCTTCCATCTCTCTCCTTCAGTCGCTCCCCCCCCTATGTGCCAGCTGCTCTGTCACAGTGGCATTTTTGCTCAGTTCACTGCTGCACCTATTCACACAGCTAGTCAGGTGAGACTCCTTCCTCCCCCGCCCTTGCTCAATCCTTTTCTCACACAGCCTCTCTCTCTCTCTATCTCCCTTAATTTCAATTTCACTTTAATTTTGTTTTATTGGCATGTCAACAGTACTGGTATTGCCAAAGCTTTCATCTGTTTTTGCTTTTGCTTTTTTTACCAAACAGAAATAATAAAACAACATGCCAGTAAATTAAACAATAGACAATGCATATCATTTTTCAGAGACATTCTCTCACACATGCTCACACACTCTGACACAACCTAGCCACCTGCCTCCTTCCCTCTTCACCCCCCCACTTTTTGCTCTCCCTCTCCTTCTCCCTCTTTTACTTTCTCTCTTCTCCTCCTTTTCCACCTATTCATTTTTGTAAACTTCTGACTTTTGACGAAAGACAGAAAAATAAGAAGTGGCGAGACAGAGATAGTATATGTAGAGTTTATTGTGCTTATGCCACTGTGTGTTCCCACCCCCCCGCACTGCCCCTCAGAAGAAAAGACTCAGACTGTATAAGAATTTTGAAAGATCAGAATCTGAGTGTTTGAATTCCACCAGTCCTGGCTCAGCGCTGAATGACGGGACGGAATCTCAGGCGCGTTGCCACGGTGAAGCCCATTTGTTGGTGGAATTTTGAAGGCGGGAGGTGGAAGGTTACAGTAACAGCAGAGAGAGCTGACTGATGGGGTGGGGCGGTTGTGGCCTTAATGAACACACACGCATGCACAACACAACACAGTACACAAATATACATGACCACACACGTGGTGAACACGCAAACTGAGTAGTGCTCTTTATTGTTTTACTTAACTAACCCAGTAGTGAGAGATCCAAAGCATCGTAGAGTAGAGGTACACAGTAAATAACTGTATCTTTATTTGTAAGTAGCCTGTGAGTGGACATGGACCTTGTCAAGCTTACTGCCTGTCTCACTCTCTCTGTCATTCCCTACAGCAGGGGTACAGACAACAGATAATATGCTGCTTCATTCTTCTGACACAGCTGTCTGTCTCTCTCCCTCCTTCCGTCCCTGTGTGTCTGTCACTCCATAGGGTGTGTGGGTGTGGATAAGGGGGGGGGGTAAAGGGTGTGGTGTGGGCTGGGGCTGTGGGGTAGGGTGTGTGCAGGGCGGCTGAGCGGGTGTTTGAGGTTTAGGGAGGAATTTACTGATGTTGCAATTCTAAAATTCTTCCCTCCCTCCATCCCTCCCTCCCATAACGCACTCTAACAGCCCCCCGCACCCAGTCCCCGGGGAATGTGTGAGAACCACGCAGCTGTGACTCCCCTGCTAACCTGTTGGATCGAGGAATCCCAGAATTCCCGGGATTAGTCTGGCTCTGGCATTCCGGCAGCTGGGAATGGGCTGCAGTGACAGGGGAATAGTATTCCGTGGGTTGGGATTGCAGGAATTGTTTTTTTTTTATTAATTGATTTAGTTTTTAAAAGGACCTCCGATATAGTAAACATTAGAGCTTAATGAGTGCTCTCTCTTGATTTCTTGGTTTCACCCCAAGCAACATATAACCCTTATTCCCTGCAACACTGTACCCCGCCATGAAACACTCTGATTCTGTGACAGCTGAAGAATTGACACCACTTAATTTAGAAGGAAAAAAATATATGACCGTATGCCATTAGACACATTAGCTCCCTGCCCTGTCTGTCTGTCTGTCTCCCCATCTCCCCCACAATGCCAGCTGTGTGGGTTGGCGTGACCAGGCATTTCCAGTTGTGCCGAGTACACAGGTGGTGTGTGTGTGTCAATGTGTGAGTGCAAAAGATTGTCAGTACATCATCAACAATGACAACATCATCAATAATAATAATAATAATAATAATAATAATAATAATAATAATGATTGAATCACTGAGGAAGGCCATTGACATTGAATGAGCTGGCTGATAGCTCACTGAGTGCCTACCCAGCCATGGCATTTGTCACCCCCCTCCTCTGGGGCTGTTCTGTCTGACAGCTGCCCGCTTATGGAGGCCCAGGCGCTGTACTGAGACAGGTGGGGCCCAGGGCAGCAGCTCCTGACATTCCTCATTTACAGCCACTCTGCATTCAGTGTCACAGAGTACAGCACAGTAGAGTAAATTACAGTACAGCATAGCATAGTACAACACAGCACAGTATAGCACAGCTCACATTCCAGTTCTCGGTGCTGCAGATATAGCGAATACCTTTTTTTCCCATTTCTCTTTCTCTGACCCACCTCCACCCCTCTCCCATTCCCTCCCTCCTGCTCACTGTTTCTCTGAGCACAGTGTGCTGAGAGTGGAGAGCTAATCCTATTAGCAAATTCCCATGTTAGCCTGACAGTTTTCTGTTTGTGTGTGAGTGTGTATCAGTCAGCACACAGGGCCAGTTTTTGTGTATGTATGGCCATGTGTCAGTGTTACAATGTGTGTGTGTGACGGGATCAGGGGTTAATGTGTATGTATAAACCTGTCTGTGTGTGTATGGAGGGGGATCAAGGGTTAATGCGTGTATATATCCACCTGTTACTGTATACGTGTGTGTGAACCTTGCTTGTTTTGAGCTAAAAACATAACCCTGTCACAGTACAGGAGGAACTGATAGAGCATGGCAGGGGGAAGGTTATCCAGGGAAGGGTGGAGAGAGAGAGAGACAGAGAGAGACAGAGAGAGAGACAAAGAATGAATTAAATGTAGGTCCTCATAGCAGAGTGGGAAAGGTGAGATGTGGAAAAGAAGAGTGAAAGAGAGGGAGGGAGACGTGCTCTGCTGATTAATCACAGAGCAGCTCAGTCTTGGTCTCCGAGCCGACAGTCAGAAACTGGCACATGGGGGGGGGGTGTGGGCGACTGGAAGGAGGGCAGATAGAGAAGGGTAGAAGGAAGTCGAGAAGGGGAGGCAAATATAAAAAAACTCAAGCTCTCTCTCCCCATCTCTATTTATTTACCCTTCCCCCCCACCCATTACCATATTTATTTGTTTATATTTATCATTCATATCTCCTATTGTAATGCATTGGCAATACATTGTATATGGCATTCCAGTAAAGCACCTTGAATTGAATTTTAGAGTGAGGGATTAGGGGCCCTGTACTGTGGGGGGATGGGGAGATGTTGTGACCCGTTTTGGTGTGCTCTCTTTCTCCTGTTACAAAAGCTGTGTGTGTGTGTGTGTGTGTGTGTGTGTACACAGCACTAGCTGTACTAGTGTACAGTGTGTGTATGTGTGTGATTGTTGGTCTATATGAGTGTGTGACAGTGTGTGACTATTGACAGGAGGAGAGAGAAACTGATACAATAATTGAGAATGCCTTTGGGAGTTTCTTTTGGCCCTTTGGGCTTGACAGCACTGAAATGGTCAAAAGCGATTTTTTTTTATTTTGCCCCAGTAACAGAGCAGTGATACTCAAGTGAGAGGAGGTTCCCCTGAAACAGGACCTGTGTGTGGATTGATTGATCGACTGACTGACTGAATGATTAATAGATTTTAGTGACGTGTGACCTCTGAGCTATGGGGTTTGACCTATGACCTAAAGGATGTCATCAGGGCTTGATTTGGATGATTTCATGTCAAAACATAAAATCCTCTGACAATGTAATTGTTTTGCTTATTTATTTTATTATTTTTAAAACTTTGAAATGCAGTAAGAATCTCTGTGTGTGAGGGAGGCAGCAGTGGTGTTTGTGTTATTGAATCAATAACTTGGTTTATTGATCTCGGAGGGGGGTTGTACTCCAGATTTCTGATTGAACATACTTGGCTCTCTGGAACCCTCCCCAGGGACTGTACCCCCCACCCCCAAGCAGAGAACCACACTCAATAAAATGAATTGAACAAGTGTCTACACTTCTCTCACTCTGGGTGAATCGTGGCTGCTCTCACCTGCTCTGTCTGCTCTGCTCTTCTGTCTCTCTGTGTCTGTTTCTGTCTGCATTCCTGTGTTTCTGTCTGCCTTTCTCTGTCTCTTTATGTCATGAAATCTAATCTGAATTCTGCACAGGGCCTTAACAGTTCAAGTGTGACTGACTGAATGATACACAGGCACACTGACGGACTGACTGCCTGCCTGACTTGACTGACTGACATACTGACAGGGTAGTTGAGCTCCTTTAAGAGAGAGATTCATTGCCTAGTTTACATGGTTCAGCAACATCCTGGTAGCAATACTGTAGGGCCTTGTGTTGTATCTCACTGTAGCGTGCTGCTCTGCTGCTTCCTCAGTCATGCACAGAACCAAGAGAAAGACGCACATACTGTTATTATTGATTTACAACTTTACTGTACTTGACAATCCCTTACTGAACAATTCAATGCAAACGAGTCTCATGTTACATAACTTTAACCCACAGTTAAGAGAGTTCTTCTGTGTATCCACACCAAAAACATCAAATGAAAACAATCAAACCTTTTGTATTAGCAGAATTAACTCATACTGTGACAACACAGAGTGGGGACCCTGTCTCCAGTGTTTGTCATTGTATTACGGCAACGCTCCAGCTGTGCTCCTGGCGGACAGTAGTGCGTTAAGGACACTGGATGGGCTGGTGTGGACAATACCAAGACACTTCCTCTTCCTGTACTTTTAATTTTAATAGTTAGGCCAAAAAGAGAGATGGCGAGAGACAGATACAAAGAGATGTGGAGACACAGAAAGATGCGCAGTGACAGTGTGATCAAGAGAGGCACAGAGCCTGAGACTGGGAGGCAGGACCTAGGATGCGGGGCTGTGGTTACAGGGATTTAAGCTACAAGCAGCTCAGGTGTGTTCTGTGTTGTAACTCAATAAATACTTACAGGACAGAGCGACAGAGGGAGAGAGCGAGTTGTATACTTTAACACACACATAAACACACACACACTCTCTGCCCCTCCTTCTTTGTCCCTCCTGCTCAGTGACATCACCCTCTGTGGTTAAAGTTCAGTTCCTCCTTGCCGGCACTGAGCGGCTGTGTTTCAGTCTTCCTGAGAGCGTGGCGCAGGCAGGAACGCACACTCACACACACGCGCACTCACGCACACACAGAGGAGAGGCAGACGGAGCCATACACATGCAGACACACTCACTAAGACGGCCGGCAAACTCTCCACTCTCTGCTCTGCTGAAAAGACACGCAGAGCAGGATTAAAAAGCAACGAGAGACTGAAAGAAAGAACAGCGACACCAACAACAAAAAGACCATTTCCGAAACCTGTGGATTACCTCTCCCCCCCCCCCACCCCCCAGGTGTCACCTGAGGGAGGTGGGCTGCCTGAGCAGTGAGATTATTCAGCTGAGCTTTCTCACTGCCCACAACTCCAGCTCCCTGTGCCCTCCCACTTCTCCCTCCCTCTCTTTCTTTCCTCCTATCTGTCCCCCTCTCTCTGTCCTGTTCCCTCTGTTTCTCTCTCTTCTGTTCCCTTTCTCTCTCTTGTTCCCTTTCCCTCTCCCCCTCTCTCTTTCTCCTTCTGTCTGGTTCCCTCTCTATCTCTCTCGGGGAGCTGGGTGCTGTGCGGTATGAGCTCAGCCGCAGCCTATCGCCAGTTCCTGCAGGGGCTCAGTGACAAGAAAGGTTGGTGGAACATCTTTTAAAACGGCTTTCACTACCCTACATGGGGCTTTAAGTTAAGTTAAATGAACTTTTATTTATATTTATGTATAAATAAATCACTGTCAGGAACACTGAAGCACCACTGCTCCGTCCTGCTATTTATTTATTAGTTAAAACAATTTTTGTCAGGTTTGGAAAGTTTGTTAATTATTTCTCAAAGTGTAAAGAACTCTTTGCCCTGCCTTTCCTTCTCTTCATTCTCTTTCCCTCTCTTTTTATTTATTTAAACATTTTTATTTTCTTTCAGTCTTTCCTCCCTCCCTCCCTCCCTCCCTCTCTCTCCCAGTAGTTAGTTTTAAAGCTGGTTGTTTGTTTGGTGTCTCTGTCCTTCAGTGAGCACAGGCTGGCAGTGATTAACCGTATTTCTGAACAGCGTCACTGTGTGTGTGTGTGTGTGTGTGTGTGTGTGTGTGTGTGTGTGCATTTGTCTGTGTTTCTGCTTGTGTCTGACTGTCAGCGTGTGTGTGTGTGTCAGCTTGTGTGTATGTCGGAGTGTCCACTGTCTGGGGTCCCCTCAAAGGAGAGCTCCCAGAGGGTCTCGGTAGCAGACGGCCAGTGTGGTGCGTGTCTGGAGATATTGAGCCACAATGAGGAAAACTGACACCACCATACAACAGCTGTAACTGGCAGGGGTGGGGGGTGGGGGAAAGCGAGAGAGAGGTGTGGGTGGGGAGGGGGGGATAAGAAGTATTTCATATTTTAATCATATCCCTAGTTTCAAAGCTTGTGCTTTTATTATTTTATTTTTTTACCTTTTAATTTCTACAGATCTTTACAGCATTTTCCCCACCTGTATTACAGACCTAAGCAAAGCAAAACAGAAAATAATGAACAGTGAAAGAAGCAGTGCTGTGTAGTTTGTTTCATGGTCTGCTTTGCCTTGACAGATGCCCTCGGCTCAGGCTCCGGTACAGCAGCAGCGTTACGCAGGCAGGTCCTGACCTGATCGAGGTCTGCTTGTTTAGGGGTAGATTACCTAGTTTTGTAAAGGTTTTTGGTGAATTAATGTACGTAGGTCAGTGCTGCTGCTTTGGAGTGTGCTCCCTGGTGGGCATGGTGGTGTTGTTTTGTGGGACACTCTGTATATACATAAGCACCAATACATTTGAGTTGGTGTTGGCCAGAACAGCAGGGCTCTCTCTGTATCTCTCTCTGTCTGTCTGTCTACAGGTCTTTAAACATGTGTAATAAATTGCTGTCTAATAACAACCTGCACTGGCACTGATGGCAGCATTTGTTTAAAGGGAGGCTCTTCTGTTTCAGTCAGACCTTATCTAACTTTTTGCTCACCCTCTCTCTCTCTCCCTCTCTCCCTCCTCCTTCCTTGATTGCTCTCCTTCCCTGTCTTGCCCCACCTCACTCTGGCCTTCACTTGCTCTCCTTTTCTCCCCTTTTTCTCTCTTTCTCCTACCCCCCCATCTGTTGCTCTCTCCCCCTCCCCGCTGCAGACCTGTGCAGTGCAGTGCAGCCCAGCCCAGTTGCGTGTGTGTTCAGCAGTGTTAGTATCTCAGGAGTGTGTTGTGCCCTTGTAGCGTGTCCCTCTGGCCCTCCTATGTAAATACAGTGGCTGGTGATAAGAGCGGCTCCTGGGCCGGTGTCTGTTCCCGTCACCCTGAGGAGAGACTGCTGCAGTGAATGGGGCCCAGTCATGCGGCAGGCTCCTGTTCTTCCCCACTGGTTGTACAGGAGTCACAGGAGGCTCCTCATGGTGTCCTCGCCCCTCTCTGAGTGGTGTCAGTGTGCCAGTCGCTCAGTATGTCAGTCTGTGTGTTTTAAACAGCCCCTTGAGTTGCTGTGTGTGCTGTAGACACAGTCTGCTCTCTCTCTCCCTCCCTGCCTGCCTGCGGTACTGTTAGGCCTGGTCTCTGGGGTCTGTGGCAGAGCCAGGGAGACGCAGCATCACAGTATCTGGGTTAAACGCTGTCATTCCCCTGGAACAGTAACTGTACAATTTCACGGCTTAGCGCTTTGGTAATCTTGTTATGTTTTAACGAGCCCTGTGTTGTCATTTCATCAGTGGCCCTTTAACAACATAAATTAATTAATCAATAAATATGTTGCACCCCTCCATACAGTATGCCCATCTTCTGTTAGGATGTTTTGTGTTCGAAGCGGGCTCCTGATACTGATGGGACAATCGGCTTTTATCCTTCAGTGTGCTTAACTTCTAATTCAATCTTGGGTCACGGGTTGCAATTTATTATTGTTATATATTTATTTTTCTTCATAACGATAATGTTAACATTTTGATTCCTACTTGAGGCATTTTGCATGTCAGTCTCTGTGAGAGTGCATCTCTGTGTGTGAGTGCATCTCTGTGTGTATATGCGTCTGTGAGAGTGCATCTCTGTGTGTGTATATGTGTCTGTCTGTGTGTGAGTGCGTCTGTGCGTGTGTTTAATTCCAGAACTTCAGCTGTGTGTTGTGCAGCAGTTGTACCCTGGCTGTGTCATAGGGGAATACCTACAATACATGTGTTGAGCATTTGTCTGTCCCTGATGTGAGGAATGTGCTGGTGGCCTTTAGATCTGAAATGATTCACACACTGACTGACTGACACACTGATGCACTGACTGACAATAATGTTGTATTGTGCTGTGTGACACAGTGTGCATTGTACTGCACTGCTGTATTCTGTGCCTGTACTGTGCTGTACTGTACTTTGTTTTTGCACTATACTAACACTGTACTATACTGTGTGTCTGTTCTACACTGCTGTACCGTATTTGTTTCATAATCACGTAAAACCCAACACTTCAGCTAAACAGTTTAAATATCAACTGCTCTCTCAAATCCCATCAAACTGAATCTGCTGGAGCCTGTGCTGCCCCGCCCCCCCCTCCCAGCTGTCTGTCTGAGGCCAGCACAGTGGCCTATGGGGGTGGGGTGCTGGGGCTGTGCTGTGTGTCTGTATGCAAGTGTTTCTGTGTGACTGTGATTGTATGCGTGTGTTCTGTTTGAGTCTGTGATTGTGTGACTCTCACTTTCTGTGTGTCTGCTTGTGTGTGTGAGGGTGTATGGTGCTGTGAGGGTGTGTGTGTGTGTGCGTGCGCTGTCTGGGGATTTGGTGTGTGTGTGTGTGTGTGAATGCATTGTTGATGAGGGTGTATGCAGTGTGTGTATGCAGTGTGTGTGAGGGTGTATGGTGTATGCTGTGAGGGTGTGTGTTTGTATGTGTGTGCGTGCTGTGTGGGTATATGGTGTGTGGGTGTGTGTGAATGCATTGTTGATGAGGGTGTATGCAGTGTGTGTGTGTGTGTGCACATAGTAAGATGATATTACAGCAGGATTTCAGCTAATCAGGGTTAGTGTGGATTAGTGCTGGGAGGCGACAGGGTGAGATGCTGAGGCTGAGGCTACCGAGCGGCCTGGCTTACTGACGGAGATCACCCACACATGTACAATCACACACACACAGTAATACACTGCATACACATATACACAACCACACACACACGTACTGTGCACACTGCATACACACATGCAGCTGTCCATTAGGTACACGCAGACGCGCACTGCCTTCGCAATCACATATGTATACACAAACACTACCTTCTGCACGTGTGCATACACACAGACACACATGAGGATAGACATGCCATGCGCGTGCATGCATACACACACACACACACACACTGTGCAGTGCAGAGCAGAGCAGAGCATAGCAGAGCGAGGGGAAGGGCAGGGCAGTTTGTAGAGTCACAGAAGATTGCTGCTGCTGGAGAGGGTGTGACAAGCTGGGGCCACCAGTCACTCTGCAGCCACACAGACTGGCAGGGAGGGACAGAGTGTGGGAAAGGAGAGAGGGAGAGTGGCGGGGAGAGGGGGAGGTACAGAGGATGAGATGCAGTTATAGAGAGCGCAAGAGAGCGATCTGGGTGAGGCGATAAGCTTGTAGTCCCGTCTATCTGCGAGGCCCACTCCTGGGTGGGGTTGCCCCTCATATGAAATAAACACTAGCGATTGTGGGGGGGCATAGTCGAGCCATTAGACCCCCCCCCGTCCACCCCTTCATCTGTAAGAGTGTAGCGCCCCCTGTTGCCCCCTGTGTGTAAGGTCAGTGCTGCTTGCTGTGTCAGTAATGACTGTTGGACACAGTGGCTCCAGGACAGACCTGTAAACATTATGCACAGATAACCTCTAATTATACTACTGTACTGTATCGCACCTAGAGGACACACTGTATATACACAGATTACTGCACTTTAAATAATACTGTACTGTATACACACTGCAGTGTATATACACACCTGGAGTGCACACCATACTGCACTGTATATTAACACTGCATTACACTATATATACACACTACTGCACTGTATATACACAATGTACTGTATATAAACACCATACAGCACTGTATACACACTGTACTGCACTCACAAACCTGGAGTGCATGTCATACTGCACTGTATATACACACTGTACTGTATATACACACCTGGAGAGACAGGACAGGGAATGCAGAGTAAATGAGAGATGTGTGAAAAGCCAGGTGAAAGGAGGTAAAAAATGCAGAGTAGGAGTTTGTGAAAGAAAAACATTAGGGGGGAACAAACAACAACCAAACTAACTAAAGGAAACATTAGAAGTTATTTGCATCCTCTACCAACACTCCCCCCAATTCCCCATGTGGACCACTGTCTCCTAGCATTACTGTGGCAATGTGGAGTTCCGGGCAGATTAGGGATCAAAGGGCCACGTGAAAACCCCCCCCCCCCACCCACAACCATAGCTCTGGTGCCAACCCTCGCCCTCCCAGGCAGCACGAACACCACCTCGTTAAAAATGGATTATGGCTGTTTAATGACCCCTAACGACCCTTAATTAGCCCAGTCAGGCAGAGGAGTGGGGAACGGTGGGTTGGGGTGAGTGGTGTTGAGGGGTGTAAATTAATTCTGATAATTAATCGCTCTCCTGGGCATTTCAGCACTGTCCCACAGAATAAGATCAAGCAAAAAATAACTAAGTAGGATTATGCATGTTTACTATTCTGGTGCATCTCTCTCTCTCTCTCTCTCTCTCTCTCTCTCTCTCTCTCTCTCTCTCTCTGTCTTTTCTCCTTTGCAGATTGCAATTGTTTGTAACGTTAGCTTACAGAGTAAAAGTGGGCAGGTTGTTTGGAGCACTGTGACAGTACAGCACAGGGCTTCACAATACGGAGATCCTGTACTTCAAACAGAAGCTTGTGCCTCAGACAATAAAATGTATTCCATACAATACAGGCAATATAGGTTACAGCACAATACAGTGTGTACACTGCTTCAAGTGCTTGTGTACTGTAGTGGCACTAACAACAGATGTTACACTGCAACACAGAGTGCACACACCGTGCAGCTCAAATCTGTACAGCTAACAATGCAGAAATGTGAGAAATAGGACTTAGATGCTACCCTGCAGTACAGTGCAGGGCTGGCAGGGAGGCTGGCATTCAGGCGGGTACCGTCTGCTTGTTGGCACAGAAGTTGGCAGCGTGCTGTCCAGACCACTGATAACAGGGCCACGCTGGTAGCAGCTGTGATTGCTGCAATCACAACAAAAACAGAGCCACACATTCACTTTTCGTTCACTCAGTGTTGTTGTTTTTGGAGTCACAGTTGTATTTATTTGTGTAGTTGTGTGCTTAATTGCTGTTGTAAGGTATATAGCTGCTGTTGTAATAATAATGTTTGTAGTTGTTATTGTAGTTGTTACACTAATAGTTGCTGTTGTAGTTACTTTAAAAGTTGCTGTTGTATTTATTGCATTCGTAGTTGATGTTGTAGTTACATTAATAGTTGCTGTTGTTGTAGTTACATTAATAGTTTGTGTTCTAGTTCTACCATAGTTCCTGATGTTTTTTCTAGTTGTCTGTAGTAGTAGTTGTTTTTTCTGTCTTTCACTCTTTCTCTTAGTCTCTTTCCCTTTCTTACACACTCTTCCTCCATCCTCCATCCATTTGTTTCTATGACTCCTCCCTCTATCAGTTTTTTAACCAAAACATTTTTTTATTCTCCTCCTGTGCGCGCTCTCTCTCTCCAGGCTGTCTGCCAGCCTCTGCTGGGCAGGAACACAATCACTCAATCACAGGTTAATGAGAGAGAGAGAGAGAGAGAGAGAGAGAGAGGTTCTTTCAGAGGGAAGTGTGACTGTAAATCTCTCCATTCATTCTCTCTCCCTCTCTGTCTCTCTCACACTCACTCAGTTTAATTTAATTCATTGATTCATAATAAACATTCGATTCACTTGTTCTCTTATCTTCCCTCTCTCCCTTCTACCTTGGATCCTCTGATCCTTGCTTCTTCTTTCAATCTCTCTTCCTTTCTTTCTTGGCACCTCTCACTATCTCTGTGTGTAGACCACAAACTTCGTGTTAAAAAGTTTAATCATCATTGCTGTATTACTGTTGGGTAAAACTGGTTTACTTAGCTGACTGTATTTTATGCCACTGTCTATTTGATGTGCACGCAGAGACACGCTCACACACACACACACATACTAAGATGCACAAATGCCAAGACACTGACACAGACGCACCCAGACACACTCTCTATCAAACGCGCTGAGACACACTGCTGTGCTGTGAGTTGTCGGGGGAATTGCAGCTTTCTCACAGGCAGTCAGAGGAGAAGCTGCCTGAGAGACGAGCGCTCCCTGCTTCCCGTCCCCTGTGCCCACTGGTGTGCTGCGCAGAGACGCCAGCTCTCCAGGTTAACGGGGTTAAAGGGGCTAATGAGGTATGTGGTTAATTAGAGTGCGCAGGGCAAGGTGTGCCCAGCTGTGTGTGTCCCAGTACAGGGTGGGGCAGGTGACGGGTGTTTATTATAGAGAGGTGTGGCGTAATTATCACTTTTTAATTAAAGGTGATTGTCAGGAGTTTCCAAAGAGTCGCTTCTCTATCCCTGGTCTAACCACTAACCTACACTGCCTACCTTTCTCTCTCTGTCTCTCTCTCCAGTCCATCAGCTCGGTGTGTCAGAGGTTCATAGAGCCCAACTCAGTGAGAAGCTAATCTCTCTGTTTCTCTGCCAATTGGAAACACAGCCGGACTGTTTGTGTGGTGGCTTATTGCCCCCTGGCTGCCTCCTGGTGTATTGCATCGATCCAACTGGAATTGTGGTGAAGGAGAGAGATAGAGAGGAAGGATGGATAGAGGAAGAGATGCTTATCTAACAAAGAGAAGTAGTGTAATTGTTTAGTTTTTTTCCGTCTCTCTCCATCTCCCTCAGGTCTAACCACTAGCCCACACTGCCTCCCTCTTTTTCTCTCTCCTCTTCCTCCCTCCCTTCCTCCATCCACAATTTAATAGTTTTTCCTTTGTTTTGTGTGTTTATGTGGTGTTGTGTTCTTATCAGCAGTGCAGTTCGTCTGCCCTGCCTGTCCCAGGGGCTCAGTGTTGTTGTTGTCCACACCCCAGGGTCAGTGGCGCATAGCTGCATGGGCACTGTGCGTGTGCGTGTTTGTGTTTCAGTGCTGTGTGTATTGCTCAGAGCGCTGTTTCCCATGGTTTATAAACTGCAGATTCATCAGAGTTATCTGCTGCAGCTGGACAGCCACCTTCTTCCTGTGGGGGTGAGGGGGGATGGAAGAGAAGGCATTTCTCATCTTTCTCTATACAGAAAGAGTGTAGGAAAGAGAGAGCGCGAGATACAAAAAGTAACACAGATATACAAGTCTTCTCTGTACTGCGCTGAATGATATTGTATTAACCCCCTGCCTAATAGTCTGTACTGCAGTGTACACCGATCAGCCATAACATTATGACCACTGACAGGTGAAGTAAATAACACTGATAATCTCGTTATCATGGCACCTGTCAGTGGGTGGGATATATTAGGCAGCAAGTGAACATTTTGTCCTCAAAGTTGATGTGTTAGAAGCAGGAAAAATTGGCAAGAGTAAGGATCTGAGCGACTTTGACAAGGGCCACATTGTGATGGCTAGACGACTGGGTCAGAGCATCTCCAAAACTGCAGCTCTTGTGGGGTGTTCCCGGTCTGCAGTGGTCAGTACCTCTCAAAAGTGGTCCAAGGAAGGAAAAGCAGTGAACCGGCGACAGGGTCATGGGCGGACAAGGCTCATTGATGCACGTGGGGAGCGAAGGCTGGCCCGTGTTGGTCCGATCCAACAGACAACCTACTGTAGCTCAAATTGCTGAAAAAGTGAATGCTGGTTCTGATAGAAAGGTGTCAGAACACACAGTGCATCGCAGTTTGTTGCGTATGGGGCTGCGTAGCCGCAGACCAGTCAGGGTGCCCATGCTGACCCCTGTCCACTGCCGAAAGCGCCTACAATGGGCACGTGAGCATCAGAACTGGACCACGGAGCAATGGAAGAAGGTGGCCTGGTCTGATGAGTCACGAGTTCAAGGTGTTGACTTGGCCTCCAAATTCCCCAGATCTCAATCCAATTGAGCATCTGTGGGATGTGCTGGACAAACAAGTCCGATCCATGGAGGCCCCACCTCGCAACTTACAGGACTTAAAGGATCTGCTGCTACCGTCTTGGTGCCAGATACCACAGCACACCTTCAGAGGTCTAGTGGAGTCCATGCCTCAACGGGTCAGGGCATAATGTTATGGCTGATCGGTGTATCTTACTATAGTGTACTGCAGTGTACTGTATTACTGTATTACTCTGTTTTACCCAGCCTGTACCTGGCTTTTGTACTGAATTTGACTGCAGGTCATGGTGCTGGGGTCTGTAACTTGGCAATGTACTTAACTGCACTGTAGAGCACTACATTGTAATGGAGTGTAATGCCACAAGCTGTGTGGAAACTGACTGTATAACCTAATACAGTGTAATTTTAATTGTGCTGTACTGTACTATATTGTACTGCACTACAGTGTACTGTGAAGCACTTTACTGTAATGCACTACACTGTACTGTGGCGCTGCAATGCACTGTGCTACAGTATAATAAAATAATGTGATGCAGTATACTATACTATACTATACTGTAGTATAGGGCCCTATGGTTAGTGTATAGGCTTGTTACTGTGAGTGTGGATTACTCTGCATATCGCTGACAGGCTTCTCTCCTGATATATTTATGTATTTGTATGATAGTTTGCTTATCTATCAGTTGTGTGGATTGTGTAGTGTTTTGTTGAGTTTGAGTGGGAGTGTATTCATCACAGTGACCTTGGCTGAATGCTGTGGAGATGCTGAGTCAGGAGAGAGAGAGAGAGAGAGAGAGAGAGAGAGAGAGAGAGAGAGAGAGAGAGAGAGAGAGAGAGAGAGAGAGAGAGAGAGAGAGAGAGAGAGAGAGAGAGAGAGAGAGAGAGAGAGAGAGAGAGAGAGAGAGAGAGAGAGAGAGAGAGAGAGCAGGAGAAAAGGGAAATGCTGATATACCTACTCATTATATTATAACATTACATTTCACACACTTGTAATACTTGTAATGATAATGCTGATGATACAAAAAATTGATAATAATAATGATGATGATAATAATAATGGTACTATTGTGTGTGTGTGTGGTGACCTCAGTGTCTTTCTTCTTGAAGAATGAATAGAACCATTCACATCCCTACACTAACACACATTAACACCCAGAGCCCTACAATAACACTGCAGTCCTCTATCTCGCGCTCTCGCTCTCTGAAATTCAAAACAATTTTATAGGCAGAACAATATTTAAGTACATTAACTGACAGATATCAATAACGCACACATTCTGTATCTCACTCTGTCTCTGTGTTTGTGTGATTTTGAGTGTATATGCCTGTGTATCTAGTATCTCAGTTTTTGTGTCTTTGTGGTTTTGTGCATTTCTGGGCATGTCTGGTTATGACTGTGTTTGTGTGTGTCACTCTGAATGTGGGTGTGTTTGTCTGTGTGTGGGTGTCTGTATGTTTGGTGTCTGTGTTTATGCGTTTGTGTGTTTTTGTCTGCCTGTCTTTGTCATTCTGTCTGTCTCTAAATGTGTGTCTTTCACACTGGTTATGTGAGTGTGTTGTGTACATGTGTGTAGGGTGTCGAGAGTGGTGGCGGGAGCCCAGCTCTGTGATTTGTGGCCAGACAGCTTAACCCTGAGCTTCACAGGATCTCTCTCTCTCTCTCTCACACACACACTATAGCTCTTCTCCTCCCTGTATCTTTCTCTTTGCCCCTCTCTCTCTTTCTCTTTTCTACTCCATGTCTTTACCTGTCTCATTCTTGTTTCTCTCTCTCTCTCTGTCCCCCTCTCTGTCTTTCTGTCACCCTCTCTTGCTCTGTCAACAGGGGAGGCTGTAAATAAAAACTGGGTTTGTGCTAAGGAGTGAATGCAGGAGTATCTCCTTTTAGTTTAATTGAATTTCAACTGAAGTCTTCCTATTAGCCCTTCTGCTATTTTTATCATTGATGATGTAGTGGTGGTTGTTAGATTTGTGGTTTTGACTTGTCCTGCACATGCTGTTATTGTTACCCTGCCATGAGATGAATGCTCATGTAATGTATGCTTTATAAATTAATGATTTGGAATAATTGATTAATTGACTCAGTGCTTGCTTGACTGGTTCAGAGACCAGTGTGGGTGAGATTGATAATGACACCCAGGGTGGGGCAGGGGTGTGCGTGTGTGTGTGCTGAGGCCAGTGTTGCACCCATGCCGATTGCGTGACAGTGGACCCGTGTGTGGCAGTGTGGTTAGCCTGAGCTCCTGTGGAAAGCCCCACTCTGCTAGGTATCAGTCAGAGAGGAAACCATGGCCCCGGTCTGAATCAACACAGTACACTCTAATGCATGTTAAAATGTTGTTATAATCAGGCCCTAGCTCTGCTCTCTCTCCCCCCCCCCCCCCCCACTCTATCTGTGTCTCAGTTTCTCGGTGAAACAGACCTGGTTTAACTCCAGCTTCCCCCCCCAAAGTACTCAGCACTGAGCCAAACGCTTTTTAAAATCTTCCATCTAATGCAGATGTTGCTGTAGTGATGTGATGTGATGCCAGAAGTATGATCTAACTGTTACAGAGCAGTGCAGCACGGTGTCACACAGTCAACTACAGCCCAGTGCGACACGTTACCGTACAGTACACTATGATGCTATACAATGTTTTATGGTACTGTACTATATAATTATTGTACTATACAATTCAGTTTAATATGTACAGTACTGGCACACAGACGCACACTAACTCAGACAGAAGCAAACAACCACTAACTCAGAGACCTACTGATACTGAGACAGACCGACAGATAGACACACAGAGACAGGCCAGACTTGTACACAGTGAAAGAGAAGGGCAGACTGACACACAGACAGACACACACACTGACACAATGCAAGAGACAGAAATCCTGACGCACACTCACATAGGAGGAGTCTCCCTCCCTCTCTCCCCCCTTTTCGGCAGGAGGGAATCAAACTTTTTCTTCTATTCCTCTTTTTTGGAAAAAAATAAATACTGCGCTGACCAATTGCTTCAGTCTGAGAACTTGTTTCAGTGGAAAGGAATTCAGTATAAGAGTGTCAGAGACGGAGACCGACAGAGAGGGAGAGAGAGAGGGAGGGGGGACAGAGGGAGGGAGTGCAACAGAGAAAAAGAGAAGCAGGAAAAGATAGTGTCTGCATGGCAGCATGTTGACTGCCACGAAGAAAAAAATTATTACTGATTAATAAAAGAGGGTGAGAGACAGAGGAGTAGAGGCACATTTAAAAAAGGAGACAGGAAAAGAGAGAGAGAGAGAGAGAGAGAGGGGAAGACAGCCAGCAGGGAAACGTGAGTAAAGAAGAAAGAAAATAGAAAGACGAGAGAGAGAGACTGACAGACTGTTACACTAAGTAAAGCACAGAGTCTTATTGCAAACTATTTCCAGGTCTGGTGTTTGGGAGAGAGAGATGCATAGTCAGTGAAAGAGATAGTCACACAGAGAGAGCAAGGTAATTAATATTGATCTCGTTGAAGTATAAGAAGTTTATGGAACTTGCCAGAAAAAGGGAGGGTGAAAAAAAGTGTCCTGACTGATAGACCGATGGATAAGTATAAACATGCATTGTTACACATAGGTGTGCAGGTTAGTGTATCGGAAATTGTATCAGTGTATCAGTCTGTCAGTCAGTAGGTGAATATCAGTCAGTGGAGAGATCAGTACCGATGGAGGTCCAAGATCCCTCAGTGGTCTCTGCGCTCCTGTTCCTCGCCGTGCACTTCCTCACCGTCACAGGGGTCTGGTTGTACCGACGCCACCAGGACGCCAAGAGAGACCGAGGTACTGCTGCACACGCCTGTGACACGCCACCTACTCACACATACTGCTGTGCGCTGAGAGCAGTCAGTCTTCTCTGTCTGCCCTGTGCAGAGCAGACCCTCCAACCTGGACTTTTACGGTTTTTATTTAATTGTTTGTTTATATTTTTTTAACACTGGTCTTCCTGATCAGGGTTTCCATCGCCACTCGCTGGGCATCACCTGCATGTTTTGCGGACTTCTCTATTACATTTCAGCACTGGTCTTTTGAGTGAATTTGATTTAATTTATTTTTGATTTTAATGTATTTTTATGAAGAGAATCCCAGAAAAGGAGCTAGAGAGAGACGCACAAAGGAGGGCAGCAAAAGGCAGATAGGATATGTGAGGGGATGGAAGAGGAGGAGGAGAGAGAGATGAGAATGTGAGTGGGAGGGAGCTGCAATGCACTGACTGCGAAATGCTTTGTCATGCCTAATACCAGGGCTGCCTCTCAATCGGAGTCCCCGACTGAATTTAGGGAGAAGGGGAGAGAGACGGAGACGTGGACAAACCAAAACTGTTAGTGACTCAGTACGAGTAGCATTTAGAGACGAGGTGAGAGAGAGGAAGGGAGCTTGGAAAAGTGGGAGAGAGAGGCTGAGGGGTGGGTGGAGTGACGGGAGGAAGATAGTAAAAGAGAGAAATAGTGAGAGAGAGAGGTGATACAGCCAAAGAAAAGAAAGAAAGGGTACAGTTTTAACAGACAGAAAAGTGTGTGAGGGAGAGAATAAAAAATAGATGATACAAAAGTCTGAAGAGGAGCATGGGACAGATGGGCCGAACTATTTAAAAAAAAAAAAAATTGGGGGAGAGAGGGACAGTGGAAGAGGCAGCATGAAACTGAGAGAGAGGGAAGGAATTTGGGTATCGTGACTCAGATTAACCAAGTGACTGTGAAACCTCACACAGCACAGAGGCCTTAGTAACAACACAGCAACAACTACCAAAACAAACCTACACACAGTAGCACACCGTATCTTTGCTACCTGTAATGGGAACAATGTTATTTGCAGCTTGATTTGGTGTAATGTAAATTGTTCATCCAGCTGCAGTTATTTACAGAGCAATGTTATTTTGCATTTGTGTGTTTAGACATGATGTACACTACTGCTGTATACTTATCTACAAGGATTGGGTTAGAGAAAGAGAGAGAGATAGAGAGTGAGTGGAGCACAGGAGGAGTTGGAGGAAAAGTGAGGAGGAGGGAGAGAGCAGGACAATGGGAGATAAAATGAGAGGGAGGCAGAGAAAGGGGGAGAGAGGGACGGATGGGGGATGGATGAAGGGAGTGCGTGTGAGAGCGACGGGGTGAACACTGATTTCTGTGCTGTGCCAGGCGGAGGTTGCCACTTAAGAGAGAGGAGTGTGTGTGTGTGTGACTTTCTACTACAAATGAATGAGAGAGAGAGAGAGAGAGAGAGAGAGAGAGAGAATGTGAGATTAGCCTTGATAAAGGGAGGGAGGGATGGATAGAGAGAGGGATAAGCATTTTCTGTGGTCTTAAGACTGTAAGCTGCATCTGGTATTTTTAGAGTTCGGAGTAACGGGACATGTTGGACTGGGCACAGCAGAGAACACACACTACAAACACACACACAGTAGAGAACATACACAGCACACTCTCACGCACACACAGCAGAAAACACACTCCGCAAACACACAGACCTTCACACAGACACGCATGCAGAGGATTGCGTCGGAGCATCAGGACAGAAATAGTGAAAAGAAAAAGATAATAAAGGAACAGAAGAAAAGCATGGAGGGACTGAGGAGAGAACGCGTGGATTGGACTGTAACGAAGGGAGCGAGCGAGGCAGGGAGCTCAGGGTCAAGGAGTGGAGCAGTGCTTGTGGTTCTTTGTGCTTGTGACAGACTGTCTATCCTGTCTTGTCTCTTGTCTTATGCCTCTGTGCTGTCCCTGACTTTGTCCTGACTCTGACCTCTCTTAATCCCTCCTGTGCCTGTGACTGCTGGGGCTAATCTTACTCTTGCTGGTGTTGGACTCTTACACAGGGGAATAGCACCTGCTGTCCACTGTTAAAGACTACTACTGTGTCTGGCTCTGACCACGCTCACAGCTACAACTGCACGAGCACTACGGCTGCTGCAACTGTTGTGTAGTGTTAGTGTAAAAAAAGTACTCTATTTGCTGCTTTATGACTATAACTTTAGTGCTGTTGCTCCTACTGCTTCTGCTACTACAACAACGACTTGTACTGATACTGTTTATAGGATAGAAAGTTCTACTGCAGTTACTATAACAAATACTACTACTAAAACTTAAATACTGCTACTGCTGCCACCACCAGTGCTTCTATCATAAACGGTACTGCTGCTCCTGCTACAGCAGCTCCTACTGTCATTCCTGGCACTGTGGCAATATTACTATAGCAGAGGGGAGACATTATTTGAAGTGTACAGAGCTGTGGCGCATCTTGTGACACATTTTTGTGGGTCACAGCGCAGGGTAGCGATCGCACCCAGTAGTCCTTACTGTGCTCAGATTTGGGTCATACAGGGAGAGAGGGAGCAGGAAGGAGGGAGACGGAGGGAGTGTGTTACCAGAAGAGAAGAGGGGCTGACAGACAGACCAGGAGATATATATAATAGAGTAAGGGAAACAAGTAGGAGAAACCGATAAATAACTATAATTTAGGGAAGAGAGGTAGAGAGTAAGAGTGGGGAGACAGCAGAGAGGGAAAGCAGACACAGAAGGGTTTGGGGTTGTTCAACTCTCCCTCTCCCTCTCTGTCTCTCTCTCTCTTTATCCCCTTTTTGTGTGCTTGTAATTGGTTCTGTTAACGAGAAGGTAACTGCCCTGCAGGAAGCTCAGGAGTCCAATCAGCAGCTGTCGAACTGAGCCTGTACAGCGATACAGTACGGCCTCTCTCCCTCTTTCTCTCCTCCCCCTCTCCCCATCTCTCCCGGTATCCCCGGCTCACTCTTTCAGTTTCTCTCTCTCCCATGTTTTTGCCTCTTCTGGGAAACAACAGTGACTCAGACCTGGGATTTTTAAAAACACAACAAAACCTTCATTCTTTCTCTTTCTCTTTCTCACTCTCTCACTTTGTCCCTCTCCTCTCCATCCCTCCCCATACCCTCAATCACACTCGCACTCTCTCTCTCTCTCTTTCACACACGCACAGAGCTCTCTTTGCAAGGTCAAGGTCTGTTTTTCTTGCGCTCCTTTATTAAAAAAAGACATCCCTCACTCTGCACTCAGTTGGGCTCGTCTCTCTGCTTCGGAGTGGAAGACTAGAGGAAGAAATAGTGTGGAGGAGCAGAAGAGTTTTACACACTTGCCACAGAGGCAGGATACAGACTGCAAGCTTTCTGTTATTATTATTATTATTATTAGTTCCATTACTATTATTGCTTTTGTTGTAATTATTTGAGAAGATGGAAGAGTCCTTCTTCTGAGTGATGGAAGAACTTAGAAGAACTTCCTGCAGAGAAAGAACAGAAAAGAGTGGGAAGAAGGAGAGGAAAATAGAAGGAAAGGCGGCACCGAGGCGGCAGTGCATACAAGTCTGTGCTCTGTGATGTTGACCACTATTGACTGCAGTGGAGTTACTACCCAACATATAGCGCCTTCTCAGAGTCTGGACTGGTATTCAGCATACCGGAAGACTGTTGTAGGAAACGTGTCTTGTGGCCTGAAGCAGTGCCACCTTCAGCAGCAGGGCTTCTGAACAGGACAGCGGCAAACAGCCCTGTCTGTGCCACACAGCGACTCTCTGCAGCGAGAGAGAGAGAGAGAGAGAGAGAGAGAGAGAGAGAGAGAGAGAGAGAGAGAGAGAGAGAGAGAGAGAGAGAGAGAGAGAGAGAGAGAGAGAGAGAGAGAGAGAGAGAGAGAGAGAGAGAGAGAGAGAGAGAGAGAGAGAGAGAGAGAGAGAGAGAGAGAGAGAGAGAGAGAGAGAGAGAGAGAGAGAGAGAGAGAGAGAGAGAGGAAACAGACCGTATTAGTGTAGAAGTAGTAGGGAGGGGCTTTGGAAAGCAAGTGTAATCTCTCTCGGACTGTCTCTCACATGTGTTTGGCAGCTCTGACTCTGACTTTGACTGGGGGTTGAAATGGCAGCAGAAGCAGAGAGAGAGAAGGAACGAGAAAATAAAATAGAGTGAGACCTGCAGGTAGAGAGAGAGACCGAGACAGACGGAGAGTCTGAGGCGACAATCTGAACTTCCTCGTCATCGCAGCTGCTGCCACTGTCGGTTTGTTTTTTTCTTAGAGAGAACAGCCAGTGATACAGCCAGCCGCCAAACGGAGCTGCCGCATAAACCCGCAGATTACAAGGGATCTCTTCTCCACTCCTCACAGCACCACACTTTCTCTTCCCTTTCTCTTCCTTGCTCTTTTCTGCCTCTTGTATGTCTGGGAAGTTGTATAGGCCTTGCTTCTAAGATTCTCACTCCTCCCCCCCCTCTCTGTGTGGAGAAATCGAAGCAATGAGTGGAGGACGAGGAGGAAGAAGGGGGCAGGATTAAGAATAAGAAAAAGAAAAGAGAAGGACAGAAAGAGACAGAGGAAGAGAGGAAGAGAAAGACAGAAATAGAAAGACTGTGAGTGAGTGAGCAGGAGAGGGAGGGGAGGTGACGTGCCTAGTGCTGTAGTGACTCTTGACAGGGGAAGCATGTGGTCTGTGTACCACAGCGAGAGGAGCCTGAACACACACCTACTCTCGCACATGTGCTGCCTGGGTCAGTATCTCTCTGTGCTGTGTGCAGTAGAGTCTGTGATTTATCTCCGTATCCCTGTGCTGTATCTCTGTATCCCTGTGCTGTACCCCCATCCCTGTGCTGTATCTCCATATCCCTGTGCTGTATCCCCAGTCTCCCTTCTCTTCACCCGTCTCCTCTCCTCCCTCCCTCCCTCCCTCCTTCCTTCCTTCCTTCCTTCTCTTCTGTAGCATCTCTCTCATACAGGAAGTGAAAAAGAAACGGTGCTATCAGAGCCCTGTCAGGCAGCGGTAACTGTGGTAACGCTGTAAACACAACAGCCAGGTTGTCGGGGGGGAGGATGTGATGTAGGGGTTGTTGGAATTTTTTTTCGTTTCTCAATCTAATGATGGCTGATTAGGAGGCGGCTGGAGGCCTATTTTAGGCAGCCTGTGTAACTTCTAGAGTGGGCAATGAGTCAGTGACAGCGGGGGGTTGGGAGAGACACTTGTTAGTTGTTTGCATTTTTTTTTTTAAACCCTTATTAAATATTTGATTTTTAATGTATGTGTATGTTTGTTTTAGAGTTGGCTTGTGTTTACTAGTTCAGGTTATTGTTTTGGTCACATTTTTCATCTTAGAGTGTGACAGCGATGCCTGCCAGTGGCACAGGTGTTCATGGGAAAAATGTCACCCCACGTTCAGCACTGCGGTTGGGACACAGGCAGTTCCTCAGCCAAGGCAACAAATACTGACCTGTGCTGATTTAAATAATAATGTGCCACTGCCATTATGCTGAAACTTGCAAAACCAAGTCTGCAATCAGATTAAGTCTTATCTGGCGAGTATTAACACAGTAAAGAAGTTATGATTTGAAACCTGCTGATTAGTCTTGGGAGCTGTTTCCACCGTGTGATCAGGAACTCCACTGCAGGGAGCGCTACTGATAATCCCACCATTATTTACAATGACATTTTTAATTCTGACTCAATTATGAATCAACAATTGTGAGCAATGTACTTAATAAGAAGTAGAACCACTGCATGAAGTTTGGTGTGCCTAGGACTCTGCAGGGTGTCACGTGTAGACTACCCCAGCTCTGTTGTTGTTTCCTGTCCTGTCTTGTCTTACCAAAAAACAGGACAACAGAGACATTTAGAAAATCAATCAATCAATCATTCAATCAATCAATCCACCCAGTCCTGAGGTGAACCCTGTGTAAAATGGTATAAAGTAATATTTTTAGCAAAACTTCTTACCTGTATCTAAATGGATGTACTAGCTGTTCCTTCTGGTTGGATGGTTATAGCCGAGTGTTTGTGCATATGGAATGCTGTGCTGCACTCGCCCACAGCCCAAAGCACAGAGACGCTGGTCAAGGAAGTGCGGCTTCACTGAGACCACATTGTCTTGGCCAGTTAAGTCTCTGCTATGGAGCTATGTAACAAATAAAATGCAAGAACTGATTTCTGTATGGTAAAGAAGGTGTTTTTTGCTAATGTGATCTCATGGGTTACAGAATAGCTCACAGTTCTCCAGGAGGGGAGAGCAGCCTGTATAATCGTGATGTCCAGAGGGATGCTGCACTATAGTATAAGGGAGCCCACAAAAAAACAGGGCATTGTCGACGGGATAAATATTGAATATTTCCCAGGACAGTCGTCTCAAAAAGGAAAACCAGTGCGTCCCTAATGTGTGTTTCTCTCTGTCTCTCTGCAGATGAACGAGACAGAGTCCAGAAGAAAACCTTCACAAAATGGGTTAACAAGCATCTCATCAAGGTACTGTACCCACACTCCCTCTCTCCACACTGCACTGTAGTGACTGTATTGTCAGGGTCATTTCTAGCCTCTTGTGGGCCCTTAGCAGGATTTGATTTAGATTTTTTTCCCTCAATCCCATTTTTTCAACGACACATGTTTTAGTGGTTTACACATTTTTGTCCGAGGCTCAGTCATAGTCAGCAGCACCCCATCATGTGTCGTCTGAAGTGTGTCAGTCATCAGAGGTCCTGACTGATATTTATTACACACTTGCAGGTTTAAATAAGTCTATCTAGACCAGCGGTTCTCAAACTTTGTCAAAATGAGCCTCTCTGAGCAATGACAAAAATGACTGTGCCTCCTCATAGTTTACTAAAACAACACAACAATATGTTGCAAAATTATTAATTAAAAAGTAGGGATTTGATCAATATAGAGATCAGTAAGAGTTACAGTAAGATTAAATTTTGAAATCAAAAACGGTAGAAATAGAAAAATGTAAAATAAAAAAGTTAAAATAAAACATTACAACCATTTAAGAAACATGACACAAACCAGTGATAGATTAATTGAGTATAATATTCATTATTCCTACCTTAGCAGTGGGAGGTGTGTGTTTGTTTCCTCAGTGCACAAAGTAGGGGATTCGGGGTTGCAATTTAATGTTCCACAGAAAGCCAGGGCAATATTTTGTTTTTGCAGTTAATGCTGAGAAGCCGCTCCACGTAAAGCCCAGTTTTTAAAATCTTTGTCATATTTTCGGCATTTGAGTTTTCCTGGAACCTCCTCTGCTGCCTTCACTTCAGCTTGTATTATATGCTTTTCTCCCTTTCTCACAAAATGATCAATTTATCACAACTATTTCTCTCTAAGCACAATGCTGATGCTTTTACTTGTTGGAGAATCGATACAACCTATGTATAATAATAATAATTTTTAATTAGAAGCACCTTTCAGGATACACAAGGACTTTGCTTTGGAACAGTAGAACGTTAAGAAAAAGCTTTCTGTGTTCTTTTTTATTATTTTAGAATATAATGTTTAATTTAACTAGATCGAGCCTTCCTTGACACACTCTTGTGCCCCCCTTGGGAGGCGCGTCCCACAGTTTGAGAACCACTGATCTAGACCAAGTTACCATTGCCAAATCCCTTTTGCTGATCTTAACTTACTAGCTAATCAGCTAACATGGTCATTGATGCTGCAGAACTAGGTAGCAGTATAGCATAGATTTTTACTGACGCAAAAAAAGATCCAATTGCAGATCCTATTCAAGGTAAAACTCGCAAATACACAGCCACCACGTTACAATAAAATGCTATTTGGTGGCAGGTAAGGTGAACTTGGATTGTCCAGTTAAAGTAACCAGAAAAAAACATACTCAGCCATCTGGTTTATCTACACATTTAAAGTAGTCGTCATTAAAACAGTTACTTTAGACTGTATGCAAGCAAGCTAATGAACTACTGTACCGCAATAAGAACTAAACCTAACCAAAAAATATTACACTACCTTTCTCTTGTGCTTGTTTTTCTTTTTCAGTGTTTCTGTTTTTATGCTTTCATGTGGTATGTTCTTGGTCTTTTTTCTGACAATTATAATTTGTCCCAATCCTAGAAGATGTATTTTTCTTCTTTTCTGCTACACCCAAACAGTTACGGTTTCTTTCATTATGATGTTTGATTCCATGCACAACTTGCTCATAAGCAAAATCTGTAAATTATTTGAAAACTTATACCATTGATCATTTATGAGAATCAACTATAGAACATAATTAAAAATATCTTCAGTGAATGTATTATTTTTTGCTAGGGGGCCCCCTAGTGGCCGGGGGCCCTAAGCAGCTTCTTATGTCGCTTATGCCTAGAAACGGCTGTGTGTTATGGTATACTTTACTGTAGTGCCTGACTGTATTATGCTGTATTGTATTTAAACTGCACTGTCTGACTGTATTATGGTGTACTGTCCTGAGGAGAGGGAGCAATAACAGAGAAAGAAGAGAAGAATCAGCTTGGTTAATAATGGATAGAGAGAGAGGGAAAAGGAGACCACCTGCTTAATGATGGAAAGAGAGAGAGAGACACCTGACTGCTGAGAGAGAGGTCGCGAAACTGATAGTCTGCTTAATAATGGATAGAGGGAGAGGGAGAGGTAGTGACACTTAGGGAGCACCTGGGACAATTAATTTTGAACTACCCCTTCACCTCCTGTCTGTCTGTCTGTCTGTCTGTGAGTCTGTGAGTGTGCCCCTGGCAGCAGAGGCAGTGCTGTGTGCAGGGTTTGCTGTAGATGGCCTATTGTCTGCACTACAGGCTGAGATTCCCTGCTGTACAGCGTCCTCTGCTGGAGGATTCCAGCAGTGCAGGGCTTTGCAGACATTGCTGTGCTGAGCCGCACAGTGATGTGATGAGACGCACTGCAGCGCTACCCTAACCTTTTCCCACTGCGGCCCGGCTGCTTGTGCTAATAAAGTATGGCTGGTCACCACAATATGAACTGCACAGCCCGTTTGATTGTATTTAAAATACACGCT
This sequence comes from Amia ocellicauda, assembly GCF_036373705.1. NCBI lineage: Eukaryota > Metazoa > Chordata > Actinopteri > Amiiformes > Amiidae > Amia > Amia ocellicauda. The sequence goes on from NC_089860.1 coordinate 26,075,259, forward strand.
AACACTCTCACACAAACCTCAATGCACCATACTGTCCTGTGGGAGACCCTGTGTTAACTTTATTAACCTTGAGATGTTTTATTCTCCTTTTCTCTCCTGCTCCCTCTCTGCCCCCCCTGCAAAACTGGTGCACTGTAAATGACAACGAGTAAAGTACGACGAAAGACAATAAAAGGTTTATTAAAATACACCCAATTCACACATTTATACTTCCTCTCCCTCCTTTTCTCTCTCTCTCTTTCAGGTGCGTAAACACATCACTGACCTGTACGAGGACCTGCGCGATGGACACAACCTCATCTCCCTGCTGGAGGTCCTGTCTGGGGTCACTCTGGTGAGTCCGTCGCAGTCTGACAGCCGATCCACATTGACACACTCACGCACTGTCACACTCGCACACTCATACACTCACTGATACACTCTTGCACTGACAGTCACAAACTGATACTCATGCACTCACCCTGATACTGCTATATGCACTAACACTGACACATTTGCACACACCAACACTAAACACACTCATTCCCAGTTGTTTGGGTTTTTCCTTTTTTTTTTTCTTTATTTTCTTTCTTTTGTGTTGTTGCCTTTTTCATTGCGCTCTCCTTCATTCTCTCTCTCTTTGCCTCTCCTACTCCCTCCTTTCACCCTCTCTGTGTCCCCATCTCCCCCATTTTTCTACTTTCCTATTGCTCTCCCCCATTTATCTCCCTCTCCCACCCCGCCCTGCGCCCTCCCTCTCTCCCCCTCTCTTTGGTCTGGTCAGCTGGCTGGTGTGTCGACTCTGCGCAGGGTGAGAGTGTCCTGTGCCCCCCCCCTGATCCTGCTGGGGGGGGAAGAGGAGGGCGGCCAGGGAGTACGTCCCCCCCTATGCCAAATATAACAAAATATACAATTACAGAATAACACTACAATAGCACTGCACTGCATGAAATTCAATTCAATGTGTGTGTGTGTGTACTGCTGCTCAACACTCACAACACAGACAGATGCAGAAACAGACGGATAGAACAAGAAACAGGCAGATGGAGATAGAGAGGTGGACAGACAGAGGATAGACACAGACAGAGAGAGGGACAGAGGTAATGACAGAGAGATGGACAGAGACAGACACAGAGATGCACACTGACTCGGGAGATACTAAAAGGGATGGATGGAAGTTAGAGAGACAGAGATTGAAACACAGAGACAGACAGCAGCACACAGACACACTGCCATCTCAGCATGTTGTGGTCCCAACAGCGCTGTGTGGGTGAGAAGGTCAGTCTGAGGCTGAGGGTGAGGGTCTCTGCGCGCGCGCGCGTGTGTGTGTGTGTGTGTGTGTGTAAACCTTCCCCCAATAATCTCTCCTGCCTGACTCCCTGGGGTGCTGAAAAAAGTGTGCAGTGTGTTGTGTCACACGGTGGCATTGTCACAGCTTTTCTCTTGTCATCTGCTTCTCAGTAACCCAGTTGCTTCTCTCTCTCTCTCCCCCTCAGCCTCGTGAGAAGGGCAGGATGCGGTTTCACAGACTGCAGAATGTGCAGATCGCACTGGATTTCCTCAAACAGAGACAGGTACCACTCCTCCTCCCTCCTGCTCTCTCTCTAATTCATTCTCTAGATCCCTTTTTCCCCCTCTTCATTTGTTCTTTCATTCCCTTCCTCTCTCCCATTCTCTCACTCCTTCCTCTGTTACTCCCTCTCTCTCTCCCTCTTTGTCCTCCTCACTCTTTCTCTGTTGTCCTCTCTCTCACTCACTCTCGGACTCTCTCTCTCTCTCTCTCTCTCTCAGGTCAAGCTGGTCAACATTAGGAATGATGACATCACAGACGGTAACCCCAAGCTGACCCTGGGGCTCATCTGGACCATTATCCTCCACTTCCAGGTTAGAGATCACGGGGGACTTGCAGGTCATGGTTGTGTCCTGGGTGATGGGAGGGCTGAGACTGCGTGTCCGAGGTTGTGGGTTGTGTTGGCGCTGTACCTGCTGTTTTAGGTGTATGTGTTGTATTTCTGTGTGGTCTTAACCTGGTGCCCACCGTGTGGATCTGTGGTCTCTGATTGGATAAAGGTTGTTCAGGTGTGGTCTGTGACCAGTGCAGAATTGTGATTCCGGCCAAGTGGGGGGTGCCCAGCCTGGTCTGTGGGGAGAGTGGGCTAGTGTGGTTGTCATACACTGTCAGTCACTGGGCTTACATGCAATCACTGTACATGCAATCACTCATGTAAGAGGTTACACTGAAACAGCTGGGCTTAAACTGTGATGATTTATTGCTGCAGCTATGTGTGTGTGTGTGTGTGTGTGTGTGTGTGTGTGTGTTTTGGTACTATTTCCCAGTCTACCCACCAGAGGGCAGCACTGAGGCTGCTGATCCCTCACAAGGTCACAGTGGGAGGCGGTTGCCGGGGTGATGGGGAGATCTGCTCTGTGACTGTGCAGAGTGATATCATCAGCATGATTCAGCAAAAGGAGTGAGAGGGTGAGGGAGGGATGGGATGGGGGTAGAGGAGAAATGGATGGGGGGATGGAGAGTGACGGACGGAGAGGCAGAGGGAAGTGGAGAAGGGATGGTCTGATCTGAACTGAGTTCTAACGTCACGGCTAATGCACTACTCATCAGGCCTACACTGTTCTCACACAAATCACAGTGCTTATTTAAAGCAAATTTAATATATAAAAATACAATGATCTTATTAAGCCTGTATATTTCGAAACGTAAGACATTGAGACCTAAGGAGAGGGACGAGAGAGAGAGAGAGAGAGAGAGACAGATAGGGAGGAGCTTTGGTAGATCGAGAGGGTGAGCGGAGGAGGTGATGGGATACAGTGATGGAGATAGTGATTGCGAGATGCACAGAGGTCAATGGAGAGAGAGAGAGAGAGAGAGAGAGAGAGAGAGAGAGAGAGGAGTAGAGAAAGTGAAGAAGAGAGGTGACGGAAAGGAGCATGGGGAGAAATAGGGAGGAAGGGGGAGGGGAGAGAAGGGCACGAGGAGAAGAGAGGGAGGGATACCAGGAGAGTAGAACAGAGAAGGATACTGTCACTGTCAGTGTTAATTATAGACCATGTCCCCCGAGTGTCTCTCTGCTCAAGTCCAGTGAGTCAGATGTCTCCCCTCAGCCAGAGTCCTTGAGGGACATTGATTTTATAGAGTTGAAATACATTTTGAATAGGTTATCGATTTTATTATTGTTCTAATAGACTATTGATCTGCTACCTTAACAATTTGATAGGTGATTGATTGTTTCATTGATTGGTAAACTATTGACTAGAAAATATGGACTTTAGTTTCTCTACCTCCCATTCTCACCTGATCTCCAATTCAAAGGTTGCTTTGTTGGCATGACCAACAGGAGCAGTGTTGCCAAATAAACTGAATAACAAGAACAGCAACAAAGAAAAAATAAATAAAATACAATTTCAGTGACTATACTAATAATGATAACACCAATAGCTGTGCCAAATGCACACTTTTCTCTCTCTCTATGTATATACCCCTCTGTGCCCACACCCTCTTTCCCTCTCTCTCTTTCATCCCTGTATCTTCCTCCTGCATCCCTATCAGCATGTCTTCCCCTCATGTCTCTGTCTCTCACCTCTCATTCTCTTTTTTTCTGTGGATCAATTCCCTGCCTTTTCTATTTCTGTCCCTCTTCTCTTCCTCCTCCCCTTCTCTCTCCTCCCCTCTCTCTCTCCTTCTCTCCTGAGCCGCAGCTGCCTCTTATTACCTCAAAGAGAGAGAGAATGGCAGTAAAGAGAAAAAACAGATTTATTGTATTTTTTTTAATCAGTAAAGCCAGCCAATTGGGTCTCATAGATTTTGGGTCAAAAAATATGTAGCTGGGGGGAGAGAGTGCGATGGGGAGAGAAAGGGGGGGCAGTGGGAGAAAGGAGGAGGAGGAGGAGGAGGAGAGAGAGTGGTGGAGAGAGAGCGTTGTGGGGTGTGCTGTAAGTGTCGTCTCTAAAGCCGCAGCAGCGCGCTGGGGGATAAAGCTTCACAACGCATGTGCATTGGGTAGGGGGTGGGGGGGGAAGTGCACAGAGGTACATGAGAGAGCGAGAGAGCGAGAGAGAGAGAGAGAGGGAGAGCGCAGACACAGATACAGATGCAGAACGAGGCAGACTGAGAGAGACATTGAAAACGACATAGACACACAGAGAGAGCGAGAGAGAGAGAGAGAGAGAGAGAGGGCTGTCTGCATTGCTCTTGCCCCCCGGCCTCTCTTCTCCTCCTCACGTCTCTCTTCCCCCGAGGCCTTTCAATTTCAACTGGCGACTCACAGCTGCTGTCACTGTCAGGGCCATAAGTACGTGCAGAGGATTAGAGCAGCACCCAGCCCTGAGCGAGGGAGGGAGGGAGAGAGACAGAGAGCGAGAGGGAGGGAGAGAACACTACTCTGCTCTGCTCAGCGGCGCTCTGTTCTGTTCCTCTGACTGCATGGTCTCTATGCTGCAGCTGGACTGACCTGGAGGAAAGCAGGAGTGCCAGGAGTGTGTGTGTAGCTGCTAAGTGAGCGGCAGACCACTGCACACACCTCTGTCTCCATCCCTCCATCCTCATCCCTTCCTTCCTGGCTTCGTGTGGATTACAATGGCGGGGCTGCGCACAGACCGGGGTCCCCCCCAGGGCACGGTCTCCACGACAGCAGCGACAACAGTAACGAAAGCGACACGGGAGATGGAGCGTTGTGTGCGTTTCGCTGGTTTCTAGACCCCCGAAGCAGGGTCCCTGCAGGGCTGTGTCAGGGAATCGCAAAGGGATTCAGCCGCTGCTTTTCTCTTCTCCTGTGGATTTCCTTTTGCTGCAGCCGCCTCCCGCTCCCGGAGCCCCGGTGTCCGTGTGGAGGAGACTCCAGGCTGCCGGACTGCTCTAATTGAATTTGCAGATGAGGGGGAGGGAGGGAGGCAGGGAGAGAACTGTGCGAGAGGAAGCAGAGAGGGACGGAAAGCAAACCCAGAGAGAGAGAGAGCAAGAGAGACAGCCAGTTGGATCTTAGCTGGACTATGTTGACATTGCACTGAATAATAATAATAGAAATTATATTACTGTTAAAAATACTGCAGTATTAATAAGTCTCTTTTCCTTACTTTAAATAATAATAATTTTAACAAAAGTGTCAGTGGTTTTATATATATATATATAATATCGTATAAATAGTGCCAGTAATGATACACTAATGAGTGACAGCTGAGACACAGATACGGACAGGCAGCCTGCAGATGTAGCAGGGGGGTGTGCCTCACTGAGTGTGTGTGTGTGCCTGTGTGTGAGTGTATGTTTGTGGTGCTGTGTCATGTTTTGACTGCACACTTCAGCTGTGCAACTGGACCAAAAAGGGAGGACAGAATTTATTTGTATTTATTTATTTAAAGAAAAGGGAAAAACAGAAATCACCAAAAATGAAAATAAGGAAGGAAATACCAGGATAAAGAGGACAACATGTTTTATTTATTTGGGATAGCAAAAAGAATCCCTGGATTCGCACCAGCATTGAGAACACAACAGCAATGCGTTTTAAATTCCCAGAACACACAACAGTTGCTGTTTGTACTGTGGCTCATGTGTATTGTCCACCCATAGCTGCACACTGTGCTGCAGCTTCTCTGGTCCCTCGGTGACGCTGATCTCAGGAGAAGGGGACACAGACGAGGAGCTACAGGAATAAGACTGACATTCATGAGAAGAGTTATAATAACACAGGCAGCAGCGCAGACCTCTTGGGTGATTATTTAGGGAACCACGCCGGGTGACTGAAGTCCAGGGCCAGCAGCGCCACGCAGAGGAGGAGGAGGAGGAGGAGGAGGGGGAGGGCAGGTGATGGTGATGGTGAAGGCGCAGACAGAGTATTGATCACTGTATTGACAGGCCTTATTGACACAGGGCAGGTGGTGGTGGAGGGGGCAGGAGCAGGTCAGGAGAAGGGATTGCTGACTGTGCGAGAACAAGAGACGCGGAGCACAGACACACCACATTTCTATTCGAGGTTTCGTATTTCTTTATTTTAAAATGTATAGAAGCTAATAAACGGACAAACGCACAGGATATAATCAGCGAAGACACCTGCTGCCGAAATAAAGCGAAGAGGAGGGATTATTATCATCGTCATTATAAGTGTTAGTGTTATTATTACTGCTGCTGTTGTAACATCTGGATGTCTGCACCCAGACTGACAGCACGCAGCCAGACGGTGTGATCGCCAGTTTCTGCTCAGAGAAGAAAGATGGAATGTGTCAGCAGGAGACTGTGATAGGGCAGAGCGGACTAATACTGGACCAAGCAGAACCACACTGGGCCGAGCAGAACCAAACTGGACTGAGGCACTGGTCTCACAGAGGGAGGGGGAGAGGGAATTTGGGAAGGAAACTGACAGATGCAGAGAGAGAGAGAGAGAGAGAGAGAGAGAGAGAGACACTGACAGAGAGACTGCACTGCAGTCCTATCCTGTCCCATTCATCTGCAGCATTTTGAGAATTCTGATTTGTTGTGCTGTGTGTGTATTTGTGTGGATGTGTTGTGGGCTGACAGATTGTGAGGGTGGTGGCTAGAGAGAAAGAGCTATAGGCAGGACAATAGTGCATCTTTCACCCCCCTGAATAATAATAACATTGGAGTATCAGCATTTGCAGATAAAAGGATAGGAGTGTTATTGTCGCCTTAGCAGTAATACTATCATATGCATTTATAATAACATAACAGTAGCAGAAGAGCTGCAACCAGTTGTTGCGTTGTTGCGTCTGCAAAAATACGCCGTCAGTTATACTATCACAGACAGTTCAACGAAAGGAATTAAAGTAACGGGTGCCAGTGGTGCATTACCCAGCCACTCTCGGTCTCTCTCTGTGTGACTGTGAGGGTGATGGTGTGCAGTAGCAGGACTGAACAAATGAATAGCAGAGCCTCTGGGCAGTGTGTGGCGTCTGTCTGTACCCGTGGACACAGCCCTTGAGTGAGAGACACTCTCTCTCTCTCCCTCCCTCCCCCCTGTCTCTGTCCAGCTCTTTCTCTTACTCACTCTTCCTTGTGCTCCTCCTTCTTATCTCTTATCTTGCTCCCTCCCTGCTTCCCCCTCTCTGCCCCTGTTCCTTCCTCCCTGTCTCTCACCCTCATCTTTCTAACATATCCTTTCATTCCTTCATCGCCTTCTCGCTCTCTAAATTCACAGCTGCTCTTCTCCCTCTTTAACTTGTCTTTCTCTCTTCTGTGTTTCATTCTCTCTCTCTCAATGGGCAGTTCTCTGGGCTGTGTCAAGCAGCAGAGGGAGGTGGGATCAGGGGTGGCCCCGCCGCTGTCCCCCAAAAAGAGGCTCCGCTTCAAACGCAAAAGGAAGGCCAAAAAAATAGAGAGCGACGTGACAGGGACAGGGAGGGATGGAGAGACGAGGAGGGAGTGGGGAGAGGGGACTGTGGGGAGGGAGCACGACAGAGAGAAGGACGGAGATGGGGTGGTGTTCTTGGGGGAGCTGAACGAGATGGCGAAACGCAGACTGGATGAGGAAGGTGCTGCCGCTCCTGAGGAGGACAGTGAGGTAGTCACAGAGACGGACACCTCCCTCCCAGTCCTCAAAAAACTGCGACCGTACGCCCAATCCTATCCTGACTCCAACCCTGACCATGCTGCAAGCGCTGGGCCAGGGGGGCTTCTGGGAGTGCAGGGGCCACAACAGCAGGAAGAGGAAGAAGAGAGGGAGGAGGAGGAGGAGGAGGAGGAGGCGGTGCCGAGTGTGCACAGAGTAGTGCTACTGTCTCCAGAACCCAGCCCTGTGTGGAGCGGGGGGCTGTACAGGCCAGAGAGTGAGAGTGAGGGCAGCTTTGGTGTCAGCAATGGGATCCAGACCAGTAGTGAGCGGAACGGCAGGAGCAGCAGCAGCACCCCTGGTGGTGGGAGGGTGTATCGTGTGCGGGAGCGGCTGCAGGGTGTGCTAGAGAGGCCCTGGCTGATACAGTCCGAGACAGAGGGGTATGAGGCGGAAGAGGAGGAGGAGGAAGAGGACTCTCTGAGTTTTTCCTCGGAGGTGGAGAGCAGGAGCGTGGTCAGGATCCGGGAGGTGGGCGGCCGGCTCTGCGTGGTGAGGACAGTATACCCCAGTCTGGGGGCGCAGCTGTGGGGTGATGAGGAGGAGGGGGCAGCGGCGGGGGGCGGTGTGGAGGTGCGTCGGCAGGCTCCCCAGCTGTCCCAGGAAAGAGGGGAGGTCCTGAGGGTGCGGCTGAGCGAAGAGAGGGGGGAGGGGCACCCTGAGGGTAATCTCCACCCGGAATGTGACAGTCAGCTGAGGGTGCAGAGTACGCCCAGGCTGCAGCTGGCATTTAGGGGTGCCAGGGTGGGCCAGGGAGAAATCCCAGCATATCCCCCACCCTCCTCCTTAGTAGCTAAAGATGCGTCTTTAACCCCTGATGACTCCTGCTCATTTTCGGGTGCCACACCCCTTCCCCCCTCCACCGTTACTGCTGATGCTACACTCCCTCCGTCTTCGGGGTACGCCAGCGATCTCGCACTGACTTCTCCTGAGCTGGGGGGTGCAGTTCTAGACTGGGGACTCACCAGCAGCTCCTCAGAGGTGTTGGACTCATCATTTTTGGGGAGCCCCTTGTCGCCCTCTGGAGAGAGCCTATACCCCAACGCTCGCCCCTCTCAGGTCAGGGTCTGTGCACACACACACACACACACACACACACACACACACACACACACACACACACACACACTCACATGCAGACAAACAGACACAAACAGAAAGTGGGAGTGGCAGTGGCAGCATTCAAGGTGGGTTTTTTACAGCAGTGTATCACTGTGTCTCTGCAGCCTGGGGTGTCAGTGAGGGGTCAGCCCAGTGTATCAGTGTGTCAGTGGGTTGGGCAGTCATTCAGTGTGCCCACAGTAGTGCAGCATCTTAATTAGTGTGCATCTGTGTGAGAGTGTTTGTGTGTCAGTTCAGTGTGAGTATTCCCCTCTCTCTCTGTCTCTCTCTCTCTCCTCCCCCCTATCTTTATCTCTTCCTCTCATTTCCTTAGTCTCTCCGTTCATCTGTCACTCATTTCTTCTTTTGGGTGTGGTGGTGGAGGAATAGGAGGAGGTGATGGGTGGGGTGTGAGGGATGGGAGAGAGAGAGAGAGGAAGGAAGGAGATGTAAGCCGTGACGCAGGAGAGGAGAAAAGGGGAGGATAATGCTCTTACAAAATCTTTGCACTGAGATTTTAGAACAGACAGACAGACAGACAGGGAGGGAGGGAGGGAGAGAGTGAGACAGCCAGAGAGACAGACAGAGAGACAGACAGGAGGAGGACAGAGAGAGTCTTGTGTTTCCTCAAACAGTGATGCTGTGACAGGCTGTGGCTGGTGTGAGGAGCCAGGAGGCAGGATCCACTCTGTTTTCTGTTAACAACTCTGACTGTTCTGGAGACCCTTAATGAGGTCACTAATTAGATCAGAATGAGTCTCGGGGAGGAATAGTGGAGCAGACACACACACACACACACACACACACAGATACACAGATACACATACTCATGTATTGTTCTATAAGCTGTTGTAAACTGATTGTATCATATCACCATGACCATAGGGGCAGCTGTGTGTGCTGTGGGACAGGATATGCAAATCTGTCTGTGTGGAGAGCTGCAGTACAGCCAGCCCACCCTGCAGAGAGAGAGAGAGAGAGAGAGAGAGAGAGAGAGAGAGAGAGAGAGAATATGATAGAGCTGGAGAAGGAAGGCAGAATGAGAAGGAGAGGGAAAGGAGGAGATGGTGAAGAGGGGAGGGAGAGAAGAGGAGACATGTTGATGGCGATAGGGAGATCTAAAGCTGAAGGGAGTCTCTCTCTCACTCTCTCTCTCCCAATTCCTATTCAACCTGTGTGTGAGATTGCAGTGAGGTTCTGTGGTTCAGGGGACAGGTCTCCCGATGCATGAGCCTGCGGTGTGCATCTGTGCGAGGTGCAGGGCTGCAGGAAGTGCGTCTCTGTCTCGACCCCCTGAGGTCTCAGTCCCAGCAGGGCATTCAGGTCATATTGTCTCGTGGGTCTCTGACTGCAGGACTTCTTGTGTGTTATTGGCTTCCCATCTGCAGTCAAGTGTTGTGGGATTTCTGGTCATTTGTGATTGTGTATTTTTCTAATGTCTTTTGCTGTGGTCTCCCTTCTCTCTTCTCTCCCTGCCCTTCTGTCTATGTCAGATATCGGAGATATATGTGAGCGGGGAGAGTGGGGACCTGACCGCCAAAGAGCGGCTGCTGCTGTGGTGCCAGCAGGCGACGGAAGGCTACCCCGGCCTGCGCTGCAGCAACTTCACCTCCAGCTGGAGTGATGGCCGGGTCTTCAATGCCATCCTGCACCGATACAGGTCAGACCCCTGACCCCCAGCACTGCCCTCTAATGCCAACCTGCACCGATACAGATCTGTCCCTGAACTCCAACACTGACCCTAACACTGTGTGTGTGTGTGTGTGTGTGGGTGTGTGTGTGCAGGCCGGACCTGATCGATATGGAGGTGGTGGCGAGGCAGAGTAACCATGACAACCTGGAGCAGGCCTTCGAGATCGCAGAGTCACTGGGGGTGACCAGGCTGCTGGACAGTGAGGGTGAGTCTGTCCATCTGTCTGTAACTGGTACTCAGTCTTGGTCTATGTGCCTGTGTGTGTCTGTCTGTGTTTCTCTCTGGTTTTCTCACAATGTGGGGAATATTAACCTTCCCCCTCTCATTCGCTCTCTCGCTCTTTTTTTCTATCAGACGTTGATGTTCCCTCTCCGGATGAGAAGTCTGTCATCACATACGTCTCCTCCATCTATGATGCCTTTCCTAAGGTCCCTGAGAGTGGTGATGGCATTGGCGCACACGTCAGTACTGGCTAACTAATTAACATCTTGAATTGCTTCTTTGGTTATTAGCCGCCCCCCCAACTACACACAAAGTTAAGGCTTGGTGGGGTTAATTAAGGGATGTTATAATGTCTCCCCCTCTCTTCAGGAGGTGGATCAGCGCTGGGCAGAGTACCAGACCCGGTTCTCAGTGCTGCAGCAGTGGACCCGGCAGAACACGGCCCGCATGGCTGACAAGAACTTCACTCAGAACCCCGTGGAGCTCAAGGTGAGAGCAAGGGAGTGAGGAAGAGTGATACAGAACAGTACAATGCACTGGAGCACAATATTGCACAACACAGTGCATTGTGTTAGAGTACAACACAGTACACCGCAGCGAAGTACAGGACAAGTCTATTGCAATGGTGCTGTACAAATCAGTATAGAGTTCAGTACATATTTCAGTCCAGTCGAGCTATACGGGTCAGTATACAAGGCAATATATTACAATACAGTTCAGTATAATGTAATGCAGTTCAATCTAAACCAGCACAGTTAAATCCCTGATTTAGTCTGTGAGTGAGAATGAATGAGACTGAGCAGCCGTGTGTAGTGGTGTGACTGTACATGCTGTGTGGGCAGCAGTGTGTAGTAGTGGTTAGGGCTATAAATATTATTATTATTATTATTATTATTATTATTATTAACACCCCCATTCTCTCTCTCAGGCTCTTTACAATGAATATGTACACTTTAAGGAGACAGAGATCCCAGTGAAGGAGTTGGAGAAAGGCCGGATTGAGCATCTGTACAAGCTGCTGCAGGTGAGAGCCCCTCTACCGTCATCTGTCCTGGGGTGCACAGACCACTCCATACCACCACCGTCAAATCAAGCCCAGTATAGTCTAAGCCAGTCCAGTGCATTTGCAGTCCAGTCTAGTAAAGTCCAGTACAGTACAGTGCATTGCAGACCAGTCTGAATGGCCCGCTCTCTTTTTTACCCCAGGTGTGGATGGAGTTTGGGCGCATCAAGCTACCCCAGGGGCTGCACCCCAACGACCTGGAGGAGGACTGGGGCAAACTGATACTGGAGATGCTGGAGAGAGAGAAGGCCCTGAGGCCAGCCGTGGAGAGGTGAGGCAGTCACTGTGGGGCAATTATGGGGGGGTTATTTAAAATGTTCTTTAGCAGTTAGACTTGACAATTGCCCAGGTGTGTCTGTATACATATGTTTGTGCAGGGTACTTTATTGATCTTGTGGATCCTGTGAACCTGCGGATCCTCTGGTCTTTTAAGCATTTATTATAATGGAAATTTATATTTATTATAATAACTTCAAAATAAATAATACATTTCATGTATTGAAAAGTAAAAATGTAAAAGTTAACTCTCTCTCTAAACCAGACTGGAGCTGTTGCTGCAGATTGCCAATAAGATCCAGAACACAGCTCTGGACTGTGAGGAGAAGCTGACCCTGGCCAAGAACACACTGCAGGCTGTGAGTCTGTCTTTCTATCTTTGTCTTTCTGTCTGTCTGTATTTACACATGAATACTTATAATCTCTGTCCCCTCCCTCTCTCCCATTCCCCCCACCCCCCTGTCAGGATGTGTCCCGGCTGGAGCGGGGGGAGACCGTGTGCAGTGAGGGGGAGGTGGGCAGCTACCTGCAGGACAGTGAGACCCTGCTGAAGCAGCTGCAGATCGACACACAGATCCTGAGAGATGAGGGATACTACCAGATGGAAGAGCTGGCCTTCCGGTGAGAGAGCGTGAGGAAACGGAAGCAGAGAAGGAGAGGGTGGGAGGAGAGATGTGAAGGGAATTCAAGCATGCATTGATGTCTGGCAGCTGTGCTGTGGTGCGTGTGTGAGTGAGAGTTTGCATAGTTGGATGTATGTCATTTGTGTTGTGTTGTTGTTGCAGGGTTGTGTGTGAGCAGGAGGAGCTGGTGTCAGTGCAGGTGTGTGTGTGTGTTTACATGAACCTGTTCACTCAGTTGTGCTGTATTGTTGTTGTCGCAGGGTTGCGTGTCTGCAGGAGGAGCTGGTGTCGGTGCGCCTACAGTGCTCTAGTGTGTACAGGAAGGGCCACTTCGCTCCTGGGGGGTTGCCCGGGGAGCGGGGGGGCCTGGGCCGCGGTGGGCTGGCCCTTGCGCTGGGGGCACAGACCTTGCTGGCCGCGGCGGGAGCTCGGCTCAGACGGCCTCTGTCCCGCGCAGAGCTGCTGTCCCTCTCCTCCTCTGAGGATGAGGGCAGTTTGCGCTTCATCTACGAGCTGCTGGGATGGGTGGAGGAGACGCAGGTACGAAGGGAAAGAGGGAGATATAGATGGGAGAGGGTGATGGGGAGAAGGGGCCAGTCTGCGCTTCATCCACAAGCTGTGGTGATGGAGAAGGATGGTGAGAGAGAGACCATTAACCCTGTCTCTTCCTGTCTGGAGAAATTCTAGTGTTTAACCCACCCTCTCCCTGTCTGCCAGGTGTCTCTGGAGCGTGCAGAGTGGGGCTCAGACCTGCCCGGGGTGGAGCAGCAGCTGCAGACGCACCGCTCTGTGCATAGCACTGTAGAGGAGCTGCAGGACAGCCTGAGAGAAGCCCGCCAGTACCAGGTGACACGCCCGTCTGAATGGGCACGGCATGCACACTGTATACACACACACTACTGTACAGAACATACACATAATGTATACACACTGTACTGTACAGTATAAACACATGCTACATGTGAGTCAGTGACCATTGATCCATTTGGAATTGTATGCAGTTTTAATAACTGTTTATCACTACACATACCCCTCCCTCTCTCTCTAGAAGCTGTGTTGCCAGCAGTTTGACACACAGCTGTAAAATCAATAATAATTCATAACAAAATTTGCTATATATACTAATAGATAAATACAGGTTTGATCTTTGACATGGAATCTCTCTCTTCTCTCTCTTGCAGTCGAAAATCTCTCCCAATTTCCACAGCAGCTACACTGATACTCTTGGCAAGCTGGAGCATCAGTACTGTAAACTACTGGTGAGGAACTGTGTGTCCGTCTGTGTGACTGTGCGTGCGTGTGTGTTCGTGTGTGCATGTGCATGTGTGCGTATAGTGTTTAACCTGCACTGTGTGTGTCTCTGGGCTGCAGGAGACGTCATCATGGCGACTGCGCAGTCTGTGCAGCCTGCAGGAGCTAGTGAGCCGTGCCACAGCCCAGCTGATCTGGCTGAATGAACGCGAGGAGGAGGAGCTGGCTTTCGACTGGGGCCACAGCAACCCCGGCACCGGGGCCAAGAGACAGCTCTACACTGTGAGTCACACACACACTGACATAGCTCTACCCTGTAAGCCACACTGACGTGTAATTCTTTGAGTTTGGTTACATTTTAATATTTTGGGGGGAGTCTTTGTTTATCTTATACTTGGGTGATTTGACTTGATTCACTTCTTCTCTCACTGTTACAACATATAATTTTTCTCCCAGGAGATGAAGGCGGAGCTGGAAGAGAAGCAGGAAGTGATGTGCTCCCTGCAGGAAACAGCTGACAGCCTGTGCCAGGAGAACCACCCGGCCAAACAGACAGTAGAGGTGAGGCTTCAGGACGGGTTCTGGAACATCCTGCGAACTCTCCCAAACTGTACCAAACACTTCCGAACTCTTTGAATACATTCTGGAACAGCTCTCCACAGCATTGATAGTTCATTTTTACAGCTAGTCTCTCTCCTTCGCTTCATCTCTCCCCTCTCCCTCTCTCTCACTCCCCGAATCCCAGGCATACAGTGCAGCTCTGCAGACACAGTGGCAGTGGGTGAGACAGCTGTGTCTGTGTGTGGAGCAGCACCTCCGAGACAACACTGCCTACTTCCAGGTACATTATACTGGGACTGGGTTTTACTGTACTGGGCTGTACTGTACTGTATTGTTCTTGACTGGACTGTAATTGGCTGTATTTTGTTGTACACGACTGGACTGAGTACAGGACTGAAGTGCACTGCAGTACTGTATACAGGCCTGTACTGGGTCACCCTGTACTATAGGGCATGACACTGGATTGTACTATATTATACTGTGCAGTGACACGGTTCTCTGCCTCCCTCTCCTCCCTCTCTCCATGTACAGTTCTTCAGTGATGCGCGGGAGTGTGAGAACTCGCTGCGCTCTCTGAGGGACACAATAAAGCGACAGTACTCCAGTGACAAAGGCAGCCGGCTGGCCAGACTGGAGGACCTGCTGCAGGACTCTATGGTAATGTCTGTCTGTACATCTCTGCCTCTTTGTGTCTTTGTCTCCCTCTCTCTTTTCTATCTCTCTATCGCTCGTTCTCTCTCTGCCTCAGAGCTCTGGTTTTCTTAGTGTTCTGCCCCCTGCTGTTGAGCTGACAGACTGCAAGCAATGTGTGTTGTCTTCAGATGTGTGTGCATATATGCGTACATGTGTGAGAGTGTGGGAGCGTTTGTGTCAGTGTGTGCGTCTGTCTCCAGTGGCTCCACCCTGCCTCTCTGCAGGGAAGAGATTAATGCACAGTGACAGACGGACACAGCTCCCACACTGTGTCATGTGCTTGTTTGCTTGTTTACTTGGGAAGCTGGTGAATGTCACCTAATGTCACCTAAATTCCACTATTAATAATGTGCAAATTCGTGTGTCACTAATCCCGGTTCTCTCTCTCTCTCTACCTCTCACCATTCTCTTTCTCCCTCTTTCCATTTCCTTTCCTCCCCATCTCCTGCCACCCCTCCTCTTTGTCTCTCTCTCTCACAGGAGGAGAAGGAGCAGCTCATACAGTACCGGAGTACAGTGGCCAGTCTGGTTGGCCGGGCGAAGTCCATTGTCCAGCTGAGGCCACGGGACGCAGACAGCACTTTGCCCAGCACCACCCCGGTCAAAGCCATCTGCGACTACAGGCAGATAGAGGTATACAGACACAGACACCGCACAGTGCAGACACATACTGACACAGCACAGTGTAGTCCAGTACAATACAGGCACAGCACAATCACACTGTACAGTAAAGATGCAGTACAGCACAGTACAATACAGACAGTATAGTACAGACACAGCAGAGTCTAGTCTGGTACAATACAGGCACAGCACACACACCGTAGACGTGCAGTACAGAACAGACGCGGCACACTACAGACAGTATAGTACAGACACCACACTACAGAAGCAGTACAGTACAGTTCAGATAGCACAATGCCTTACAGTGTGGTAATATGCAGTTCAGTATTGTACAGTACTCTTCAGTACACTGTTAAATACAGTGAAATATAGTACATCACACACACCCACATGTAAGTGCAGTGTGATTTGCATCTCAGTGACAGAGCATCACCACACAGGGCTCTGGCAATGCCCAAAATAACCTCTCTTTCCCCCTCTCCCCCTCCTGCTCCCTCTTCCCTCACTCTCTGCCTCCCTGCCTCCTGTCTCTTCTCTCTCTCTCTCTCTCTCTCTCTCTCTCTCTCTCTTTCTCTCGTATGGTGTCTTTTGTTTTGCTTCTGCTGGGCGGGCAAGGCTGCTATACAGGTATTGCAGGGGCTCTTCTTCAGTCAGCCTCACTGACTGACACAGACTGACTAACACACACACATCATTTAATTAGCTTCCTCAGATACACTGAATTAACTAATTAGTGCTAATTACGCCACTAGAAAACAGCCAGAGCCCTATGATGATTACTTTTCTCACAATAAATGTTTTTTGTTGATGTATGCATTTATTCATTATAACAGCAATAAGAGTTTAGCAACTTTAAGAAAATATTCTATCTGTACTGCCCTTCACTGTTTCACTGCATTGTCTGTCAGTCTGTCTCTGTCTGTCTGTCTAAGGGGTCATGCGGCAGACAGTGTATGACACAAAAAGTTTATTGCACTTCCTTGTAAACATGATTTCCTTAGATTTAAAAAAAAAATATATACAGTACTGTGCAAAAGTTTTAGGCAGGTGTTTAGGCAGATGCTGTAAAGTAAGAATGCTTTCAAAAATATACATGTTAATAGATTGCATTTAGTTAATTGATAAATATAAAGTGAGTGAACAGAAGAAAAATCTAAATCAAATCCATATTTGGTGTGACCACCCTTTGTCTTCAAAACAGCACGTGGCATGGATCGGGGGAGGGGCGATCAGGACAAATCTCTATATATTGATTTATATATATATCTATACACTACAGTTCAAAAGTTTGGGGTCACTTAGAAATGTCCTTGTTTTCGAAAGAAAAGCAAATTGTTCATTAAAATAACATAAGATTGATCAGAAATACAGTGTAGACATGGTTAAAGTTGTAATGACTACTGTAGCTGGAAACGGCTGATTTGTAATGGAATATCTACATAGGTGTACAGAGGCCCATTATCAGCCACCATCAGTCCTGTGTTCCAATGGCACGTTGTTTGCTAATCCAAGTTTATCATTTTAAAAGGCTAATTGGTTATTAGAAAACCCTTTTGCAATTATGTTAGCGCAGATGACAACTGTTGTGCAGATTAAAGAAGCAATAAAACTGGCTTTCTTTAGACTAGTTGAGTATCTGGAGCATCAGCAATTGTCGGTTCAATTACAGGCTCAAAATGGCCAGAAACAAAGAACTTTCTTCTAAAACGCATCAGTCTATTCTTGTTCTGAGAAATGAAGGCTATTCCATGCGAGAAATTGCCAAGAAACTGAAGATCTCGTACAACACTGTGTACTACTCCCTTCACAGAACAGCGCAAACTGGCTCTAACCAGCATAGAAAGAGGAGTGGGAGGACCCGGT
This sequence comes from Amia ocellicauda, assembly GCF_036373705.1. Lineage (NCBI taxonomy): Eukaryota > Metazoa > Chordata > Actinopteri > Amiiformes > Amiidae > Amia > Amia ocellicauda. The sequence goes on from NC_089860.1 coordinate 26,092,779, forward strand.
GCACAACTGAGCAACAGGACAAATACATTAGAGTGTCTAATTTGAGAAACGGACGCCTCACAGGTCCTCAACTGGCAGCTTCATTAAATAGTACTCGTCTCAACGTCAACAGTGAAGAGGCGCCTCCGGGATGCCGGCCTTCTAGACAGAGTTGCAAAGAAAAAGCCATATCTCAGCATGGCCAATAAAAAGAAAAGATGAAGATGGGCAAAAGAACACAGACACTGGACAGAGGAAGATTGCAAAAAAGTGTTATGGACAGACGAATCTAAGTTTGAGGTGTTGGGATCACAAAGATGAACATTCGTGAGATGCAGACCAAATGAAAAGATGCTGGAGGAGTGCTTGACACCATCTGTCAAGCATGGTGGAGGCAATGTGATGGTCTGTTGTGCTTTGGTGGTGGTAAAGTGGGAGATTTGTACAGGGTAAAAGGGATCTTGAAGAAGGAAGGCTATCACTCCATTTTGCAACACTATGCCGTACCCTGTGGACGGCACTTGATTGGAGCCAGTTTCCTCTTACAACAGGACAATGACCCAAAGTACAGCTCAGACTATTAGGGAAGAAGCAGTCAGCTGGTATTCTGTCTGTAATGGAGTGGCCAGAACAGTCACCGGATCTCAACCCTATTGAGCTGTTGTGGGAGCAGCTTGACCGTATGGTACGCAAGAAGTGTCCATCAAGCCAATCCAGTTTGTGGGAGGTGCTTCAGGAAGCATGGGGTGAAATCTCTTCAGATTACCTCAACAAATTGACAGCTAGAATGGCAAAGGTGTGCAAGGCTGTAATTGCTGCAAATGGAGGATTCTTTGACGAAAGCAAAGTTTGAAGGACACAATTATTATTTCAATTAAAAATCATTATTTCTAACCTTGTCAATGTCTATATTTCTTATTCAAACTCATTTCATGTATGTTTTCATGGAAAACAAGGACATTTCTATGTGACCCCAAACTTTTGAATGGTAGTGTGTGTGTGTGTGTGTGTGTGTGTGTGTGTGTGTGTATATATATATATATATATATACACACATTAAAATAACTTATTTAAATGGAAAACCGTTTAACAACGTAATAATAGTAATTGAAAATCAAAGTGAAATACATTAAAAACAATTGGTTGACAAAATACTGTGCCTGGTGCTAAATAAAATCAATGTGATGGCTGTGCCTGAGGGGGGGGGGGCATGTTTTGAATGCAAACGACGTTTTAAGTCACACACATATATATATATATATATATATACAGTGAGGGGAAAAAAGTATTTGATCCCCTGCTGGTTTTGCAAGTTAGCCCACTGACACAGAAATTATCAGTCTATAATTTTAATGGTAGGTGTATTTTAACAGTGAGAGGCAGAATAATAAAAAAAACGCATTTCAAAAAAGTTATAAATTGATTTGCATGTTAATGAGGGAAATAAGTATTTGATCCCCTATCAATCAGCAAGATTTCTGGCTCCCAGGTGTCTTTTATACAGGTAACGAGCTGAGATTAGGAGCTCTCTCTTAAAGGGAGTACTCCTAATCTCAGCTCGTTACCTGTATAAAAGACACCTGTCCACAGAAGCAATCAATCAATCAGATTCCAAACTCTCCACCATGGCCAAGACCAAAGAGCTGTCCAAGGATGTCAGGGACAAGATTGTAGACCTACACAAGGCTGGAATGGGCTACAAGACCATCGCCAAGCAGCTTGGTGAGAAGGTGACAACAGTTGGTGCGATTATTCGCAAATGGATGAAACACAAAATAACTGTCAGTCTCCCTCGGTCTGGGGCTCCATGCTAGATCTCACCTCGTGGAGTTTCAATGATCATGAGAACGGTGAGGAATCAGCCCAGAACTACACGGGAGGATCTTGTTAATGATCTCAAGGCAGCTGGGACCATAGTCACCAAGAAAACAATTGGTAACACACTACGCCATGAAGGACTGAAATCCTGCAGCGCCCGCAAGGTCCCCCTGCTCAAGAAAGCACATGTACAGGCCCGTCTGAAGTTTGCCAACATCTGAATGGTTCAGAGGAGAACTGGGAGAAAGTGTTGTGGTCAGATGAGACCAAAATCGAGCTCTTTGGCATCAACTCAACTCACCGTGTTTGGAGGAGGAGGAATGACCCCAAGAACACCATCCCCACCGTCAAACATGGAGGTGGAAACATTATGCTTTGGGGGTGTTTTTCTGCTAAGGGGACTTGACAACTGCACCACATCAAAGGGACGATGGACGGGGCCATGTACCGTCAAATCTTGGGTGAGAACCTCCTTCCCTCAGTCAGGGCATTGAAAATGGGCCGTGGATGGGTATTCCAGCATGACAATGACCCAAAACACACAGCCAAGGCAACAAAGGAGCGGCTCAAGAAGAAGCACATGAAGGTCCTGGAGTGGCCTAGCCAGTCTCCAGACCTTAATCCCATAGAAAATCTGTGGAGGGAGCTGAAGGTTCGAGTTGCCAAACGTCAGCCTCGAAACCTTAATGACTTGGAGAGGATCTGCAAAGAGGAGTGGGACAAAATCCCTCCTGAGATGTGTGCAAACCTGGTGGCCAACTACAAGAAACGTCTGACCTCTGTGATTGCCAACAAGGGTTTTGCCACCAAGTACTAAGTCGAAGGGGTCAAATACTTATTTCACTCATTAACATGCAAATCAATTTATAACTTTTTTGAAATGCGTTTTTTTGGATTTATAGCCTATATATTTAAATATATGTTTAAAAGTATTGGAATACGAATCATGGCCAAAACACTTATGATGTAAGATTTGAAATAATTTCATAAATATCGGGTATAGTTTCAGTTTTATCCAACATTATCTGAGAGGTACGTTTTCTTACTTTCTCTTTCTTCCGCTTTTTCGCTGTGATCTCCAGTCAACTGCAGATGTGTAGTCAACATCTTCAGCAAACATTTACCGTAATTTATTTATTTTGTGAATTTTGAGAAGCGATTTAATTTACTTTTTAGTAAAAATGCACTTCTATGTCACGGTATACGGTAAACCTAAACCATGCATACTCAAATGCATCATCGCTTTAAAAAATATTTTCTATTGATTTAGAGGGTTTTAGTAAAACATTTTGTATTGGTTTATAAGCCCTGTTTTTGTCAATGGTATGAGTTATGAGCAACATTGTATTAGCTAACTTTAGTTTACTATTTCAAACATGAATGGGGGTTTAATTTTAATGTAACGTAACGTTATATGTAACCATACTATTTTCTCTTTTCCACGAAACACCTGCACTCATTCTACGGAACACCACTGTTACGCTGAACACCAGTTGTAGGGGACAAAAGTGTCACAGCCTCATATTTGTCCCATGGTCCAGTATGACATGTCTTGTTCCTTTATGACACTTTCAAGCAGCCTTTAACACTCCTTGTTTTTTATTTATTGGGCTCGTATTTACAGGTTTATGATGTAAATACAGCTTAATTACGCTTGGGGCTATTTTCACTGTATGATCAATAATACTACTTGCATATACTTATAGTAACTATTATTAACAGACCTGCTATTATACTGTAGCTCACCTGCTTAATTTTACATACTATTGCTGATCCATACTACTCCTAACCTAAATGAACCTGTCACTGACCTGCGTACTACCCTATTTTCAGTAATATGTAATGTAGAAAGTACTGTCACATGCAGATGAGGTATCTTCAATCTTTCAATTCTAGTTAGGATTGTTAGCTTTAAATAGTAAATTAATTAATTAATAATGGAGGGTTTGGGAAAAATAGGTGTTGCTGTGGGGCTGAGATGCCTCTCTCACTGTGTCCACTGCACAGCTCTGATGCAAGTAAATCTGTAAACTCTCCATCTCTCTCTCTCTCTTTTCTTTTTCTTTCTCTCATTCTCCACTCCTCTCCATGTCCCTGTCCACCTGTCACACTCTCACTCCCTCTCCTGCTCCTCTCCATCTGTCTCTTTTGATCTGGTTTGATTTTTGTATTTTTCTCCTCTGCTCTCCCCACTGCATCCCTGCTCCCCTTTGTCCTCCTCCCTCTCCCCTTCCTCCTGCTCCCTCCATCCTTCTCTCCTTCTCCCTTTCCTCCTTTTCCCTCCATCTCTCTCCTCTTTCTTTCCTATCCTCCTGCTTCTCTGCCCCACTCCTTCTCCTCTCCCTCTCCTCCAACCCCTCCTCTGTCACTTTCCATCTCCTCCACTCTGTCTCCCCTTCCTCCTCGTCCCTCTCTCTGTCTCTTTCCTCTGTCAGATCACGATCAGTAAGGGGGAGGAGTGCGTGCTGGAGGATCAGTCTCAACGCACCAAGTGGAGGGTCATCAGCCCCTCAGGGAACGAGGCCATGGTGCCATCCGTCTGCTTCACAGTGCCGCCGCCCAACCCTGAGGCCCTGGACACGGCCAGCAGGTACTTAGATGGAGGGAGGCAAGGGACTGAGAGAGAGAGGGGACACACAGAGAGAGAGGGACTGGGAGAGATTCAGGGAGACTGGGAGAGATTGAAAGGAAGAGAGAGAGACAGTGAGACCAACTGAGGCTGACACTGATACAGAGAGAGACTGGAAACAGAGATGTATTGAGACCGACACATTGACACACAAAGGCACACAACTCGCAGAGATGTACACAGACCTGAGAGAGTGACCACTGGCTGCCCTGTGCTGTGCTGTCCAGGGTGGAGCAGCTGTACCAGAACGTGATGTCTCTGTGGCACCAGCTGCACATCAACATGAAGAGTGTGGTGACCTGGAACTACCTGCAGAAAGACATCCGGACCATCTCCTCCTGGAGCCTGGACACGGTCAGCACCTACCCTCACCTGGCTCAGGTGCTCTCTACCTGGCTCAGGTGCTCTCTACCTGGCTCAGGTGTGGCAGTAACTGTGTCAGATATACTATGTAGGTAGATGTAGTTCTGTTAACCTGCCTGAGCTGGCCTTCTCTATCTCACATGAAGTGATATTCCTGTATAGGTAGTGATTACTGTGTGTGTGTTCGTGAGCAGAGTGAGTGAGTGTTGTACAGGCGTATTGACCCTGTGTGTGTGTTGTACAGGTACGATCTCAGTCCCCAGCTGAGCGGCAACAGGCCCTGACTCACCTGTCGGCTCACCTGGCCGACTTCCTGCAGGACAGCCGTGAGAGCGAGCTGTTCACCGCCGCCGAGCGTCTCCAGCTGGAGAAGGAGGCGGAGTCCTGCCGGGTCCACTGCCAGGCCCTGCTGGTCTCCATGGAGACAGGTAACTGGGCATCATCAGGGCCCTTGTAATTGAATTGCCCTGCTGTGTCTACAAACTGCCCCTCAGCCTGTGGCAGGCCCACACATACTGGGCTGCCAGCTGTGCTGTCGGAGCCTCCTCTCCTAAGAACTGGAACTGGGACTCGAGGTTTGAGAATTTAGGGCAGTACTCATCACTTATGTTGATGTATTTTGAGCAGGAATGCAGGAAGTGCATCTCTGTCTCGACCTCTCCCAGCACACAGTGTTCACACAGCCTGGCCTCTGTCTGTGGCGGCCTGTCTCAATGGCCAGGCTGTGGTCACGGAGTCTGTACTTTGTCAGGGTTTGTCTTTCTTTTGGATGTTTTGACTCTGATGAGATGTACTCAGCCAGTGTAAAACCTCTATTTAAGGCCCTGACTCAGGCAGCAGTGTGGAGAGCTCTGGCTCCAGCTTGTCTCTCTGTTCTTTCTTCTTGTGAAAACTGATTTCAGATGCATCCAGGCTGCTCTCACTGCTCTTTATCATCACTGTCCCATTATGGTAGATTGTTAACGTTATGTTCGCAGCTTTGTTGTCCTCATATATAACCACCTGTCTGCCATTGCATATGTGACACAGTGCTGTGTGTAAAACAGCAGGCTGCACCTGGTCCTGCTCTCCCCAAGAACAGTGTAGTCGACAAGAAGACTCTCTGGGCATTCCCTCATTGCTCTGGGCTTGTTGCTTCTTTTGCTTCTTAAACCATTAATTAAATCAAATTCAAATTCAAATCTCTCTCTCTCTCTCTCTCTTGCTCAGTGGAGAAGGATGAATCTCTCTTGCGCTCATACCTGTCAGAGCTGCAGAACATCAAGCTGCACCTGGAGGAGGCGGAGCAACGGCTGAGCCGACGTATACAGGCTCCGCCCCCCTCCATCGCCACAGAGACTGAGCCCGGAAAGGACAGCGTCATCCGCATCGCCGAACAAGAGGTCAGCTGGGGGTCAGGCCAGTCACATAGACAGCCAGATATGCACAGTATCACAGACAGACACAAAAGATTCCAAACATTGGGAGTCAATTCTAGAATCTATTGGGAACTACTTCAATCAATTTTGATTCTGATTCTAAAAATCCTTTTAAAAACAAAGGCAAGTTAATCTAACTGCGCTCTCATGAGAAAAAATTTGGAACTGAAAATGACATTCAGTATGTCATTTAATTTACTGAAGTGAAATGTGAAGTATTTGATTCCGGGATTTGGAGCTAATCCTAGTCATGGGGTTGACTATATTCAGTTCCATTTTCAGAATCACATTTGTCATTTTAAAGACCGGGAATTGGGAGTAGGTTCTATTGGGATTGACTCTTCACCCCTACTCTCACCCTCTTTCTTTCATTCTATCTCTCTCTCTCCTTTCATCCCTTTCCTACTCCCACCCTCTGTCTTACTCTCTCTCCCTAACACTCTACTCACTTCCTCTCACTCCCTCTCTCTCAGAAGCTGCAGAAGGAGCTGGATGGGCTGCAGTCAGACCTGGGCCAGGTGTCCAGGAAGTGTGTCACCTTCTTGGACCAATCGCCTTCTTCTGCCAGCGCTCCCACCCTGCGGTCTGAGCTGCACCTGGCCGTGGAGCGCATGGAGCGCGTGCAGGCCTTGTCCTCTGTCTACCTGCACCGGTAACACAGAGAAGCAGAGAGAGAGGAGAGATAGATAAACTGGTTCTGTATTCAGTTTGCTTACATAGTGATGTACACAGAAAGAGAGAGGGCTGTGTTGTTTTTGCTGTAAATTAACAGCTACACAGGGTTTGATTGTGATCAATCACAAAATAATTAAAATGTATTTATTATTTATGTATTAACATGTAGAGAGGTTTGGGTTGGGTGGGGTGGGGTGGGGTGGGGACTGTACTTGGCATACTTGCAGGCATAACATGTACTTTTTCTACAAATAATATAAAATGGATGTGGTCCTATCCTTGTATGTAGGTGTGTGTGTATACATATATGTAGCTGTTGGGCAACAGATCCACCTCCTTCCCATCTATAGGCTGAAGACAGTGGAGGTGCTGGGCCGCAGCCTGCAGGCCGCTGAAAGCCTGCTGAGGAAGTACGAGAGCCGGCTGAGTGAGGAGGACACAGTGCCCCCTGACACCAGTGCCATACAGGGCTTGAGGGAGCAACTGCAGGTTAGGGATCTGCTGACTGACTGATACACAGATTGACACACTGACTGATACTCTGACACACTGACTAACTCACACATACAGTGACAAACACTTCAATTCACATCAATACAATTTAATTTAATTTAATTTAAAGACACTTTCACTCCCTCTCCTCTCCTCTCCTGCCCTCTCTGGCAGAGCTGGCAGTGTGAGGTGGAGCAGCAGCAGGGTGTGTTTGAAGCTCTGGAGCAAGAGGTCCAGCGGGCCCGCCAGGCAGGGGACCAGCTGGTCCGGCAGAGCCCAGACCTCAGCCCTGACCCAGACCGCTACCAGGACCGTGCAGCACAGCTGGCAGAGAGGTGGGCCGGCGTGCACAGGCAGATATTGACCCGGTGAGTGGGGAGAGGGAGCTTTTTATGCCATTATGCTATAATAATAATCTTCTCATCACAATTTTCCAAAGTATAATTAGACTAATAGCCTTAGTACCTCAGAGAAGTACCCCAAAAAATTCATCCACTAATTATTAACAGTCAAAAAAGAGCATTGAAATATTGGATTAATTTATAAAAATGACCAAAACTCACTCTATCACAAAGCCCTGCAATACCAAGAGCTCAGTCCAGAGAAGAGTCCCTCAGCTAGCTGGTCCTGAAGCTCACTGAGCAGAGCGCCACTGCAGTCAGTCAGCTCCAGTACAGCACTGCACAGACCATGCCAACTGGTTTGGTCCAGATTTTAAAACACCTGGACCACTGGGACACCAACACTAAAACACAGAACACACTGGAGTGCTGTTGGACCCTAACCATCTCCTCTCTCTCCTCAACCCCTACCCCCGTTCATGCTGGTTCTAGGCAGTCGGACCTGGATTCCGTGGGCAGTGACTTGGGGCAGTACCGGGGGGCCCACATGGAGCTGCTGGGTTGGGTGGAGGAGACAACCCGGCGGCAGGAGCAGTCCCAGCCCGGCCCCGGGGAGGACAGCCGCGCGCTGTCACTCAAACTCAGCCAGCAGACGGTACGGAGGGAAGGAGGGGGAAAGTGTGTGTGTGTGTGCCATTGTTGCGAAAGGTGTGTGTGTGAGTGCAATGTGTGTAATGTGTGGTTTCTGTCTGCCCCCACCTCCACAGGCTCTGGTGGCAGAGATTGAAAAGAACCAGACAAAACTGGACAAGTGCCAGACCTACTCCAAACAGTACTGCACTGCTGTCAAGGTATTGCCTAGATGCACAATCTGAAATTGTTAACCACTTTTATGGCACACGATCATCTCCATTCAATTTATTGTGTGACTTCTGGAAGCAATTGGTTTGCACCTGAGCTTATTTAAGGGTGGCATAGCAAAGGGGATGACTACTTATCTAATGAAGACTTTTCAGGTTGTAATTAAATTAATTCCCACAATGAAAGTGTGGAGCGGGATGTGTAAATCAGAGAAGGCGAAATCCCATTAAAATGCACCAACATTGAAATGTGAGAGAGTCCAATGGTACAGTGTGATTACTACCCATTGCCGTTGTATGTTATTGTATTGTAATTTACTGTACTGTATTGCATTGTATTGTACTTAACCCCTGACCAGGACTACGAGCTGCAGCTGATGACGTACCGGGCGCACGTGGAATCGACACAGAAATCCCCTGTGAAGAGGAGGAGGATTCACTCTTCATCAGACACCATCACACAAGAGGTACCGCTCAGAGAGAGAGAGAGAGAGGTAGCGGGAGGGGGTTGGGAGAACGGACGAAGAGGGAGGGGGTAGACAGGGAGGTAGAGAGAGTTCATCAGTGTGTGCGTGTGTGTTCAGTGTATTGTGTGAGTGACTCTCTGCATGTCGTTGCAGTTCATGGACCTGCGCACACGCTACACAGCTCTGGTCACCCTGACGACGCAGCACGTGAAGTACATCAGCGATGCACTACGCCGGCTGGAGGAAGAGGAGGTGCGCTGCCCGGCCCGGCCTGGCCACACGTGCACTCACTCACTGGACCGCTCCAGTTCTGTCACTCTGCCCTCTAGTTCACTGTGATGCTTTAAAAGCATCTTTTATTGATTTGATTTACTTACTTTTTTTAAATGTTAATGTTAAATATAAATATGCACACACATCTGTCTTGTTAGTGCGTCTGTCTTTGTGCCTGTTTGTCTGTCTGGTCCCCATATGTCTCATGCATTTCCTCCCTCTCTTCTTCCCTCTCTCTCTCCCTTCCTGCAGAAAGAGGTGGAGGAGGAGAAGCAGGCGCGAGTGGGACAGGTGTCAGAGCTGCTGGGTTGGGTGAGGGGCGTGGCCGACCGGGCCGGGGGGCGGGGCGGTGACCCTCACCCCCTCCAGACATCCCTGACTGAGCAACAGGTACAGAGGCATTGGGGCAGAGTGCAGTGGGGTTGGGGTGAAGATGGCTAGTCTAATGTGGGCTGTGTTGGACTTGTTGGAACTTGTTGGGCTGACCTGTGCCTTTCTCTCTCAGGCGATCTCTGAGCAGCTGTCCAGTAAGAAGGAGGAGGTAGCCGAGGCCGTGAGGAGCGCACAGGCCTTCCTTATCTCCAAACAGGCCAGCAAGTGAGTGACTGTGTGACTCATCCCTGACTGACTTGCCGATCACTCATTCTCTCTGTCTCACTGCCTGTGTCAGTCTGATACTCTCTCTGTTTTATTCTCATTTCCTCTCTGTCTTTCCGTCTGACCCTGTGTATCTCTCTGCCTGACCCTGCGCATCTCTGACCCTCTGTCCTCTTCTGTCTGTCTTGTTGTTTCGGGGTGTCTGTCCTCTCAAGGCTGTCCCCCGAGGCCCGGTCACAGGTCGCCGCTCAGCTGGAGGCCCTGAACAGCACCTACAGCCTGCTGTGCGAGAGGTCGGCCCAGCAGCTGCAGCAGCTGGAGGAGCAGCGGGCCCGGGAGGAGGAGCGCAAGGTAGACGAGGCGGGTTCGAGAGCGGGGGACGGGGGGAGCGAGGTGGGGACATGGGACACCGCTCTGGGTCACAGAGATGGAAGTGTGAGACCAGCGAAGCCAGGAGCTGTCCGGTCCACGTGTTATCTGTACAGCTCTGTGCTCGCGGCCTGTCTGTCAGGGATGTGTCTCTGTGTTCCTGTGTTTGCTTGTTTGTTTCTTCCATGTGTTGCCACCGCAGTGTGTATATATGTGTGTGTGTGTGTGTGTGTTGCGTCGTATCACGAGTGTGTGAGAGCGGATTTCCGAGTGGCATCAAATGTGATTGTTTTTTTTTCCCTCTCCGTGACCTCATCCACATCTACTGGGCCACGCTGTGTGCGCTTGGTCACGCGTGTGTGTGTTTTAACTGCGTTTTTAATAGCATGGAGTGCCCCCACATCATCCCCTGACTCACCACCATGGACAAACATGCCTGCCTTCACTGCACTCACCCCTCATCACCTCCTCCTCACCCTCACTCAGCCTGTGCTCGCTCTTTTTTAGCAGTGCCCTCTAGTGTCTAATTGGCAGCACTGCAGGCTGTCTGTGTCACTGACAAAGGAGTTACTTCCTTTTCTTCTCCTTCTTTCTCCTTCTCTCCCTTCTCCTTCTCCTTCCCTTGCTCATTTTTCTCTTCTTCCTCCTCCTCTTTCTCAGTTTCACAGACAGCTCATGTTGCCTGAATAATAATAATAATAATTTAAAAACAGGGACGACACAGAAAAAAGTGACACACACAGACATGCAGGAAGAACACACACTCACTCACATGCCGTCAGACAGTCAGTTAATCAGCCATTGAGTCATTGTGTTAGTCAGTCATTCAGTCAGTGTGTCACTCCATCACACAGTCAGTCATAGTAAGAGTGTTTGTGCAGTGTTGTGTAGCTGAGACTGTGTGTGGCAGTGCATCAGTGACCAATCTAGTGTGTGGTTGTGTGTCCGAGTGTGTTTTTATGTATGACAGTGTGTGTTTGCCAAGGAACAGTCAATGTGTGTATGTATGTGTGTGTCTCGGTGAGCAGATTGTGTGCTTGTGTGTCAATGTGTATATGGGTGTGTAAAAAAAACAAAAATCAAAACACAAAGATTCAAAAAAATTAAAATGGAGGAACAAAATAAAACAGTGGGAATGTCCTGGAATTCTGACCAGATTTCCAGGGAAACAATACTAAGTCCCAAAATGGTCCCTAAACTGAGCCGGCAGCTGTGAGCATGACGCGTGGAGCCCCAGTCTGACCTGAGGTGTCAGTGTCAGTCGAACCTGAGACTCTGTGTGTGTTTTAACCTGCACTGTGCTTCAACACCACTAACAGCAACCAGGAGACAGAGAAAGCAAGACACCCCTCCTCAGGACTGAGGCAGAGAGAGGCAGATTTACAGTGTGCCAGTCAGTGTAGTAGTCTGTGTGCCAGTCAGTCAGTCAGGGTAGCAGTTACTGTGTTAGTCAGTCGGTCACTGTGCCAGTCAGCCAGTCAGTGTAGCAGTCTGTGTGCTAGTCAGTCAGTCTGTGTAGCAGTCAGTGTGCCAGTCAGTCAGTCAGGGTAGCAGTTACTGTGTGCTAGTCAGTCAGTCTGTGTAGCAGTCAGTGTGCCAGTCAATCAGTGTGCCAGTCAGTCAGTGTGCCAGTCAGTCAGTGTGCCAGTCAGAAAGTCAGTCAGTGTAGCAGTTAGTGTGTCCGTCAGTCTGTCAGTCCATGTGGCATGCTGGTTGCTAACCCAAGCTTCTCACCTTCTCGCCGCAATGTGCCGAGGCTTCGGCCTGTCCTCGTTTGCGCCTGGGGCCAGCTGGGTAAGTATCGCATGCCCTCCTTCATTCTCTCAATTTCTTCCTCTCTCTCTCTGTCCTTCCCCTGTCCCCTGATCTTCCTTCGTTCACAACTTGACTGCTCAGTTTGTTATAAGAAATGTTTCTCTGTCTGTCCTCTGCCCTGTCTGCATGCTTGGCGCTTCTTAGGGTTTGGTTGGTGGTAGATCCTTATTTTCATTCTTATTTATTTATGTGTGTATGTATGTATGTATGTATGTATGTATTTATTGTATGGTTTTCTCTCCTGCTCCCTCTGTCTGCCCCCGGACTCTCTCTCTCTGTCTCTCCAGTTCATCTGTAGTCTGCGATGTTGGGGACTTTATCATCCTGGGCTCTCAGATTTTTGGGTGTGATTTTGGGGGTGTTGTGTGTAGCTGTGGAGGGGAAGAAGAGGTTGAGATGGGGCTCAGCCTTGTGGGCAACCCCACCCCCTTCCTGCTCCCCCGTGTCCAGTGACATCAAACAGACTGAGTCGTGAGTCTCCCACTCCAGTGAGCCGCACAGCAGTGGCATCCCCCCCATCTGTCCAAGCTGCTGTCTGTTCTGCAGCTCTTGGCACTGTTTCCAATATTAGCAGGACAGGATGCTGGCTGACAAAGTGAACGTGATATAAACATAAATAAAAACAACCTGTATATGTATATATATTTTTTATAATTCAACAAAACCATTTCAGTGGCTTAATTTGTCTCCCTCCCCCTGCGGTGGTCTCTCGGAACCCAAATTTGTGAAGACAGGTGAACATCAGAGCGAAGGAGCGAGAGATGTGTCCCGCAGTAACTGCCGAGCTTCAGCTGGACTCAGGCGAATGGGTTTCTGAGAGGAGGGCGTTAACTTACAGAAAATGCATGCAATTACCACAAGCATATAGCATCCGTTCGACAGCAGGGGGACCTACGGGTCTCTTCAGCACAGAGATCTCTCTTCCCGTGTACACAATGAACCGCAGCCAATGACGCCACACTCAGCCAATGAGAGTCCTGCAGGCGAGGGAGGGCAGGCCTTCACACGGCCACATCCCAGTGATGGATAAAAGTCAGAACACTGTTTTTCAAAGCTGACACTCCCCTTTGCACACGAGTGTGTGTGAAAGACTCAGTGTTCCCATGGTTGGTCACCGCAGCTCATTTTGTTGCACTGGGTCCCAGATGTTCAGGCGCTTGTAGTAGATTAAGGACAATGTGGGCACTGGTGGCTTTCAGTTTATGAGATGTGAAATTGGCCTGACGGATTAAGCTTTTCAAGGGGGTGGAGAGTGGATTCAGCGATCACTCTATTTCTAATAATTCAAAGGATGGTTTATCAAAATGACCCCAAATTACTTTATTCATTTCTTTTGGAAACTTACTTTGCAGCCACCGTCCTGTGTTGCTGGTGTTGGAAACTGCCCAGTTCATGGGAAATATTAGGAAGGGACGAGACCTCAGCTGTTTAATGATTAACTGACCACAGAGCTTCAGATGCAGACAGAGCCCTGCCTGATTAAAATGAGCTGTCTATAGTTGTTCCAGCTGTGTCTGCACAGTGGTATATCTCTGTTACAGGCCCTGCAGAACACACAGACACACACAGTCACACACAGACAGACAAAGCTAAGGCAGAGTGTTGGCCAGCTGTCTGAGAGCTGTGTTGTCTGCAGGGCCAGACACTCACCAGAACTCTTGAGGCGTGGGGCTCATTTCAGTGAGTAGGAGGGAGGTCTCTGCATCTGTACAGACACACACACACACACACATATACACTTTCACACCCATCTGACCTGTTCTCTGGTCTGTTTCTCCTTTGCAGGGCTGGGCAGCCATCGCCGGGGTGATTGACCTGGGCACAGTGGAGAGCTTTCCTGTGTTCCAGGCTGCACAGAGGGGCCTGATCGACCAGGACACAGCCCGGGTACTGCTGGAGGCCCAGCTGGCTCAGGGTGGCCTACTTCTGCCCTCTGACCACTGCACACTCTCAGTGGAGGAGGCCCTAGCCCGGGGTGTGATTGACTGCCATGCCGCCCAATCCCTGGGGCAGCTTGAGGCTGCCCTAAGCTTGACTGGCCAACAGGAGGCCAGAGAGGGGCAGTGGTTGCCAGTGGTGGCAGCGATGGAGGCTGGGGAGGTGCAGGAGGAGGTGGGGCTGCGTCTGCTGGAGCTGCAGCTGCACACAGGTGGCCTACGGATCAGCCCTAGGGGTGAGAGGCTGGGCCTGGAGGAGTCCTGGGGGATGGGGCTGTTCCCAGCACGAGTACGAGACCACCTCCAGGCCAGGGCCCGGCACCGGGAGCTGATCGATCCCAACACAGCGGAGAAGGTGACGCTGGCGGAGCTGCGTGAGAGGTGTGTGTCCGGGGGTGGCGGTGCCGGGCTGCCTCTGCTCCCTGTGCGGCAGCAGGCAGGGGGGGCAGTGTCCTTGTGCTCGGGCCGGACCGTGGGACTGTTTCGGGCTGTACAAGAGGGGCTGGTGGACCGTGAAGTGACGGTGCGACTGCTGGAGGCACAGGTGACCGCCGGGGGCATTGTGGACCCACGCTCTGGCCGCCGGCTCACCGTGGAAGAGGCTGCACAGCTCGGCCTGTTGGACCAAGACCTGGCCTGCACCCTGCTGTCCCGGCAGCTGCGAGCCGGGGGCGGGGTGCTGGACCCTGTCAGCGGCGAGCGACTCGGACTGGACGAGGCGGTGTTCCGTGGGCTGCTGTCACCCCAGCTGGCGCTGTTAGTTCTGGAGGCACTGTGGGGCTGTGCTGGGCTGCTCTGGCCTGAGTCTGGAGAAGTGTTGCCCGTGTCTCAGGCGCTGCAGCAGGGGGCACTGTCTGGGGAGCTGGCCCGCAGGATCCTGGAGCAGCGCGGCAGGGTGGGGGCGCTGTACCTGCCCCAGTCCGGACGGGTTGTGCCTCTGGACCCTGAGAGGGCTGCTGCAGTGCCGGAGGTCAGTGAGGTTCTGGACGACGCTGCCCTGCGGGTCCTGACAGAGGCCCGGATCCCAGATGTGCTGCCCAGCCTGGCCCAGTCTGGGCCCCCGGCTCTGAACCGGCGCAGCTGGGGCAACTCCTCCCCCCCAAACTCCCCCGCCCAGGGGAGCCTCCCCCCAGGCCCTGCCCCTGGCCTGTGGTTGGCGCTGGCACAAAGCTGGGACACACGGGAGCTGCCAGGGCAGAGGCTGCTGTTCCACCTGATGACGCATAGCTATGCGGATGCTCGACTCGGCCGCCGTCTGCTGCTCCTCGAACCTCAACTCACACAGCTGGTCGGAGACATGACCCGGCAATCACTGGAATTCCAGGGACTTGGGTTCGACCTATCGCAGGCTAGTGTGGAGGAACGGGGGGGAGTAAGGATCCTGGAGACCCTGCAGGCAGGATCAGAGTCTACAAAGGGACAGGAGGGAGGTCAAATTCCTATGTCCCTGGAGGAACGGAGGACTGGGACAGAGGACGAAGAGGAGACTCTCATTGGGATCCCAGAAAAAGAAATGGAAAGAGAGCAGGGGAGGCAGACAACCCTGGCCTCCTGTCTCACAGAGACTCTGCGCCCCGCTTTCCCCACCCTAGAGAGTCCTAGGAGACCAGTGGAGAAGCCAGCTGGACAACTGCAGGAAAGACCGGAACCTGAGGTGTGTGACCAAGAGGAAGAGAGACAATCATGGACGGGTAAGGAGGAAGAGGAAGAGGAGACGAGCTCTGGGGACAGTGTGTCTGCGATGGACTGGACACCGTTAACGGAATTAGACCGCACGTCCCAGTCTGGGATCAGTGTGGCAGCAGCCAGGGAAACACAACACAGATACGCTAATGTGCTGTCTCCAGGTTTGCCCAGGGCTGGGGATCTGGGTTCAACACAGCTCACATGGGCTACTAGGGGGTCAGAGGATGGGCAGTTGCAGTTAGAGACAGGGGGACCACAGTCCGAGTCCCTGTCCATCATGCAGCCTGAGATTTCACAGCATGACCAGCTGGCGAACCAACAGTTTGTCCAAGTGGGAGGAGCTCCCGACTGGCTTGCTGAATCTGAACCAAAATGTGGGCTGGAGAGAAAGACACTGGATCTCGCCTCTGAACCTGCATGCCTGACCCAGACAGAGGACAGGAGGAGGGACAAGACGAGGGAGAGAGAGGGACAGGAGAGGGATGGAGACCAGGAAAAGTTTTCGCAGGACGCCTCCGCAACGGGAGCACGGGAGGGAGGAGAGATGGGTGACAACAGCAGCAGAACCCGAGTAGAGGGGGGAGAGTGGGACAGCAAATCATCCTTCGCAGCTGTGGGGAAATCCACGCAGCTCCCCGAGGAGGAGGAGGAGGAAGAGTTGCAGTCCCTCGCCAGGCAGCTGCGGGACGGGGGGATGATCACAGAAAAGAGAAGAGAAGAGAAAGGAGGAGGGCGGCGGCTGCTCCTGGATGAGGCGCTGGCACTGGGGGTGCTGCCCGGTCATACGGCGGTGCGTCTGATGGAGCGGGCGGGACTGATTGGAGGCCTGCTGGACGGCTGTGAGCCGCTGGGTGTGGACGAGGCGGTGCGGGAAGGCCTGCTGGATGAGGAACTGATGTGGAAAGTGCTGAAGTCCGACAAGACTGTGTCTGGAGTGCTGGACCTGGACCGACGGCAGCTCTGCTCGGTCTGGGAGGCGGCACGGCTCGGTCTGCTGGATGCAGAGACAGCTGCCAGACTGCTGGAGGCACAGGTGGTGTCGGGTGGGGTGGTGGACCTGCGCCGCGGCAAGAGAGTGTCTGTCACCCTGGCCTGTGAATTGGGTCTGGTGGATGAGGGGCTGGCGGAGAGACTGGGCCGGCTGGAAAAGGCCTGCAAGGGGAGGAGGGCACCCCCTGGAGCTGGCAGTGACAACGCGCAGTTGGACAAGATCGCCCTGCAGCTGGAGATGGACGGAGTGCTGGACCCCCGAACCCGCAGTCCTGTCCCACTGGGCCTGGCACTGAAGAGGGGGCTGCTGGGCCGGGAGGAGGCAGCCCAGGCACTGTCCCAGCAGGTGAGGGACGGGGGCATCGTGCACCACAGCTCTGGATGCAGGCTCAGGGTGTCAGATGCACTGGAGCGGGGGCTGCTGGACACAGAACTTGCCCGCATGCTGGCACCAGTGGAGAGGCAGAGAGAGGAGGGAGGGAGTGGAGGAGGAAGTGAAGGAGGAAGAGATGGAACAGAAGGAGGAAAAGGAGAAAGAACTGCAGACACTCTCCCTCTCCAGCGTATCACTCCAGGGCTGCTGGACCCTACCAGGGCCACCCTACTTGCCTATCCAGAGATGCTGAATCAGGCTCACATTGATGTGACCACTGGGCAGCGCTTCCTGGGGGTGGGCCTGTTCCGAGGGGTCAAGGAAGAAACCTCAGGTGTGCTGCTGAACATGGCCCAAGCAGTGCTGGCCGGCCAGGTCAACCCTATGGTGGCACTGAGGCAACTGCAGAGCCAGGCGGACTCTGGGGGAGTAATCAATATCATCACAGGGGACAGGGTGGCACTGGGGGAGGGTGTGCTCCAGGGACTGCTGGGGAGGGACACGGCCACACTCATTGCCACAAATCAGCTGCTGGGAGGTGGACTGCTGGACCCCCGCAGTGGAGACAGGGTGCTCAACCTGGAGGAGGCCCAGCGCAGAGGTCTCATTAGCGCGGAGATGGCCGCCGACATCCAGGCCAACTTGGGCAACCTGGAGGAGGAGGAGGAGGAGAAGAAGGATGGTGGCACTGACTCAGAGAGTGAACTACCAGCGCATACAGGCTCTGGCACTGGGATGCCCAGCCCAGTGGACACATCTTTTGATGGAGACGTATCTTGCGTGGAGGAGGCTGCAGTGTCTATGTCCTCTTTGTGCTCCACCCTGGGAGACATCCCCAGCGGAGAGGGAGAGGGTGTGCTGATGATCACAGAGACACAGGAAGATGAAGAAGAAGAGGGACCAGCTGGGGAGTCGCTCACTACGACTCTCATTCACAAAGAGAAAAGAAGGGAGAGGAAAGAGGAAATGAAGAGGGAGAAGGTGAAAGAGAATGAGGGGGACAAGGAGAGGGAGGAGGAGGAGAGGGAGCAAGTGAAAGACCAGGAGAGCCACAAGAAGAGGGAGGAGGAGAAGGAGAGGGTGAAGATAAAGGAGGAGAAGCAGGAGAGGGACAAGAAGAGGGAGGAGGAGGAAAGGGACAAGAAGAGGGAGGAGGAGGAGAGGGAGAAGATGAAGGAGAGGGACAAGGGGAAGGAAAGAGAGAAGATAAAAGAGAAGGAGATGGAGGAGGAGAGGGAGAGGGAGGAGGAGGAGGGAAAGGAGGTACAGAGATCAGAGACAGAGACACAGACACAGAGCCCGATCCTGGACACAGAACTCCAGGATCTCCTGGTCTTAACAAGGGGACCACAGCAGAGTGGCCTACATGCATCTCCCCCTGTCTCCCTGGCTTCACTGCATCGAGCTGTCCCTCCTGCAGTGGAACCGGGTCGGAATGTATGGGATATCAACACCAACCCCAAGGTGGACAACTGCTTTGACATGCAAGTTTCAGCAGTAGGCATCCTGGCGCCCCACAGTGACTCGGCTACAGAGTTATGTCACAGCACAGAAAGGTCCCCAGAGGACACTGATAGATCCCTCAGACAGAAATTGAAGGAAAGCAGCAGATCCCTTGCACAGGAAGTGAGACACAGTGATAGACCCCTTGAACAGGAATTAAGACAATGGATGGACCAACCGCTGGCACAGGAACTAAGGGAAAGCATTAGACCTGCTGAACAAGAAGTGAGAGAAAGTGATAGCCTTAGCGCACAAGAAATGAGAGAGGGGACATATGGGATTCTTATACAGGAAGTAGTAAAAAGTGGCAGACATGCAAAGGAAGTAAGAAAAGAGACATATGGACTCCTTTCAAAGGGAGTGGGAGAAAGTGAAGGAGCCCCCACACAGCAAGAGAGAGGGGGGACGGAAAGAGTCCTCACACAGGACGCGAGAGAGGGGACAGAAAGAGACGTGGAGCAGGAAGTGAGAGAAAGCACAGAAAGCGCCATCCCACGGGAAGTGAGAGAGGGCACAGAAAGCACCATCCCACAGGAAGTGAGAGAGGGCACAGAAAGCACCATCCCACAGGAAGTGAGAGAGGGTAAGGAAAGCACCATCCCACAGGAAGTGAGAGAGGGTACGGAAAGCACCATCCCACAGGAAGTGAGAGAGGGCACAGAAAGCACCATCCCACAGGAAGTGAGAGAGGGCACAGAAAGCACCATCCCACAGGAAGTGAGAGAGGGTACGGAAAGTGCCATCCCACAGGAGGCGAGAGAGGGCACAGAAAGCGCCTTCCCACAGGAAGTGAGAGAGGGTACGGAAAGTGCCATCCCACAGGAGGCGAGAGAGGGCACAGAAAGCGCCTTCCCACAGGAAGTGAGAGAGGGTACAGAAGTAGCCCTAGCACAGGAAGTGCCAGAGGGGCCTGAAAGAGCTCTCACACAGGCAGAGAGAGAGGGGACAGAAAGAGACGTAGAGCAGGAAGTGAGAGAAGGCACAGAAAGTGCCTTCCCACAGGAAGTGAGAGAGGGCACAGAAAGCGCCATCCCACAGGAAGTGAGAGAGGGTAGAGAAAGTGCCATCCCACAGGAAGTGAAAGAGGGCACAGAAAGTGCATTCCAACAAGACGTGAGAGAGGGTAGAGAAGTAGCCCTAGCACAGGAAGTGAGAGAAGATACAGAAAGAGCCCTCTCACAGGCAGAGAGAGAGGGGACAGAAATAACCCTCACAAAGGAAGTGAGAGAGGGCACAGAAAGCATCTTCCCACGGGAAGTGAGAGAGGACATAGAAAGTGCTTTCCCACAGGAAGTGAGAGAGGGTACAAAAGTAGCCCTAGCACAGGAACTGAGCGAGGGTAAAGAAGGAGCCCTCACAAAGGCAGAGAGAGAAGGGACAGAGAGAACTCACACACAGGAAGTGAGAGAAGGCACAGAAAGCGCCATCCCACAGGAAGTGAGAGAAGGCACAGAAGTAGTCCTAACACAGCAAGTGAGAGAGGATACAGAAAGAGCCCTTGCACAGGCAGAGAGAGAGGGAACAGAAAGGTCCGTAGTACAGGATGAAGCCTTGAAGAGACGCACGGAAGTGGGGTCAGCAGTGAAGGACAGGACTGTGGGTGAGGAGGACACGCAGAGAGCTGGCAGCACCAAATTGCAGGGTGCCAAGCTTGGACCCAATGTTGACCCACAGGACACTGAGGAGCCTGTAGCAGTAGCACCTGAGACAGTACAGGTGGAAAGAAGGCAGGACAACATCACCCCAGACCAGCTTCGAGCTGGAGACACCCCCACTCCCCCAGGCTTTACACTGGGGTCTCCCAGTGGCCCAGGCACTGTAGGAGTTGCAGGGGTCACAGTGCAGCCGGTCGTAGATGAGGCACTTGCACAGGAAGCCAGGGATAGATCACTTCCTGAGGTTGAAGAGAGAGTAGAGGACGTAGGCCTGCAGGAGAAGAGGGGGAAGGAAGTGTTCATCAAGTCGACAGCTGTCTCTGCCCAGGTGGACAGGGAAGCCCTGCTGCAGAAAGCCAAGGATAGCCTCCTGAGGAAGGTGCTGGAGCGCAGTGTGAGTCAGCAGCAGGCAGCCCAGGAGCTGCAGGCCCTGCGCTGGGGAGCAGCAGGAGGAGTGGGGGCAGTCAGTGAGAAGGGCCACGGGTTCGAGGAGAGACGAAGACAGAGGGAGGGAGATAGGGACCAGAGACCTGAAGCAGAGGGTGAGGTGACAGTGGTACCCGTCTCCCAGCAACTGTCAGAATCCCTCGATGACGGCAGACAGGCAAGGGAACAGACTGGGGTTCAGCGAGGAAGAGAGGATGAGAAGCCAGAAGAGAGGAGGGAGGTGACAGAAGAAGAGAGAGACTACATAGCAGCAGAAGGAGAGGAAAGTCGGACTGACCAGGAACACAAAGTGGAGCTGCAAACCACAGACCCAGAGACTGGAAGTACAAAGGGGAAACAGACCTGGCCAGGGACTGAGCAGCCAAGGCCAGGGACCGAGGAGAGAGGGCAGGAAGAGATGCACACTGAGCGAGAAGTGAAGGAGGTCTCCATAGTACCAAAAGTCTCTGTGGAAACTAAGGTAACGTCCAAGGAGATGAAGGGAGTTGCCATGGAAACTAAGGAAGCTTGCAAGGAGATTAATGGAGTCTCCATGGAAACTAAGGCTGTTTCTGAGCAAACTGAATTCAGCCCCTTCACAGAATCCACCTCAGACGAACCCCAGAGATCTGAGTCCCATCCAGCCACAGAGAAGGTTGCCCCCCTGGCCCCCAGCCCCCGCAGCCCTGAGACAGAGTCCCTACTGGGCCGCATCAAGAGGGAGCTGAGGCTGGACTCCCATAGCACACAGACAGCAGAACGGCCAGGGGATGCCAGGGCCCAAGCCAACACACAGACAGAACCACACTGTGAGATGAGTCCAGAACCACACACAGAGACGCACACAAAGGCATGTCCAGAACCACAGACGGAGAGACAGCCAAAACAACACACAGAACCACACACAGAGGAAAACACAGAGACACGGCCAGAACCAGAGGAAGGAAGTGGGGATGGAGAGATGAGAGACCAAAAGGAGGAGGAGAGAGACAGCAGCCTGGCCAAGGTCACCAAGGTACAGAAACCTGTAATAAAAATAAATTTAAAGAACGAAGATGTTTATTTATTTATAAAGTATTCATATTTATTTAATAGAATTGCTATATTAAAGTAAGAGTTGTAGTGGAAATATTGTAAAGTAGATTTTCAATTAGTGCTGATACAGGGTGTAGAAAAGGCTGAGTATTCTAACTATCTGCATCTTCTTCCCCACTCTCTCAGCCATCATTGGCCCGTCAAAAGTGTCTGGAACATGACGAGCAGCTTGTGGCTCTCCTCTCATTGGTCCGTCATATTGAGGTCCGTCTCAAACAGCAGCAGCAGCAGCCAATGGGAAGTAGTCTCGGCACCCTAGAAGAGAGCATTAGGCAGGCTGAGGTAATAACAATAGCTATGGTAATAACTACAATAATTCTCAAACAAATACTAACAGTGATCATTGCAATCATATTTTTTTTTTTCTTTTCTCTCTCATCCCTCTCTGTCCCACTCTTTTCCCTTTCTCCCTTGCTTTCTTCTTTTACCTCCCTCCAACTCTCTCTCAGGCTCTGGACCAGGAGCTGTCTGACCTGGAGGAGGTTGTGACCCGAGAAGTAGATGGTGTGGGGTTTGTCCTGGAGGCTCTGCCCCAGGAAGTACCACCCCAGCTGCTGCTAGCTCTGGAGAAGGATGGGCGGAGCCTGACGAGGTCGTACAGCACTGTCACAGAGGCCTCCCACACACACCTGCAGAGACTGCGCACACAGCTGATCTCTCACAAGGTAAGGGACTGACACACACAGATGGGTACAGGCAGACTGAATGATTGACTGACAGATTGAGAAATAGACAGTCACAGACAGACTGATAAAGGGACTGACAGAAAATGACTCGTACAGTGACTGAGCAGACAGACACAACTATCAATCTCATTATTTTTATCTTTCATTCTTCTCCCTCTCTCTCAGGAGGCAGTACAGAAGGAGCTACAGGCTCTGGAGGCTCAAACACAGGTTCTGCTGACCTGGCTGAGGGAAAGAGAGAAAGAGAGTGAGGCAGAGAAAGAGAATGGAGAAGAGAGCAGCCCCTCACAGCTCAAGCACCAACTGCAGCTGTGCCAGGTACGCACACATACATACACAATAGCAACAATACATACATGCACACGTATAAGAGTGTTTCGGGGGGTGGGGTGTCTTGGGAGCATGTTGCCTTTGATATGAGTAAGCAGACTGGTGTTAAACAAAGGGAGCCTTGGAAAGCCTTTGGAAAGTTGCTCATACGGGTGCCTGTGGATGCAGGATTGAGACACAAGGGGGATCCAAACCTTGATAATGTACTGTCTGTCACAGACCACCCCATGTACTGTGCTATTGGAGACACAGACACACACACACAACATTATATAATTATTTAACCCTCTTCTCTCTCACTGACCTCTCTCTTTCTCGCTCTTACACCCTCTTCCTCTATCTCCTCCTCTCCTCCCTCCCTCTCTCAGGAGCTGGAGTTGTGTCTGTCCGATCGCTCCAGAGAGCTGGACAGGCTGTCCTTCGAGGTGCAGCTGTTTGTGTCTGAGCGTGCTCAGGACCTGCAGCCGCATCAGAGCAGGGAGCTCCTGGGCCGCCTCAACCAGCTGCAGAGGTCCTTCCATGGGGCGTCCAGCCGTGCCTCTGCTCGCGCCCAGGCCCTGCTTGCAGCCCAGAGACAGAGGGAGCGGGAGGAGGAGAGGGAGAAGGAGAGGGCAGAGAAGGAGCGGGAGGAGAGGGAGAGGCAACAGCGCAAGGCCCAGGAGAGAGAGGTTTGGTGGGGGGCCTGCAGGGGGGAGGCTGCATGGATACCTGGACTAACAGCTATTCAGACAGCTATGTGCTACTGTAACTAACCTGCTGCTGTTAGGTTTATAGGGCTTTAACCCTGGGACTGCTGATGGCACTGACAGGACTGTACTGCTGAACTAATACTGCATCATTAATAGTACTACTACTACTATTAGTATTATTCCTTGTTCTTAGAGAAGATAATAGAATGTGCAATTAATATACCCATTACAGAATAACTACAACTTACTACTACTACTACTTCTATTTATTAATTCATTTACTTATTCATGTGTGTAATTATGTATGTTTTATTCATTTATTTATGTATTCATTCAGTGATCTATTTATCTGAAACAATGAACTATATTAACATAACTACCAATTGCAACCCCCTGCTGCTGCTGCTGTAGCTACTGCCACTCCTGCAGCAGTTTCTGACAACTGTTACTGCTGCTAAAACTACTCTACTGCTACTACTGCACTGCTATTGCTGCTAAAGCTACTGTACTGCCCTCTGCTACTACTGCACTGCTACTGCTGCTAAAACTACTGCTAATTTTACTAGTAATAATACCTTTAATACTATCACTTTTGTGGTTATGTATTGTACTTATACTACTAATACTACTATATCTATACTACTTAAGTATGTCTATAACTACTATTCTGCTATGTGTAGTACTGCTATACTACTGCTTCTGCTACTACTAACAGTACTTACACTACTTACAACTGCTACTAATACTACTACTCCATTCCTGCAGCTTATGCCACTGTTTCTACGAGGACACTATCATTAGTGCTGCTACTACTGTTACTGTGCTTATGCTTGTTACTGCTACTCCTGCTATTACTACTGTTACTGTGACTACCACTTCTAGACTACTGTGCTGCAGGCTTTTGTGCACATACATGTGCGTGTCCCCGTTGTGTCAGTGTGTGTAACCCAGCACGTGTGTGCGGTAACCTGTCTGCCTTGCCTCTTACAGATTACGTGTGCGCTGCCTCTGAAGACAAGCTCGCTGTCCATGGAATAACCCACAGAATAACACACACACACACACACACACACACACACACACACACACACACGGATGCACAGGCCAACAAAGACACAGACGCACACATGCAACACAGCTTGGCTCAGGCGGAGAGGGAGGAGTGGAGAGGGCAGGGGAGCAGTGACTGACCCAAGGGCCATATTTTTCTCTTTCTTTCATTTTCATCTCATCCCTTCATGTACTGAAGACGCATAAATGTCTGACTCATGACAGGGTTCAAGATCTGAAAGAGAAGGAATGAAAAAGAAAGAAAGAAAGAAAGAAAGAAAGAGAGCCTCACAGTTTGTTGTGGCTTTGTTGTTCTGTGTTTAAAGAAATTGTTGAATCTGAAATACTGTGTTTCTTCACTGACTCTATGAAGAACTTCTCTGTCCGTCTATCTGTCTGGATTTTGTGTTTTAACAGTGATGGCGCCTCATGCTCACAGCTCACGCTCGGCTCCGTGATTATTTTGGGACATTCTGTATAAACAAACAAGCAAGCAAGCAAATAAACTAATGACTGATCGATTGTGGGGGAGAAAGAGAGAGAATGACTGGAGGAAAGAGGGAGATGAAATTGAAGCATGTATGAGGGAGTGAGAGCGAGGGAAAATGAGAGGAAAGAGAAGTGTGGGATGAAAAGAGAGTGAGTGTGGTTGTGGTGGTTGCTATAATCTCCAGCACATGGTGACTTGGCAACAGTGTGTTAAACCAGACTGCCGATAGACCCAAGGTGTTGCTCACAGACCCTTTCTGTCTCTCTCTTCCCCTCCCTTGTTCAACTTTTACCTTTTCTGTGCTGCTGTCCTCTCACTCTGGTTCACGGTCTCCTCTTCATCCCTCCCACTACTCTCTTCATCTCAATATGCCACTCTATCTCCCTCTCCCCCTAATTTCCTCTCTTTCTCCCTCTACCACCCCCACCCCTCTCTCTCTCTCTCTCTCTCTCGCTTGCTCTGTTGGATTGCCAGGAGGTGCAGAAGCAGGAGGCGGAATGTTCACAGAAGCTGGAGGAGCTGTCCCAGTGGTTGGCTGATGCTGCTGCCACCCTGCCCAATCAGCAGCTGGGGACAGAGTCAGGGGACGTGGAGAGCCTCCAGCAGAGACAGAAGGAAATCAGGGTAAGGAGTGGTCGGGGGGGGGGGGGGGTGGGCAGCTCATTAGGGCAGGCCTCGTTAGAGACCCCTGTTACCGCACCCATATTCAGGAGTGTAGAGTTGTCTTCCCTGTTAGTTTTCTCTGTCTGACCACCTTTCTGTCTTCTCCCATTCTCTCTGTCTCGTATCGTTGTTATGGTGTACCCCCTTTTATGGGGTCTCTTTCTCTCTCTTCATGAGTGTATCTGTCTATTAAGGTCTCTCTCTCTCTCTCTCTCTCTCTCTCTCTCTCTCTCTCATATATATATATATACACACACCGATCAGCCATAACATTATGACCACTGATAGGTGAAGTGAATAACACTGATAATCTCGTTATCATGGCACCTGTCAGTGGGTGGGATATATTAGGCCGCAAGTGAACATTTTGTCCTCAAAGTTGATGTGTTAGAAGCAGGAAAAATGGGCAAGCATAAGGATCTGAGCGACTTTGACAAGGGCCAAATTGTGATGGCTAGACGACTGGGTCAGAGCATCTCCAAAACTGCAGCTCTTGTGGGGTGTTGCTGGTCTGCAGTGGTTAGTACCTATCAAAAGTGGTCCAAGGAAGGAAAAGCGGTGAACCAGCAACAGGGTCATGGGCGACCAAGGCTTATTGATGCACGTGGGGAGCGAAGGCTGGCCCGTGTGGTCCGATCCAACAGACAAGCTACTGTAGCTCAAATTGCTGAAAAAGTGAATGCTGGTTCTGATAGAAAGGTGTCAGAACACACAGTGCATCGCAGTTTGTTGCGTATGGGGCTGCGTAGCCGCAGACCAGTCAGGGAGCCCATGCTGACCCCTGTCCACTGCCGAAAGCGCCTACAATGGGCACATGAGCATCAGAATTGGACCACGGAGCAATGGAAGAAAGTGGCCTGGTCTGATGAATCACGAGTTCAAGGTGTTGACTTGGCCTCCAAATTCCCCAGATCTCAATCCAATCGAGCATCTGTGGGATGTGCTGGACAAACAAGTCCGATCCATGGAGGCCCCACCTCGCAACTTACAGGACTTAAAGGATCTGCTGCTAACGTCTTGGTGCCAGATACCACAGCACACCTTCAGAGGTCTAGTGGAGTCCATGCCTCGACGGTCAGGGCTGTTTTGGTGGCAAAAGGGGGACCTACACAATATTAGGAAGGTGGTCATAATGTTATGGCTGATCAGTGTATACATCTATATAGGAGTGGGGGGGGGGACTCTTGTATTATAGAAGTTTTATTTAATTGATTCACAACGTGTTTCGACACTACTGTGTCTCCAAAGGCTACCTGATGAAGACACAGTAGTGTCAAAAAGCATTGTGCTTCAATAAAATGAAACCTTTATAATGCACAAGTCCTGTCTAAATCCTGAATAAGTGAGAGTGTGTCTACAAAATCAAATTTTCTTTATATATACACACACACACACACACACTACAAGGGTTTAACGGTCTCTCTCCCTCTTTCTCAGGATTTGCAGAAGACGCTGCAGTGTCGTGGGGAGGGCGTGTCGGAGGCAGTGCGTGCCGCGGAGGAGTTCCTGGGCGAGCGCGGGGGGGCTCTGTCCACCGAGGAGCGGGGGGCACTGGCAGCCAAGCTGGCAGCGCTGCGGGGGAAGTTTGCCATTGTCACAGAGACTACAGACTCTGCCCTGCGTGAGGTGGACAAACAGCTGGCTGACACTCTGCAGAGCCAAGAACAGAGGGTGTGTGTGTGTGTGTGTGTGTGTGTGTGGGGGGGGGGGTCTATATGTGGTCTGTATGACTTTGGTACTGACTGTTTTTCTGTGCCAAGGTGTCTGTCTGTCTTTGTCTGCAGGCATTTTCGGCATTCTGTCTGTCCTTCCTGTGCCAGGCTGATTGTATTGACACTATCTAATGATGTTGGTATTGATCTCTGTGCTGCAGGCCAGAGCTGCGGAGGAGCTACAGGAGATGCAGGGGAAGATCGGGAACCTGATGTCCCTGCTGCAGGCCCCAGGGGGACAGCCTTCACCGCGAGACAACGTGCCCAGGGGGACTGATCCAGATATTACACAGACCGACTCTGCCCTGGAGCCAGAGGGAGTTCTGGACTCTCACTGCGAGAGACTGCAGGTGAGCCTGAAACCCCCACACTATCACACAACCACTAAACTAAAACACTCCCACAAATACTCACTAATGTGCACACTAATTTACACCAAACGAGTACGGTGGGTCGAATGGCCTCCTCTCATTTGTAAACTTTGTTATTCACACACTCACACTGATACTCTCACATTCTCACCTGACTCTCCCCCGCCCCAAGGCGGAGCTGCAGCAGTTGCAGTCCCAGCAGGAAGTGGTGATGCAGGCCTGCCAGAACGCACAGTCCCTGCTGGACCTCCCGGACTCCAGCGTCCCGGCTGGGGTCAAGGACACGCTGCGCCGGGACCTGGCCTCCCTGCGTGGGAAGTACCAGGAACGGCTGGAGGGCTGCCAGGCCCAGCTCAAACGGGCCGAGTCCCTGAGAGACGAGCTGGGCAAATTCTTGCAAGAGCAGGGCCAGATGAGCGCCTGGCTGGAACTGAACGAGCGTGAGCTGCATTCCCTGGCGGAAGGGGAGACTGATGCACCAGGCCTCAGGAAGAGGCTGGAGGAGCATGGGAAGGTGAGTCCTGCCCTCTGTAGTCCTGCCCAGCAGGGGCGGGGGGAGGGGGGTATTGTACAGTACTGTTTTATTATACAGTGCAGTGCTTTTGTGTTATACAGTACAGAACTGTGCTGTGCTGTTGTGTTTTACAATATGGTACTGTTATACAATATTGTCCTATTTTGTGTTATACACTACTGTACTGTGCTGTGTTGCACTATCCTGCCCTGTACCCACGCTGTGCTTCTGTGTCCAGCTGTCCGAGGAGGTCATCTGTCACAAGGCTGACCTGAGGTTCGTCACCATCGCTGGACAGAAGGTGCTGGACTCGGCGGTGGCTGCAGAGCAGGGTGGGGGGGCTGACCCCTCACTGACCGCCATGCAAGCACTAGTCAGTGACCGGCTACAGGACACCAGCGGGAGATACGCACAGCTGCACAGCCAGGTGAGGGTCTGTCGGTCTGTCTGTCTGTCACTTAGTCAGTGTGTCAGTCAGTCAATCAGTCAGTTACTATTTCAATCAGTTGGTGTCAGGCAGTTGGTTAGTGTGTCAGTGTAGGTATTATTATTATTTTTATTTTTATTTCTTGGCAGACGCCCTTATCCAGGGCGACTTACAACATAAGTGCAAAAATACAGTGAAGTACAAGGCATCAATCATTACAAATTCAATTTAGCTAAAACAGCAATTCAGAATAATACATTTTACAAATTCCAATTTACAATTGACACAAGTACAGTAAGAGACTTCCTACATCCTGGACGGTGAAAGGTATATAGCCAGTGTTACTCTATTAATCTATTGATGTCTCAGTCCAGAAATAATGTGCAGGCAGTGTGTACTACCTTCTCTTGCTCTCCCTCTCTCTCTCAGTGTTCTGACCTGGGGGTCCACCTGTCTGGCCTGTTGGACCGGTATCAGCAGTACCAGGAGGAGGTGGGCTCTCTGGACAGCTGGCTGAAGGCTCAGGAGCAGAACCAGAGTCCAGACAAAACCCAGAGCGATCCAGCCGACACGCACACACTGCAGCACACGCTGACCACTGTGCAGGTGAGAAAAAGGGATAATATACACACATACCGAACACTGCAGGTGAGGGGTGGGGGGGTGTAGTGTAGAGTAAGCTGTATTTTTGTTGTGAACTAATACTTGTTATTTTTTCAACTTCATTCTGTCCCTATCAATTCATTAATTAAATTCAATGCAAGCTTTATTGGCATGACATTTGTATACAAGTATTGCCAAAGCATGTGATTATAATTTATGCATATCAACAGGAAAATATAGATTTATAGAAAATAAAAAATAAATACGTAGATTACACATCATTAAAATTTCTCTCCCTCTCCCTCTGTATTTCTCCGTTTCTCTCTGTCTCCCAGGGCCTGCAGGATGAGTTGGCTGAGCGGGGTGCTCAGATGGAGAGAGTGAAGAGGGCAGGACAGGCTCTGATCTGCAGCCCTGAGACGCCCACACTGAGCCCCACTGACATCACTCACTGCACAGGTCTGTCTGTCTGTGTCTTTCTGTCTGACTGTAACTGTCCCTGTCTGTCTGTCGCTCTTATGTTAGGCTGACGTTCTCTACCTTACCCTCTGCATCTCCATTCAAGGTGCTTTATTGGCTTGCCATATATGATGTTTAGTCAAAGCATTTAGAGTGAGACTAGGGGCTGCAGACTGTTCCAGCAACACCGCTTACTCATTCATGTAGATATTAAACAGCACTGGATTCAGACTTCCCCACACCCTTGAGTGAAGATTCTCTCTCTCTCTCCCTCTCTTTCTCTCTCAGACTCTCTCCAGTCCAGGTTCAGTGCTCTGTCAGTCAGTGTGTCTGAGCGGGCAGAGCGGCTGCAGACGGCACTGGCTCGGTCAGTCAGTGTCCAGGAGGCGCTGCAGGGCCTGCTGTCCTGGCTGGAAGGAATAGACCAGTTGGAGGCTCAGCTAGACTTTGTCCAACCAACCACACAGGCCGTGCAGGACGCCCTGACTCAGAACCAGGTACTGGACACACTCATTGATACAAACACACTGGACACTGGACACTATCACACACACACACACACACACACACACTGGACAGTATTGCACACATTGGACACTATTACACGAACACAGACACTCACCTTTCCCTCTCTCCCCCTGTCTGTTTCAGAGGCTGTGTCAGGAGCTGCTGTCCAGACAGGGCAGTGTGGACTCCACTCGTGACACGGTCTCTCAGCTCTCTCGCTCTGATGGCACAGACACCACTGGGGCCTCTGGGCTGCAGGGGGCGCTGTCTGACCTGGGCCGGCGCTACAGTGAGGCCCAGTCCCGGCAGCAGGAGCGGGAGGGCCGCCTGCGGGCTGTGCTGCCAGGCCTGGAGAGTTTTGAGAGACTGGCCGACAGACTGGACTCCTTCACACAAAGCCGGGAGAGGGCCCTGAGCCTGGGGGGACAGCCCGACAGAGACATCGAGGAGCACAGGCAACGCATAGAGGTGAGGGAGAGGCAGAAGAAGTTAGAAGGGCAGTAAGTATGGAGGGGGTTAGGGGGAGAGGGTCCAGTTGCAGTGAGTTCACCATCACCCTGCTTGTCTACCCCTCACAGGAAGTGAGGGCGGAGCTGACCCAGGAAGCAGACCAGCTGACCTCTTTGCGTAAGCTAGAGGCAGAGCTGAGCGGCTCTGGGATCCTCGCAGACACGCAGCGCCTCAGGGATGTGGTCACTAGGGCGGCTGCGGATTTCGCCCGGCTGGAGAGCAACGTCACAGAGAGGCAAGTGGGCTGTCCAACTCCGCTGGTCTTTTCTTATTGCAGGAGTACCCAGCTGCTTATTTAATTTAATGAATGTGCTCAGCTCCTGTGTTTGTAACTTTGCATTATTTTTTTATTTTTTCATTCGCATTTGTTTGTTCTGTCTTTTTTAACAATCCATGGGAATATGACTGGAGGAATCTGCAGTCAGTTCCCAAGGCATTTAGCATTGAGTGTTTGTTATGACCGGCTGAGTCCACAAGAGGGTGAGAAAGACAAGCTCAAGTCCAGTACACTGTTACAGCTCTGATTTTCTTCCTATTCCTCACCCTTCATGTCTGTCTCTCCTTCTCTCTCATTCCCTCCCTCTTGCTCTTCCTCTCTCTGCAGGTCTGGGGAGGTGCAGGGCTGTCAGCAGCAGCTCAGTGAGTTCAGGGCTCTTTCTGGTGCCCTCCGGAGGTGGCTGCAGGGAGTGCAGGAGCAGCTGCCCCCTCAGGAGCCTAGCCTGACAACTGAAGAGCTGCAGGCCAGAGTCACCCTCCTGCAGGTCAGTGCGTCTGTCAGTCAATCTGTGTGTCAGTCAGTATTACTGGTTTATTACTCGCTGGTTGTTGCTGTATTAGCACACTCTCAAATACTTGTAACTGGTGCCTGTTTGACTGCTGTGTTACTGGGCTGTGTGGCAGGAGCTGCTGGGACAGTGGGAGGAGCAGAGCCCCCGGGTTCAACAGCTCAGCCAGACTGGAGCACAACTGGAGTCTCTCATCATCTCCATCACCACAACACAGAGCAAGACTGGTGAGAGAGGGGGCAATGGAGGGAAGCAGAGGGAGTTAAATTGGGGGGAGGAGGTGGAGTGGGGGAGAGAAAGGGATAGAGAGTGATGAAGAAAAGGGAGAGGGGGAACAAGTAAGGAAGTGTGAGAGAAGAAAAAAGGAAATCTGTCTGTCTGCTTTATGTACATGTCTTTGTGTTAGAGATTCTGCAATGCACTCTAGTGTTGCTGTGTATGTGTGTGTTGCTGCGTGTGTACTATATACTGCTGTGTGTGTACTGTACAGTGTTCTGGTGAGCTGTGTGTACTGTGTGGTGGTGTGTGTTGCTGTGTCACAGTCTCAGTGTGTCTCTCTCTCAGGTGTGCCCCAGCTCAATGGAGCCAGCAGCCCCAGCAGTGTCAATGGCATTCACACCTGTAAAGGTGAGCTCACCTGGCCACTACCAGACAACACACACCTGTACACATACAGAGTGCTCCCACACACACACACATTGTGCATACATTCATGCATTCAGTCGTACACACACAATGCACATACAACCATACACACGCACTCTGGACATAGTCGTATACACGCACACACACTGCTAATACACATGCAAACACACACACACACTGTGATTAATTCCTCTTACTTTGCTGCTGCCTGGTGTCCCTGCCCGTGCCTTGCCTCTCTCATGCAGTGTCAACGTTGGTGTGTCAGCCATCACTGTCTCTGTATGTCAGCGCATCAGTGTAGCCGTTAATTCCAGTGTTGGTGTCTCTGTCAGTGTGTTGATCATTTGTGTGGATCAGTATCCCTGTCTGTTGCTGTATCATTTTAATAATAGAGATACAGTGAGGGAAAAAAGTATTTGATCCCCTGCTGATTTTGTACGTTTTCCCACCGACAAAGAAATGATCAGTCTATAATTTTAATGGTAGGTGAGACAGAATAACAACAAAAAAATCCAGAAAAATGCATTTCAAAAAAGTTATAAATTGATTTGCATGTTAATGAGGGAAATAATTATTTGATCCCCTATCAATCAGCAAGATTTCTGGCTCCCAGGTGTCTTTTATACAGGTAACAAGCTGAGATTAGGAGCACTCTCTTAAAGGGAGTGCTCCTAATCTCAGCTCGTTACCTGTATAAAAGACACCTGTCCACAGAAGCA
Source organism: Amia ocellicauda (assembly GCF_036373705.1). NCBI lineage: Eukaryota > Metazoa > Chordata > Actinopteri > Amiiformes > Amiidae > Amia > Amia ocellicauda. The sequence goes on from NC_089860.1 coordinate 26,125,700, forward strand.
ATCAATCAATCAGATTCCAAACTCTCCACCATGGCCAAGACCAAAGAGCTGTCCAAGGATGTCAGGGACAAGATTGTAGACCTACACAAGGCTGGAATGGGCTACAAGACCATCGCCAAGCAGCTTGGTGAGAAGGTGACAATAGTTGGTGCGATTATTCGCAAATGGAAGAAACAGAAAATAACTGTCAGTCTCCCTCGGTCTGGGGCTCCATGCAAGATCTCACCTCATGGAGTTTCAATGATCATGAGAACGGTGAGGAATCAGCCCAGAACTACATGGGAGGATCTTGATAATGATCTCAAGGCAGCTGGGACCATAGTCACCAAGAAAACAATTGATAACACACTACGCCGTGAAGGACTGAAATCCTGCAGCGCCCGCAAGGTCCCCCTGCTCAAGAAAGCACATGTACAGGCCCGTCTGAAGTTTGCCAATGAACATCTGAATGATACAGAGGAGAACTGGGAGAAAGTGTTGTGGTCAGATGAGACCAAAATCAAGCTCTTTGCCATCAACTCAACTCGCCGTGTTTGGAGGAGGAGGAATGACCCCAAGAACACCATCCCCACCGTCAAACATGGAGGTGGAAACATTATGCTTTGGGGGTGTTTTTCTGCTAAGGGGACAGGACAACTGCACCGCATCAAAGGGACGATGGACGGGGCCATGTACCGTCAAATCTTGGGTGAGAACCTCCTTCCCTCAGCCAGGGCATTGAAAATGGGTCGTGGATGGGTATTCCAGCATGACAATGACCCAAAACACACAGCCAAGGCAACAAAGGAGTGGCTCAAGAAGAAGCACATTAAGGTCCTGGAGTGGCCTAGCCAGTCTCCAGACCTTAATCCCATAGAAAATCTGTGGAGGGAGCTGAAGGTTCGAGTTGCCAAACGTCAGCCTCGAAACCTTAATGACTTGGAGAGGATCTGCAAAGAGGAGTAGGACAAAATCCCTCCTGAGATGTGTGCAAACCTGGTGGCCAACTACAAGAACGTCTGACCTCTGTGATTGCCAACAAGGGTTTTGCCACCAAGTACTAAGTCGAAGGGGTCAAGTACTTATTTCCCTCATTAACATGCTAATCAATTTATAACTTTTTTGAAATGCGTTTTTCTGGATTTTTTTGTTGTTATTCTGTCTCTCACTGTTAAAATACACCTACCATTAAAATTATAGACTGATCATTTCTTTGTCAGTGAGCAAACGTACAAAATCAGCAGGGGATCAAATACTTTTTTCCCTCACTGTAGCTGACAGACGGGAGGAACCCATCATATAGTAACTTAATATCAGTTGTTAATAATCAATATCAGTGTCATTTTATCAGATTACTCCCCCCCCTTCTCCCTCTCAGACCTGACAGAGATACAGTGTGCCGTGTCCGATGTGAGCGGGGAGTACGATCGGCTGGGCGCTGAGCTGGGGTGCCGGGGGGAACAGCAGGCTGCCGCCCTGGAGCTCCGGCAGCGGGTGCACCAAGAAGCGGGGGGGCTGGCACAGTGGTTGGGCAGTCAGGAGCAGATCCTGGCTGCCAGGCCAGCTGTCTCGCCCTCCAAACATGAGGCAGTCAGAGTGCAGGCACAGGAGAACAAGGTGAGAGGGAGGAGAGGAGAAAAGGGCATGAGGGTGGGAGAGGAGTGGGGAGAAGAGAGGAATGGGTGGGGTTGGAGAGGAGATGAGGGGTAGGAGGGAGGGAGGTGGGTAGAGGGCAGTGTGTGAGTAGCAGTTCTTTGTATGTGACCCCTGCCCCCTGTGTGCCCAGGCGCTGCTGTCGGAGCTGGAGGAGCGTGCTGGGAAGGTGGAGGACCTACGGGCCTCCCTACAGCAGCTGATCCAGCAGAACCCCGACTCACCCGAGACACCAAGCTGGAAGAGCACCCTCTCTGACCTGGGTCAGAACCAGTACTGTTACTATACACACACACAATATAATAAATATTCATGAGCACACAACAAGACCTGGCCTGGTTTGGTTTTGATAGACAAGTGACAAGGATTGTCAGCAACTCACCTCAGTAGCAGGCAGCTGCTGGGGTTACAGGGTCGTGATCTTGCCCAGTCACTCACTTGTTTTCTAGTGATATTAATATTAAAAAGAACCCTTGATGCTGTAGTCTGGCTGCATGAGGACCTGACAGCGTGTGACTAGGTGTCCGCTGTGGGACTGAGCTCAGGCTGTGCTGCCTGTGAGCAGTTATATCAGCCGTGTGGGGATCCTGCTGTACAAATCGTTTTATCTCTCACCCTCCCTCCAGCCCAGGTACAGCCCAGGTTCCTTCATTGCATCCCAGTCCAGCACAGTCTCCTTACCCCCCTTCTCTGTCCCAACTCACTATTGTTGCCATGACGAAGGATCTCCTCTCTCCTCCATTGCCATGGATTCTAACCCCACCCCTTCTGTTCTGTGCAGACGTGCGGTGGCAGCGGGCCAATGAGGTGGCAGCTCAGAGGCAGGCAGAGCTGGAAGCCTGTGCTGATAGGCTGGGCAATTTCAGCACGGCGGCGGCTGCGCTGGGGCCCTGGCTGCGGGAGAAGGAGCTGATGATGAGTGTGCTGGGGCCCCTGTCCATCGAGCCCAACATGCTCAGCACACAGAGACAGCAAGTGCAGGTGACTGGACACATGCTGTACACTGTGCTGTACTGCACATACATTGTCACTGAACGCACTGTCCTGTATACATACTATGCTAAACACTCACTGAATACACACACTGTATTCTCAACACCTTCCTCCCCCTGCCCATCTCATTTCTTCTCTCTTTTAGTTTATGCAGCGGGAGTTTGAGACCCGCCGCTCACAGTTTGACCAGCTGACCCAGGCAGCCCAGGGCATCCTCTCTTCCAGGACTGTCTCGGACCAGGGTTCCAGCACCGAGTCCGAGTCAGAGTCTGAGGTGCGGGTACAGCTGGCATCCATATCCGGGCAGTGGGACGAGCTGACCAGCCGCCTGTCCCTGCGGTCGAGCCGGATTGAAGCAGCTCTGGGTACTAGCAGGCAGCTGCAGACACTGCTGAGCAGTCTGGGGGAGGCGGTCGCTTCCCTGGGCCAGCGTCTGGACGCTCAGCCAGCCATTAGTGCCCAGCCCCAAGCCCTGCAGTGCCTCCTGCGGGAGACTGGGGAGCTTCGCGCAGAGCTGGAGCAGAGGCGGGGTGAGCTGACACAGGCCGAGGCCCTGAGCAGCGAGCTGGCCGACACCGTGGATGAGCCCTACCTGCGCCAGGAGCTGCGCAAAAGGCTGGAAGCCGTCGCTGCCCCCCTGCACAGCCTGGAGGAGCGCACAGGTGAGAGAGAATGAGAGATGGGCTGGAAGTGTGTGCGTCTGTCTGCTGCCGGCTGGTTAGTCTGGCTTTGCCTCTCAGTTTCTCTGACTCTGACTGTCTGTCTGTCTGCCACTGTCTTTAAGTTTGTCTTTTGATCTTTGTTTTTCTGTGATGTTGACTCTCTCCAGCGGAGGGTCTGTCCCAGCTCCAGAGCGCCCTCTCCAGCTCGCAGCAGTTCCAGCAGATGTTCTCGGAGCTGCGCAGCTGGCTGGACAGGAGGGCTGGGGACCTGGGGGCTGCGCCACCCCTGTCCTGCCAGGTGGGGGAGCTGCGGGAGCTGCTGTCCCAGCACGAGGACTTCCAGAGAGATCTGAACCAGCAGAGGGGGCCCTATGAGTTGATCCAGGCAGAGGGGGGGTCGCTTTTGCAGTCACTGCCCCCCGGGGGTGAAGAGAGGGCGGCCCTGCAGGCAAGGCTAGGCAGCCTGCGACAGGACTGGGAGGAGCTGAGCCAGGCCTCCTCGGAGCGGCAGTGCCGGCTGCGTGATGGCCTGGCCCGGGCAGAGCAGTACCAACAGGCCCACAGGGAGCTGGTGCCCTGGGTGCAGGAGTGTGAGGAGCGGGAAGTGGGGCTGCAGGCGTCTCTGGACCCCACGCTGCTGGAGGAGGCGCTGCAGAGTGCCCGGCAGCTGGGTCTGGAGCTGGAGCGGCGGCGCCCCCTACAGGACAGCCTGAACAGCGCGGCCGACCTGCTGCTGGAGTGCTGTGGGGGGGGTGGTGCCGGGGAGGATGAGGTCCGGGATGAGAAGGCTGCGCTGAACCGGCGGCTGGATGCTCTGGCAGAGCGGCTACCGGCCCGGCTGGCCCAGCTGGAGGAGCTGCGTGGGCGGCTGCGGGAGTTGCAGGACGGCCGGCAGGCGGTGGAGAGGAGGCTGGATGCCGCGAGGCACCAGCTGGAGCTGCAGGAGGCACTGGGCCCACAGGCATGCAGCGCCAAGAGCCTTGAGCGCCTACGTGGTCAGGGGGGGGTGCTGGCTGCCCTGCAGCCCCAGGTGACCTACCTCAGGGACCTGGCGCAGGGGCTGCTGCAGGATGCGCCCCCTCTTGCTTTGCCACCTGAAGGGGGGGGTGCCGAGACACTCACACAGCAGGCAGAGCAAACGGAGTGGGAGTTCAACGAGGTCCGAGAGAAGGTGAGGCAGGGGGGCAGTATAGCCCTGGTGTATTAAAGTATGAGTCTGTTAGTTGTCTTTGTTGAATTGCTTTAACTATTGATGTTTATGTAGATCTGTTTAGAGCTTGTCAGATTGTCTGTGAGTGTCAATGAGTCGATTTTTTGTACATTTCACATCTACATTGATCCCTCCCACTCCCTCAGGTGGAGCAGTGTTGCCAGTCTCTGGAGAGCCGTCTGCAGGGCGTGGGGGAGGTGCAGGTGCGGGTGCGCGACGTGTTCTCCCGGCTATCTGACCTGGACGATGAGTTGGACGGACTGAGCCCTGTGGGCCGGGACACAGATGCGCTGCACTCACAGGCAGAGTCCGTGCGTGACTTCCTGTCCCGCCTCTCCACTCTGCGCAGCGAGCTCAACCAACACACCCAGGACTGCGGCGCCATGCTGCGTAGGGAAGGCAGCTCCCCCGACCTGCTGGCCCTGAGGCGGGAAGCCGAGGCCCTGAGCCGGCAGGCAGGAAAGCTGGGGGATCGGGGCCAGGCCCGCCTCGGTGACATCGAGGCGGCAGTGGAACGCGTGGCGGACTTCCAGGGGCGTGTGAGCGAGCTAGCCGAGCTGCTGGCACGGGCTGAGGAACGACTGGACACGCAGGGGCCTGTGGCCACCGAGGTGGAGCTCCTCAAACAGCAGCTGCAGGACTTCAAGGTAGGAGCTCCTGGGTTTCCATATCTGCGCTGCTGATGTTGATGGTACAGGTGATGTTGATGACACAGAGACTGGGCTGTGTCCATATGCTGTATTGTACATAGTGACTGGGCTGAAAGAGTGTGTTGTATTTTAAGTACAGCACTCTGTGGCATTTCTCACAGTATTGGGCTCAGAGTGTCCTTGGCAACACTTGCCTTTGTCTATGTGTGTGTGTTTGCATGTGTAAGTTTGTGAGAGCGTGAGTATGTTTGAGTGTCTGTAAGTATATGAGAGTGTGTGTGTGAGTGAGTTTGTGTGTTAGTGTGTGTATGAGTTTGAGAGTGTGTGTGAATGTTGGAGAATGTGTGTGTGTTTGCACTGTGCGCGCTGCAGTATTTATAGCAGTGTCTGTGGGCTGGAACTGAAGCCTGCCTGCCTCTTACTCACCAGAGAGAGAGAGAGAGAGAGAGAGAGAGAGAGAGAGAGAGATGGAGAGAAAGGCAGAGGGAGAGAGAGGGAGGTGGGAGTGAGGGTGGGCTGTCTGACTGATGGAGTGTCAGGCCTGACTCACTGGCTGCCGCAGGGAGATGTGCTGTTCTGCAGGCGCTTGCATTGTGGAGAAACTGCTGCTCGGTACAGTACTGAGTACTGCTTATAGGGGCTGTAGTATAGGGTGTTGGGCCCATAGTCACACTATAGTGCCACTCTTGTGTGCATGTCTGTGTGTCTGTGTCTCTGTCTCATTCTCTCTCTGTTAACCTTGCTATGACTCAATTTCTCTCTTTCTGTGTCATGCAAATTTCCCTCTCCTTGCTGTCTCTCTGTCCCACCTCTCTGCTCTTCTGTTTTCCTGTTTGACTTCATGACTCTCCCCCTCTCTCCTGCAGGGAACCGCAGTATTGCAAAACTTTATTTTAAAGATATTTGAAGATTTTAATTTTATTTTTTCTCAAACTCTGAACTGTTTTCAGATGTATGTATTGCATCATAGTCATTAAAATTGTTGGAGACTGAGAGATGGACAGATGGAGAGAGAGAGGATGAAGGATTGCTATAGATGAGAGGGAGAAAGAGAGGAAAGGAGTGAAAGGGGTGGGGGAGTGTAGGAGAGAAGGCAGGGAAAGCAACAGTACTCTGACACTGTTGAGTTGCAGATATATTAATACTGTCGCCAGGACTGTGAGAGAGAAGGAGGGAGGGAGAGGTTCATTCCTCAAAGCTCTCATTTCATCTCCTAAAGCAGCCTCCCTCCTCCTTTACTTCCTCTCTCTGTCCCCCTCTCTCTCTCTGTGCTGTAACTAGAGGCGTCCAGGTAATTTTAAACTCTAAAGAAGTCTGTCTCTCATTAAAACTGGAAACACCCCCTTACCCCCTTCCAAGGACTTCCAATCCAAACTGATGATGTCATAGACTATTTCAGTAAGGCAGCAGTGGTCTGTGTGCGTGTGTGCGTGTGTGCGTGTGTGCGTGTGTGCGTGTGTGCGTGCGTGTGTGCGTGTGTGCGTGTGTGCGTGCGTGCGTGCGTGCGTGTGTGCGTGGGACTTAATATCAGCTGTGTTGCTTCACAGTCATCCTTGTTCTATGACCTAATTGACACACAGACAGGCAGGCAGAGCCAGGGGCAGAGGTCGACTGGGCGGCCTGGAGTCGCGGCTGGGTCTGACCCCCTGCTGTGTCCCGAGGGCGGAACCCCAAGTGCAGTGCAGAGTAACCCTGCCCGAGACTCTCTATCTCTCTCGCTTTCTCTCCCTGTGTGTAAGCACACATGGACCTTTAAAGACATTGTGTCACTCAACAGCCATGTAGTTCTGCAAGGCTTTTGCACAAAATCACAGAGTGCAGTAATGCAATAAAAGATTTTACAGTGAAGCAAAACAACACAGTATGATAAACACAGTTAAAAGTGAGTTGACAGTGTGTGTCTGTGTCCAATCAATTGAGTGTATTGCGTTCAGTACAGTCTGAATGCGTTCAGTACAATTCAGGGTGTGTTTAGCACATTGTGAATTTGTTCAGTATTGTTTGTGTTTCTAAATCTGATGGGGTACAGTGGGGCGGAGAATTCCTGGACCTCGGAGCGTCTGGAATCTCAGCTGTCCGTCTCCCATGTGCACCCCCCCCCCCCACCTCCCACTGCAGACTGTGCTGCTCCCAAATTCCCCCCTGAGCACCCCCACCCACCCCCAAAAACAGCTGCGGGACATTTTTGTGGAGCAGGGGGTGAGTGTATATCTGTGTGTCACTCTGTGCATCCTCTCTCTCTCTTTCTTTCTCTCTCTCTCTCACTCTTGATGGGAATGCCAGGGCTGGGCTGGGCTGGACGCATACACACACCTATGCACAGACACCTATATACACACACACACACACACACACACACACACACACACACACACACAGACTATAGACACACAGACTGACCACACCTGACAGCAGGCACCTGAAGACACTGGGGCCACTGTAGACAGTGAGAGAGATGAGGGAGAGAAAGAGAAGTGAGAACTGTCTTGCAAGATAAAAAAGGAAAAAAGACGGATAAAGAAAGGAAAGAAAGATTCATACAAAGAACGAACTGATAGGATCCTGGCTGTAGGAAGAGACTATCAGAACAGCCTTGTATCTGCTCCCTGTGACTGCCTGTGCCTGATTGAGTTACTCTAATGACATTACTGCATTAGGACACAGCCTGGAGGAAAACGCACTTCAACAGGATGAAAAATAATTATGAAATTTGAAAATAAATACGTACAAATCCATAGATACTGCCTTTGATCCTGAGCACTAAAAAGACCAGATGTCTCCCTCCACACACACACAAGCACAGACACACCCAGAAGCACAGATACACACAGATGCACACAGACAGACACACAGCAGCACACGCACACACACACAGAGACGCACACAGACGTGCAAAGACGTGCACAGACACGCACACGACTTGGACAGACAGATAAGACACAGAAACAGAAGCACCCAAACAGACGAGGCATACAGACACAGGCGCACAGCTGCTACGGGTCGTAGTGATGTCGGCCTGTGATTGGCTCAGTGAGGCGAGTGACGTCAGGCAGGGTGGCTGTAGCACTGCATTGTAGGCTTGTCACCTCACTTTGAATACATTTGCAGTGAAACGATGTTTAAAATGGATTTGCATGTTTTACTCTGTTCTCTGGCAGCACAGCATGTGGAGGCCAAACCCCATTGCTCCCTCTAAAGCCTGGACTGGATCAGCCGTATGTGGAGTGCATTATAGTGTAGTGTGTGTATAGAGCTGTCAGTCTGTCTCTGTCAGCTGCCTCAGTCACAGTGTCAGTCTCTCTGTACTGCTGCTACTTCAGCTGCTCTGAATTACACAGCACTCCAGCCCCCACTCTCTCTATCTCATTCTCTCTATCTCTCTCTCTCTCTCTCTCTCTCTCCCTGTATCTGACAAACAATAAAATAATACAATTGTACAGAGCAGGGCTCTAGTTAATGACCTGGTTTGGCAGTGACTTCACAATTGCCCTACTTACTGATCCACCTGTGGGAACAGCACACTGAGGACTGGCACAGAGAGAGAGAGAGAGAAAGCATTAAACAAAGGCAGAGAGAGAACTAGGGAGGGGTAAGGAGAGAAAGACAGTGATGAAGAATGAATGAAAAAGAAAGAATGAAGTTATTTCAGTGAGGAGAGGTCCTGTTCCCAGACAGGGAGGGAGGACAGTGTGTCCAGCAATTCACACAGTAACTGGGTATACACTCTACACTGTATTACACTCAGACCCCGTGTAGACGGACTAACAGTCACTGAGACGGATGGTCAGACAGTCAGAGAAAAAGTCACAGTCACAGAGAAATATAGAAATATGATTTCTTGTAGCACTTCTGTAAAGCATTGACAATACCAATACACTGTTGTCATGCCAATAAAGCAAATTTAATTTAATTGAGAGACAGTCGGAGAGGGACACTAGTCAAGTGAGCCAGGAATCTCATCACATTTTCATGCAATGATGTAAATTCATTACACAATGAGTTCATACTGGCAGAGAGAGAGAAGAAAAGAGAGAGAGGGAGAATGAGAGGGAATGAAAGAGGAAAGGAGGGAGGGAGCAGGGGCAGGGGGTGCAGCTGTGTTTGCTCTGTGTCCAGGCAGAACCAACAGAAGATACTGAGACACTGGTACAGCAACAGGAAGATGATAAACACCTGGTTAATGATAAAACAGCAGAGAGGGAGGGAAGGAGCGACAGAAAGTTCTCTTGCTGCTTGGATACCGAGAGAAAATGTGTGGGAGAGAGGGCACAGAGAGAGGGAGGTAGGAGAGAGGGAGAGAAAGAGAGAGGTAGGGAGGGAAGGGAGGGAGGGAAAGGAAACCGTGTGACATGAGAGGGAGAGCGAGAAAAATAGAGGGATGGAGAGGAGGGAGAGAGAGGTGTGTGTGTGTGGGGGGGGTTAGAATCATTACAACAGGTGTTTCTCTGTGAGCAAATAAACAGGCCTGCGATGAACAGCTGGGCTGTCTGTTAGCTTCTCTCTCTCTCTCTCTCTCTCTCTCAATTCAATTAATTCATGATTCTAGAATTGGAATTGAAGAATATCATAGTTACAGAACTGCAACTGAACAAAAGAAATTGATCTCAAATCTGTCAGTGTGAACAGACAGTGCTGCATTAACACTGACGCACTGATAAACTGATGCACTGATGCTCTGGCATACACACACTGACACACTGAGACACAAAACAAAGACTTGCATAATTTCCAGGCAGACAGACATAATATGCAGACAGACAGGGAGGGAGGGCAGGGGAAGCAAAGGGGCAGGGAGGGAAGGGGGGGCTGATATTAATGCTCAGTAAAAGGACCCCCCAGCGAGCGGAATAATTTTCACACTGACTTCTAAACTAGGCGTGAACCCCAGCCTGCCTACTGCAGAGGGAATGAATCAGTGGGAAGGAGAGGTGAGGAGGGAGAGAGAGAGTTGTGTATAAAAATATAAGTAAGGTCTACAAGTTTTTATTTAATGTGTTTTTATTTTCCCTTTTTTATCTATCTGCATTTGTATTGTGTCTGATACCATTTTTTAATTTGTGGTAATAGAGTTTGTGTTGAATCTGAATTTGAATTGAGAGAGAGATCCCGAGTGAATGGGGCAGTGTCCCTGTCTGGTCGTGAGTCCTGTGCTGTGGCCGCTGGTCAGCAGATGTATTCCATAAACAGAAAGTGAACCAGTGTAAAGCTCACGACAACATGCACACACACAAACGCACAACCGCACACACACGCACATGCACACACACGCACATGCACACACACACACTCACACAACTCCACAAACACACACGTGCACACACACGCACGCACACAAACACACATGCGTGCACACACACACACTCCTCGGCCCTCTGACTGACTAACTGTCTGACTCAGTAATAGAAACGTTTTCGCTGCTTCTGCTGCTTACAAAGGAGAATCGGAACAAAGAATGTCTCTGTCTCTCTCCCTCTCTCTCTCTCTCTCCTTATCCCCCCCCTCTCTTTCCCTGGCTCCTCTTCCCCCTTCCCTAAATTATTTCCCCCCTATTCTCCCTTCTGCCTCTCCCCTTTTCTCTCCCCCTTTCGGTCTTTCCCTCTCCCACTCTCTGCTCTCGGTCTGTGTCTCCTCTGATAGCTGGGCTACTTGTGTTTATTTTGATTGAGGAGAAAGAGTGAGGGGGGGAGGGGGTGTTGGCTGTGGTCAGCTGAGAGGGAGAGGGACACCACCACCATAAACTCGAGTGTGTGTGTGTGTGTGAGGGAGAGAGACAGTAACTGACAAACTCCTTTTGTTCCCTTTAAAAAAATAATGTCTTGGAGGGACATGACAGCTGCTACACAACTGGAAATACAGAGGGGGGGCAGAGAGAGAGAGAGAAAGTTAAGAGTATTTAGCTTGCTTTACATGCAGTACACGGCCATGGTAATAGTAACAGAAGAAATCCGTTTAGAGAAGGTGGGGGTGGAGTGTATGCCTTGGTTCACACTAGTTGAACTTTGCCAGAGGTCTTTAAACAAACAGAGAGAAACACAGAGCCTGAGAATGGAGGGAGAGAGAGAGTGAGAAAGGAGACAAGCGGAGAGAGAGATGGGTGGGAAAAGATCAAATACCTGATGAAAGGAAGGTTTGGCCACAAAAATAAAATGAGAACACCTCTGCACAAGATCTCTTTTCTCTCTGTTTTCTTGCATCCCTTTGTTTTTATATCACCATCGTTCCTTTTGTTCTTTTATTTTCTGCAACACAACCTGCTGCCCCTTCCTCTGCTCCAACCTTTCCATTCCTCTCTCTCTCTCTCTCTCTCTGTCAAAGATTCAAACTCTCTGCCTTTCCTCCCTCACTCCCTCTCTCTGGGTAAGAGTCGTAGCTCAGAGGAATGTGTGGAGTCAGTGGGGGGGAGGCTGCGGTCTTTGTTTCTTTATCTATACAAATATTTCCTTTGGATGACTTATTGATCTTATTCGTTAATTTATTTTATGCTATACTTTTCTTTTTAAACAAGACGAGGCTGTCTGTATGTCTGTGTGAGCAAAAGGGGGAGAGAGAGAGAGCTGAGGATTTGTACAGTGACTGGTCTATTTTGGGAAAGCCAAGTGTTATTGATAAACTTGTTTTGGATCTTGTCCCTCCCTCTCTCTCTCTTTCTCCCTCTACCTCTCTTTCTCTCACTCTCTCTTTCCTTATCTCTTTCTCTCCCTTATTCTGTAATGGATTGTATTGTTGTGTTTGGAGGAGGAGGAGGAGGAGGAGCAGAGGTCGGGAGAATTTGAGCGTTGATTACAAAACAGCCACAAGCTATTTTCTGTTTTATTTTTTTGGCCATTTGTGTGTGTGCGTGCCTGTGTGCGTGTATTTATACCTTTGTGATTGAGTATGTGCCTGTGTGTGTGTGTGTCTTTGTGAGTGTGAATGAGTGTGTGTGTGTGAGTCAGCTCAGTTATGGATTCAGTGGTTTCTGGGAAATGTAGACCTTTTGGTTAAGAAGCTGTGATTTGGGCAGCAGCAGCCTGGGCTGTGTGTGCTTAGGCCTATGCTCTGGATTGTTTTGAAAAAAACAGGGTGCGAGTGAAATTGAGTGTGTCACACAAAAGAGACAAAGAACAAAGTTTTTGTTTTGGAATGTAAAAACACTCACTATGATCTATATTTCTGCATACACACACACACACACACACACACACACGTGTATATTTTGCTGAGCTATTGTGTGTTTTATTCTGGATTATCCTCTGGCCAAAAATGATTATTTTGAGAATATTCTGAAACACAAAGGAATATATATTTTTTTTAAATCCCTCTGTACACTCCTCCCTCTCTCTGTCTGCTGCTGTTTTCCTTTTGGAGGTGGGGGGGTGTCGGCTGTGATTGGGAGACTTCCTGTCTTTTTAAAACAACGACAGGAAACTCCAGCTCGATTCAAACAAAAACAGGAGAGGGAGAGAGAGAGCGAGAGAGAGCGAGAGAGGGAGGGAGGGAGGGAGGGAGGGCAAGGGGGGGAGAGAGTGAGTGAGTGAGCGAGTGAGTGATTGAGAGAGCGAGAGAGAGAGAGACTAAGAAAAAGTGGGAGATTTTTACAGCAGCTGCAAACCGTTTCACTAGCAGTGCAGCCTGAGAGGCAGAGAGACCGAGGGAGAGAGAGAGCGACTGTGGAGCTGGGATTTTGTTGATTTTGCGGATACCTTGTCTGCATACATGCGCGCACACACACACACACACACACACACACACACACACACTGTGCGAGTTCAAGGATTTGTCGTGGACCAGCATTGCCTTTCAGCATGGAGCTGTTTTGAGGATCTGCCTGCCTGTCTGGTTGGCTCTCTGGATCTGTGCCTCCGAGAGAACGAGCGAGAGAGGGAAAGAGAGACCGGTGCACTCACTGACTGCTGGCTTAACTGAGAGACTCTCCACTCTGTTTGTTTATCAGTCGTTAATTTATTTTAATTCCTGGGCTTGTTTAAACCCATTAGCGTCTTTTTTTGTATGTGTGTTTTGTGGTGGGTGAGGGGGCCCTGAGTTTTTGCCTTTGCTGCTGCTGCTGCTGAGAGTTGCTGTGAGAAGAAAAGAAGGGGGGAACTGGAGCCAGAGAGGGGGACGAGGACATGAGGAAAGGTCCCCTCTCTCTCTTCCCCCCTCCACCCCGTCAGAGATCAGTCGCTCTCCTTTCAGCCACCTCGGACTCCGTGCAGCGGAAAACTTAAATTCTGAAAACTGAGATTTTGATTTATTTTTAAAATAAATTTGTATTATTTATTTTTAATTTATTTTATTTATTTTATCATCATTTTTACATCAAATCCGGGTTCAGAACTAGTTTGCTGGCGAGGAAGGCCCGTGCTTTGTCACATGCAGCTGAGAATCACTGAGGATTTCACATGAAGTGCCGACCGGAGAGACTGGGAGAAAGAGAGAGAGAAGGAGAGATCGCGGAGGAGGCGGCGGAAGAAGAGGAAGAGGAGGGGGGTGCTTCTTCCAGACCCGGATGAGTTTGATTCTCTTTTTGTGATGGGCACGAAAGAGAGGAAGAAAAAACGAAAGCGTGCACGAGAGAGAGAGGAGTTATTGTAAAAGCACATTTTCAATTATCGTTCAAGACTTTGGGAGTCGCAGCCCCTGTGCTCTGGACTGGCAGCTCACTCCTCCTCTGATCTGTATTTCATTCTGTTCTGTTTGTTTATTTGCTGTTTTCCTGGACTGCAGCACAGAGTCGTCGTGATTGTGTCTGCAGCACGTCTGAGACCTATGTGAACCTGAGAGAGGGAGGAACGCACGCGCACACACACTCTCACGTATACAAACACACACTTACTCACTATATATATATATATATATATATATATATATATTAGTTTTTTCTTGTTCCTTTGTGTAACACTGTACTGTTCTCACCTTAAAAGGAGTATTAAGCTCCTGGCTTAGACTGAGGAAGTTTGGAAACTTACTCAACCCTTTCCCTGCATTTTTTTCGCTTTTCCTGTTGTGGGAAAAGAGAGGGGGGGGAACGAGGGAGGGAGGAAAGGAAGGAAGTAGTGCAGAGTGTGCAAGTGAGAGAGGGGGGATGGGGGGAGGTCTCATAACACACATGGAAAGACTGCAGCCTGTTGTGGAGGAGAGAGAGAGAGAAGAAGACGGAGAGGAAGAGAGGGATCACGTCTGTTACTTCTCACAGGATTTGTACTTGTCTTGTCCGCGGCACTGACCCCGCCTACCAACCTCCCTGACCACTGGCCATAGGGATGCGGACAGTCTTGAAAAACAACACAACAGCGTCCAGGCAAAAAAAAACGGTGAATAAAAACTAAAAAAAGACAAACCCGAGCGCTGCCCAGCCACTCTGTTCCTCCTCCTTTCCATTGAAACCCAAGATTGTGAAAGCAACGTCTCTTTAATCTTCTTCCTCCTCCTCCTCCTCTCCTTCTGTGCATCGCTACAGAACAACCTGTGTGTGTCGGCCCTGCTGTGGCTCCCGGGACTGGAGGGGTTTGAGTGCACAGCACCACTTGGCTGAGAATAGGAGCGTCGTGCACAGACAAAATTCTCGCACACACACATACACAACAAATAACACACGGTGGGCCCTGGGTCTAGTTGGTGTGTGAAGACGCAATAAAAGATTCACACACACGCAAACACATCGTGCCCGGACCGCCGTGTGTCCGTGTGTCTCCTGAACCCAGACCACCCACTCCCATCAGCGTGTCCCTGGATCGGGATAAGGGTATCGGGATCCTTCTGCAGCAGGAGCCATGGGCAAGCCCCTGAGCCGACCGGACTGCCTGCGCCAGAGCCCCCGCTGCCTGGGAAAGGGTGAGGAGGAGGAGGGCTACATCGAGGACTGCTATGTGCCCCAGCGCTCCATCTATGACACCATGCGCATCAATGAGCAAATCGACCAGGGCGGAGCGGGCAAGTTGGGGCAGCCCTCCCGCAGCACACTGGGCTCGGCTGGGGGTGTGGCAGTGGGAGCTGGTGGGGGCGATGGCAGCACCCTGTCCAGCAATGGGACGCTGGGGGGTGTTTTCGAGGCTGCCCAGGAGCCCCCCCCTCCCCGAAAGCTGGATGAGAGGCAGATCTTCGATGCGCTGAAGCTGACGGGTGACCCCCAGAGCAAGCCGCCGCCTCTCCTGCCCTCCGTCTCCTCCTCCTCTTCCTCCTGCTCCTCTGCCACCACCTCCATCATTCCCTCCTCCTCCTCCTCCACCACG
This sequence comes from Amia ocellicauda, assembly GCF_036373705.1. Lineage (NCBI taxonomy): Eukaryota > Metazoa > Chordata > Actinopteri > Amiiformes > Amiidae > Amia > Amia ocellicauda. The sequence goes on from NC_089860.1 coordinate 26,141,058, forward strand.
GTCTCCGTCTGCCCCGGTTTGCCAGCAGTTCCCAAGCGGCGCCAGCAGGGTGGTGACCGGAAGGACAACAACCCCCATCGCCGCTCCTGGAAGTCCTTCCTTCCGCCCTCCTACCCAGAATTCGTCGAGAGGCTGGAGCTGTCCCCGGGGGACTCTGGCGAGAAGCGCCTGTCTGGAGTTGGCATCCCCCTGTCCCCTGTCCTACCTCTGTCCCCTGTCCTGCCTCTATCTCCTGCCCTGCCCTTGCCATACCTTGTCCCCCAGCCACCCCCCGTCCCTGCTCCGTCCATCCCCCCTCGCATCCCAAACCTCCCCCTCCCCTCTACCACCACCTCTACCTCCTCCTCTAGTTCCTCCTCCTCCTCCCCACTCCGTGGGCCTGGGGGCCTGCTGCCTGCGCTGATGCAGCACCAGAAACAGAACCTCAACACCGGCCTGGGTCAGGGGCACAATCCGCCGCTGCAGGACAGACAGACCCAACAGCCCAGGCCCAGACCCAAACCCACGCCACCCCTCTTACCACCCAGCCTGGCTCAAGGCAGGGAGAGGGAGAGAGAGGGAGAAAGAGGGAAGGAGGAAAGGAGAGAGGCAGCAGTAGCAGCAGCAACCCCCCCAGTCTGTGTCACAGGTGCTTCTCTGTGGCAATCAGAGCAGGACGAATGTGGGGCCAAAGCCAGGGAGCAGGAGAGCAACCCCCTCTTACCTTCAGGGGATGCCTTCCCCCCCTCACCAGTGCAACGGACCAAGGCCCCCCCCGGAGCCCCCAAATCTCGCACCTGGCCCCGCAGCTTGAGGGGAGGGGCCAGCAAGCTTCCTGCCCGCCACCACAACTACCACATCCTGCCCCCGCTGCCCCCACACCTAGGGGAGGAGAGTGAGGAGGAGGCAGGAGGGCTGGGCGAGGAGGGAGAGGGCGACCTGTACCTGCTCGACCCCCCGTCACCTTTCCTGCTGGACGAAGTGGGGGGCTACAGGGGCCTGCCGCTCTCACCCTGCCTGAGCCAGGAGGGGGGCGAGGGGGGGCTACTGGGGGGGCTGCTGGGGTGGCCCCCCGCAGCCGGGGAGTTGCGGGAGAGGACGGCCTCCGAGCTGAAATTCGAGGAGGACGAGAGGAAGATCCTGCAGGAGCTGGAGGCAGAGGAGGAAGAGGAGGAAGAGGAAGCAAGGAGGGAGCAAGATGGAGAGAGGGAGCAGGAGGAGAGGGAGCAGAGAGAGGAAAGAGGGTGGGAGGCTGTGCTAAAGATGGAGAGCAAGGAGAGGCCAGCTGGGAGCAGCCTGGGAGAGCCCTGGCAATACCAGGAATTTCAGAGCTACCAGCAGTGGGAGGAGGAGGGGGAGGGGGAGGAGGAGGAGGAGGAGGAGGAGGAGGGTGAGAGCTCCCTGGGCTGCTGGCCTCTACTGGCACCTCCTGCAGGCTTTGGGGAGCCAGAGCTGCAGCCCCCCCATGCCAAAGCCACCCCACGCCCCCCCTCCGTGGCTGGCAGCTCAGAGCCCGGCTCAGACGACCTCTTCCTGGAGCTGGAGAGGCAGTGCCTGCAGGAGGAGGATGAGCAGGGCAAGGCTGGCACAGAACCATCAGACGGGCAACCCACAGCCAACACACAGCCTGAGCTGGGGGTCGCCACAGACACAGGCTGCTCTGCTCCCTCTGAGGCGGGCACCCTGGGGGTGGGGGGAGCAGACAGGTGGAGTGCACCCTCTGAAGCAGATTCTAACCCCAGCAGAGAGGAGGAGGACAGCAAGGGAAATGAGGGAGAGGAGCTGGCAAACGACAGTGAGGCTGCTGCTGCATCCCAGGATTCCTGCCGCCCCAATCCCCCACGCTCCCCCACACCCGAGAACCCGTACTGCCCCACAACCCAGGGGAACTGCTCTGTGCAGGAGGAAATGAGGGAGGAGGAGGAAGAAATAGAGGAGGAGGAGGGATACAAGGACAAGGAGGAGAGAGAGGAGGAGCTGGTCTCCTTCCCCAGGGAGGGGGGCACGGTGGCGGACACGCACGCACACACAGACACAAACACAGAGACACACTCATGCACAGACCCAACCACAGACACCCACACACGCACACTCCCACATGCACACTCCCACATAGACTGGGACACAGAGATGCACACAGACACATACACAGACTCGCACTTGCACACACACACACGCTCTCACTTGGAGGAAACCCCACACCTCAAGGGACGGGCTCAGGATTCTGCAGCCCCCTTGCCCCTCGGGACCACTTCCAACTCCCCCACCACTCCCTCTACATCTCGCACTTCTCCAGACGTCTTGGTAACGCACAGTGAAGACGTGGATACTGCGTTTGTGGTGACTGACAGTTTTGTGTACCTGGCGGTTTCTGCGCCACCACTTGCCTCCTCTTCCACCTCCACCTCCCCATCTCCCTCACCTGACCCTCCCTGCAGCCCGATGCCACCCTTCCCCCCAAAGCTGGACCTCGACCCCACTGAGGGAGGGGCCCTCCTGGCTTCAGACAGTTTTGTGTACCTGGCGGCTCCTGAGCGCATCACCCTGTCCCGGGACAATGACAATGACAACGATAACAACAACAACCACCCCCACGTCGTACTGCCACACGCTCTCTCCCGCCAGGACTCCTGGGAGTGCGTGTCCGGCCCCCAGAGCGGCCGTCCAGGTGAGGTGTCCTTTGTGCTGGGCGGCTCACTTTCTGGGGATGAAAGTGACTGGGACTCCCGCTCCGATGCCCTGGAGTCGCCGTCAGAATCCGAGTCGGAATCCCCATCTCAGTCGGAATCAGAAATTCGATCCAGTTGCGACTCCAGCTCTGGCTCCAGCTCTGGGTCGGGAGGGGATTACTGGGACCATCTGGAACCAGGCTTTCTCTGGACTCTGTTCCCAGAGCTCTCGGAAGTCCGTGACCTGGACGGCACTCTGTCCGAGGTGGAAGACGGGAATGTTTTGGGAATGTTGTGCCCAGAGCATACGGATCAGGGCTACCAGCCAGAGGTAAAGTCTGTCGTGCAGGGATTCTGATAGAGAGAAGTGGGGAATGAGAGTGAAATTCTTGAATACTCCCACGCACGTACACTCTCTCACTCCCTCGCATACCCTGTACTGTAGCTCTGTCATTGTGTTGCAATCTACCTGTCGATCTCCAGGGTCTACAGCAGTGCAGCCCTGGTGGGGGGGGGCAGCTGCCTTAGCCCAGTCACTCTCATCGCTTTCCCTGCCACAATCGCCAGATTCAGTACAGTAGGAATCAAGTGCCAGTTATTGAGTGTGTGTGCACTAGTGATGTAAGGGGCCAGGTGTGATTCTCCCTTAAGTTACAGTACCTCAGTACATCTGTGGAGCCCTGTGCCACTCCCCCCCTGGAGCTGAAGAGCTGGCTGCCCCGGGACGCTCCAGCAATTAAGGGGCTAATTGGTTCAGTGATGTCATGAAGAGCTCAGGGTTAAAGCCTCTGTGACTCACATGGGGAGGTGGGGTTTGGCGATATAGGGCATCTACACTCGTGTCTCTATCTCTCTTTCTGTCTTTCTGTCTATTTTACAGTATCTTAGTTATTCAGGAATTCTTCTTTATAGGAACTCTCTGTCTTTCTCCTTTAGCTGTCTGTCTGTCTCCCTACCAGTGCTAGTGTGTGCGGGGGACAACAATGCGGGGTCATTGTCATCAGTGACTGTGGGATTGTTATTGTGTTCATGAGAGAGAGAGAGTGTGAGCTGGGCTAAGGCCCTACCCCAGTGTGTAAGGTCTGGACAGACTATAAAGCGTCCAGGCTGTCAGTACATCACTCATAGTGAACCACAATAGTATAACCACTGTGCTGTGCTATATTACACTGTGCTGTACTGTGCCGTGCCATGCTGCTGTAACTATATCTATTTCAAGTTATATTAATTAGCTCAGTCTCTTAAATTATCACAATTCTGGGGGGGAGGGGGGCAGAGGGTGTGGGTGTAATTAGTCAGCTATTACTGTGCTAGTTAATACCAGACAACTGCGACACAGAGAAAATATGCCTCAGACTGTGTGTGTTTGTATTGTGTGATTGTGAAGGGGCCTGTAGTAACAGTGCTGTTACAATAAGGGAGATGGAGATGGAGGTGGAGAGAGGGAGGAAGAGAGGGAGGGAGGGACCCCTTGTCTTCAAAATAGCCTTCAGGAAGCACCTGTAGAGGGAGGAGGGGGGATGGGGGATGGGGGAGCAACCACGTCTTTTGTATAAATGAAGGAAAACAATGCTACAATGATATCGAGAGAGAGAGGAATTGGAGGATTGTGGGTTGCTGGTATATTAGCACTTCTCTCTCATACCACACATGACAGGCCATGACACACCACATAGCCTAGTTACAGGGCAATAGACTGCTGTAGTGATACGCTGCACTGTTAAAATAATCAATACTTATGATTTATTTCTTAATCAGTTTATTTAGAATTGTTTCCAGTGCAGCACCCCCCTTACCCTCCCAGGTCTGTAATGCACTAGGTAACATCACACTGTGTGACAGTGCATGTGTGAGTGTCTGTGCGTCTCTGTGTGGCTGCACATGTGTATATGTGCATGCATGTCTGGAACTGAGTATTGAGTACAGTGAAGGAGGGTCTGAGAGGGTGGGGGGTTTGATCTGAGAGCTGATGGAGGGGATATTAGTTACAACTGAGGACAGAGAAAGAGGAGGGAGGGAGTATGAGATTAAGGGAGAGGAAGAAAGTGAACGAGAGAGAGAAGGGTAGAGGAAGGGAGGGAGGTATTTTGTTCTGTATGGTCTACACCAGTTCTGTTCTCCACTACATTGGCAGAGCAGATTCAGTCTGTGCTTGGGGGGGGGGGGGGGGGAGAATGAGAACTATTTAAACTATTTTTTCCAGTGCTGTTAGTAGCTAGCTGAAAGCTGGACAACTGTCTGAAGAGGGAGAGGGGGAGAGAGAGACTGTTCCTGATCATTGGGCCTGTCTGTGAATGCTTTGGCAACACTTATGTAACTTTGTCCTGACAATAAACCTTTTTTTTTTTTTTTTTTTATTGAATTGAGAGAGAAAGAGGGAGAGGTACATGGAAAGAGGGGAAGGGCAGATAGGTTGTAATTTATACAAATTTGTAATGTAGTCCCATACCACACTTTGACTGTCCCATATATCAGTCAGTCAGTGTCAGTGTGACTGTATTAACTCTGCGTTCTCTCCCCCCTCTGTGTGCCAGGCGCTTGAGAGGGAGCAGGTGGAGAGTGTGCAGGGGCGTCTGCAGCAGGTGAATGCGCTGGGCCAGGGCCTGATCCAGAGCGCCGGCCAGCACAGCGACACACATGGCCTGGAGCAGCAGCTGGACAGCACCAACCTGCGCTGGAACGCCCTCAACAAGAGGGTCAGTGATGGGGGGGGGGGGGTACTGGTGGGAGGCTAGAAATGGGTGTGGGAGGGGAGGGGGAAAAGGCTGGGTTGTTTGGGAAACCTGTGAGTATGTGTATTATGCTTGTTTTGTGTCAGTGTGTCAATCAGTATGTCAGTCTGTCTGTCTGTACGTTGCTGTGCTGAATGTGTCCTTATCACAGGTGGCGGAGCGTGTGGCGCAGCTGCAGGAAGCCCTGTTGCATTGTGGGAAGTTCCAGGATGCACTGGAGCCACTGCTCAGCTGGCTGGGTGACACTGAGGAGTTGATAGCCAATCAGAGGCCACCGTCTGCGGAGTACCGTGTCGTCAAGGCCCAGATACAGGAACAGAAGGTCAGAGACTGGGAGAAAGGGTGGAGGGAGGGTGGAGAGTGGGACTGGAATATTAATATAGGGGAGATAAAAGAAGGAATAGAAAATGGGAAAAGATAAGAGAGCAGAGGGGAGGGGAGGGGAGGGGAGAGGGGGAATAGAGAGGAGAGAGTAAGAGAGAGAGATGAATGTAGGCTATGGGTGCAGACCGAATGACAGACATTAACTCTGTGTTTTCTGTGTGTGTTCTTTGTGTGTTGGGTGTTACATGTTTTGTGTGTTGTGTTGCATGTGGTTTTGTGTTGCGTGTTGTGCTATGTTGCATGCGCTGCATGCCACAGCTCTTGCAGCGGCTGCTAGAGGACCGGCGCGGCACGGTGGAGATGATCCGCGTGGAGGGCCAACGTATTGCCATTGCTGCGGAGACCGCAGACAGGGACAAGATCCGTCGGCAGCTGGACAGCCTGGGCGAGCGGTGGACAGCACTGCTGGACCAGGCACAAGCCAGGTACTGTACTTTACTGTGTATACACACTGTACTGTAACACACTGTATACACTGCACTGTTGCTGCAGGCTTGGTAGGAGGTATACAGTACTTACTACTCTATACACAGCAGAAATAGTATCTCACCCCTCTCTCTCTCCCTGCCCCCTCTCTCTCTTTCTCTCCCACTTCCTGTGTGCAGGCAGTGCCAGCTGGAGCAGCTGCTGGAGCTGGCACACCAGTTCCATGAGGCGCTGGAGCCACTGGGTGAGTGGCTGGGCACAGCGGAGAAGAGGCTGAGCAGCGCAGAGCCAACCGGCACCCAGACTGCCAAGATCTCCCAGCAGATCGCCCGGCACCGGGTAAGAGCTCCCAGTCAAGTGCCATGCACTGCCAACAAGATTCTTGTAAGTCACCATGCACAAATCCCCCACACGGCCACACTGGATCCCTGTGAATTTCCGCACACAGTGCAGGATCCCTGTAGATCTCAGCAGATCACCACACACTGCCGAGCAGATCCTGTACATCTTCCCCCAGTGGAGGCCACAGTAAATTGGAAGTATTATTATTATCATCATCATTATCATTGTTATTATTGTTGTTTATTAGCATGTTATGTTAATTTCAGTTTTCTGTTGCTGTTTCAGTTTCATGAGTTATGTATGTCAATGTTTATCTATTATTATTATTATTATTATTATTATTATTATTATTATTATTTGGCACCTGCATGGTTCATGTTTTTTTAAGTTCCTTTTTATGTCTTTTTCTTTTCTCCCTCCCACTTTACTTCTTTTAATTTCTCTGCTGCTGCTCATCTCTCCTGGCTCACACTTAATTAATACCCCCCCCCCCAAAAAAAAATACAACAACCAATCAATAAATAAATATAACCTATAAAGGCACTCCAGGAGGAGGTGGAATCTCGGGGGCCAGAGGTGGAGCGTATGGAGTCCCTCAGCCATTCGCTGTCCCTGCTGAGTTGCGAGGTGGACCGTGATTGGCTGAGGGAGCGGGTTGGGGCGGTGCGTGGGGGCTACGGGGAGCTCAGCGATTGGTGCAAGCGGCGAGCAGCCATACTGGAGCAGGCACTGGCCAACGCACGCCTGTTCGGCGAAGATGAGGTGGAGGTGCTGAACTGGCTGGCAGAGACGCAGCAGCGCCTCCCAGTGGTCACTGTGCCTCACTACAGGCAGGACCTCCTGCAGGAGCAGCACACCTTGCTACTGGTATGACAGAGAGAGGGAGGAGAGTGAGACAGTGGGGGAGGGGGAGAGGAGGAGAATTATATTTTGAACAAAACCTTTTATTGAAACAAAAATGAACACCAGCAAAACATACAATTTGAGGGGGAAAAGGAGGAGAGGATGATGGAGAGAGAGGCTAGGAGAGGGGGAGAAGAGAAGTACAGGGATGTAGGAGGAAAGGGTGGAGGAGAGGAGAGGGAGCATAGAGTAGAGCTACAAATATGCAGACAGGAAGGGAGAGAGAGGGAGGAGGAGAAGGCATGGAGCTACAGGGCAGAGAGCAGCAGATGGAGGGAAGAATTTCACAAAAGGTTGCAGCAGAGAGGGAGCACAGTGCAGAGGAAAAGCGAGGCAGGGAAGGACAGGGAGAGTATCTCCTCATGTCAAGGCAAAGCGATGTTTCTTATCTGTGATAGTAATAAGTACATTTCCCCCTGGTCTCTTCATCCCCCTCCCTCATTCTCCCCATCTCTCCCACTCTCTCCTTCCCTCTCTCCCCCAGTCTCTGAATGAGGAGATCCTGAGCAGGAAGAAGACTGTGGACCAGGCAGTGAAGAATGGTCAGGAGCTGCTCAAACAGACCACAGGTCAGAGCAGTCGGCAGCCATTAGCATGACATCTGTACAGGAAGTGGGTCAGGGCGACAAGGCAGGAGAGCAGACTGACTGGCTGCCTGACAGACTATTCACTATTGTGTCCCTGTGTCTGTATTCATATTTATATTTACCTGTATCTGTGTGTGTATGTCTCTGTGTGACTAAATTTGTCTTTAACTGCTTGTGTGTGTCTATAGGTGTGTGTTTATCTGTATCTTCATTTTTGTGTGTATTTATGTGTATCTATGTTTTTAAAATCTGTATCTAAGTGTGTGTATTTATCTTTGTGTGTGTGTGTAAGTGTTTGTGTACTTACCTATTAGTATGTGCTTACCTGTATCTGTAACTGGGCGTGTTTACCTGTGCACAGGTGAGGAGGTGCTGCTGATCCAGGAGAAACTGGATGGGATTAAGAGCCGCTACGCAGAGCTGACTGCGGGCAGCGCACGTGCCCTGCGCACACTGGAGCAGGCTCTGCAGCTGGCTGCGCGCTTCGCAGCTGCCAATGATGACATCACTGCCTGGCTAGACAGCGTGGAGGCAGAGCTGAGCAGCACAGAGACAGACTCCTCCCCTCAGTATCAGGAGAGGCAGAAGGTGAGAGCGAAGGAAAGAGCAGTGGGGCTGAGAGGGTTGCAGGGACAGAAGGTGGTGAGGGGTAGGCAGAGTGAGAAGAGAGGGTGCGGGAGGGAGGGTAGAAGGAGAGAGAGGGGAAGTGAAGAATAGGATTGATTTTGGGGGTCTCATCCTTGTTCTTTCTCTCCTCTCCTTCCCTCTCTTCCCTCCCTCTTCTTTATACCCTCCCCCTCAGGAGCTGCGGTCAGTGTGTGTGGAGAAGAGGCTAGTGCTAGACACGGTGGACGAGGTGGGTAACGCCCTGCTGGAGCTGGTGCCCTGGCGTGCCCGTGAGGGGCTGGACCGCTTGGTCGCCGATGCCAACCAGCGCTACCGCTCTGCCAGTGATGTCATTGCCCAGCGGGTGCAGCAGATCGACGCTGCCATCCAGAGGTCACAGCAGGTAATGCAGGATCCCCCCCAGTCACCCAGACACACAGACAGATGAGAAATGCCCCATGATGTACTGTTACTGAGTTTCTCTTTTTTTTTTTTCCTCTCTCTTTGCTTTCATATCTTGCCTTCCGTCCCCCTCTCTCAATCCTCCCCTCCCTGTGCAGTTTGAGCAGGCTGTGGATGGAGAGCTGTGCTGGGCCGGGGAGACGCAGAGGAAGCTGGCATCGCTGGGGCCACTGGGGTTGGAGCCCGAGGTGGCTGGGGCTCAGCTGCAGGTGCAGAAGGCCTTCACCATTGACATCATCCGGCACCGGGACACTCTGGACCAGCTACTCGCCTCGCGGGCTGAAATCCTGGACAGTTGTACCCCCGAGCAGAGACAGGCACTGCAGGTGAGGGAGGGAAGGTGCCCCATTGAGCATAGACACTGCAGGTCAGGGAGAGCAAGGGGATAGAGGGGTATAGTGTGTATATGTGTAGTACAGTGTGTATTACAATCTGACATTTAGATATTGCCTCCTTCTCCCCCATTCCCTCTCTCCTTTTCTCTGTCTCTCCTCTCTCTACACTGCTCGGTGCAGGATAAGGTGGACTCTCTGAGTGAGCGCTATGAGGAGGTGAGCCGGCTGCACTCGGAGCGGTTCAGTGCCCTGGAGCGGGCCCAGGGCCTGGCAGGACGCTTCTGGGAGACCCAAGGGGAGCTGGAGCCCTGGCTGGCCGACACAGAGGCCCTCATCGCCCAGCTGCCTCCACCAGCCATCGACACCGAGACACTGAGACAGCAGCAGGAGCAGATGAGGGTGAGGGAGAGAGGGAGAGGGAAGTGGGGAGGTAGAGAGGGAGAGGGATGCTAAGGCACTGGCCAGACTTTCAAATGTTTGCCTTTTTATTTGCTTCAAACTTGCCAAATCTCCCTCTCCTCTCTCTCTCTCTCTCTCTCTCTCTTCAACCCTCCTTCAATCCTCCAGCTCCTGAGAGAGTCCATAGCAGAGCACAAGCCCCACATTGACAAGCTGCTGAAGCTGGGGCCGCAGCTGGCCGCCCTAAGTGACCAGGGGGGTGCGCAGGTGAGCCAGCACTACGAGGAGGCTGACCGGCGCTACAGCAACATCAAGGACGAGGTCAAGCGCAGGGCGGCTGCACTGGACGAGGCCGTGTCGCAGTCCGCACAGGTACCCCCAAAATACTGACCCCCACAATACTGTGTTGATGTTAACACTGCTGCTACAGTCCGCTCTGGTACCCCAGTACTTACCCACACTGACTACCCAAACTCCACAGCAACTAACCCTACTGTCACAGTCCCACAGGTACCCCCAAAATAGCTACTGTACTGCCCTATATAACAGCACCAAGGCTCTGTCTCACTGTAAAAGGGCCCCAGGGATGTGTGTCTCTGTATAACTGCCCCAGGGGCTCTAACTGCACTGTGTTATTGCCCTGCCTGCCTGCATGCTGTTGATCTAACATATTTGTCTTGTCTCTCCACCTCCCTCATTCTCTCCATCCCTTCCTCCCGCTCCTCTTGTTTTCTTCTTCCCTCTTTATCCCTGTTCACTCCCCCTCTCCATCTCTTTATCTCCTCTGTGCCTCCTCTTCATCCCTTCATACTTCCCCTCTCTCCTCTCTTTCTCTCACTCCTCCCTCCCTCCCTCCCTCATTGTGGATGTGCTGTGTGTGTTCTGACATCGTCACCCCAACCATCACTGCTACTCACCACAGCTTGGCGAGGTAAGACAGAGAGACACATAGACAGGAGGACACACACACACACACACACACACACACGGGTTCAGACGGAGACGCACACACACTCACACATCCACACACACACTTACGGGCTCAGACGGAGATGTACACAGACTCTCTCTCTCACACACACACACACACACACACACACACACACAGAGACAGATATGCTGACAGAAACAGACAGTTATACAGCAAAAGACCTACCAACAGAGAGAGAGACAGATGGACAGAGACTCTTGACTGAATAAATGACCGATAGAAAGACTGTTGCTGCTCAGTGTGTTGTGTGTGTAGCTGTTGTCTGTCACATCACTATTGTACTGTATCATTTGGCGGAAGGTGCTGTAAATTATGAAAAAGAAGGTTGTTCTCTCTTTCTCTTGTTTGACATTGTTAATTTTTGGATTTTCCCTACCCCTCCCTCTCTCTCACCCTCCCAATCTCCCTTGTCTTCTCACCTCTCGCTCCCCTTCTCCCCCTCTCTCTTCTTCTCCCTTTCTCCACCACAGTTCCACGATAAGATAGACCCCCTGCTGGAGACGCTGGAGGGGGCGGTGTCCCGGCTACGACAGCCCCCACAGATCCCGGCGGAGGTGGAGAAGATCCGGGAACAGCTGGCCGAGCACCGGTCCTCTGGGCTGGAGCACGACAAGCTGCTGCCTAGCGTCACGGCCCTGTGTGCCCGAGGGGAGGAGCTGGTGTCCCGCTCTCAGGGCTCAAACACTGACCCCGCCGCCCAGGGTGAGGGAGAGGGGGAGTGATGTGGGGAGTTGTGTACTGACTGTCTTCTGTGTTAATTTCCTGAAGTTCTGTGGTTCTGACCCAGTCTCAGGCTTTGTCCTTGTGATTTTGATTCTGGTTCTGATTGTTTCTCTCCCCTTCCCCTCTCTCAGTGGTGGAGGCCGGGGTGGCCCGTCTGCGGGCGCTGTGGTCGGAGCTACGTGGGCGAGCAGAGGAGCGAGAAGGGAAGCTGCTGGACGTGCTGGAGCTGGCCGGCCGCTTCTGGTCCGACGTGGCAGCGCTGCTCAGCACGCTGCGCGACTCTCAGGACATCGTGCGTGAGCTGGAGGACCCCAGCCTCGACCCGTCCCTCATCAAGCAGCAGATCGAGGCGGCTGAGGTACATGCCTGAGCAGAAACCACTATAGAGAGAGAGTGAGAGAGAGTATGAGTGTTTGTGTGAGTGTGCATTTGTGAGCTTGTGTGAAATTCAGTACAATATTGAGTCTATTGGTTTCATCTCACTTGTTTCTGTCCCTATTGTCCTTTCTCCTCACCTTTCTCGTCTCTCTCTCCTCCTCCCTCTTCTTCCTCTCCCTCTCCCTCCAGGCCATTAAAGGGGAGACTGACGGCCTGCGTGAGGAGCTGGAGTTTGTCAGGACCTTGGGGGCTGACCTCATCTTTGCCTGCGGGGAAACGGAAAAGCCCGAGGTCAAGAAGACCATCGACGAGGTGAGAGAGAGAGAGAGAGAGAGGGAGACAAATTGGATATTGTGTTTCATCATTTCATAGTTTGTTTATTCCAGGGACAATGAGTATTCCAGCTATACTATTGCCACTTAGAGGTGGTATTGAGAACTGCAGCCTGTGAAGTTGACCACTCCCCTCTCTCTCCTTCTCTCTTTTTCCCTCCTCCTCCCTCCCAGATGAACGCCGCGTGGGAGGGTCTGAACCGGACGTGGAGAGAGAGAATGGAGCGCCTGGAGGAGGCCATGACCGCCTCACTGCAGTACCAGGATGCACTGCAGGTCAGCAGACACAGACACACCAGACTGACATACAGACACATAGACGAGCATTCCAGCACCAGATGTTTTTTACATAATTAAGACTTTATTTCCACATTTATAAATATTTCAATTTGAAAAACAAATACTGAAATAAATGCAAAATCTCGATTTTGAAATAAATATTTGCTGTCTGACTACCTATTTAACTAAATCTTAAATCTGGGTTTTAAAGATAAATATTTAACTTAAATCACTGACTCAGAAATGTTTACCTTAAATCTAAATCTAAAAAGACATGCAAGAAAAGTACCCCATACCCCATGCAGCTCAGCATACACGTACACTCACTCTCTCTTACACCCACACACTCACACTCTGTGGCCCCTTACAGGCAGGTGTTGGCTGACCTATGTAAACCGTTACAGGTAGGGGACAGTGTGGAATGGACAGGGTCCATGGTATTGATGGTATTGTCTCTTGTCTCTGTGTCTCAGGGTATGTTTGACTATCTGGACAACGCAGTGATTAAGCTGTGTGACATGTCCACCGTGGGGACAGATCTCAGCACCGTGAAGCAGCAGATCGAGGAGCTCAAGGTTTGAGGACATCTGAAATTCAAATTAAAAATGAGCTTTATTGGCATGACAAATATTCATTCTCTCTGTCTCTATCACTCTCTCTCTCTTATCTATCTCTTTCTCTGTCTAACTGTCTCTGTCTCCATCTCATTCCAACACTGTCTCTCTTTCATAAGAACATAATGAGAGGAGGCCATTCGACCCATCGTGCTCGTTTGGTGTCCATTAATAACTAAGTGATCCAAAGATCCTATCCAGTCTATTTTTAAATGTTCCCAAATTTTCAGCTTCAACCACATCGCTGGGGAGTTTGTTCAGATTGTGACGCCTCTGTGTATGAAGAAGTATCTCCTGTTTTCTGTCTTGAATGCCTTGAAGCCCAAATGTCTCTCTCCATGTCTCTGTCTTTCTGCAAGTCTGTCTGCCTCTGTATTACACTCCCTTTCTCTCTGTGTTGCAGTCCATCACTCTCTCTCCCTCCGTGTGGCTGCAGTATCTGTGTGTTGTGATGAAGCTGTGTTGCTCTGTTGGTGTCTCAGTGATGGCATATATGTACATGAATGGAGAGATGAATAAGTTATGGAATACAAAACAAATGACTGACTGTCTGTGTGTCTCAGCTGTTCAAGGTGGAGGTGTACCAGCAGCAGATCGATATGGAGAAGCTCTGCCACCAAGGGGAGCTGCTGCTGAAGAAGGTGGTGGACCAGGCAGACCGAGACATGATCCAGGACCCACTCACTGAGCTCAGACACCTGTGGGAAAACCTGGGGGACAAGATCACTCACAGACAGGTATAGCACTCACCTACACAGGCACACACCAGTGCATCGCACACCTTAACAGGTAACACTACAGAGACATTATTTGTTTACTCTTCCTCTTTCTCTCTCCCCAAATCCCCCCCTTTCCCTCTCTCTCTCTCTGCAGCACAAGTTGGAGGGGGCTCTGCTGGCTCTGGGTCAGTTTCATCACGCCCTGTCCGAGCTGCAGGCCTGGCTGAGCCACACGCAGCGCACCCTGGACAGCCAGCGGCCCGTCAGCACTGACCCTAAGGCCATCGAAATTGACTTGGCCAAGCACAGCGTGAGTGTCCCACCCCCCGGCCAATATCGCCATGTGATATGGGGAGTTTCACATCAGGCTCAAGAAGTCAGCGAAGGGAAAAGCTCTTTATACAGTGTGCACAAGGGACGCCCCACTGAACAACCTCAGTTATACAGCATGACTCATTGTTCATTGCCAGGGTGGGACAGGTATTTGACATCTCTCCCTCTCTCTCTCTCAGGTGCTGCGGAACGATGTCCTGTCCCACCGCTCCACAGTGGAGACGGTGAACAGGGCAGGGGAGGAGCTGCTGGAGTCCAGCCCTGGGGAGGAGGCGGGCACGCTGCGTGAGCAGCTGGACCAGCTCAACCGCAGCTGGGAGGCCCTGTTACTCCAGACCCAGGACCGACAGCAGCAACTGGAGGCCGCCCTGCAACAGGTACTGGAGGGACATTGGAGGAGATGGGGAGGGAGAGAGAGAGGGAGGGGAAGGAAAAGGGGCTGATTTCTGTTATAACTTATGTCTGCTCTCCCTCTTCCTTTCCCTCTCTCCCTCGACCCCCGCCTCACCCCTCTCTCTCGGTCTCTTGCTTTCGCTCTCTCTTCCCAGGCGGAGGGTTTCCATGGTGAGATGGAGGAGTTCCTACAGTGGCTGCGCCGCACAGACAGTCAGCTGTCAACTGCCCGGCCCACAGGGGGCCTTCCCGAGACCGCCCGCGAGCAGCTGCAGCAGCACATGGTACTGTACCGTACTGCACAGTGTGAATACGCAGTATAACACTGTACTGGTCTTGACCTTACTGGACTGTACTGTACCATACTGCACTGTGTAAACTTGTAGTATAAACACTGCACTGGACTGTAGTGCACATCCTGTTTGCTGTGCTGTGTGTATACTATACACACTGACCACTGTGCTCTCTCTCTCTCCCTTTCTCTCTGCAGGAGCTGCAGTCCCAGCTGGCAGGCCGATTGGAACAGCACCACCGGCTGCAGGATCAGGGTCAGGCCATGCTGCTGGCCCGTGGGGAGGAGGCCATGTCCGGCTCCAATACCCAGCAGAACTTGGCGCTGCTGGAGGCCAAGTGGACCAGCCTGAACACCAAGATGGAGGAGAGAAGGGTGAGTGTCTCAGCTGGACCAGACTGGAGCCACTGCAGTGGACAATTCTGTATTATACTGATCTGGACCGGACTGTTATTTCCTGTTATGCAACACTGAGGACTGTCCTACAGTGTGACCAGAATATCTTAATTTACACGCCCCCACCCTCCCTTCTCTCATGGCACCTCAGGCTAAGCTGGAGGAGGCGGTTTCCTTGGCGACGGGCTTCCAGGCATCTCTGCAGGACTGTATTAACTGGCTGACGCAGGCGGAGCAGACTGTCAACACGGCCTCCCCCCCCAGCCTCATTCTGGACACAGTGCTTTTCCAGATAGACGAACACAAGGTGAGGGAGGGGGGAAAGAGGGAGAGGCAGAGAGAGGGATGGAGGGTTATGGTAGAGGGGAAACAGGACAGGGGGGAGGAGGGAGGGGAAGAGAGAGTGAGGGGCGGATGGGTTAAGAGAGAGTAAAAGCATCCTTAACGGAGTTTTTGTGTCTCCTTCTCCTTTTCCCCGCCTTCCACCTCTCCCTTCTGTTCTCCCCTCTCCTCCGTCTTACTTTATATCCCTTGCCCCTTCCCTTTTCCTTTTCCTTATCCCTCTCCCTTTTCTTCTCTTTCGGTCTTTCTCTCTCCCTCCCTCTCAGGTGTTTGTGAACGAGGTGAACTCTCACAGGGAGCAAGTGCTTTCCCTGGAGAAGGTGGGGGCGCAGATCCGGCTGGCCAGCCAGAAGCAGGATGTGGTTCTGATCCGAAACCTGCTGCTGAGCGTGCAGGCCCGCTGGGACAAGGTCGTCCAGAGGTCACTGGAGAGGGGGAGGGCACTGGACGATGTCAGGAAGAGAGCCAAGCAGGTAACGAGGGAAGGAGGCAGGGAGGGAGTGAGAGGCGCAGGGCATAGTTAGCACTATGTTTACACTCTCTCTGTCCCCCTCTGCGCCCCTCTCTCTCTGCCCCTCTTTCTATCCCCCTCTCTCTTTCTCCCTCAGTTCCATGACGCATGGCGCAAGTTGTCAGACTGGCTGGAGGAGGCGGAGACACGCCTGGACTCAGAGTTGGAGCTCCCCAATGAGCCCGACAGGATCAAACTGCAGCTCAGCAAGCACAAGGTACTGTTTGTACACCTCTCTCTCTCTCTCTCTCTCTCTCTCTCTATCTATCTATCTATCTATCTATCACTCAGACAGCATCAAACTGCAGTGCTCTCTGTCACTCTAACACTCTCCCTCTGTTTCTCTCTCCCCTTGTAGGAGTTCCAGAAGGCCCTGGGCTCGAAGCAGCCTGTGTACGACACCACAGTGCGCTCGGGCCGCGCCATGAGGGACAAGAGCACGCTGCCCGGGGATGGACAGAGACTAGATACCCTGCTGGGAGAAATCAGAGACAAGTGGGACACTGTGTGTGGGAAGAGTGTGGAGAGGTGAGAGATAGAGAGGGAGCCTGAAGAGACGCTGGGATTATTGTGGGGGGGATTATTATTATTTCTGTTATTATGTGTAATTTATTAATTTAAATTTTTATGTCAATTAAATAAAAAAATAAAAAAGGTCCCTACCCCCTCTCACTACCTGTTCACCCACTCTTTCTGCCCATCTCCCTCTCTGTGTCTCCAGGCAGCATAAGCTGGAAGAGGCGTTGCTATTCTCGGGTCAGTTTGCGGACGCTCTGCAGGCGCTGGTGGACTGGCTATACCGTGTCGAGCCACAGCTCAGCGAGGACCAGCCGGTGCATGGGGACCTGGACCTGGTCACCAACCTGATGGATGCCCACAAGGTCAGTTGAAGAGGCTGCAGAGGTTAAGCCAGCCTGCACCAGTCATTTTTAATTACTTATTGAATTAATTGGTTGATTGATGTAATTGACTTTTGTAATCCATATATTTATGTTACAGGTTGAAAATGTATTGTAGAAATTAACCCTGACACATATTTTCCACCTAATAAATATACTGATTAACACAATGACATATATAGATTCCATATGGGAGTGTGCAGTGTGCAGCCCCTTAGCATGTCTGCACAGTGGTCTGTGTACCTGTGTGTTTGTGTTCAGTGTTTGTGTGTGTGTTCAGGTGTTCTAGGACAAGTAGTGTGCAGTGTTTAAGCCCCTCTGTATTCCTGTACAGTGATGTTTTCAGCTGAACGTGGCCCGTGTGTGTGTGTGTGTGTGTGTGTGTTCAGGTGTTCCAGAAGGAGCTGGGGAAGCGCACAAGCAATGTCCAGGCGCTGCGCCGGTCTGCCCGTGAACTCATGGACAGTTCCCGAGACGACACTGCGTGGGTGCGAGTGCAGATGCAGGAGCTCAGTCACCGCTGGGACACTGTGTGCGCCTTGTCCGTGTCCAAACAGACACGCCTGGAACACGCACTCACACAGGTCAGACATCGAGAGGGAGGCAGGGAGGGAGGGTTTGCCTTTTAAAGTGTGTGGATTAATTATATACAGTAAGTGGGGTGGTTCTGTAGTGTGGGGTGGCTGTGTGCAGTGTAGTGGGTAACGGGTGTGATGAATTGTGTGTTGTGTTGTGTGCTGTGCAGGCGGAGCAGTTCCGGGCCGCAGTGCAGGCGCTCCTGGAGTGGCTGTCGGAGGCGGAGCAGACTCTACGGTTCAGAGGCCTGCTGCCAGAGGAGCCCGAGGCCCTGCAGAGCCTGCTGATCGCTCACAGGGTGCGAATTCATACGGACACAGCTGCTCTTCCTGCTGCTGCTGATACTGTTACAGTTATTAATATGGATATTGCTAGTTACCACTGATACTGATACTTGCACTACTGCTGCCGCTACTGTTACCATAGTGCAACTTGAGACTCACGAGTTTGTGCATTCCTATCTCACCTTGTACACAGAGTCCGAAATTGTTGTATGGCGGTGATGTGTCAATTGTGGAACAGAAACTAGTTAAATTCAATCTGATTTAACGTGCGTTA
Source organism: Amia ocellicauda (assembly GCF_036373705.1). Classification (NCBI taxonomy): domain Eukaryota; kingdom Metazoa; phylum Chordata; class Actinopteri; order Amiiformes; family Amiidae; genus Amia; species Amia ocellicauda. The sequence continues at coordinate 26,159,218 of NC_089860.1, forward strand.
AAAATTACATTGACTAATGAAAGTTGACCGGAAGACGTGGATTGATGGAAAAGCATATAATCTGCCTGTCTAACCAGGAAGAATTATGCAACAAAGCAAATAAAGGCTACAAGGACATCGAGAAGAGGCAATATATGACAAGCTATGGTAGCTATTGATGAATTCTGGTGAAGCACAGATAAACAACACGAAAATTACATATGTTATTTGCACATTCAAATAAATAGTGTAATGCTGAACCGTGCACTCTGCCTTTGTGTCTTTATGGTGAGGTGTAGTTTGTGTGCGATAAGGTTTTTTTTACACATCATTGTAGTTGTGGAGGTAAACGCACACCAGCTCAAGAAGGAGGAAAGCTGTGTACCTGATTTGGTTTTAACAGATCCAATGTGCAAGGTCCTTGACGGACAACATTTTGTATTACCTACTACAAGTGACGTATTACATCCAGTGTGCAGCGGCCTTTACTCTTATTGCAGTTGCTGCTGTTCTCTCATTCCCTCTACATTTTTTTCTCTCTCTCTCTCTCTCTTTCTGTGCAGGAGTTCATGAGGACAGTGGAGGGGAAGCAGGGAGATGTGAACAGGGCTGCTACGATGGGGGAGGCCATCTTGGCTGTGTGCCACCCAGACTGCATCACCACCATCAAACACTGGAACACCATCATTAGGGCACGCTTTGAGGAGGTGAGCGAGAGAGGGAAGGAGGAAGGGAGAGGGGAGAGAAAGAGGATAGGGAGAGAGAAGGCTAGATGGTAAGGTGGGAGCGATGGAGAGGGTCTAGCCCAGTGTAACCCATTGCATATGTGTTTGTACTACAGGTGCTAACATGGGCCAAACAGCACGAGCAGAGACTGGAGTCCGCCCTGGCTGAGCTGTTGAGCAATGCTTCGCTATTGGAGGAGCTCTTGTCATGGCTGCAGTGGGCGGAGACAACCCTGGTGCAGCGCGACACAGAGCCCCTCCCCCAGAATATCGACCAGGTCAAGGGGCTAATTACAGAGCACCAGGTGGGTGGGGCCAGCCCAGTGCGCATTCTCATTCGCTGGTGAACTGTCTATCAAAATCCAGTGCTGTCCTTGATATTGGTTGTTTTTTGCATTTTGTTTTAATAGTTGTTGTTAATGTTTGAAACTCTACTTAACATGCTGTGAAAGTATTAACTCCTTCTCTTCCTCTCTGTATCTCCTCTTCCCTCTAATCAACCCCTCTCCCTTTCTTGCCTGTTTTCCACTTATCTTCTCTCCTCTTTCTCCCGCTTTCCCTTTCACCCTGCTTTCCCTCCCTCCCATCCTCTCGTTCCCAGGTGTTTATGGAAGAGATGACTCAGAAACAGCCGGATGTCGATCGTGTGACAAAGACGTACAAGAGGAAGAGCACGGAGCCACCAGGCGGGCTGGCTGACAAGCCACGCACACGTGAGTCACACACTACACGTCACACACTGTAATACACAGTGAGTAATGTGGTTTGTGTTTGTATAATAATCAATCAGTCAGTCAGTGTATCTAGTGTATAAACCCCTATCAAATTCAATTTCAATTATCAATTCAATTTCAGGTGCTTTATTGGCATGACCTCACAGATTTGTAGTGTTGCCAAAGCAATTCAACATTACATATGTCTATGGAAATAATAAATAAATAAAAATCGTGTTCTATTAAAAACTTACAGGACAAAACTAAACAAAGTACGATATAAATTATAAATAAAATCTTAATATACATAAACTGCTGTCTCTCTCTCCCCCCTCTCTCTGTAGGTAAGCACCTGTCCCAGTCTCAGGCTAGTATGGTCCCGTCCGTGTCACAGGGAGGAGGTCCACGGGTCATCCAGCTCTCTGGCCGCTGGCAACAGGTCTGGCTGCTGGCTCTGGACCGGCAGCGCAAGCTCAACGATGCCCTTGACAGGCTGGAGGAGGTACTGTGCCCACTGACACTGAGAAACTGAGATAAGGAGAGAAAAAGTAACTGATACAGAGAGAGAGAGAGATACAGAGACGGGAAGATAAGTCATGTCAACAAAGCTTGTTTAAATTTGAATTTGAGATAGAGGGAGAGGGAGAGAGACAGATAGATATGCAGAGAGAGAGACAGATGGACAGAGAAGCTGATAAACTGAGTGTCCTGCTCTAAGACTTTTTCTTTCTCTCTCACTCTCTCTCTCCCCTGTGCAGCTGAAGGAGTTTGCGAACTTTGACTTTGATGTGTGGCGGAAGCGATACATGCGCTGGATGAACCACAAGAAGTCGCGGGTGATGGATTTCTTCCGGCGCATTGACAAGGACCAGGACGGCAAGATCACGCGGCAGGAGTTCATCGATGGAATCCTGGCCTCCAGTAAGACATTGCGCCCCTGTGTCTGTGTGTGTCTGGGTCTGTCTCTGTATGTAGTATGACTGGTACTGTGTGTTACTGTGACTGTGTTTTACTGTCTCTGACACAGGCTGTGATGTCTGTTGTGTGACAGTATATCCATATGCTAGCTCTATGTGATAGCATGTTAATGACATGTGCGTGTTTTCTGCAGAGTTCCCCACCAGTAAGCTGGAAATGAGTGCAGTGGCGGACATCTTTGACCGCGATGGTGACGGCTACATAGACTACTATGAGTTTGTGGCAGCACTACACCCCAACAAGGACGCCTACAGACCCACCACTGACGCTGACAAGATAGAGGATGAGGTGAGAGAGCGATAGCAAGACTGACATACTGTATCACACACTCACGCACACACATTCACACTGACAAGATAAAGGATGAGGTGAGAGAGACACTGATGCACTGATTCATGAATTTGTAGTTTGGGAATCTTGAATTTAGTTTTTCTGTATGTAACATGTCTCTCTGTCTCCCTCTCTCTCTGTTTCTCTCTCTCTTTCTCTATGTGTCTGTGTGTGCAGGTGACAAGGCAGGTGGCTCAGTGTAAGTGTGCCAAGAGGTTCCAGGTGGAGCAGATAGGAGAGAACAAGTACAGAGTAAGTGTCCCCTGTTATTATTTTTCAAGAGCAGAGTTTTTTTTTTTTTTTTTTTAAACTCTCCTATGTTTAATTTTACATAATCTCTAAAAAAATATATATCTTCTGAAATTATGATACTTATTATGATTAGAATGATGATGATTATTGGTTTGATTAACTATGACCTCCGGCTGTGAGGGATGTGTTGAGGTTATTGTCAGTGCCAGGCACCTGCTGTTGTGTTTTAGAGTTTAATTGTTATTAGCCATCATGTCTGTGTTTTAAAATCCCCTTCCATTCCTCCCTCCATCTGTCCATTCCTCAGTCTCTCTCTCTCTCTCCATCCTCACTTCCTTGCTCACTGACTGACCGGCTACAGCTAACTCGTTGTTCTCTCCTTTGTTGTTGTTCTAATTAGCACAGGCCTTGTAATTGAGTAATTGACTTTTTAGGAAATTCAAGCTTATTCATCTTTGAAACTAAAATAATTATTGGTAGTAGTGTAGTAGCAGTAGTAGTATGTTATTAATTATCATTTTCCACTAACGGCACAGAACCACCACTCTCTCTCTGTCTGTCTCGATCCACGTGTGTGTGTGCACATGTGTACGTGTGACCATCATCCCCCCTGTGTGTGCAGGTGCAGGTAATGTTTAGGTGTGCACTGACTGTCCGGTCTGGTATTTCACTCTCTCTCTCTCTTTCTCTCTCCCCCCCTCCCTCCCCCTCTCTCTCCGTTTTCCGGATTTTTTGTAGTTCTTCCTTGGAAACCAGGTAACGAGCGCAGAGCCGGCCGCACTGAGCCCTGCCCCTCCCTCTGTCCCCATGCTCTGACTGAGCCTCACTGATTCGCTGACCCCTGCTTGATTATAGACTGAGCTTTTCACATTATATTAATTATTATTATTATCATCATCATCATCATCATTGTCTGCAGTTCCTGGGACCCAGGCTGCAATATTCTATATTCAATAAGAATGTTATTGTGCAATATAATCAGCAGAAAGGCACCACAGTATATATTAAAACAAACAAACAAGTTAATTAACCAATAATCCAGTTAAAAGCTCCCTGTAATTCTGTATTGGATGCAGTGGTTATTGAAAATGAATCTGAGATGACATCACAGCCATTGAAAATGCATTATCGGAGCAGAAGTCACTGATTATGTACAGAGGAATAATGTCACTGATTGGCTGGCCAGTAGAGGGGGAGGGACTGGCAGGGTGCTGGGTGTGCAGTGCTGTGCGGACACACTATGGCTGCCCCAGAGTGGGGGCAAGTAGTTAAAATCAAGGAGGGGGTGGGGGGATGATTGTGTTTGCTGTGCTGTGAAGGGTGTAAGATTGGGGCTGAGGTGGGGGGGGGACTGTAATTTGTGCCAGTGTTTTTGTGATTTTGTGAACTCAGCTGAGCTCCCTTCATTTATTAATTGATCTGCAAATTGTTTTTTAATTGGACTTTTCATTTGAAGAGTTTTCAGCTCCTCAATTATTACAGATTTCAACTATTATTTATTGATTTGTTTAATTATTTATGTTTGTGTGTACGGTATGTTTTAATTGCTGAAGTTTAATGGCTGAACAATTAAAAATGCAAGTGAACTTATAGCTGCTGAGGGTGGTGTGGTGTGGTGCGGTGCGGTGCGGTGGGGGGACCTGGGTTACAGTCTGGGCCTGGACATTAATCTCATCTGCCTGCATGTGCTTCTTAGTGCATGAATTATTATTATTATTATTATTAGTATTATTGTTATTATAATAATGGTGTTGGGTTTCTTAATATAACACTTTATCTCTCTCTCTCTCTCAGTTTGGGGACTCTCAGCAGCTGCGTCTGGTTCGTATTCTGCGCAGCACAGTGATGGTGCGCGTGGGTGGGGGCTGGATGGCACTGGATGAGTTCCTGGTGAAAAACGACCCCTGCCGAGGTGAGTGGTCACACACGCCTCCAACTCACACACACACACGCACACGCAAAGAGAGAGAGGGATGTGGAAGGCCAGAGTGACCCACACTGCTGCCCACTGACGGGGACAGAGACGCCTATAGACAGACAGACACACACACACACATTCCTGTGCCAATAGAGACCCTCTCACACACACACACACACACACACACTAATTCATCAATCAGTTGGTCACTCTGTTCTGGAACTCAGCCTCTCCTCTCCTCTCTCTCTGTCTTACTCTTTCTCTGCTCACATTTATCTATACCTCTCCTTCCATCTTTCTGTCTTTCATATCCTTTCTTCCTCTCTTATTCTGTTTTTCAGTCTGTCTTTTTCTCTCTCTGCTGGGCTCATACAATCCTTTCCTTTTCCTTTTTTTCATCCTTTCTTTCTTTCTATCCCTCCTGTCTCAGTGGCTGGATGTCTTCCTCCTCCTCTCTGCTCTCTTTCTTTCTCTCTCTCACTCAGTTGCATATTGTTTTTACTGCTCGCTCCCTCTCTCTCCCTCCCACATGCGCACTGTCTTTCAGTAGAGAGTCGTTATCTCTCTCTCTCCCTTTCTTTCTCTCTCTCTCTCCAGTGCATCATCCTGGAAATAAAATCCCTCGGTCCGAATCCAGCAGCTCCATTCCCAGCCACCGTCCAATAGGTCGGCTGCTCCTCTCTCTCCTCTCTTTCTCTCACTCTCTCTCAAATTCTAATACACACACACTCACATGTCTGATAATCACCCCTCCCAGTGGAGAATGTTGTTGCTGGAGTTGGTACAGTTAATAGTGGGAATGTCTCTTGCCTGGAGAAAAGTCACACTACGCTTCTGATCATGAGCAGCAACAGCAGGGACTGTTGAGTTAGACATTGACACTACAGTGTGAATGAACACTTCAGCCTAGGGGGGAGGACTGATTGGTCACAGGTCAGTGTGAACAGGTGTGTCTTAGGCAGGTGTACTCTTGTTAGGTGAGATCTTTTCAGAGGCTTGTTGTACAGCTACCCAGGAAAGCAAAGGGTTAAAGATTTCTGTTTGAGTAAACTTAAGGTCTCTCTCTCTGTCTTTGTGTTTGTCTGTGTCGGTGTATGTCTCTCTCTGGTTGAGTCCGAGTCTCTCTTTGTCTCAATGTCTATGACACTCTGTCTGTGTTTCTGTGTATTGTGTGTCTTTCTCTATGTGTCTGTGTCTGTCTATGCGAGTCTGTATATCTCACTCTGTGTGTCTGTAAGTCTCACTGTTGTCTGTGTATCTGTGTTGTGTCAGTGTAATCTGTGTGTTGTCTGTCTACCTGTCTATATCACACACTGTTGTCTGTGTGTGTCTGTCTGTATATCTCTCTGTTGTCTGTCTTGTCTACCTGTCTGTATCTGTATATCTGTTTTCTGTCCCTCTCTCTCTCTGTTGTCTGTGTGTGTCTGTCTCTTTCTCTGTGTTGTCTGTCTGTCTGTCTGTCTGTCTGTGTATATCTCATTCTGTTGTTTGGGTGTCTGTCCGTCTGTAAATCTCACACTGTTGTCTGTGTGTGTCTGTCTGTATATCTCTCTGTTGTCTGTCTTGTCTACCTGTCTGTATCTGTATATCTCTGTTTTCTGTCCCTCTCTCTCTCTCTCTCTCTCTCTCTCTCTCTCTCTCTCTCTCTGTGTTGTCTGTGTGTGTCTATCTATACCTCACTCTGTTGTCTGTCTGTCTGTCTACCTATGTATATGTCATTCTGTTGTTTGGGTGTCTGTCCGTCTGTAAATCTCACACTGTTGTCTGTGTGTTGTTTTACCACAGTGACAGTGACTCCGGGGTATTTCTGCTGTAGAGGTATTTCCTCTCTGGGTCTGGCTCTGGGGCAGGAGGGCAGTTTGCTGTGGCGCAGTGGGGCTCTGGGGCAGGGTTGGGGCAGTTTGCAGTGAGGCAATTTGGCTCTGGCGCAGGGAGGCAATTTCCAGTGGAGCTGTGGGGCAGTGAGGCAATAGTGCAGTGGAGCTCTGTCAGTGGGGTGGCAGGGAGTGATTGTTATGGGGCATTGGGGCAATTGAGACAGAGCTCAGGGGCCCAGACTGTGCTGTTGTGTCTTGCTAAAGTTGTTGTCTAGTTTGTCTTTTAAATAGAAAACTTTCAACACACTGCAAACAATATACACATTATTATTATTATGATGATTATAAGGTGACTGGTTAACCCTTTCCTGGCCAGCCTGCTGCAGACAGCTGCCTGTGTCTGTGCTGGGCTGAGAATGGCTCGTTAATCAATTAACTCATTACTTATTAAACCAGCTAATGATGCTGCCTGGCTGACTGACCCTCAATCTGGGGCTGCTGCTCTTGTTGATCTCACTGCTGGGCTGAAGCTCTCTTTCTTCTCTCTCGCTTTCTTTCCTTTGGTGTCTCTGTCTCACGGTATCACTCTCGCGATCTTTCTCCATCTCAATCCCATTTCCTCTCTCTCTCTCACATACACTCTAAAAACCTCCTACTCTCTCTCAATCTCATTCTCTAATTCAGTCTTCCTATCACTCTTTCTTGCTCTGAAACCTTTCCCCACACTCTCTCTTTCTCTCTCTAGTTTGACTGCTGCACAGTGAGGCACTGGCTGAATGTGTTGTATTAACAGAAAAGTAATTGATTAATTTAAGTATTGATTGCTTTTTAATTGTAATTAAAAATAATAAACATTAATGTACGTATTTTTTAGTTTATTTTCGTTTTAACTTTGGCTTTCAGTGTTTCTGGCCTTTTAACCCTGGGAAGTGTGTACTGGGACATAGCAGAGTGAGACATGTAATTCTGCCATGGACTTTAACTGAGTTTCTCCTCTCTCCCCCTCTTTTCTTTTCTCTTCTCCACCCTGCTCCCCTGTGACCCTCCATGTCCTCCCTTCCTCTCTTCTTCTTCACTGCACTACTCCTCCTATCTCCACCTCGTTTCCCTCTCCCTTTTATCTGTTTCTCTCCCTCATTCATCAACCCACCCTCTCTTCCTCATCTCTCCCACTCTCTCCCTCCTTCTCTCACTCTACCCCCTCCCCCAACCCTGTCTTTCTTTCTCTCTCTCTCTCTCTCTCTCTCCAGCGCGCGGTCGCACAAACCTTGAACTTCGGGAGAAGTTCATCTTGCCCGAGGGGGCCTCCCAGGGACTGGCAGCCTTCAGGTCACGGGGTCGGAGGTCAAAGCCGGGCTCGCGTGCTGCCTCCCCAACCCGCTCCAGTTCCAGTGCCAGCCATAGCAACCAGAGTGCCGCCTCCATACCGTCGTCCCCAGCAACGCCCACCAGCGGAGCCAGGGTGAGGAGAGGGATGGGGAGAGAGGGAGGGCTGGGAAGGGAATGCATACAACATACACAAGTGCGCGCGTGCACACACACACATACACACACATATGTAAATACCGTGTTTGCGTGGCCCCTCATCTTGGTCGTCCCAGTCATTGTGTAATGTCACGTCTGCTGTCATGTGGACAGAGAGAGACTGGCTAACGTAGGGAGAGGAAGAGCTGCAGAGAGAGTGTTCTGGCTCGAGGTATGACAATTAATGGGTGGGGAGAGTGTGTGTGGGTACAGTGTTGTTTTTCAGCGTGTGGTTCAGTTTTGTGTGTGTGAGAGTGTCAGTGTATGTGGGTAGGGTGTTTGTGAGAGTGTATCAATGTGTGGGTAGCATGTGTCTGTGTAGTATGTGTAGCTTGTCTCATTGCTCTGTGTGTCCAGGTCTCTGCGGAGTTTTCATTTGTTCTCGTTTCTGTTTTGTTTCGCTCTGTTGTCCTCTGCTGCTCCCTGCGCCTCTCCTTCACTGCTGGTTTTCCCGTTCCGTTCTTCACATGTCCATCTTGCACCAATACACTACACCACCCTCCTCCTTCCCTCCCTCCCTCCCTCCCTCCCTCCCTCCCTCCCTCTTGCTATATTTCTTCCTCCCTTCTGTCTCTTTCGGTCTCTCTTTCTTCACCCTTTTCCCCTTCCCCTTCCCACTTCTTCTCCCTCTTTTTCTCCACTCTTCCCTTCCTGTCTCTCTCTCTCTCTCTCTCCCCCTCTCTCACTCGTCCCCTGCGCTCCCTCGCTCCCTCGCTCCTGGTTTGCGTTTCACAGACGCCTGTGTCTCAGAGTCGGGGGTATGCCAAGCCCTGGCTCGCTCACAGCAGACCCTGCACTCCGGCCCGGGGCCCCGGCTGCCCTGAGCATAGCCACACTGCCAGCACTGAGGTACTGCGACACTGACACACACACACACAGTCACTCTCAAAGACGCGCACACACACACACACATTGTCATACACACACACAGACATTTTCACACACTGCAACACTCACAGACAAAGTCACACACACACACGGATACTGTAACCCAGTCTCTCACACACACAGACACAATAACACACACTAAAACCCCAACACACTGTTATAGTGCTACACTTACACAGCAGCACACTGTGGGACACCCGCACACTGATATAGTTCCCCAATAACACTCCCAGTCTCTCCTCCCTCTCTCCAGGTGAGCTCAGGTTCAAAGCTGAAGCGCCCTGCCTTCCACTCCAGCCGTGGCTCTCTGTCCGGGGAGAACGGGGCCCAGGGCACCCCCACCTCCACCAAGCCTGGCCGCATAGGTGAGCGCACACTCGGAGCAAGAGCGTAGTACAATACTATACTACAGAGGGTATATATACTCTGTGCTATATATAGTGCACTGCGCTGTACTGAGGTGTACTGCACAGTGTGCTCTTTTCTGGCTGTGCTGTGCTGTGCCTTGTACTGTACTCTAACTGGCACAGCTGTACTTCTGCAATAACTCACTCTCTTCTCTTCTCTCGCATTCCTCTCCTCTCCCATTAGACTCTAAACGGACAGGTACCTCTGCCAGTGGTCCAGCGAGCCGTGCGGGCAGTCGGGCGGGAAGCCGGACGGGCAGCCGGGCCAGCAGTCGCAGAGGCAGCGATGCCTCGGACCTGGAGCAGCTTGAGACGCAGTCCGCCTGCTCCGACGCCTCCGAGCACAGCACTACGGGGGGGCGGCGGCACGGGGTCAGCGCCAAGCCCTCCAAGATCCCTACCATCTCCAAGAAGAGCGCCTCCTCCACCTCCTCCACCCCTAGCCCCAAGACCGGCGGCGGCAAGAGATAGTGATGGCAGGTAGAGAGCGGGGGGAGAGGGATCACTGACTGCCCTGCTCAGAGAGAGGGTGTACTCTCTCGCACACGCTCATACACACACGCTCACACATACACTTATATATACACTCAGACACACACACACAGACACAGACACACACACGCAGAGAGAGAGAGAGAGAGAGACTTACACTGTGCAACACACTCTGTGCTTCTTCATGAGAGACACCCAGAGAAGACAGAGAGAGAGACGATGATCTAAGATGACAAAGAAAGCTGTTCGTATGTATCAGTGTTGTTAATTCCAGTATTTTTTTCTTTCTCTCCTCTGTCTGGTTTACAAAAAAAAAGCGATTCAATCACCACGACAACAACGACACCACCACCCAGGAGATCTGTGAATGAACGACCACAACAACAACCATAACGACGACAACAAGAGCTGCAATTGCACTGCATGAGCTGAAGGCAGCGACGGGCCCAGAGGGACTCACGGACTCGAGGACAGACAGACAGACTGCGGCATGAAGCCGGAGCTGCAAGACTGCCCTCCCCCCACCCCCCACCCCCACCCGCGGTGCCGTCCACTGGACTACAGACGTGCTGTGTAGTGTGCGCGTGCGTGTGCGTGTGTGGTCGACACGCAGGGCCGTCACTGTGATGCGAGATCCCTGCAGCACTTTTCTAATGTCCTGGCTGTTGCCATGGATACCGTCCTTGTGACTGGAGGGACAGCACTCCTTTTCAGCAGAGACATTCACAGCTGGATGAAACGCAAATAAAACATGGATATAAGAGAATAAGCGAGTGCAGGAGGGAAGAGAGAGAAAGAAAGACATAAGGCTTGGGGGGGCTTGTATCTACTCCATGTTTGCTCTTTGTGTTTTGCGTGTTTTAACAAAATGGCGACTGCGCATACAAAGTCCCCCCCTCCTCTATTCTGCTCCTTCTCTCTCCCCCTGCCCTCCCCCCCCACCACAGCCAACAGCCTGCACTGCCGTCACAGTGATGTCATGGCCCAAGCTCATGATGTCATAGCGACAGAGTGACACATGGCCACGGGCTGTTTGTGTGTGGAGCGGAGCGGGACGTGTGTGTGTGTGTGTGTGTCACTCTTAGCTCAGTCACAATGTGTTACAGGGAGGCCAAGCAGAAGGTTGACTCCTAGGTCACTGAGCTTCTGTACAGAGGGACAGATGCCCAGAATGTTACTGTTGTTTTTGTGTTTTGTTTTTTATAACTATTATCTGGTTAATTAAATAAAAATAAATAAAATCGTCTTTTTAGGGGGGAGGTGGGGTGGGCTTGTCTTTTCTTTATTTTTTAAGGGAAAAAAGAAAAGAAAAAGCAGAAACTTATTTATTTTGGGAGTATTGTATCACTGGCCAGAGTGCATTATAATAAATTTGGATTTTTGTTATTATTATTATTATTATTATTATTATTATTATTATTATTATTATTATTGTATGATTCTTTGTGAGGATCTCTCTCGCTCTCTTGTTAGTGCGTCTCTTTCTGGATTGACGGGGGGGCGAGGGAGAGGGAGAGGGTGAATGAGTTACTGACAGACAGAAAGAGAGCAGATTATGGAGCGGCAGAAAATAGAGAGAGTGAGAAAGAGTGGCACATCAGCCCCAGTCTCCCTTTTTCCCCTCACCCCTCTCCCTCTACACTATACTGGGCCATCTGACTCACCTGATGCTACAGACTGGGTCCCCTGCACTATACTACAGCACTGAGTACAGGCAATCCAGTCTGGGCAAACCAGAGCTGAACTGACGTCTGGGTCAATTCGATTTTATTTATTTATCTTCTGAGCCGTGCCCCCTCACCTGAGCCTGCCTGACTGTCCTTTTGGAAGGGAGGGGGGGCAGGCAGTGTGTAGTTTGCTTCTTTTGTTCCTCGCTGGGGAAGGAGAGAAGAGAGGATGTGCCGTCTGCTTGTGTTAGAGACTGGCAGGCACACTGGAGTAATGGTTGTCAGGGGACGATAAAGATTATGATTATTAAAAATGAATAATGGTAAATAAAATGGATTTTAAACAATCTTTTTTTCTGTTCTCTTTTTGTATTAAAATATCGCTTGCAGTAAAAAACTACGAAAACATGTATGTAGTTCAGTCTCGTGTGGTTATTTTTATTTTTATTTTTTGTAGTTTGTGTCTCAGTGTGTGTAAGAGTATGAATGTGTGTCATTACGTGTGTGTGAATGTTAATTTGGTAGCGGGAGTGTATGTTTGAATGAATGTGGGAGTTTGTCAGTGTCTGTGTGTGTGTGTGTGTGTCCGTGTGGGAGGGTGAGTGTATCTGCGCTTGTGTGTATGTAAATGTGTGTGTGAGTCTCACCCTGCTGTGGCTGCAGCCCTGTGGTTTCTGGGATGGATGGGGTTAGGGAAGGGCGGTGTCCATGGCATCACTCCCATTCCACATTGTGTGTGTGCGCGCATGTGTGTGTGTATATATATATATATATAGACACACTTCCTCTTCCCTTCCCAAAATCTCTGACAAATACTGCCCACCACAGACGCTCACACTCACAACCAACACAACGTATTAAAATATGCCAACACACACAACACATTAGCACACTCACTCAGCTGCAAATATTTGTACCCCCGCAAACAACCCTCTCACACACTAATGCATTCATGAACAGCTGCAAACATCTAGACTTACACATGCACACAGCTGGAAACCTCTGAACTGATTAACCACATTGACACAAACCGACACACACAGACTGACTCGCTGGCACACCTGTAAACATCTGGACTGAGACCCAAGCACACTGACGTAAACTCGCAGACCCTGAATGAGAGATGGAGGGAGGGAAGAGTTTTGAAATTGTCAGTCCAGAGGAACAGAGTGTGAACAGATGAATGGGAGAGAGGGGGACAGAGGGGAGGCAGGAGACTGGACTGGTGAATAATTTGAATGAGATGTTCTCTGTACGCTCCCAACACTGTGCCACACTGCTACCACAGCCATGACACAATCACACTCACCAGATCTGCAGATTATTATTAATATTATTGTTGTCATTATTATGATTATTATTACTAGCAGTAGTAGCAGCCAACTGGCTCAGATACTGAAACTGTTAATTGTCATTTATTTTATTATAATTTGTTTAATTTTATTTAATGAGTGTTTATTTTATTGATGTTGCTGTACTCCTGTAATCTAATTATATGTATTATTTTGTTTTTTAATGGAGTTGCTTTTAGATCCCGTGCTCTTTGCAGCCGTGCCCGAGGTGAGGGAGTCGCTCTTGTGTACCTGCCCAGGCAGTACCTGTGTCCTGGCACTGCTAGGCTGGGGCTGTTGAGTGGGACACCTCTGTCCTCATCCGGGACCCTCTGAGCCGTGCAGCTCCTGGACTGGACACGGTGAGGCACTGTGGGGGAGTGGTGCGTCTGAGCAGGTGCCGCTCCTCTGCCTGGGCTCTGGGACTGTGGCAGGAAGGGAGCAGGACTGTGCGTCTGGGGAGAGAGAGATTGTGTCTGTCTCTTTCGCCTGCTGTTGTACTGTCTGTTTATTTTATAGTTTTATTTTGTCTGTTTTTATTTTTTTATTTTGATTAATATTATTATTACTCAGTATTTTTCTGGCTAAGATTTTGGTTTCTGCGGAAACTCAAGACTTAAAGAAAACTAGTTTGTTTTGTAACTAAACAGCACCCCCCTCTCTCCCTCCCTCTTTTCCTCCCTCCATCCACTCCTTGCCTCTCTCTCTCTCTCTCTCTCTCTCCAGTGAATGGGTTTCTTGTGAAGGAGGGAAGAGGAGGAGAAGGCGGTTTTTGCGATTAAAAATAATCTCTTTCTAGAAAGAGGGAGAAGAAGAGCTTGAGAAGGGAAAAGTTAGGGAGCAATAGAGCAATTGAGAGATAGACAGAGGAAGGGAGGAGGACCGAGATAACGAGAGATATATTTAGATAGAGAGATTAGAAACTGTGTCTCTCTCTCTCTCTAATCACTGCCACACAGACTGCAGCCGCAGAGAGAGGGAGAGACACTCAGTAACGGAGACATACTAGGTGAAAGACAAGAAGAGACAGAGGGACTGAGAGGCAACGAAAAGGAGAGAAACAGAAACGGGGAGAGACGAAGAGAAACTGAAAAGAGATTGTGCCTGGCTCACACAGGAGACGGAGAGGTTTAGAAGGACACTCGTGCAGCTGTAGAGTAGAGGAGAGAGAGAGAGCGCGAGGGAGGGAGGACGTGAAATAGTGAACTAAGGGAGAGTGAGAAAGAAAGGCAAAGGGAGCAGGAAAGATAGAAACAGAGGAGAAGAGAGCAGGAAAGAGACTGATAGAGAGAAGGGAGGAGGAAAGAGAGAGAGAAAAGGATTTTTTCTTCTATCCAAGGGGGAGGAATTTAACTCACTCTTGGACATGGCGAGAGTGGCCTGCCGTCTGGACGCAGGAAGCGGCTCCCACTCCCACTCCAACTCCAGTGGGCACACTAACCAGCACACAGCGGACACAGGCAGGCGGAGGAGCGGCTGCCACCAACAGGAAAGGAACCGCCAGCACCAGGAGTCGGGGCTGCACGGGTGGCCGTTACCCTGGCCCCTCTCCCTCCCCCTGCTGGCATTGCTGCTGCTGCTGCTGGGGGGCTGCTGGAGTGGTGCGGAGGGCAGGGAGCCACACTCCAGCTTCCTGCAGAGGAGACTGAGTGTGCGGGAGCGCAAGGAGATGCAGAGGGAGATCCTGTCCATCCTGGGGTTGCCCGGGCGACCACGGCCCCACCCCCCGCTGCGCCCCCCATCTGCCGCCCCCCTGTTCATGCTGGACCTGTACCATGCTGTGTCGGCCGGCGTGGAGGAGGAGGGGCCCTGGGGAGGTGCCCTCCCGGCCCACACTGGCCTGCCCACGCTCAGCACACACACCCCTCCGCTGGGGGCAGTGGTCAGCGAGGCGGACACTGTCATGAGCTTCGTCAACGTGGGTGAGTAGTGGGGGTTGGAGGCAGAGTGATGGGGAGGGAGGGAGGATGTGTATGAGGCTGTTTAGGTGGGAGTTATGGCTGTAGGCGGGGGGGTGTGGGGCAGGTGGAGGTATGTGTGTGACGTGGGGAGGGCAGCAGGGGTGGTGTGTAAGAGCTTGTGGACTTGGGCGTGTCTCTCTAGTGTCCTCGGCTCCAAAAACTGCAGACATCACTTCCTGTAGCTCTAATTGCTGACCACACACGCGCACGTACACATGGAGACACAGAAACACACACGCACTAACCCACAACCATATACCAATACTGCAAGATGTGTTGACCTAACACGCAGGCAGACAGACAGATACTCAGACAGTTCCTGTTATGCAGCCAGTCTAGTGTGATTGTTATCTGGGTCTGAATTATAAATCCTCAAATCTCTTCCTGCCCCCTCCTCACCCCGGGGATGCTGGACCCTCAGGCAGGGAGAGAATGAAGCAGGGGGGGCAGTGATAGTTGCTGTGGTGACTGCTATTTTATCCATCCCATGTTGTTGCTGTGGATGTATCCTGTATTCCACCCCTGATAAAGTCTCCACCATTCTCACCCTGGTATCAGGCATTTCTTACAGGGATCTGACAGCAAAACTCTGTAGCTGACTTAAGAATATGTTGTTTTGTTGGAGTTGTTTATTAACAATGAAGATAGATAGATATCACACCCACTCACTTTCTATCACACACACTCTCAGAGTAGCACAGTCCCAGTGTAAACACTCCTCAGTCAGGGCAGGCAGAGCAGCCAGGGCCTGGGCAGGGAAATGACAGGTCTGCGAGGGGCACGAGCCGCACACAGCCCAGATTACAGGCCCGCCGGAGCACCGGCCCATCATTAACACAACATGAAAGGCCCAAACAGAAATACAACTGTTTAAAAATAAAGCCCGGAGGCCTCTCTAAAAATACTCCCCAGACCTTGCAATTAGTGGCAGGCAGAGAGAGGCAGCAGCTGCAGCAGGGAGAGCAGAGAGTGGAGAGGAGAGGGCTGGGCTGGGCTGTATAGTCCTGTCTTCCGTATATCGATGGCAATGAAAGTGAACTTGTCTCTACCTCTCCCTCTCCCTCGCCTTCACCCTCACCCTCTCTTTGTCCCACTCTCTCTCAGTGGAGCAGGAGCGGGACTTGCTGCAGCCCAAGCCCTACTGGAAGGAGTTCCGCTTCGACCTGACGCCGCGGCCACCACTCCCCCGGGGCGAGACTGTCACCGCCGCGGAGCTGCGTGTCTACAAGAGCCCAGGGCTGGGCCGACGCTCGGCCAACCACACCCTGCATATCAGCGTGTATGAGATAGTGAGGGAGAGGAGGGACAGGTGAGATCGAGAGAGAGGTTATGGGGAATGGGAGAGGGAGAGGGGGAGGGGGAGAGGGAGATAGATGGAGGGGAGGGGAGGGGGAAAGGGTGAGGAGAGGAAGGGGGAGAGTGGGAGAGAGAAGAGGATGATATGATATAGGGAAGGAGAAGAGGGACAGGAGGAAGGGAGGGAGGGAGGGACATATGGGTTGAGAGAAGGGATGAGGTGGAGAGAAAGAAGGGGGACAGAGACATGAGGGAGTGATGGAGGGAGGAGGGGGGGGTCTGCTGTTGCTGCTTGGCTGCTGATTTCATGACCTATGATGCACACACTGGTCTTCCACCCCCCCAGGGAGCCAGAGCTGGTGCTGCTGGACATGCAATCTGTGCCGGGAGGGCAGGAGGGGTGGCTTGGGTTTGACGTGACGGCCG
Organism: Amia ocellicauda; assembly: GCF_036373705.1. Taxonomy (NCBI): domain Eukaryota; kingdom Metazoa; phylum Chordata; class Actinopteri; order Amiiformes; family Amiidae; genus Amia; species Amia ocellicauda. The sequence goes on from NC_089860.1 coordinate 26,175,922, forward strand.
CCAGTAACCGCTGGCTACTGCAGCCCAGCAGGAACCTGGGGCTGAGACTGTATGCAGAGAGTGAGGAGGGTAAGAGTGAGAGGGGGTGGGGGGGAGAGATGTTTTATATTTTCTTTATAATACCTTTATTTGAATCATATACTGCAAAAATAATTCACTCTCTCCATCTCCCTCTCTCTCTCCCTCCCTGCCTTAGACCGCTCTCTGTCTCCAGGCTGGGTGGGGCTGGTGGGGAGGCGTGGCCCTCGCTCCAAGCAGCCATTCATGGTCACCTTTTTCCGGGCGAGCCAGATTGGCCCCGCCCCTGCCCCGCCACGCACCCCACGCGCCCTGCGCACCCACAGCAACCATGCCAAGCAGAGCAAGAAGAAGATCAAGTACGACCTCCCACACCCCAACCGGCTGAATGGCATCTTCGGTGAGAGGGAGCGGGAGCGAAAGGAAGAGGGAGGGAGAGAAAGACAGAGAGGGAGTGTGTGAGAGATTAGTTTCCCAACAGTGCTGTGTGGGGGTTCTGTGTGTGTGTTTTAGGTGGGAGGGGATTTTCATGGGAAACTACTTCTACTGATAGTCAGGTTTTAAGTGAGGATGGGTGGGGTTGGTTAATTTAGATTGTGTTACAGCAAATAGTGTGTTCTCTCTCATTCTGTCAATTCATTTTTTCAATTCAATTTGCTTTAGTGGCATGACCAAATACAAAAAGCAGAAAACAGTTTTGTGTCACTCACTGTCACTCATACAGTGGCAGGCAGCAATAAACAGTGTTTCGCATTGTCAGGGAGTCCTGTGAACAATGGGTTAATGTTGTTTTTCCTAGTAAGGGCAATGTGTTTTTTACATTTTGTAGTAAAAAGCAGCTCTGTCTCTATTTCATTGAGCTGGCACGACCACTGTTCTCTTGGTAGCCATGATTTTTCGTACTTTTTCAGTGGCCAGGTTTTGCTCACTGACTCCGTCTCTTTTTTCATCAGGTATCATGGCAGATAGTATTGCATTATGCTTTGTGTTTGTTTGTGAGTCGCAATAGCTAATGTAGTTATGTTTTTGTTGTTGACTGTTGTTGAGTTGATCTTATAGTGATCTGGTCTTGAGGCTGTAAGGTGTTAGTAGGGGTCAGTTAACTTCTTTTGAGTTCTGATTCAGTGGATATTGGCCCTGCATGCATTGTTTATAGTTTGTCTCAGTACATGCAAGAGATTGTTTTACTAAACTCGGCATGCAGGGTTTCAATTGGGTCTCATTGAGAAAAATCTTGTTTTGTAAGTGGACACACCTCACTGCCATAGAGGGTAATGACTTTAAGCCAATCTCTTTGTTTTAATGTGAATTTATCAGTTTATGGCATAGAATGCCAGGTTTACATTTCTGGTAGAACAAACCTAAATGATAATCTATGTGATGTATCCCTAATGTGAGGTTGTATCTATTTCCCTGAGATCTGGATTGTTTATTTATTTATTTATTTTTAAGCATTCTTCTGGTCTTCAGTGGGCCAAAGTAGAACCAGGTCATCTGAACAGAGCAGGAATTTCATTTCAGTATCCTGCAGAGTGAGGCCAGGTGCTGCAGAATGCTCCAACATGGTGGCCAACTCATTAATATAGATCAGTGGTTCTCAAACCTGTCCTGGAGTACCACCTACCCTGCTGGTTTTTGTTCCAACCAGCTCTCAATTACTTAACTGAACTAATCATTTCCTAAATCAGAGCCTTTTTATTATTTGTAACAGTAGGGGTTTTAAGTTAAGTATACATTTGTATAAACAAATGATTAAGGAGCCAACATTTTATAAGTTACACAATTTGACAGAGTCAAATGTAATCAAATTACTTACATTAAGCATTCAATTCAATAATTAAGAGCTCAGTTGGAACAAAAACCAGCAGGGCAGGTGGTACTCCAGGACAGGTTTGAGAACCGCTGATATAGATGTTAAACAGTTGTGTTCATGATGCAGCCCTGACTCTCTCCACACCCGTCTGAAGAAATCTGTTTAGTTGTCAATTTTGATTCTGTATGTATTACAAGTGTATATTGATTTAATTGTTAATGTTTTACCCCTAAAGCACTTTCAATTACTATGTATAATTGACCTCTGTGCCACATTGAGTCAAATGCTTTTTGGAAATCTTTAAAACAAGCACTTTTTAAATTATTGTGCTTAACAGATTTGTCGATTGGTGTGTGTAGGGTGTAAATATGATCAGATGGATTATGGAAAGAATCCAATTTGACTTTTACTCCAGAGACTGTGCTTAGTAAGTCAGCGAGTCTTGTGCTGGCTGATCCTGCCCCAGGTTACTGTTCACACAAAATGCCTCTGTAATTTCCCTCCCTCTCTCTGTGTCTCTCAGATAACAATCACATCAACAGTGACAGGCAGGTGTGTAAGAGACATGAGCTGTATGTCAGTTTCAGCGACCTGGGCTGGAAGGTAGGTGTCCTCCCCCTGCCGGAAATTAATTCAATTTCAATTTGCTTTATTGACATGACAAAAATACTTGTATTGCCAAATTTTTTACCTTTATTATTATAAAAAAAAAAAATTAACACAGAAATCATACAATAAACAACATTCCAGTAAATAATCAATATCTGTGACACAGACAATATAGGGTGTTTTTCAAAGCCTCCCCAGCTGAACACAGGTGGGAGGGACTGTTCTAATACATTTTATATAAAAAAAAGTTGTTCCTTCTGTGGAAATATTTTTCACAGTTCAGAAGAGGCAGTATCTGGTCAGGACCTGCCTCTGCTGTGTGTGTCTGACCGGCACCAGGTGTTCTGCCAGGGTGTAGTTTCATTTTAGGGTCCGACAGCACTCCAGTGTGTTCTGTGTTAGTGTTGGTGTCCCAGTGGTCCAGGTGTTTTATAATCTGGTCCAGTGCAGTTGGGCAGTGCTGTCCTGTAGCCGACTGACCGCAGTGTTGCTCTGCTCAGTGAGCTTCAGGACCGCCTGGCCGAGGGACTCTTCTCTGGGCCGAACTCTTGGTGTTGCAGGGCTTTGTGATGGATTTTTTAAATTACCATTTCAGTGCTCTTTTTTGAATGTTAATAATTAGTGGATAAAGGCCCAATTCAGCCCTGCATAACTTTCAATGTATATGTTCTGTGGGTGAACTGCTGGTGGGTGATTGGTCCCCACACTTCACAGCCTATCTAAAGAAATTGTCTGAATTGTACTTCAGAAGATTTTGAGCCAAATTTTACAGGAGGATTAATATTATAGAGCCTTCTCTTTATGGCACAAAACACAAGGTCACAGCTCCCAGAGGCTCTGGTGGGCAGACCCAGCTGTATAAAGCTGACAGTGCTGCCCAGACAACAGAGGCTTTCTCCTGGACTATCATGACTCGGGTTTTGTTGGTAGTTACTGCCAGGGCCCGGGTCTGACAGTGCTGCTGCAGCTGACTGGCTTTGCTGAAGCCCCTGGTCAGTGTCATGTGGAGAGAGACCAGGGTGTTACATCTGCTCTCCATACTTCCCCAGTTCACCTCCAGAGGTCATCATCTCAGCACCATGTGCACATGCACCATCAACTCTTTGCTCCCACTGGACCTACAGTACTCATCCCTGTCCCCTGCTTCCCTCTGCTCTGTATTTAAGCCCTGTTCCTTTGATTCAATGCTAACTCTTGTTAGTTTCTTTGCTGCATTTCTAAGCATTATTTCTGTTTCATGATCTCCCATTTACTGACCATCACTTGCCTTCCTGTGTTTTGTTTCTTGGATTTTCCTTTGCTGTACACTCGATCGACTGACCTTTGTGACCCCGACCAAGAACCTTGCCAGTTCCTGAACCAAGCCCATTCCTGCGTCCGAGTTCTCTATTACCCTGTCTCTCTGTGTAGACGACTCTGACACAGGGGCCTGCTTCCCCCCTCTCTGCCTTTCCCTGTGTGTCTCCCTCACGGTCGGTCGCTCCCTCTCTGTCTCAGTCTCCTTCACTGTCTTTCTCTCTCTCTTACCCAGGAATTACTGCTGCAATGTTGTTCTATGTGAAGAACAAAATACATTTAAATACATTTGAAGTTAGATAAAAATACAAATGTAAAGAAGTGTTAGTGAAAGGTTACTCTCCTGTGTCCTGCAGGACTGGGTGCTGGCTCCGCAGGGCTACTCGGCGTTCTACTGTGACGGGGAGTGTCTCTACCCCCTGGGCTCCTGCATGAACGCCACCAACCATGCCATGATCCAGCTAGTGGTGAGTCTCTCCGTGTCTCAAGTTCTTATCATTACCTGTTCTATATTAAGGATCTGTATTTTGTATTGTGCTATTGCAAGGTCTTCATTAGAAGTCTGCATGGAAGACTTTATTTTGAGAAATCCTCCTAATTCTTCTGCTTCCATCTGTCTAAACACAAACTCTTCCTACCACTCATGTTATACTCACACTAACCTTTGTACAGTGGTTCATCATGATACCAAGTGGCTTGTGCTTCTTGTACAGATACATCAATAATTACTGAACACACCGAACATCCCATTGAAAACAATGCAGGGGGCTCCAAACTAGACCTTTAACTCAGCAAAGTTAAAGTTTTGAGTGACTGCCCCCTCACGGTTTTTTTCTACCATACCTAAGAACCCACATTTCAAGAAACCTGACAATTAAAAGAACAGTTGCCAGATATTGCACTAATGTTGGCTAAATATGTTAATTATCAAACATAGCCCAAATCAACTCTGTTATCCAGAAATACTAGGAGCATTACATTTGATTAAAATATGTGTCTTCCTGCTCCTTCTGACAATTAGTGATTGGCAGTTCGAGTAATTTTACTGAATCCATTAAATTGATTCAGTTCTTTCTAGTAAATTAAGCCTAATGTCTTCATTTGAGTCACTGAAACATAACTCAAAGTTCTTGGTTGCCTATGTGGAAGCAGTTTGATTAATCTGAGTTAATGTCATAGGTTTGTTTGAACAGGAACCCACAAAAGAAAATTGTTGTGTAATTTGTGTGCATAAGTACGAACTTTACAGTTTAATATACTGTAACCCAATTAAACACTAACATATCATTGTACACATTAATTGCAGTCAAATACATACACTAGTACCATTTCTATTAGGATGTTTTATATTATAGTCGTTGCTGGACATTTCAGAAAGTTTAAATTCATATGACTCAATTCATAACTTGGCAGGTTTCTTTAGGGGGGGGACACACATCTCTATCTTAAAGAGGGGGTAGCGAACTGAACTAGCCAGCTGTTCATCTTGAACTACTCAGACTCGTTGATGAACGACTATACAAAATAAATTATAGCTTGTGTTTATTTTAAAATAATTATATAACAGGGATAAACTATACATGTGTAACAAGCAAAACCCTAATACCCAATTACTGTGTGACACTGTAACCCTCCGATTGCAGGTTAGAGGCCATAATGGAAGGTTTAAGCTAGCCGTGGCACTTCAGCGGCAAAAGAATAACACCATTGTGCAATGAGCACATTTTGTAGTTTCCCATTTATCAGGGCAAGGTCACTTCAAAACACTCAACTTTCCACACAAAGGCACAGTGTACAAAATAAAAACATTAGGATATGGCCAGCAGTTTTAAACAAATTAAATTTTTGGTAACAAAAGTACAATTGTTAATATCAATTCATGTGGTTGGTATAGTTTTTTTTTTTTAGATCGACAAATCCTATTGGAAGTACACTGGTATGCTTTTCTTCTTATATGTGGCTTTTGATATAAAAGTCAGATGGAATTGTTGATTATTACTAATTTGATTATCAGATTTGATTATTAAATGGATGTGTTGTTAAGCGTTATTATTCTTGTTCATGTTGAATGATTAAGTTGTGTCTGTGTGTCCAGGTGCACCTGCTGAAGCCGGACGAGGTCCCAAAGGCGTGCTGTGCCCCGACCAGGCTGAGCCCCATCTCAGTGCTGTTCTATGACGACAACAACAATGTCATCCTGAAGAAGCACCGTAACATGGTGGTCAAGACCTGTGGCTGCCTGTGAGGCACTGCGTGCACACACTGTATACTGTACTACCTACACATTGTATTATACACATACACTGTACTATACACACTGTACTATATATACAGTATATGCTAACAGACACCCCACCTACACAGTACTCCACACACACTGTACTATACACACTCACTCTGCACACTGTCTGAACTGATCACAACAGATTCTACACTGACCCTATACACAAACACACACACACTCTGACAACAGTCCAGACAGCAGCAGTGCCACAGGTGGGATGGGCACCTTGACCAGCTGCTGCAGCTTCCGTCTGTCTCTGTGAATTAAGACTGGAATAAGGAGTGCCAGGGTGTGTCTGACCCCCCGGCTGTGTGCTCCAGGGTAGTGAGTGTGAGGGAACAGTGTGCAGTAGTGTGGGTGCAGTCGTCAGGGCTCTGGCCGTCGGGTGAGACACTGCTGCTGGAAGCGTGAACAAAGGTGTTGCCCTGAGATGGCAGCAGACAACACCCCACCTGTACGACTGGGCACTGGTGTATGTGGCTGCAGGCAACAGCCAAACAAATTATAAATAAAATAAAGATGGTGATGATGACAAATGATGAACAGGGTATTTTATCTTTTAAACAGAGACGGTGGGGGTGAGGCACACAAATACTTGGCATCAGGCATTAGCAAGCCTCAAACACAGGGATAGATACTGGTTGGCCAGGTACCACAGTCTGTGTCGTCTTGTTTTACACCTCCCCAGTTTGTCCTGTGCCGTTTCCTTGCTTCTAGATTGTCCTGTGAAGAGTCATTGTGTAGCTTCTGTTAATTTTGCATCTCTGTGCTGAGGCTCTTGTATATGTTCAATAAATACCTATAGTGTGTTTCCCCGATGAAGTTTCTGTGGACTGGTAACTTGCAGTGTTGCTGTACATACAACTAATAAAGTCCTTTACAAATGGAGGATTGTGTTGAATTTGCGGTTTTGAACGAAAACAAAAATCAGCTGTTAGATCAGGGCAGAGTGAAGAGCTGTCTGTGTGTTAAAAAGAGGCCAATATAAAGAGTGGTGTAGCAGTGTAAATGCATAGTGTTGAGGAGGAGACGTCGTTATAAACAGATGTGTCACAAAGCCAATCGTGTTGGAAACTAAGCTGATGTAGAGTGTCTTTCAGTTGTATTTATTTATGCAAGAAGACAGCTCTCACCTGCCCTACATAACCTTCTCTCTATGCCCCACGCTCTCAAGAGCACAGCCTCCTACACTCCTCTAGTTCTGCTTGTGTCTGTTCTGGGACCTCCACCCCACTTCACACTACACATGCAACAATCCATCGCCACCCAGAATGCACTGCAGCATCTTAGTGTGCACCCTAAAACTGCTGACCATCACATAGAAGCTGAACCCAAAGCCTGCACTAGTAATGGAGGCCTGCAGGGAACCCACAGTACAAATCCACTGGCCTAACAAACTGCAACAACTACCACCATTACTACAAACCACATCGCCAGCCTCCAATTCAAATTTCAGTACTGTAACACCCTACTTCTCCTCTTGTCCCTCACCCATAGAACACCCAAACAGCACCTGCACAACTTCAAAACCCTTTCACTATATTTGTAAACCACCACCGCAAATACAATCGGCACTTTTACACGGCTTTACACATGCACTGCAATACTTACAGGTGACCGCAGGCCCTTAAAACATACAAAATAAAGAGAGAACCTACCTTAACGACAATCCAGGCATTTACTCATGACGCCAATCCTCAAAACAGCACCAAAGCAACAACTCATTAATTGAGGCCAATTAACCTAATCTCACACACTCTAATGAGGGACACCTGGATTTGAATGGCATTACCCCCCCTCCTCAGGCATACCTTCAGGATTCTTCGAGTCCATGTGCCAAGGCTGGGTTCAACCTCCTATTAAAAAAAAAAAAGACAGACAGACACAATATACTCACCCGCCCCACAGTAGAGGTACCACACAGACGTGGTAAACAATGAGGAAAAGAACGCCGTTTGGTCATCGAGTTTGACACCAGACTCGTCTATTGGAGTCGAGGGTGAGGAGGCCGTGCAGGGACGGTCCCTAGTCCCCTTAAGAAGACGGTAAGGCCTGATTGGAGGCTTGTCTAGGCAGCGGAAGAAGGATGGAGCTTCCTCAGCTGAGACACAAGACTTCCCTCTCTTTGGTCAAAGCACAGACCCCTCCCATCTTTCTATTCTTGCATTTCTATTTTAAAAAAACAATTATCCTTGATACACAGAAATCCTCAGTTATCCCAAGAATCACTCAAAATAAGTCTATGGGATAGGCTGCTTATCTCGGCACTTAATATGGTCTATTTTTTTTATTTATTTTTTTACACATACACATCGTACATAGGGCACCGTTTCCCTTCTTACAATTTGCACTAAACTCCAAAACAGATGTCAACAGGCCCATATATAAAACACTTATGACATGGCCTTCCATTTACAAAATTAAAATTAAAAAAATAAATACAATTGTCAATTTGTATTTATATAAATAAATACAAGCAGAGTTTTGTGGTTTTTAAGGATCAGTCTGGGTTCAAGGCTGTGATGCAACACATTGTCAGAAAACAGACTCTTCCTTTGATTTGTTTCAATCATTTATTACCATACAAGTTAGTAGTCATTAAAAATCTCAGGTAGGGAACTTATTTTATTTTTTGTTTTGCAATTGATATGTACATGGGATCAAAGACACAGGATTGCATTCCCTACCTACCCCCCCACCCCCAATCACCCTAACCTCCAAACTAATTAAAAAAAAAGAAATTAAAGCCAGAGTTTTAGTCCAGTGAGGTAAGCAAGCAGATTGTGTCAGTGGTCGATAATCGTATTGCTTTTCGTTTGTTTAAAACAAACCAACAAAAACCCCAGCATTTACCCCCTTCCTCACCCCCCCCCCACCCCAGCATAAGTATCTGTGTTCCACTCAGAGTTGCAGTGTTAACATCTTATGAATTGGACTCTATAGCACCAGAACTGGGTCAGACTGGGAAACACCCCCCACCTGGCCTTGCAGGTCACGGGCCCCAGCAGAGACGACAAAAACACACAGAGGGAGAAAGTGAGGGATTGTGGTTTGGGTTTGTGTCTCATATTACCTGTAACACGAGGACATTTATACAGTTGTTAGATGGAAAACATAAATGACAGGACAGCAGAGGAAAAAGTTAAAAAAAAAAAAAAAAAAACACTCACATGCCTTGAATGGGATTCAGTAACTTCAGTACTTTTCAGTCCACCTTGAGCTCTCCATGAACATAACCAGGTCTAATCATTCAATTCATCGCCACTACTTTAAAAAACAAAAATCTTAAATTTAGCCAAGTGCTTTTTTCATTCTTGTTTTGTATTATTCACTAAATCACAACCAACACATAATTAACATCAATTAATCAAAAGTAATTAGATTAAGTTAATGGAGAGGAAGTTAGAATAAAAAGTGGAATTGCAGTAAGCCGCCAGCCCTGGACAATATTTTACAGTACAGAACAGCAGGGTCCCCAGCGCCGGTCCTGGAGACAGACAATTCTTCAGGTTTAATAGGCATCTTCAATCAAGGGCTCAAGAAGTCCCTCCAGAATAGACCACCAGTGTCCAGGACCAGAGCATCCTGCCTCTCACACATCCAACCCCATTGCAAACACCATTTTCTTAGAAAACAAACCAACCAGCCATCCCACACTTTTAACTCCTTTAATTACTTAATTGGTCCTGCTGCCAAAGATCGATCATTTTAGTGGACAACTTAAAACAAACTGACAGGAGCGGGGAGAAAGACAGGATACCCTACAGCTGGGAGTGATGGTGCCAGCTGCAGGAAAGGGAAGTGTGTGTTTGCATGTGCCTGTAGGAGGGGGGTGCTGGCAGAGTCGGGGTTCGAGAATTGAAAGGGAACGTTGTCGATGGTGCTCTCATTTTCGAGAGACAAAAATATAAAGGAAATGACAAAATAAAAAATAGTCTGAGGTGACAACCTAGCTCTAGCATCAGTAGAGACAAGTTATTACCCCCCCAGCTCACATTACTACCCCCTCCCACCCTCCCGCCCCTCCCCAGGTCCGAAGCGCAGTACCAAGGCATTTGGCGACCCGACGCGCCAAGTTCTGATCTCTTTGGTCGGGTCTTCTGTGTCAGTGTCCTGGCAGTGAAGTCTGGGGGCAACACAAAAATAATTAAACTTCTCACACTAATGAAGTGCCCATTCACCTGCTCCTTCCCCAACTCAGTTCAGCAAATCCTGACAATCTCCAGTTCTCTCCCGGAGGGCGGAATGAGCGTTTCAATAAACAAAGAATCAGGGATGAATTGTTTCAGGCTGGTTTCAGACCCAGGTTAGCAGTGGACTACACAATGTTAATTTTGCTGGGCAGTGCAGGTCTGGGAAACCAGATTATTCAACTAAACAAATATAAAAACACTGCTTCATTTGAGAATACTATGCTCTAATACTTTGACTAGAATTGCATGTTGTTCTGATATATTGTACAAGGCAGAGAAAAATGTTTGTTTACTGAAACTTTGCAGAATTAATTCATTTACACCAAGTCACAAAGCGGAGGGCCAGTGTCTGGTGCCGAGGACTGTCCCATGTGAGCTGGCGCTGCTATTGTCAATGGGACTTACGAGTTCATTGACAATAAACAAAATTGACTGGAAAAAAAAATCTGACCTTGTAAAATACTGTTTTATTGGTGTAAGTATTTTACATTTCAAAATAAAAAACAATCAAAACAAATTTTAATACTTGTGATTAAAATTTTTTTTTAAATCAATTCTTAAAATCACCTAAAAAAAATTAAAATCTTAGTGATTAACAAAACATATGAACTCAAATAAACAAGTGCTTAAACAAAACAAACGTGATTAAAGCAAACTGCTACCTACAGAAAAAGTCAAATACATTGAAATTAACTGAAAATGCACCGGACAAATAAAAAAAACAATTAAAATGATAAAAATAAAAAACAAACCAAAACGGTCCGATGCATTTAAAATTAAATCCAAACGGTCAATGTATTTGACAAAAAAATAGAACAAAACTAACCAAAAAAAACCCAAACAACTAGTGCTTTAAAAACAACTAAATCTTTAAAAACAGTTAAAATTCATTTTTAAAAGTCATTTTAAAAAACAATCATTCATAAAAGGGTTAACAAGATCTTGGACTCGGGCTTGTAATTTAATGAATGAATGAATAAACTAACGAGCAAGTGAGATGGGGACAGGTACCTTGTGGGGTCTGTGGGCTCAGGCTTGCACATCCGCCAGCTCGGGGGGCATGGGAGACTTGGGGTGCTTGCTCTCGAAGTGCTGCTTGAAGGTCTTTGGGTCCGGCATCTGGGTCTGCAGGGTAATCAATAATCAATAGATCGATCAACCCATCTGTAGGCCGAGCCTCCGGTGGCCGTTTCTCTGCACGACTCGCCCATCACGTCTCCTCTTTGAAGTCCCTGTTCTCTGTCTGCTGATTAGTAGTAATTGGTGGATCAGAAACTAGAAACCGATTGACCAGTCCATGGATCAATAATAATAACTAGAATGCTAAATTTCCTGGAGAAACTGTCTGCATGTGACAGTATGTTTCAGTACTATATGAGTTGTATGTGTGTGCAAAAGTATTTGTTGTACTACTATAGTAAGTACTATAGTAAATTGCAAGGCACTACAGTATAATATAGTATACATTATATTACAGTATGTTGTAGTACTGTAGTATGTACTATCGTACACTGCAAGGTTGTACAGTATAATATAGAATACAGTACATCACAGTATTTTATGTAGAAAACACCGTCAGCATGAAGCTGCCAAGACCCCCTATAACATTCAGTCGAGAAACACCCCTGGTCTACAGTATACATTATAAGATAGCATAGGTCATTAAAGTAATGAATCATATGGAATAATAATATCAATCGGTACTACAGCTCTGTATACACAAATTGAATGTAGAATTATTATTTATTGTAAGTGAAATATTAGTATATAAAGCAGTATTAAACTAATGTAATTTAGTGTGTGTGTGTGTATGTATATATATATATATATATATATATATATATATATATATATATATATTATATATTAGTAGTAGCAGTGGAATAAATATTAGTATATAAAACAGTAGTAAACTAATGTAATGTAGTGTGTATATATAAGTGAAATAAGTATTTGAATATAATACAATATTAAACAAATGTAGTGTAAGTATTATTAGTAGAAGTGGTATGAGTATTGGTATACAGTATCTTATGGGGATATCAGTTGCATAAACAACACTGATCGGCTACCGGCCGTTCAGTTGGCCTGTCTGCGCGCGAGAATCCATTCCACCATTGAAGTCAATGGGAGACTGTGGGGTTTCAATCGATCAAAACTCAGTAAATATCGATCCCAGCTGTGAAAAAGCACACCACATGGTATCCTAATGAACCACTGTGTGAAGTTCGGTATGTGTACATTAACAATTGTAGTGTGTAGAAAGTGTCTGGCATCAGTCTGTGCACCAGAATCAATAAATAACATCTCATGCTGTACCTCTCCTGCTGCTTAACACAGCTGCATCCTGTTACAATAGGGGGCTGCAGTACCAGAACAGTACAATAAAGACTGACAGACAGACTGACCCCACACACAGCACAGGTGATGGAGGGGAACAGACACTGACCCTAGACAGACCAACACTGCCCCTCCCACAGACAGTGGGACAGAGAGACGGACAGTCCCAAACACAGGGCAGGTGATAGACTGTACACAGACTGACCCGGCACACAGGACAGGTGAAGACGAGTGCAGCCTTGGCTGCGGTCTTTTGGTCGGCCCCCTGTTGCTTCTTCTTCTCCGCCTGCTTCTTGGCGTTCTTCTGCTGGGACTGAATCTTCTGCTGCCCGCGAGCCATGGCGCTCCTGGAGGGGGGACAAAAGGGCGTACAGTGAGCGTGATGGAGAGACGAGGTCAACACAACACAGACACGGTGGGACTGAGAGACTGAGGCAGGGCAGCATGATGGAGTGCATGTGAAAGCGTGCAGAAAAACCCTGAAACTCAAGACACTTCCATGTGCTTCTCAGACTGGCCTGGTGACCCGACACTGCACTTCAGTCGCTGAATGTGTGCTTCTGTCCCCAGTGCCCTGATTCAAAGGACAGAGATGTTGTTGTTGTTTTTTTTAACTTTCTTTATTGATCCATTAATACAACAAGAAACAAGGTTTATATTCACCAGGAACCAACTGCTTACATACAGAGCCTTTCATCGGGATACAGCTACACCAACAGGAAGAGGAGGGACTTAAGGATGCCACTTACACACAGGGGCACACGATACTTTGAACTAAACGATCTGTATTAAACTAGGTCTATCTATACAATATGGAATAATGTTGAAGAGAAGAGGTGCAATACAGACAAAAACAAACCGACTGACATCCCGTGTAGCCAGGACACAGGAAACACAGCTTTAGCAATACCCGCTTCGGTTATACATTTAATGCATTGCTTTATATTGACTGTATATCGATGTATTGTTGATACTTAAATGAAACAGGAATACAGAGTAGAAATACAACACATCTTAGCTGTAACAAATACAAAATACATCGCACAGTGCAACATACGATTGGTATGGGGCTGAGACGCGCATCACTCACAAACAAAAACACAGAAACAGCTTCAGATACATAAATATCATTTTAGTCAATCGCAATAGAGTGAAGATGTTACTGATTACGCTCTAACCAATCGGGAGCCATGAAGGCTATTGTTTGGGCTCTAGTGCGTAAGTTTAAAACACCGCAGTTTCACCTCAGAAAATATCAGGGAAGAGATTTTGGCGCCACAAGCCCTTAAAATATGGCACAATAAACAATCTGAGGAAATTGTGTAACATGTTTGATCGACGAAACGGAGAATATCGACGGTAAGATGTCTGACGGGCCTAGCCGTAAACACAAACCAACTCGAGCTACACGACATGTCTGTCTCTCTCCATCTCGGATCAAAATGACCATTTAGGACCGAAATACGCTATTTTCGAAGACCTCTTCCGCGATGGATTAGTGACAGAGATTTTCTGGGTTGTGTATACTGTCATACTGTAAAACAAATAATGTAAAAAGAAAATGTGTTTTTCTTAACAATTTACCTTAGCGAATCTCTTTCTCGTTCTCACTCTGTCTGTCTCCCTCTTCCTGTGGGTGAGACTATACGGACTTTTCTGGTGAATATTTCCCATAATGCCTCGCTGCTCGCAGAGACAGCCGAGAGCTGCCGAAGGTGACGTCACAAAACGAAGCGATTCGTGGCGAGCCTGTACGCAGTAATGTGATATAGCTAGGCTTAATAGGCTGTAGTTCATGTTAAGATAGCTATATCTGCTTTATTAAATAATCCCTAAATATAAGTGCAGCAACGTGCATCTGGAGAATATAATATTAACATCATGTGGGGAGTTTGCAGGGGGCATTATGGTAATAACAGTATTCACATATAAGACGAGGTTTTTTCGTTCGTTGTTATGGTAATGTAGGTTATAAAATAATAAGGTAATTAATGAATGAACCTAAACCATATTTGTGATTTCAAGTACATACTACCACTGCAACTATACAATTCAGAAGATTAGAAGATATTAAAACTATGAGTGTGTCCCCATCATGTACGTGTCACTTGATAGACAGGACTGTTTTTGCTGTTATATACACGTACGAAGTCTAACAGTGACATTGCCCATGTCTTAAAGCAGGCTTACTTCACAATCAATCACATTGCTGTGCTTTAGCTCTGCTCTAAACGTGGGGGCTAGATGATCTATAGTAACATTATAAACAACAGTTACTCATATGCGACGTCGGCTGTCTCCGCGACCAGGAGTCACCTTCGGCGGCTGTCGGTTGTCTTCGTGAGCAGTGAGGCATTGTGGGAAATGTTCACCAGGAAAGTCCGTATAGTGTCACCCCACTTTGTGTAAATCCACCACCGACCCGAGGAGTTCATTGCTGGACGCAGTGGGAGAAGATGTCCGCCTTTTAGAAAAGCGCCTCCTAGCGCCTCGGAGGGCAGACGCAGTCCTGTGTATTGACACTATTACACAGTGGTGGTGTTTCAATTATATGGATTCCCATAACAACACAGACATACACGCACTCACACTAACACACAAACACTCTCTTTCTGAATTTCAGTTTAAGGCTCTTTGTTGGGATGACTTACAAATCCGTTTTCCATTTTCACAAACATTGGATGGGCATTTCTTATTTTATTAAATAATATTTCCCTAGTATATCTGGGTATATTTATTGCAGTGCAGAAGAAAGTGCATCAGTGAGCACAGTACCGGTCCTCTCTGTGTCTGCCTGTTTCTATGGCCAGGCTGTGGTCACTGAGCCTTCTGACTCATTTTTCATTAGGTGCATCCAACATTTTAGTGCCATTTTCTTTATGTTTATTAGAGCTGGGTAATGGCCTAATTCTGCCCTGCATGCTTGATTTTGTGTGTTCTAGGGTATTGTTGCCTAGAATGAAGTGGTATTTGTTTCCCTGAGATCTTTTTTTTTAAAGATAAGGTTCACTGCCAGGGCCCAGGTCTGACAGTCCTGCTCTAGTAGCAGCACAGGGTTCTGCTGCAGCCCTGGCTCTGAGGGCGATGGCATGACCAGGTCATCTGTGTAGAGCAGGAACCCATAGCCAACCCATTGATGTATATAGTATCTGGGTGTTGAGGATCTTGAAGAACACCTTCCCCAGGTAACTGCTCACACAGGGTCGTTGTTGGGGTCAAATTTATCTCCACTCTTGTACTTTACGGCTTCTTATAGTTTTCAAAATATTTCTTCCACATTGTTCCATCTTGTATTGCCAATTCGTGCTCTTTTGAGTTTATATTGTTCCACATTTCCCAGAAATGGTTTTAGTCCTTAGTTTGTGTTTTCTCTCTCTCATACAGTTCTTGTTATAAATGTTATAAAGCTTAATTTTGTAAGAGAATTTGATATGCATGGTTTTTCAGTCAATCTAAATAAATAGTTGAACTGAAAACTCATAGGTCAATTGGTTTCTTTTTAGATTCTTTTTAGAGGGAAGATGCGGTCAAGTCACAGATGTGCAATAATCATTTATTTGTGACAAAAATAGAAAACTAATATCATTCAGTTATATTACTGAAAATAAGTAATATTAAGCTTCTGCTGGATTACAGAAAGAAACAGATAATACCCGATTTCTCCACTTCTCCTCGCAGGGCAGCTTAAGTCAGTCTGGTCAGGCAGGCAGCGGTGTGCCTCTCTCTTCCTCCTGCTCTTCTTCTTGTCGTTGTCTCCTTCTTGAACCCCCAAACTAACTTCTCTTTCTTTGTCCATGGTTTTATAAGGTTTCCTTTCAACCAATCATATTTTGGCAGCACGACTCCATGAGAAGGGTACGTGATACAGCTGTACCTCAGAGGACGGGTATCTTTTGGCCTCTGGACACATAGATAAGCCAGGGTCTACCAGGGGCCTCCTTAAAATTTAGGGAACTAGATATTGGGAAGAAGTCTGTTTCCCGAACCAAATCAAATAGCATTGTATTTTTCTATGGGAAATTCTTTCTAACAAATAATATCTTACAATTTATGTATTCATTTATCCATGTATTTATTTATTTATTTGGTCATTACTGGAAAAAAAACAAATGCATATATTTTTGTAAAACAGTATTGTTAACCTGGCTCTCTTCATCAAGGTGTTTCTGTTGTCTCCAGGGTTACTAGTTTGCCACAGCAGCCATGGTTTGAGGTCAGTTCTGTTCCTGCGGTGTAGTGAGTCTCTGGGCCAGTACTGCGCTGGGTTGGTACTGGTTCTGACAGTCAGGGTTGGGGTCGGAGGCTAGGACTCTTAGCTGGAGTCATGGAGAAAGGGCCTTGCTTCTCTTGTGCATTGTCTGGTTATATTTCCCTCTCACAGTGAGTTACTGTCTGTCTCTCTCTCTCTCTCTGTGTTGTGTTTGTGTGTGAAGGGGTTTATTTTATACTGTAAATGATAAAGTTTTAAACCTCATAAGCATATATATTTGGAAACAGCAGCATACCTTATTTTGCCTTACTCCTCCACCCCAAACACTGCCCCTGCTCATTCTACTTGGGGGGGTCCTCAGGTCAAGTAAGTCTAGGCCAATATAAGGGGTTATTCACACTCCCTGTGAGGCGTTATCAGCACTTGTGTGTGCCGTGTGTTCAGTGTGTGCATGTGTGTGTTTAACCGATATATTTACTGTGTGTATGTGTGTGCACGTGTGGTTTGTACAGTGTGTGCTTGTGCGTCTGGCATGTTAAGTGTGTCAAACATGTTCAGTATGTGTGTGTTTTCACCTGTGTGTGTTATATCAGTGCCTAACTATATGTTCTGTCTGTGTGACATGTCCAGTATGTGTACATCGTGTGCTCAGTACATGTTTGTGCCATGTTCAGTACATGTGTGTGGTGTGGGCGTGATGCTGGCCAGCACGACATGTTCAGACGCTTGCGACGACAAGCGGCTCCCGGTCAGAGACTTCTGGCTGGTGCTGCGGTCTGTGCAACGAGACTCTGTCCTCTGGCAACAGCGCAGGCCCTGAAAACAGCAGGAGAACGCTGCTTTGAACTCCTCACGAAACTTCCCTGAAAGAGAGAGGGAGAGGGAGAAGGATTGTTGGGAGGACAGAAAACATATTGTTATCAATATTGTTATTATTACTGTTACTGCCACTGTCACCACTGCTGCTAGTGTTAATGACACTGCTACTGCTACTGTTCTTGTTCTTAAAGTCGCCGTCAGTGTTACTATCACTACTGTCAGTGTCCCTGCTGTTAAAACTCCCTGGTAATGTCGCTACTGTCAGTGTCCTTGCTGTTACTGTCCCTGTCAGTGTCCTCGCTGTTACAGTCTCTGTCAGCGTTACTGTTGCTGCTGTCTCTGTTGTCATGGTCTCAGTCACCGCTGAGGAAGTTGTAGATGATGGGGTTGGCAGCGCTGTTGGCGTAAACCAGCCAGTGTGAGAAGGTGAACCAGGCGTACACTGTCTCCCTGTCTGCTGTGTTATCAAACACCCCCGACACCCTGACATAGAAAGGGAGAGAGAGGGGAGGCGGGAACAAAAGTAAAGACACCTGGCAAGCAGTGTAAGAGACAGACATACAGACACTCACAAACACACACTTATACTCACACTCATACTCAACACAGCGACTGACACACACACACACACCTCTTGAGCACGTTGAGCAAGCTGATGGGCAGGTAGCACAGTGTGAACACCAGAAGCACCACCAGCAACATCCTGGCAGTCTTCCGCCTCGCCCTGAGCTGCTTGATTTCGGCACTGAGGGCAGTGCATCGCCGCGATGACGCCCCCCACAGCCCCGCCCCCAGGCCTGGCCCCGGCCCCGCCTCACTGCGCCACGCTCCCTGCACCCACTGCCTGGACACTGTGCCGCCGGAGTTGCCTGGGATCTGAGTGTGAGAAAGAGAGAGAATTATTGTTGTAATTATTATTTTATTATTATTATTATAGTATTTTATTTGATTTCATCTTTATTAGTTAATTCTGTCAGTCATTGCTTTAATCATTGTTTAAAAGTATTCATTTACATTTATGTATATACATTGATCTGTTTATTATTGCTAATAGTCGTGAACAGGTGTATGTGTATGTAGAGGGCCCTCCTCCTTTTCCCCCTCTCCCTCACCTGGCGACACCACAGCTTCCTGAAGATCTGGAAGTAGGCGATGAACATCAGACAGAGGGGCGCCAGGTATGTCACCATGAAGAAACAGATGTGATACACGCGGGGGTACACCTCCCCTGATAGAGAGAGAGAGGGGGGGGGACGAAGAGGAGAACATGTTGTTGATGTCGTTGTCCCCCACGTACTCCTCCTCCCTTCCCACCCCTCCCCATCCCCCCCAGCACCGCCCCCCCCTCACCGCCCCAGCGCTCGTCGCACACAGACAGCAGCAGCGTGTGATTGGCCAGCTCGGGGATCATGCTGCTGGTCTCCATGACGATGGCCTGGGGCACCATGATGGTAAGGGACAGCACCCAGATGAGCAGGATGCTGTGCCTGGCACGGCGAGCGGTGCTCTTGAACAGCAGTGGGTGGCAGATGGCGTACCAGCGGTCCAGAGCAATGAAACTCAGAGTCAGCACTGAGACAGACACCGATACTGTCTGAGAGAGAGAGAGAGAGAGAGGGGGGGGGGGGGGGGGAGATTTAAAAAACTTTTACAGAAGTATTTTATTGGACAAAGCTCAAATCACAAAACATCACATCAAAATAAAATAAGTAGAGAGAGTGAGAGAGGAGACATTTAACATAGACTGCCACTATCTCAGAGAGAGAGAAGGAGAGAGGGAGATTGAAAGAAAATAAGTGTACAAATAGTAACAAAAAAAATGTAATTGTATGTTGTAATTCCTGGATAAACCACTAGAGGACAGCACTGTATAACAAAAAGCTTAAGGCACCATATCCAGCCCAGCTGCTTTCAGAGCAATGGAGCTCCTGCACAACGATTATAAATTACCCTGTCTATCCACCTGTGCATCTCTCTGTCTGTCTACCTCTCTGTCTCTGTCAGTCTGCCTGTCCATCTCTCCGTCGCTGTCTGTTCAGTGTATTAAATCCAGCATCTGTACACAGGCGATGAACTTGCTCAGCCTGTCTGTGTGTGCACCTGTCCATCTCTCTAGGTCTGTCTGGCTGTCTTCTCTGTCTTGTGTGTCGAGTACCTGCAGGTAGGGGATGACTTTGCACAGCGTCTGTCCAAAGAACCAGCTCTCCGTGATGTCCACCACCAGACTGACCGGCAGGCAGATGGCCGTGACCAGGAGGTCGGCAAGAGACAGGTTCACTATGAAGTAGTTAGTGACCGTCCGCATGTGGTGATTCCTCCACACTGCCAAACACACTGAGAGAGAGAGAGAGAGAGAGAGAGAGAGAGAATATAAAGAGAATACAAAGAGAATACACCCTGGCAAAGTATCTCTTCACTGTCAGAGACTCGAAGCACAGACGGATCCTGACCAAGTACAGTCTTAGTGACCACAGCCTGGCCATAGAGATGGGCCGACACAGGGCAGAGCTAGCTGCCCAGAGAGGAGCAGTGCTGTGGTCACTGTGAGACGGAGAGGTGGACAGAGATGCACTTCCTCCTAAACTGCAATAAAAATACCCAAATTAGGGAAATATTATTTAAGAAATGTATAAATATTATCAAATTTGTTTCAGAATTGATGAAAAAAAAATGTGGTATCCTACTAGGAGAGGACACACAGCCTTGTTAGTTCAGTGTGTGATTATAAAAATAAATCAATCAATAAAGTAAATGTTCATGTATATTAAGATTTTATTTATAGATTATATCGTACTTTATTTTACTGTAATATATTTTATGAAAAACACTGACTTATTTATTATTTTTCTAATCTTTAACTTTTTTTTCCAATATATGTATGTAATGTTAATTGCTTTGGCAACACTGCAGACCTGTTTGTCAAGCACCCTTGAATTGAACTGAATTGAATTGAATTGAATTGAGAGAGAGAGAAGGCAGGGGAGAGGCAGGTGGGTGAGGGGGGCAGAGAGGCTGATAGAGGGAGGTGGGTGAAGGAGAAAGAAGGAAGAGAGAAAGGGAGAAAGATGATGGCGACAATGTATCCAATGGAGCATATTCCATTTCTCCTCCTCCCTTTTTCCTCCTCCCTCTCCCTCTCTCTCTCAGACTCACCCAGGGCATTGCCAGTGAGTGCAATGATGAACACGATGATGTAGCCGGCGATGAGCACCCACTCGTACTGCCGTGGGAACAGGTAATCCCTCCACAAGTAGCGCAGGATCTCCTCCTCATAGTCCACATGCCTCCCTCCCCGCACCTCTGCTGTCACATTGGGCTCCTGACCCCTGCCCCCCCAAAACCCCGCACCTGAACCCAGCCCCGTCCCATTGACTCCCTCTTGGTCCATTCTGCACTACGTTCCACCCAATGGGCAAAGAGGCTCAACTCTGGTCACTGGAGAGACTGGGAGACTGACTGAGAAGGAAGGAGAGAGCGAGAGAGAGAAGGTGAGAAAGTGACAGAATGAAAGAAAGAAAGTAAAGAGGTTAATTTACCAGTTGAAGGTTACACTGGATTATTACTATTACTCTGCATGTGGGATGTGAAGCTGCAGTTCTATTTCAGAATTATAATTAATTATTATTATTGTCCATTTTGATAATCACTAATCACATTTCATTGCAGCAGTCACTCAAATGTGCAGTGTTGAATAATACATCATACTGTAATATACTGTA
The DNA here is from genome assembly GCF_036373705.1 of Amia ocellicauda. Lineage (NCBI taxonomy): Eukaryota > Metazoa > Chordata > Actinopteri > Amiiformes > Amiidae > Amia > Amia ocellicauda. The sequence goes on from NC_089860.1 coordinate 26,197,223, forward strand.
GTGCTGTATTATCACTGCAACATTTCTTGAATCTCAGATAGTTTAATATCTTACAATCTACTTATATTTCCAACATCATATTGTCAGTAGAAGCAGAATTTAAACCACCTGCTGTGCACTTTCATTTACACAAGGATGGGTCACCCAGTTAATGGTCACAGCTCCAGAGTTGGGTTATACAGCTACAATCTATGGTGAGCCAAATGTAAAATGCATCTGATTTAGTAAATAATTATGATTTTTCTTCCACTTTTATAAATATTTCACATTTTAAAATAAAGACTTAAATGCTACAATCTCCATTTTGAAAAATACATATTTGCCGTTTGACTAATAATGCATAATAAAGATTTAGCTTAAAGCTTAATGTTAAATCTAAATGTTAAATCTGGGGTTTGGATATTTAAGATGCAAGTAACATTTTTGTTCAAATGTTTAATATTTTGAAAATGCATTGTTTTACAGTTGGCACCTCATAGCAGTAGGAGCTCGAATTAAACAAAAATGACCGAATTAAACAAAATTGTAAACCTCCGGCTGTCACCGCAGATATGTCTTCTTTTAAGAAACAATTATTAAATTAACAAATAAACTTTACTATGCCTGGGTCTGTCGAAGTGTGGAAACGCGCCGGTATAACATGATTACAGCCACCTGTATCCGAGACGATCCTGCTAATGGTTTACCTGTGTGGTAAGCACCTCGTTGCGATAAACCTCATCTTGTGCGCTACTGACTTTTCGATGTCATATAGTGATGATAATGTGCTGCGGTTGTGCGTCGCACAGAAACACCTCTTTTTGGTCGCACACGGTACAACCCGCATCACACACCGCAGACTGACCACAGGTGACACTACTGACTCGCACAGACACAGGGAGAGAGGGAGATTGATTTGAATTGGAAATGAACTGAATTCAGTTGAACCGAGAAGATGCCAGAGAAGGTGAATTAGAAGAAGAAGAAGAAGAGTAGCGTGATTTAGAGAGGGAGGAGGCAAGGAGATGGAAAGCAGAGACATGGATGGTGGGAGACGGAGGGGTGGCGGAGCGCTTACCTACTGTAGATTAATTACGCCCTCTGGAGTCGTCAATAAAATGATATAAATGTAGATAAAACACAGAGTGGCTGCCGAGCGTCTCACCGCTGCTCCGGCGAGGCGAGGCGAACGGACCGCACGCAGCGGGGAAAGTTCGGCGCAACAGTTTAGCGCATAGAGCAACACGCACACACACATTACCAATATACACACACAACCCAGCACTCAGTCAATAAACGGACACACAGACAGACAACAAAATCCGTTCACTTCATAGCCGTCCCAAAGCGTATACCTTCGCTGCTCCCTGATCCCGCTGCTGCTGCAATGCCAGCGCTGCTCCGGTGCATTGTGCTACCTGCAAAATACACACCGAGAGAGCGGGTCCACAGACGGCCAGCCTGTCAGGCAATTAGGAGCTGATGCAAGGAATCTCGTCTTTGTGTGCGGTTGGGGGCAAGAAAATGAGAGGAAAAGTTGGGAGGTGGGTTCGATTGGAGTGAAATTATTACACACACACACACTCATATATATATATATATACACACACACACATTATTTGCAACTACTGCAGAGTTCGAGATAAGACGGTGGGGAGGGAGGGAGGTAAAGGAGGAGGAGGAAAAGAAGAAGATGGTGGAGGGGAACGATGCTGAAAGGGGGCCTGAAGGAGAGGGGGCTCTGCATTATTATTACAAGTGTACAGTACTCAAGCTCCCACCTGCTCATCACAGAAATTAGTTGCCTCTCTCCATACACACACACATGCACACTCCTTAAATACTCTCTCTAATGTGCACTCATACCCAAAACACACACACATTCACAGTAAATGCATATAGATAAAGGTAAGAAAAACAAAACAGCTCCCCTTCTCTCTGCCCTTCTTTCCTTCTCTCTCATTCTCCTTCTCTCACTTTCTGCCATTCTCTCCCTTTCTACTCTCTCGCTCTTTCGCTCTCTGACTCACGCATGCAGCCCCAAAGGAAAATATCACCTGCCTCCTTCCTGCTGGGCCTCCCTCTCCTCCACCTCCACTTCCTTTCATTTTTAAATTATCCTTCCTTCCCATTTTTCATCTCATATTTTTTCTCACTCATTTTCAGTAATTACCTCTCAGTAAGTAAATCTCCTCTCTCCTCATCCTACTCTTCCTCCTCCCTCTCTGGGGGGGTGGCAGGGTCAGTCAGTCCTGCAGGAACAGAGAGAGAGAGAGAGAGGGAGGTGTGTAAAGCATAAATAATAAAATAATTGTATTATTAATAAAATAATGACAACTCAGCAGAACTGTTCTTTCTTATGTAGCACCTGAGCCTGTGGTCTCCCTGGACGTAAGGGGGGAGGTGGTATTCCTTTCCGATGAGGGTGGGTTCTCAGGGGGCTCACAGGCCACTCTTAGAACCCACAGTGGTCCTGGGGATAGGGGGCCAGGAGCTGTAGAAGTGAATGACCCTGGAGGAAATGCAGTACCAGAACATGAATGGTGCCATAAAGCACTTTCTTATAGTTTCTTATATTATATATTTACTTGGTTTTCTACACTGATTGATTTATTACTTGTTATTCACTTGCATTTGATTATTAGTTTACTGCACTTCTTTATTCACTTGTGTTCCACGTGACACTGATGAGACACACCCGACTTCACTAATGGCAACGGCATGGGAGGAAAACAAACGCAGCCTCGTGACTTCCACCCACCCCAGCATAAGTATGCGGCAACACTGCACTTTCCCAACATTCATCGCTATGCATCCCTCCTCCACCCCACACACCATCTTTGTAACAACTTCTTGGCTCATTCTATCTAGTGGGGGGGTTCCGATGACCTCGTCCTCATGGCCAGGTTATCATTCCTTTAGTCAAGCCAAAATAATTAGTTTACCTTCTATACTGCATGTCTATTGGGGTTGTCTGAACTCCTGAATGTATTGATGTTTTACTGCCACTTCTACTATGCCCCCCTCCCTTTAGCACATACTTAGGACTGAACTGTATTGTCTGCACTTGTTGCCTCATTGTACTAGGATGTACAGATGGGTGACAAATTAAAGGAAAAACCTGAATAAATGAGTGGAGGAACATAACTAATTCAGATGCCTCCAAACAGGTGTACTGCATGATACAATTAAGCAATTAACATCCAATCATGCTCTGTGGTATGTATAAAAATGCTGAGCAGGCCCAGTTGACCTCGTTTGTGGATCAAGATGGCAAGAGGAAAGGATCTAAGCGACTTTGAATGAGGGGACATTATTGGGGCACCATAGACACTGGTCTACAGAGATGTAGAAAAAAGTGATATGGTCAGACGAGTCATTCTTCACCATATTCTCGACAAGTGGGCGAGTGAATGTGTGGCAACACCAAGCTGTGCTACAGGGAGTCCAAACGCAGAAATGATACCCAGCAAGTGAGGAGAGAGGCCAGACAGGACTAGAGCCAGGGTGAGTGTGGGGACCTAGGCATCGCAACACACTCGCAAAGTGGGGACTTAGTAGCCAAGTGGTGACCTTGCTATGTCCCCACTTGGCAAAGCCTTTAAATCATGTAAAATTGTGCCTAGACCATTCATTTGATTCCCCGGAGAACTTTCAAACAAATAGGGATCAGATCAAATTATACTATTGCATGTTAATATTTATTTAGAAATTGTTTGCACACATAGGTGTGTGAAATGATTGTATACTATTCAAGTGGGGACATGTGTTGGTCTGTCTATGGGCGTGGGGACTCCACTGTAAGGGCTGGTTATAGAAGATGTTATGAGGCTTGTGAGGATGTGGATGATACAAAAAGCTGATCTTTAGCATGTTTTTCTTTGTTTGTTTTGCAAACGTATTATTTTTACAATGTATTTAAACACATAGCCTGGTGTGAGTGTCGTTCTGGCCTATTTAAATGGGGACTTTTATTAAACTTGTCTGAAAATTATAAACGCAATCAGGGATGACAATACGTCCATAATTAATTTAAAAATACATTTGTTAATTATGCTTCTGATCTATCAAATGTTGTCTGGTGTCGTACTTACACACACACTGGTGTGTGAGGGTCGGTCTCTGGTATTCAAGAGGGGACTCGTGGCCTTACTTGGGGACCCCCCAGATCCCCACTTGTTACTATCCAAATGGGGACTGTTTTGTAAAGTTTAGAGTTTCTCCACAGGGAATTAAGGACCCGATAAGTTGTAGCACCAATGATTACATATAATACACAAACAAACTGAAAAACATGTAATTATCAATTTAATTTAGTAGTCGGCAGTAAAACTAATCGACTTATAACTACAGTTACTCTCACAAAGGTGTGCGAGTGTCGTCCTGTACCATATAGGTGGGGACCTGTGTCATTCTGCACCACCCGAGTGGGGACTCTATGATGAATATTAATAGAAGAAATTACCAACCTGCTGAGGGATCACACTGATAAACCTTGACAACACAAGTCACAGTCTAATGGTGAGAGCTGCTGTACAGCAGGTACCTCTAGCAGACAGGCGTATTGTACTTCGACTGCTCGATCACAAACAGTAGTGTGATAACAGTCTTCTCTGAACATCATAGAGAGACAATACTGCGCAGGGTACTGTGTATTACCAGCTATTACACATACACAGCTGTTCTCTATTCAATGCAAAAATGCAATTAGTCTGATTGGGGGTGGAGGGCAAAACAACAAGTAGATCAATCTGAAAAAACTAATATTTGGTTGAGTTAAACTATGTGATGTATAAAAAGTAGACTAAACAACACAGTAACAAAATGGTAAAAGAAGTAGATGTTTTTTTTCAGTATTGGCAATTAGCTCACAAATCAATTTCAGCTCTATATAAAAATATATGTAGTTGATGCAGTTTACTTTTGAGAAGAATGTGCAAACATCTCAAATTAATAAATCACAAAACACAAGTCACTACACATTTGAAACATTACTCAAATTTATATACCACATTGTTATGACCCGTCTTCTCAAGCCATTCTATGATCACAGCATGTATTTTGCATCATCAGTCATTTAATATCTGGGTCTATTTCAGATGCATTGGTTATTAACAGCGATGGTTCTGTAACACCTGATTTTTTGTTTTTTACACATCACCCCCCCTTTAGGAGGACAAAATGAACCTTGTTTTTACATACTGCGTGACATACAGTTTTGTTACATATGTTAAATACATACATAGCTTTTACACTGTACTTCTCATAGTAGTCACAAAGCAATACATAAATAAATATAGTTCTCAGCAATACATAAATGTATCTGAATTATATAATTATGTTATGATTTTTGTCACACCAATTCCCTACAGATCAATCCCATCCCTCAGCTTCTGAACCGTTCTAAACACATTATTAACACTGTTATTGAAAAATTATATTATTCATTGTTTGACTTTTACTCTGTAAGTCACCCAGCATAGATATCAGCAGAGTTGGTTTAAAATTAATTAACCTTCTCAACCAGTCCTGAACCTGTAACCAAAACAGAGCTACCTGCGAACAATACCAGAACAAGTGCTCTAGTGATTCTCTCTCTTCATAGCAGAATCGTCAGTGCTGTGACGCTTTTATGCCCCATATATACGACATTCTATTGGTTGCCAGAATTGTATATAATAACTTAAATTGAAAAGCTCGAATTGTTGAATCAAGCGTTATCTTCATTGTCAATTCATAGGCCAAGCACCATGGATTTGGGACATCAAAAGAAGCTGAGCAAACAAGTTCACGTCCTTTCCCCTCACCCACTTGCCTACTCCATTTCTGCGGTAAGGCCGCAATTGGTTGATTGTAACTTTGGAGTGAGCAGACCTTCCCATATAATTTGGCTAGCTGCAAATGTGACATTACATCATTATTGTTCATAAAATCTTTTAGAAAAGATTACACCCTAAATTTGCACATAAAGAAAGTTTTTCTATGTATTAGTATATTTGAGTTGAATTTCTGGCTTTTCAGGCAGGTGAAATTGAAATTGCAACCAACTCTGTATGGCTTTTTTACAAAAAGGAGATAATCAAAATAGTTTTTTGTTAAATTAACTGAAAATGGTCACTTGTCTGTATGGTCAATCTGTATAAAGGTAAAAAGGCCATTTCTAAATAAGGGGTGAGCATTTATTTTTAATTTGCTGGAGAATCAATCTGGGTTACGATATAATGTTTGTATTACTGAAGCTTTTAGTGTAAGATTTACCGATTTAAGATTTAGAAATGTAATCCCCCAAACTCAACTTCATTGTACAGATAGGCCCGTTGAATTTTATTAGGTTTACCGTTCCACTTAAACAAAAAATGTTCTGCTCATATAATTTACAGAAAGATTCATCTGGAGTAGGCAATGACACAAGTAAACCGTGTGTAATATATAGGTTGCATCTTTTAATGATCCAATACGTAATAGTACATTTAATTTGACCTCTGTAACACCTAAATTTTACCTGACCTCTAGATTCAATTTATAAGTAGAACTAAAAGACAATACGACATTAGATTTGGCTATGACATCAGGATTGATACAGCTGCTATTATGAAAAGCCCCTCAGGGTCTTCAAAGTCCCCTGGTGCTGGTAGAGAGGGCCTCGTCCTAAAGGATTAGTGTGTGTTACAATGGTAATTTATTTAAACAAATTTGTTGTGTATCCAATTTTTTATTTTTTTCTTACAACGGAGTGCTGGATAGAAGACTTCTGTCTAAAGGAACCACAAATGGTGTTCAAGTTACCCCCCCCCCAAAAAAAAAAGTCTGGAGGACTGAAATCGAGAAACGAGGACGAGAGTAAGAGCCAAGAAATCAAACTGTATGAATATCAAACACCAATCAGGTCGTAATGATTGTTTTAGTGGCAGAATTTTAACAATAAAATGTTTCCTTTTATCGTTTTTTTGGACAGACATGTCTCAACCCAGGTCAGCGGGTACCAGGAGTTAGAAAGTCACAGCGTTCTCCGTGAGGAAGCCCAGCCCGCTGAGCAACACTAGTGTCTCCAGTTCACTGAAGGAGGCCCACCAGTCCGCAGCATCATCTTCAACATCATCCACTACAGGAACCATGTTTATCTCTCTCTCTCTTTTTGACTAAACCGTTTCCTCTGCAGGTGTCCAGCTGGTGAGAAGGCTAAAGGTCACCATTAGACTCATTAGCCTTTGTGTCGTCTTTGAAATGACTCTTAACTGTTTGCAGGCAACGCTTTCTCGTATAATAAAAAAATACAGGAGGACATGTGTGGGCTCAGCAGCAGATTGCAGCCCCAGGACCTCGCGGGGATGAGCAGTGCTGTGGGACAGAGCAGCCAGATGTTTTACATGTCAAGGTTTTATTTTCGTACTTTAAAATCAAAGAAAACACAACCAGTGAACAGTACAGGCGAGAGGAGGCAGTGAGGATTTTGAACACTTGTTCTGTGACCCACAGCTCATTGCCCCAGTCCGTCCCCTCACCTGCACCGTCCCGGGACTGGCCACCCCCTCATTGGAGAGACACAAGGGCTTTAAATACTCCATTCAATTAACCAATTAAACATGGCACTAGAGGAGGAGAACACAAATTTATGATTATGATTAAAGAAAGTGAAAGACGTGCAGTGGGCTGATACTGTTACAATATGGCTCAATGGGAATACATTTCATATTATTACCAGTAGCAGCTCCTGACCATAAATTTAGGTGGGGCAGATTCTGGATCGTATCGTATGCTATATGATTAACCTAAGATTGATTGACAAATGAAGTCTGCGCTGCTATATTAGCTTGTCCAAGCATAGCTAGTTTCATTGCACAGCTAAAATGAGCTTTGCTAGATGTGTGTTTTTTAGCCTTTTCAGAGAAGTGCTTTAAATCACAAACACCTACGCTACTCCACACATCCCCCTGTTAAAGGACGCAAAAGCAAACATTGGAAACAGAAAACCTTATTCCGTTTAGCACAACCAGACAGCCAAGACTTTTTGTCGTACCATGACCTGGAAAATGTCCTGTTGAACGACCTACCATTATCCTTTGTTTGTTGTAAGATTTTTATGTCTGGCTTGTCGGGGCCAAGTTGTTTGATGGCCATTTTCTCGCTAACTGACAATCTCTCAAACGAGTTCTGTAACAGAAATACTGTTTTATTTGGTATAGTATTTTACATTTTCATTAAAAAAAAAACAATTCAATTTTTTAATACTTACGATTAAAATCTTTAAAAATCAATTCTTAAAATCACTTAATTTTTAAAATCTTTGTGATTTTAACAAAAAACAAAACAATTAACTTCAAAATAAACGTGCCCAAAACAACAAAACAAATGTGATTAAAGCAATAACTGCTCACCAACATAAAAGTCAAATACATTGAAAATAACTGAAAATGCATTGGACAAAATAAAGAAACAATTAAAAAGGAGTTCTGTAACAGAAACTCACCGCTGCTGCACACGGGATGATCGGTGCCACTCGCCGTCTTCACAGTCTGACGCACGCCTTTGACACAGACTTATATACCCTTCGCTGACGCGGAATGATATAGCACAGCCGGAACTACGTTCACGTAACGTAAAACCAGGCGGGCCGGTCTCATCTCTGCCCGCATGGCTCTCTGTCACCACAGATTTACATTGGAAAATTAGTGCTTAGTGCAATCATTAATATAGTCACCCTGTCAGCCGAACCATGCGCTAAATTTCAACATATCAATTGCGACTTAAAACAGCCTAGAAACTCCGAAAATATTTTTGAAATAATGATGAACACATTCACGAGTTAACAATTTTAGGCTTTATTAAGTTTATATATAGTTCTATGTTTTCAAGTGGCTGAATATTTTGGTGGGGCCCATTTCTAATCTCTAATATCTGTATCTACACAACAAGTCTAAAGTGCTGCTACAAAATTCACCCCAAAGCCAAGCGCACTGAGCAGGACGTGTATATGACATTACATCACAATACAGGACTTTGTCCTGTGCATTATTGATAAAAAATTAGATTTATGATCTGAAATGTGTACACGCACACACAGTATATACGCATGCAATTGTATTATATTGCAATCCACCCTACACACTTTATTGTCATTGACCAGAGTAGTGTGACCTGTATTCAGTAACGCTCATTATGACCTCTGATTTCTTCTATGAAGATGTGAGTGAGCAATATTCATTAATGCATGTGAGGACATGGCTGGATAGATGTGATGAAAACAAATCAGAGAAAACACTGTGTTGTGAACCTGCATTTCCTAAGCGTTGTGAGAAGAAGTTTGAAACGGCGCAGTTAGACACGCGTCTCGGGGGGCGTGGCTGGCGCTGCGACGCGCTCCTACGTGTTTCCCAGTTGAACGTGTGCTGCCCAGTAGCCCCCGCATCCAGTAACATCTTGTACAAAATCAATGTGGCTAAATGGTAAGAACTGAATTTGAAAGCCCACTTTGATCAAAGTCTCCTCTGTCACAGCTGTTACGGGGACACATTTAAATTTAAAATGACCACTGTATCTAACCTGCTTTTGCCCAACCGCTGTATGTGCTACTAGTGAACCGAGAAGATGTGAGATGGCCTACGTTGCCTGCAGCCTGGTGCGTGTGGGCTGGTACTGGTATAAATCGCGCAGACAGGAGCCCGGCTCCAGTGCCGACACGGAGGAAGGGACACCCGGTGTCGGACACAACGGCTCCCAGGCCACTGACCGGTTCCGTCTCTCAGGGGTCTACGAAATGCTGCGCATGCGTATGTTTAAAGACGAAAACTCAACTGGAATAATTGAAGGAAACGGCGCTTACGTTTTAATGTACAATAATTATTTCCAAGCGGTAAAGTGGATGCTCACAATTGTCGTGTTTTCAAAATACGCATGCGCGGCATTACGTAGACACCTAAGAGACGGAATCGGAAAGGGGGCTGGGAACTTTTGCATCCTATGTCTGTATGTATTTAACCTTAAAATAATATTTGTCAGTTATAACCCTATGCAACACAACGTGTAATGTTGGTTTCCACTTGTGTTGTTGTCGGTCATAACATGAAAGTGCTCAATTTGCCGGATGCAGTGGAGACGTCTGATCTTCTCAATGACAGCGTTGTTTCCAAAGCCGACCATGAACGTCCAGAGGAGTTGGAACATCTGGAGGAGTTTGAACATCTGGAGGAGGGTCTAGACCCCGAATGTCTAGAGGAGCTCGAAGTTCCGCCTTCAACAGATATGAGGTACTTCTGAACAGTTTAATCTCCAGTCTGAGCCTTTCTAAGATTTCTAAGATTAAATATATCATATCATATATTTTTGGTGCATCTTAAAATAAATCATGAGTCATGGTGGCTATAATGTGGGGCAGCTCCAATCAGTAATTCAGTTGAGAATGTGGAGAAGAGATAGGAACACCAGTTTCCTAAACAATACTTGTGGTCACTTTTGAAAGGACGTCCACTTTGTAACCCTTAACAGAAACATTGTGTGTGACTTATTTCAGTGCAGCATTAGTGGGCATATTACTAAATGCTCATGTTGTGAATTAAGATCCTGGGGTTGAGAGTGGAGTTTACTCATCCTGAATCTGTCTTGCTCTGATGCTGTCTGGTGCTGCTTGCCAAATCCAAGATCACCAAGGAGAGGTTTGCCATCAAGGCCCTGAAGAAATGGCAGATTGTCGACAGTGGAAATGTTGACAGGTATGGCTTTATTTTGCTTCTAGTGACGCTTCTGGGTTTGTAACAGCAAACAGCAAAGATAAAAAAATATGTTTTTAATGCTACACACCAAGGCACTGTATCAGCAAGGTCTTCATTTACTTTTTTTTCTGTCTTACTCTGCAGGAAAGCTGCCATTTTGTTGCATCTGCTGACAAGCTGTGTATAAATGTATATTGACGTGCTCTCTGTTTGTTGTGTTGCCCCAGCCTGCTGTGTGAAAAGCGCATCAGTGAGCAACCCTTACTGGTCAATTTCTTTGGCAGCTTCCAGACCGAGGAGCATGTGTGCTTCGTCATGGAGTTCACTGCCGGTGGAGACCTCATGATTGTCGTCAATCTGTTCTTGGAGGCCCGGACTGTGTGAGCTGCATGACGTCTCGCACAGTGATGATGTCGCCTTAAGGGAGTTTCAGAACTGTGAACATATAGAGTCAGAAATTATTGCAAATTATTACTACTAACCTTTGGCACACAACCTCCCAGTAACAAAACGAGGCACAATTAAATCATCATGATCATAAAAGGTATGAAGATGCATTTTTAAAAAGGACCAACTAGACAGTTTTGGGTGTCTGTTAGTTTTTTCTTTTAGATCCGATCACATAGACTGCTGGAGTTCTTGCTTTGACAGAAACTTGCAATTTGAACTTAAAAATCAAAGAGGACAAAAGTTTTAAATGTGTTTTTTTGTTTTGATCTCTTTTCTGCAACAGATTTTCTGCTCCCTGTGTGGTGGTCGGTCTCGAGTTCCTGCAAGAACATATTACACAGGTAAGTTATCACGCTTCAGTGATTTTTACAACATACAAAGAAGAACAAATCTACAGTCTCACTGAGATCAAACCCAGCCTAAACTATTCACCTGTCTCCTTTAATTTCTTAGGTTTCTTGGGATGCTCACAAATCACAAGTCACGTCCTAAAATCAGTAGACCTCTGCCTGAATGCACACAGTGTGAGACGTGTGTCCTTTAATGGCTGACAGGAATAGTTCTTGTGTTCCTGGCAAGTTCTCTTTGTTCTGCAACCAAGTGATTACACTATATGTTTATTTCAGGGATCTGAAGCTGCAGAACCTGCTGCCAGGCCGATGACGCTACATCAAAATTGCGGACTTCAGTCTTTGCAAAGAAGGTACATTAAAAAAAATATATAGTATTGGTTTCCTAGTTGATTTATTAGTTACTTTGATGTATCATTGAAATTACAATGCGTTATTCCCCAACACCTCTTCATTGTTCCTGTTAGGGATGGGCTTCGGCGAGAGGACCAGCACTTTCTGAGTTCCTTGCCCCCAAAGTGCTGACAGAGGAGTCCTACTCTTGGGCCGTGGACTGGTCGGTGCTGGTGGTGATCATCTTTGAGATGCTGTTTGGCGACGTGGGTATTCTTAACACAGCCTGATGTTTATACCTCTTGAGTTTGCGAAAGGTGTACTAAATGTAAACCTAATCTCACAGCTCTAAAATATAATTGATCTGCTCTAATAAGTCATGTCTCAGGTGTGATGCAACCATTTTGTTGCACAGTATACACTGTTTGTGTCTGTGTGTGTCTGTGTGTCTTTTGCATTCCTGAGCTCAGATTGCGAATATAGGCTTGGTATGGACTGACCCTTTAATGTCCTTTCCTCTCCTTCTCCTTGTGCCGTTAGCGTCCTTTCTGGGACATGGTGCCTGGGGGGTGGAGAAAGAGACGCTGAAGAAGGGTCATGCCTTCTTCAGGGTGCATGGCACACACATCCGCTTCACGGCCTCTCTTTCACATGAAGGCGGCAACACCTCATCCTGACCGTCCTTCTTTCCTTCTCTCTTTTCAGAGTGTGAATTGGCGAGGGCTCAGAGTGCAGACAGTGACCTCTCCTTTCATACCAACCGTGAATGGCCGAGAGGATGTGGGGAAATTCGACAACGAGTTCACCACCGAAGCCCCGGTCCTCAGTTTCGAGTCCCGGGTCTTCAGCAACGAGGAGCAGGACTTGTTCCAGGACTTTGATTACGTTGCGGACGGATGTTAGCGATGGCCCACAAACACTCCAGACTGAGAACTTGATTATGAACACTAGTATTGACTTCCTCATATTTCTTATGTCTATTGTCACACCGTGGGGGGTGTCTCGATGCTGGGCTCTTGTCACAGGCCAGGCCTCAGGAAAAGAGACACAGGAACAGGGAGTCTATGTTGAAATAAGTGCAGGTTTATTTTTAGCGCCAAACAAACAAGAGAAAACCCAAAACAGAACTCCAGCTCCTCGCTGAGCTGAACCACTCTGTGCAAACAGGTCCCTCTGCCTTTACTATCAGCTGGAGGTTTGTGTCGCACAACTGGTCCTCTGCACGGACGACCAATGTCTGTTTAACAGCTGAATGAGCCAGTCTGTCAACGAGGAGATAAGCACAGGTGTGTGGGTCCTGGATGTGATAGAGGATTGGAAAGAGGGAATGAGGTCAGGTTGCGAGCTCTAAGGTTAGTAATGAGACAAGTGTTTGAACCTCTGGCCTATGTGTATTCGCCACAACCCAAAGGAGTTGTTGCAAAGCATGTGGGGGGTTGAAATATGATTTCTACACTTCTTTCCACATTGTGATTGACTTCTCACTCCTTTGTTCTGACTTTCTAACTATTTCAATATATTATTTTGCTTCAGCCCCTTTTAAGATACTACAGAAACAGAAGTAATTGAGTGTCTTTAGGTCTGGAAGCAAAACATCAGTTTTGTCTCAAATTCTTCTCTCAATCAGTTAAGAGGGCAGATATAGAAGCCAGTATTGTTTCCTGCTTTGTATTCACCCTGGTTTGTGCCAAAAAATGTATTGTTTTTTATTCTCAGCTTGTTCCAAGATCAATTAGAGTTGAACTTAGTGAGTTTTTGTGTGTGTTGTGTGTGTGTGACTGTGAGTGAGTGTGTAAGTGAGTGCTTGAGAGAGCTGAATGCTCTAACAAGTCTGGAGAGTTGACATAAGTAATGTCGTGTCATTTTACTCAAGCAGTTGCCATGTCCTCATACAGTGATCATGACTCTCGGCAGCTTTGCTATCTGCCAGAGGGATGCTCTGCAACAACAGGTAATAGAACAGCAATAACCCCTCCCCCTTTCTGGGGCCCATCATTTTAATATTGTTCCTTTTATTATTATTATTATTATTATTATTATTATTATTATTATTATTATAATCATGCATGCAAGCCTGACTGGCTGAAACCCTGGGATACTCTGTGAATCCCAGTCTGTTGTTCTCTGTATTGTGTTCTCTTGTGCACTGGCTTCTGCGCACTACATGCGGATTTTAAAAGTGCGTATCGAAGCTCCAGTTAACGCAATTATACTGTAAACTTGGTGGTGCTGCCAAAAATTATCGCAAAACAACAAAGCAAGGGCAGCTGTGAACAGTTAACAGCCCAGAGCTACCAGACTCTGTCTCTGTCAAATTCACAATTCAGAATTAGTTTTATTGGCATGACAACTGCTGATTTGCCAAAGTAGTAAAATACAATAAATTAATGAAATTGGGTGACAGATAATGCAATTCATTATAACATAACACACAACTCAACACTTTCTCTCTCTGTCCCTTTCTCTCCTTCCTTCCATCTTTCTCACCCTTTGTTGTCGCATCTCCTCTCACATCCACTTCTCCTCCGTCCTATTCCCCAGCTCGCCACCTGAGGTCATCATCCCCAGAATACGGAAATCCGCTTCTGACATTCCTCAATAACCCAATTAACACTCCAAGTCACCATCTGCACTTCCTCCATCACTCTCTTCTCCCATTGGTTCCCACTCTCTAAATCTGTTACCTGGGTCCCTCTGCCCCTGCATATATGTCCCTCAGTTTCCTTAACTTATTGTGAAGTTTTAAGGTCACTACAAAAGGTAGGCTAAATGTTTGATTACCGATTAAAAATACACTTATAATAACATGTATATTAACTCTTGCAGTGTAGTTTGAAAGATACATTTTTTTTGTTTCTGCCAGTTCAGTTAGTTCTGAACTTTCATCAGATTTTAAACCAGGACCTCTTATGAATCAGCCTGCAGGCATCCTGGCTGATTAAGCTCTAACGTGCCTTTACACACACAGACACATTGGGGCTGAACTTGCCAAGATCTCTTTCCTATTGGGTGGTGGTGTTTTTATTCTTTGCTGTATAACAAAGGCTCTGGAAGTTTTTTTTAGTTTTTTTCTCCTCCATTCTCAGATACACTGCCAAGTAATAAGCCGTGAAAAATGATGCTGCTCTGTTTACAAGGCCCTCTTTGTAGGTCTTGGCCAGGCTCCACTTATATTTGTTAGTGGAATATTTGGGGGGGGGGGGGTTTATATTCTGTGATGCAAAAAAGGGCTCAATCAAAACCGATCTGCAAAAGTCCTCTGTGTCCCTAATGAGAAAATTGGAACTGGTCTCATGGCAGTATGTTGGTTCTGACACACTGACTGAATGAGACACTGACTGACTCATACAATGACTGACTGACCCACTGACACCAATACATTAACTGACTAATACACTGACTGAGTGTCTGATACACTGACTATTTTCAGTGAGGAACAGTGATGAGATGATGCTTTTCCATTGCGGTGGCCACCAGAACCCAAACAAGTGAGACAGGGCCCTGACATTACATTAGCATGCTTTCCTGTGTCCTGAACTTCCTGCTGTTTGCTGTCCTAAACAGATTGGATCTTAACATACATGAATCTCCCCTGCTGCTCCTATCGTAGTTGATCCGGCATCGGTCTGACTTTGTTGTTGCCTTGAAGGGATTTCAGGGATTCAAAATCCTCTTGGACACACACAAAAATACCCTACAGAAATCTAATTTCAGTACACATCTAACTGGTAGCTGGGTGCAGGAGAGCCAACATGCGGTGAGTGAGCTGGGAAGATCGGTCTCAAGAACAGACTGGAGCTGGGCTGCTGTTCACAATGTGGCAGGTAGATATTCAACAGTGCTGGTTTTAATGCAAGGAAACAACACAAAATACAACATGCTAAACAGCACAACTGAACACAACACAAAACCAGACCATAACACAAAAGGCAAGTCACAACAAAATGCAAAAAAAACAAGTGCAAAAACCACAAAAACAAAAAAAAACAATACATACATATACTTTTTTCCCAGTCACTATTGCATTTGTCAAAGTAGAAGAATCCTTGAACTACAGAAGTATCGCTCTGGGAAAACGGAGACACTGTTAGGAGGGAAGGTCAAGTTCACGTTGTTCTGCCCCCAACTCGCTCTACAGTAAGTCGGGAGGCTAGCAACAATAGAGCACAGCTGAGGGAACAGAGGGAAGGAGCCTGAACATAGGAGACCAGGAAGTGAGCAGTGAAGACCTTTCTGCATTGATTCTACAAAAACCCCAAAGAATGTTATTTAAATTAGCTTGAAGTTATAGCTGTGCCTCCTGAACCTCTCTGAGCATGTTAAACACCTTTAGTGACTTCTGATTCTAGAACCCCCAGCAGGCTCTCTATAGCTTGAGATGTGGGTTAATTGTGTGAGACGTTCAGGGATCAAAAAACATGATAACAATCCCCTCACCTGTCTCAACATGTTCCTCCCATCCTCTCTTTCTCTACGATGGACTTCCATTCCACCTCCTGCTTCCTGTCTCCCAGCTCTTTCTCCCTCTTTCTTTTAAATCATTAGCCTGCTTTGAAACCAATCAATTTGTAATTTTGATCTCTCTCTCTCTCTCTCTCTCTCTCTCTCTCTCTCTCTCAATTAAACCGTGTGCTTGGTTGCTTCAGTAGAATCTCCTCACAAAAACATGATTATCATTCTGCAGTGCCATACCTTTAAATCTGCCAGAGGAGTCCTGGCAGTGCAGCAATCTCTCTCAACACTGAAACATGCCATTCTGATTACTAGGTGACTGGATCCCATTACAGCCTGTGACTGCCCTGTTAAATGTTTATTATTAATTAATTAATTAATTAATTAATTTGTAAAACCAGTAACCCAACCTTAGGAACAACTTTGAAGTAGCATGAAAAAAATCCACAGAACAAATGAAGATTCCCAGTATAGATGGTTCTTTTCATTTTTAAATTACTTTTGTATTGTTAATTTTTCCAGGATTCCCAGTTTATAAATTATAGAAATCGCTAACAATATATCCACTGCATAAATTCTCCATTTATATTAGCAAGTCATAATTGTATAATCAAGTACACTGTCGACTGAAACAATAATTGTGTGATAATGATGATAATGACAATTATAAATATTATTACTATCAGTACATGAAGTAGCAGTAGTAGCAGATTCACACCATACAATCAGTATATCAGTCAGTCAGCTCCTGTGCGTGTGTTGGTCTGTGACCCTGGGCAAAGGGAGAGCTCCAGTCTGCACTATAGCTCTGCAGCAGTGTTCAACCCAGCTGGGTCTCCAGCTTGCGACACGTCAAACCAGCTCAAGAGGATTTCAATCCAGCCTGCCTTATTGCTCAGAGAACAGCGAGTGCAACTAATAGTAGGGCCCGGAGGACGTTTCAGATTGAAAGTCTTTATTAAAGCTGCGTCTTGGTGGCCCCTGAGAATTCTGGGAACAGTATGTATTTTTGTTATTTACTGCTGGTGCTGCTTCTTCCTTCTGCCTCCTCCTCCTCCACAGAGGCCCCCAGCCATGTTTTGAGAAAGTGGCAGCATCACAATTTTGAGAAAAGCCACTTGAAGGTCCTTAGAGGATGGACTGCATCAAGTTAAAGAACAAAAAAATACCCCAGCCAATGGCAGGCTTGAGCCCAGCAGACACACAGCGCGGTTAGGAAGCTCCTGCTGACTGGTGTAGTGCTGGTTGTTGCAGTATAGCTGTAAGGTATTTGGATTGGAAACTGGCACAGCTCATTAGGCTAAGTTATGACCCTTTCATACTTCCCAAAATTGATCCACATATATGTATACATTAGTAAAATACCAAAAAATGTATTTAAACCATTGGTTCTCAGCTGTGGTCCCAGAGGATCCCGTGTCCTGCTGTATATTAATTAATTTAATAATTATTGTAAACAATTGGGAGATTTAAAATTAATAGAAATAGAATTTAAAGCATCTGATGCATGTCTGCATGTGAGAGTACTTCTAGCATAATATATATTTGGATATGTATTATTTTATCATAGTATGTAGGTTAATATCAGCGATACTTTGTAATAGTTTACAATATAATTTAGGTTAGGAGTAGTATGCATCAGTAATACAATATTAATTGAATTAGGTTAGTAGCTATAGTAATAGCAGGTATGTTCATAATACTATGTCAGTATATTTAAGTATTATTATAAATAATAATGATAATAATAACAATGACCAATTTTACCATGGTAAACCATACTATATCACATGGTATTACCACACAACACCATACTACCTTTTACAATGTTTTTATCATGGTACATCACAACTACTACTACGCAGAAACCCAACGCAATAATTTCTTAGGGAATACTACTACTAATAATAATAATAATATGAATAAGCTCTTGGATTGTGTATTATTGTTATTATTATTATTATTATTATTATTATTATTATTAGTAGTAGTAGTAGTAGTAGTAGTAGTAGTAGAAAAAAGTAGGATAAACATACATATAGGTAATGGAGTATTATATAGTATTATAACGAGAAATAAAATGTGTGTGTGTGTGAGGACCGCAATGGGAAATCATGGCACAGCACAGCAATGCAGAGAGACACAATGCACTGCATGAAGAATGGAATGGAATATTGAGAGTTCCACTCCTGTCAATTTGAGTTTTTTGTGATATCAGTCGATTGTAAATCAATAATATATAAAATTCTAATCGTTTCAGTGAAGCACCTGAGAGCTCAGCTGGAACAAAGATCAGCCTGACATTGTAAGCGTACAGTACAAGCATCTCTCATGAAAAAGTGCAGTTATGTGCACATTAGTATAGCCTAAGTATACTCTGAGTATACCAATGGGTATAGAGTGTTCTGAACTGTACTGTTTCATAAGGGTAATGGAATTATCATTTTTAATGATTTGCTTTTAGAAATCCAATAAAGGGAAAGAGAGGACAGTGAAGAGAGGAGCAAGCGGAGAAAGAGAGGGAGCGGAGGGAGAGGAGGAAGAGAAGGGATGAGAGGGAGATGACAAAGGAGGAAAATAAGGAGTGAGCGGAGGGGAATGAGAGGGAAGAGGTAAGGATTAAAAATAGGGAGAGGAGGGAGAGAAAGATGAATGTGAGGTGGAAGAGGAGGGAGGAGGAGAGTGATAGGGGAGAGGAAACAGTATGGAATAGACTGTTAAGAGAGGAGAGAGATACCGTATTGTTATGCTCTTTTCAATGCCATCCTTTCAACTC
Source organism: Amia ocellicauda (assembly GCF_036373705.1). Lineage (NCBI taxonomy): Eukaryota > Metazoa > Chordata > Actinopteri > Amiiformes > Amiidae > Amia > Amia ocellicauda. The sequence goes on from NC_089860.1 coordinate 26,216,269, forward strand.
CCATCGCACAGACAGCAGAAATTACAGGCTGAACAAAACTGAGCATTTTGAAATCTTAAAACCTCAAACAAACAAACATAGGCTGCCATTGCAGGTTTTTATCCATAACTGCTGAGGGAACAGCTTCTGGGAAATGCCATGCAATGCCAAGAACACAGACAGACAGATAGAGATAAATGAATATATGGGTCAATCTTCTATAGGGCACTTTTCAGACATTATAATAAAAATCTGTGCTTGGTCTTTTTTATTTTATTTTAGTTATACAGACGTGGCCAAAAGTATTGGTAGCCTTGCATTTTATTCAAATAATGCACCATTCACTTAAAATATATTTTGTCATCCATACATGCATGTCCTTGGTTTGCAGTGGAACAAAGCAAAAAAAAAACCATCTTGCTTATTCTAAAATGTCCCAGACAATATTATTGATACCCTTTAGAAGTTATATGAAATTATTGTATTGATACCTCAAGCAGACCATTCTCTTTTAATTAGTATCACAGGTGTCTTCAATCACATTATCACTCATTCAGCCAGTTTAAATGGAGAAAAGCAATCACTCTGCTGTTTTGTGTGTGTATCACACTGAACAAGGAAAAGAGAAGGAAAACCAGAGAGTTGTCTGAGGAGGTTAGAAAGAAGGTAATAGCCAAGTAAAAAGCTTGATGTTTCTGTGAGCACTGTTGCCAATATTATTAAGAAGTTTAAGTCCCATGAGACTGTACCCAACATCCCTGGATGTGGCCGCAAGAGGAAAATTTACTCAAGAATGAAGAGAAGGATTGTTTGAATGGTGGAGAAAAAACAAAGGAAAACCTCAAAACAGATCCAAGCCAATGTTCAAGCTCAAGGTGCAACGATTTCAAGCCGCACCATCCGTCGCTGTCTGAATGAAAATGGGCTCCATGGTAGAAGACCTCTCTCTAAGAGAGAAACACAAAAAAGCCTTACTGGAGTTTGCCAAAATGCATGTGGACAAGCCACAGTCCTTCTGGGAGAATTTCCTTTGGACAGACGAAACAAACGTAGAGCTTTTTGGTACATCACAAGTCCATTTTTACAGGGAGAAAAATTAAGCTTTCAAATAAAAGAACACCATCCCTACCATGAAACACGGAGGAGGCTCAGTGATGTTTTGGGGATGCTTTGCTGCCTCTGGCACTGGGTGCCTTGAACCTTTGCAGGGCACGACAAAATCAATGGACTATCAAGGCATTTTGGAGCGAAACGTACAGCTCAGTGTCAGAAAGCTGTGTCTCAGTCGCAGGTCATGGGTCCTCCAGCAGGATAATGACCCAAAACATACCTCAAAAAGCACCCAAGAATGGATGAGTAGAAAACATTGGACCGTTCTGAAGTGGTCTTCTATGAGTCCTGATCTAAATCCCATTGAACATCTGTGGAAAAAGCTGTGACTCGCAGTTGGGAAAAGGCACCCATCAAACCTGAGAGAACTGGAGTGGTTTGCTCAAGAAGAGTGGACCAAACTACCAGTCGAGAAGTGTAGAAATCTCATTCCGAGCTACAGACAGTGCTTGATTGCAGTTATTGTCTCTAAAGGCTATGCAATGAAATATTAGGTTAAGGGTCCCAATATTTTTGTCCGGCCATTTTCATTTGTTTTACTATTTAAAGTAATATGTTACATCATAAATCAAAAGCAAAGTTTCCATTCTATTAAATGTGAAATAAAGAATGGTGGATACCAAATACTTTTATCAATTTCTACTTAGTTCAGAGAAAATTGTGAGTTTTTTTTTTTAAGTGGAAGGTTACCAATACTTTCTGCCACATCTGTATGTATCTGGATATATTTAACACATTTAAAAACACATCTAAAGATTGTGCTTCTAAAATTATTTTTTAATTGTTTATTCATCACATAATTAGGGATTTGCACAATTCTTCAGATATTGGTTTTATTTCTTTTGTTGAGTTTTTATTGATTGCACGTTATTTATAATAAGCATTGAGATTACCACATCCACAATCCCAAACTAATTCCGACACAAATTGTTAATATTATGAATGAGTACTAGTGAACACAGCTGATTTTAACCTTTTAAGAAAGGCAGGTACTGAAACATAAGAGAATTTGAGTAGAACAAAGGAAAGAAACAAGACAAGAGTATAGAGCAGATTTGTATGGGGTTGAAGAGGAAGCTGGTGGAGTTTTTTTTCCCCTACCCCTTATTTTGGCTTTTATACAGCCCCACTGCTGCTCATTATTGTTTTTATACTGGGTTTTAACTTTTTTTTTTAGCCTTCTGAGAGTTTTTTTTTTTATCTCCACAAAGCCCCACGCACCAAGACTGGCTCCAACTGAAGGCATACCCTGAGTGTTAGATACCAATTACATTTTTACATAAAACTTAGGATAGACCATTTTCTTACCCTTTTCAATTGGATAATGCAAGTTGGTTTATTATAAAAGACCAAATAGTACCATGATCGTGTCAACAATATTTTGTAATAGTAACTGTGTTGACAAAAGTAACATAATTGACAGGACAATAAATACCATTATTATATTGTTTATTTTAACATTTTCACAGATTCAAAATTCATAAATGTCATTGTAATTCAATTAAACATTTGCCTTTTTCATTTAAAAAAAGGACAATTGACTTGCATGAAAACCTGCCGATTTTTGGTAACAAACTGTTGTGTTTGGTAGTACTGACAATCAAGGTTTTTCTCAGTTGAACACAAGCAGCTAACATCCTGATATGTTAGCTCTCCTGGTGAGAATGTGACCAACTGATGGATCCTCATGGTTGAATATTTAGTGGCATCTGATCTGTGGCTTTGTCTACAGCTTCACTGTCCACATAAAACCAATTGATAGTTGTATCTACCTCAGATAAAGATATGAAGAGTTCAAATGCATTTGGTATATCTTTCTGTTTGCTGATTAACATGTTTTCAGAACTGTGCCAACTCCACCAGGAGTGCCTTTACGATGACTTGCTTAAAAAAAATCCCAGGTTCTGGCAGTAAACCCTTTCTTGTCCAATTCTGTGGTGAATAAATATAAATTCACTTTCTGTCAGTACAGTGTACATGGACTATCACTAAAGAAGAGGATATTTGGTCTTCATGTGATCCAGAATAGGATTGAGGTGCTCCCATATAGCTGGAGGTGCCTTCTGTTTTGATGGTGAAATTGAGCTAAAGCACACAGGGTATGCTTTTCCACCAATATACAAAACACCAGTGTGTAGTGTTGCTTGCTGGTGTCACATACAGCTTGAATTTCACTCCCCTGTATTTACAGGAAAAGCTTTCAGAAAAGTCAACATGTAGCAGACACTTGTTTGAAGACAGACTTTTCTTTAATGCGCAGCAGTAAGCAAACTGTTTAATGTTGAGCTGTGCATTCTGAATTTGAGTAGGCTGTTAAATACAACAATGAATGCATTTCTCCATAGTGCTTTCCACTGCTTTATAGCGATCTTCACTGGTGCCTTTTCCTTTTCTTTATCTTGTATTATTTAAATTTTTTTCTGCTGTCTGGATTACCCACTGACAATATGAAACGCTGGTCAATGGTTCGTAAGAGCTACTCAGTGGAAGTTCTGACTCCTTGTACTTTTACTACATTCACTATACATGCATGATTTGTAAGCATGGCTACAGTAGATCTTTTCTGCCAAGGATTCAAGGTCAGAATTATTTATGAGCTTCAAGTGATATAACTTTTCTAAAACAAAGTCATGGTTTATTTAAAGTTTGCAGAGACTGGTGTCTGATATAGTGTGGTGCACAGCCCAAAATGGTGGAAAAAAAGTGGATAGGATATACATAGTGGATGTATTCATATTTTCAAGTAGATACTTTGGATGAAGATTCTTCAAGGTGTCAGTCAGACATCTTTCTTTTAAGGTAAAATCTGGTTCTTTCTCTTTCCTGGATGTTTGATATTTTTATTTTGTCTTCAGTCAAAGAATGATGTAAAACAGACAGCAACCTGCAATCTTTGTTTTCACTCTAGGCAATTCAGTTTTCTTCAAGGCGTTGGTACCGTCTTTCATATTTTTCCAAATTCTTTTGATGTTTGAAAGAACTTTAGTCCTTCCAATTCTTTAAGCCTTTTTTTAGATGATCTTTCATTGCACCACCTAAAAAAACCAAAATGCATTAAAATGAATAGTTTGTTTTTAAATACATTTGTAAGCATGCATTCTGACAGCAGTTAATGAAATACATGTGTATAACTAGTATAGATTTAAATTAACAGTTTTACAATCCATAGCCTAACTCTAACCTTGAAAGTCCTAGCTGTTGGACCTCATCTGAACTCTCAGGAGGTGTTGCCAAGGAGTATATTGCAGTCTTCTTTTTCCTGCACTTCTGCTGAGCTCTTTGCCAGTATTATCCTCTTTCTACACTTTCTCTTTCAGTAAGTACTGACACTGACTTCACTTTTCCTACTTCTTTCCATGACTTACATTCTTTTTAAGGAAAATATATAGTGACCTTGTCATTGGGCTGAGCCCCAGGTTACCTGTGACTGCTGAGCTGTGACGAATGCAAAACAGGGCTGTGGTCATCGCTCCGGTTTGTCATGCAGTTGTCATCAGCCTAATGCATTCCCCCCCACTCCCCTAGGCTCTGTCTGTCCATTACACTGCACTGTGGTCTTACACTCAAACACAGAGTCCAATCTCTGTGGAAATATCCCTTCACATCACAAGCTCCTCTCCATTTTTCTTGTTTTACTTTAGTTGTTAATTTTTTTTCTTTCTGACCCTAGTTTCTGTGTCTCCAGCAACCCTGGCCACTGTTCCTTTTTGTGAAAAGAAGTGAAAATGCCAGAAACGCAGGGGTGTGCGCTGGCTAGGAACACTGCCTGCCCTCTGCCTGTCTATACACACAAAAGACTGTGATCACTTTTTAATTAACGCTGGCCTGGCAATTACCGAGAGCTAATAACACACGCAGGGAGATTAGCTTCTATTATGAGCTCATTAATGCTGACTGCAGGTCAAGAGAGCCACCATTTTGAATATTGTGAGTCTCAGCTCTGTCAAAGAAAGTTCCCACATAGCATCGCTGTACCTGTTTGCCTGCCCGTCTTCAGGGCCCTTTACTCATCAGCTGATGTCATGTGGTAACCCTGTTGACCAACTTCCTGTCACATCCAAGTCAGGAAAAAACTATTCCTGATGACAATTTGACATTGATAATTCAGTGGGTCTGTAATGAAGAGCTAGGGTGCAGGAGAGACAGACAGGAAGAAACCAAAAAACAGGGAAGAATTATTTATTTTTGTTAGCTGGATGCCAATATTCATGCCCAGTGCTGTTTATAAAACTCCTGTGAGAATACCACACTGCTCATCCCCTTAGCACAGGCCACACTGTAAGAGCCATGTTCCATAGAGAACACAACAGCAAAACAACATAACATCACAAATCAAAAACATCAATAAGGAACAATGATTAGAAAACCAGAGAGCACAGTTTGTGAGCAATGAGATAACAGAGCCCTCTTAATTAATCACCCCTTTCTGCTTTTGCTAATTAAATTATGTTAATAGAGTGGATTGCAAATGCAAGTCTGGGGAATGAACAATTAATCATTTTATGTAAACAAGTTAAATATATTGATGTTAGGAGGAAAAAACAAAGACATTGTAATTGTGTGTGTGGGTCTTTCAGACAGTGTGTGTATATGTGTGTTTGTCTGTGTGTCTGTCAGAGAGTTTGTGTGTATGTGTGATTGTCAGAGTGTGTGTATATGTGGGTATGTGAGAGTTAAAATGTGTGTTTATATTGTAGAATCCAACTTTTATCTGTGTATGGATCTTTCCCAATATGTCAGACTGATGAACCAGAAGTATGTGAAGATAGAAGTTTATACAAGCGAATACAAGCAGCTCGGGAGAAAAACACCCATAGAGGCTGTCTCTATGGAAGCAGTTTTCTCAAAGGCACTTTCCACACACACACATATTTATATGATATAGTACATGATACGACGGACTCTCTTCCAATCTCCTCAGACGTAAGTTTCTCTAGGACATATTACAGCATTACAGATCTTGTTGCTGGGCAGACAGGGAGTTATGTCTGTTATCACAACACATACAGTACCACAAGGAGCAGTCCAAGAATATTTTGTCAGTTTCTCTTGAGAACCACAGACAGACAAGGACAGAGTTAGTCACATGACATTCCTCATCTTAACTTCCTCAAGGTGGAGGATTTTTAGAACTCGAAACTTTGAGCCCCAGTCTCTTCAATATGCATTTGTGTGTGTGTGTGTCTGTATGTATCCTGGGAGCCAGCTAGTGAAAAGTGCAAACACACACCTGCTTTACACACACATATGTACATGCTCCTGTCTGAGATAATGGGAGGATGGGGGGGTTGGTCATGGAGAAGACACACAACACATAGTGACCTCAGCATGGCTTGCACTGACCCCTCTGCCCTAATACAAACATGGCTCTTTGGCCACTGAGTCTCAGTGTTTGTGTATTTGAACAGCTGTGGTCAGGCTTTGTATTGTGTACAAATGACCAATCATATCTATCAGAGCCATACTGAATGTAATACCTGGGATTAACGGGTGGTCACAACCACACTGACAACATTGATTTCCCTGTGCATTGTGTGTCTGTCAAGTGATCTCCAATGAGATGCAATCAAAATGCAAATCATTAAATCATTATTGCATTATAATTAGGATTGTAACACCAACTAAACTAAACTAAATCACAGAAAAAAAGGAATTTTGCATTTGATTAGGATCAGTCAAGGTATGGATGTGGAGTCAAACTGCCTGTGAAGACCTCTCTAGACAGTTTTATTTTAAATTTGCTTTTTTGTTTCTGGGCTTGGCACTGAATAATCAATAGAAACTGACAGCTGTGGTCCAGTGTTTTAGTTGGCTCCAACTGCTGGGCTTTTGAAACAGGTAAACACACACTGCCCTGTCAGTCTTCTTTGATTTTGCACCCCCCGGGCCACAGAGCAGGTTGACACTGAGTTGCGCGGAACAGCCTTCCCTGAGATTGATTCTCAGGTATGTACAGTACTGTGCAAAAGTTTTAGGCAGGTGTGAAAAAATGCTGTAAAGTAAGAATGCTTTCAAAAATAGATGTTAAACAATTATATTTATCAATGAACAAAATGCAAAGTGAGTGAACAGAAGAAAAATCTAAATCAAATCCATATTTGGTGTGACAACCCTTTGCCTTCAAAACAGCATCAATTCCTCTAGGTACACTTGCACAAAGTCAGGGATTTTGTAGGCATATAGTCAGGTGTATGATTAAACAATTATGCCAAACAGGTGCTAATGATCATCAATTAAATACTGTATATATATATTTTTTAAGTTTTCCTTTTTCTTTTCTTTTGCAAAGCCTTGACAAAGCCTCACTGGTCTTCTGGGACTACAAGACCATCTGTAGCCAGATGAGATCAAGAGACCAGCAGAATAGAAGATTTTCCTCCTGAAACCTGCAGAATAATCTGGGATAATGCTACACACGTTTGCCTCACAAATACGCAGAAAGATGTTTCCTGGATGGCTGTGAGTCGGTGTCTCTCCACTCGAGTGTTCATGCACAGAAGGGGCTTAGCTCAGGTTGATACCTGCCCCTATAAGGGTTGCCTAAGAAAGGAGATGGATGTTCACATTTTTAAGGAATGCCCCTTTGCGTGCAGGGTCTGGCTCTTGTTTTCTTCGTTCCTCCACAGGTTCACCGTTCCTGCACAGACAACCGCCCAGAAGATCCTATATGGACCCACCAGAGGACTTACATCTACCCTGAGGTGCTGGTGGAATGTTGTCTGCGTGGTGAAACAGGCCCTGTGGGAGGGACGGAACACCTGCTTGTTCAATAAGCAGGATCCAGACTCGAAGTCCATCACACGGAGGGGCATGAACCTGGTGAAAGACCATGTCAATCTGGAGATCCACCAGAGGGGCAAAGAGGAAGCCCTTAAGAACTGGCATATCCAAGATCTGGGGGAGCTTAAGATCCCATGATGGGATGCCACCTCTGGGGATGGATTCTCCCCCTGCTGGAGTCTGAGTCCAAGTACTTTTATTGTTTTATCCAAGAAAATTATTGTTCTTGTTTTTGTGGTGGTTTTAATTTGTTTATGATTTATCTGGTGCATTGACTGTTATTTATTCTTTAAATGCATTGGATTGTTTTTTTATGTTTTTGTTATGTTTTTGTTTATCCAATCCATTAACCGTTAAGTTTTCAATGCACCAGATTGTCTTTCATTGACTTCAGTTGAATATTCACTTTTGGCACTTGATTTAGTTTAATGTAATTATTGTTTTATACACTCATCACTTGGTTTTGTTTTAAGTTCTGATATGATTTTTTTATGGATTTTAAACAATTTTAACCAAAAGTATTAACTTTTTGGTTTTATATATGCAATGTAAAATACTTCACCAATAAAATAGTATTTTGTTTTCTTTTAAAAAAGTGTTAACCTTGGTAAGGGTATGTGTCAGGTAATTAAAAACAAGTAAAATATCTATCTCTATCTCTCTCCCACTCCCGTGATAAGATACTGGGAGGGGAGATGGGAACAAAGCCTCCCCGGAGACGGGAGACAAAGTACAGAAAATTAAAAAAACAAAGAAAAATAACGATAACCTGCCAGATAGAGATGGAAGAAAGTTCGGGTTTGAGAGGGAGGTAGAAAAAGGCAGAGAAACAAAGAGGGAGAGAGAAAGTGCTGAGATACAGTCCAATCCCTGGCCTGTTCATTTGGCATGTGGGAGACACTGTGTGAGGTGTAGGGTACAGATGGCTGGATTCAGAAGTGGTTTCATTTGGCTCAGTCTGCTTTAGAAAAGTACAGACACAACCTGCAAGTTATGCAAAGCTGAGCTTGTGTGGCACCGAAGGACAAGAGAAACACTCTTTGATCAGGTAGATAATCTTGTGATTCTCTCCTCTGCTCTGGACCCAAGGTTCAGAAGACTGAAATTTCTGTCACCTGAGCAAATTATAACTGTGTAAGCTAAAATGCAAACTGAAGCACTTGCAGCAAGAAGGGAGATGGTGCAGCAGCAGCAATTGACCACCTCAGCCATAAGAACAGCAGCTGGACCTTCCACATCTTTGCTTGACTCACTCCTTGAGTCTGGAGGCAGCAGTGAGGAAGAGAGCAGAGAGGAGACAGCTGAGGAGGACATCAACACTCAAATAAGAAATGAAGTCCTGGTTTACTTTGTTGAGAGGCCCCTAGCCAAGGAAGAAAATCCTTTGGATTGGTGGAGAGATAATGAAGATAAATATCCCACCTTGGCAAAATTTGCTAAATCCTACTTGTGTATCCCAAGCACCTCAACACCATCTGAGCGTCTGTTCTCTGCTGCAGGTAACATAGCTTGCAAAAAGAGAGCCAGCCTCAGCCCGGAGCATGTGGACATGCTGACATTTTTGCAATCCAATTCAAAAGTTTTGGAAGAGTGAATAAGAAACATGTTCGCATGAACAACAGTGACAGTTTCCCACTTCTGCATTCTACCTCTGTATCAAACAGTAACATTTGTTTGTTTATTATTTATAATTTTGATATTTCAACAAATTCTGCTGCTTAATATCTTATTACAAACATGTTTCTGTCCTAATTTCATAATGTGGAGTCTATATGAGTACAACTCAATATTTTGTGTTGGTTTTGCTTATTTATATTTTGGATATTTAAATAAGTTTTACTGTTTAAAAACTGGACAAACTTTTGAGTTTTATTTATTTTTTATAATGTGAGGATTATATTTTTAAAACTCAAGTTATGGCTTTGTTTTTGATTATATTTTGGATATTTAAAGTTTTGCTGCTTATAACTGTGGACAAACGTTTGTAATTTATTTAAGGTTTAAAATATAAAAATTTAAGATTATATTAGTAAAACTCAATGTGGCTTTTGCACTTTTTAAAGTACACTTTTACACATAAATGATTCATGGTTTTATTTAGTTATAATAAATAAAATCTAACTGAAAAATTGTTTAGCTTTGTATCCGATTAATCAATTAATCGAAACAATAATCGTCCGATTAATCGATTATCAAAATAATCGTTAGTTGCAGACCTAAATCCAGGGTCTGAATACTTTTGAAAGGCATTGTATGTATATACAGCTCTAGAAAAAATTAAGAGAGCACTTAACATTGATTTCTGAACTTGGAGTGGTCTCTTAATTTTTTCCAGAGCTGTATATATTAGGGCTTTCAGTTGATTAAAATATTTGATCGGTTAATCAATGGGCATTAGTTAATTAATCGGTAGATTAATCGGGCACTTATTAAGCGGATACTGTACTGTAGCTCTCGTGATGCAATATGTTGCTTGATTCGCCTTTCTAATTTAACAGTAGAAGCTCCGAGCTGGTCAGTTTGACAGGTTTAATTTGAATTACTCTGTGTTCCTGAATACACTGTTGTCACTCTGACCTTTCAGCCAAGCAAGAAGCAGGTGACAAAAGTTTGGCCCACAGATTCAACTTCACACAAGGATAAGATGCAAAAAAAAGTTGAGATCCTTTATCCTTTATTCTGTGTATAAGATTGGGGTAGAACTCAACAATTGTCCATGGTGTCTCCCCTTTGTATCAAATAGATAATTGGGTAAAAACAAACAAACAAACAAAAACAACACAAACTCACAGGGCCTAGAGTTCGGTTAAAAAAATAAAAATAAAAATACAGCTGAGGTTGCCATGCATAATGGCTGCTCTAGATCAGCCCTATGTTTCCTTTCCTCCATCTCCTCTAGCTCCACTACCTCTTGTAACCAAGCCCGTTCTACTCCTTTTATATGCTTTACCCCAGTTAAACTCTGGTGTCTCTGGTTCAGCCATAAATTAACCTCAATTAACTCTACAAAATACAACAGAAAACATTTAACACTCTTTAGGTCTTAAAAATGAATGCTTAATAAGACAACAATAACCAATATTTACCAAAGTTCAGTGCACTGTGAACTTAGTAAGTTTGTCTGTTTGCTTGTTTTTTGTGATTAAGAGTGTAGATATAATGGATTGACTGATTCATTGTAGAGAAGTATGAAAGGTTTTAAGTAGTTATGAAAGAGTGGGAATGATGGTGAATTGTTGTGATGCATTGTGAGCTCACAGTTCATTCATGTATTTTCTTCTTCTTCTACTTCTTTACATGTCCTGCTGTGCTGCTGCTGCTGCTGACTTGATTTTGACGTTACTTGATCTTGTCAGTCTTTTACACCCCCCCACCACACTCCATTCTCTCACACAGCCAAAAGGGTTAATTCAGTTCTTGTTATAGGCCAGGAACATGGCCACTGTTCCTGGCCATGTGATAAGCCAGCATCACAACTGTGCATACCCATTGGTGACTTTTCCTAAATATATGCATTAAATATGCCTACTGTGTTTTAGCTGCATAAACGCCAATCAAGTCGCAAGTCATGTGCTTGAAAAACACACACATTGTATCGCATTACAAGTGTCTTCTTATAACAGTAGTCAGACTGAGTGGACACAGAGTGATTACACTGCAAATAAACACTTTTATCATTTATTTGTTTTGACTGTGCATTGTACGCATTTAGAAAAAAAAGCGCGTTGATGTTATTTATACCAATTGTTTTGATGTTTTATGTTTTACATTTAAATACCCATTTTACCACAGTGTTTAAAGAGCTATTGATTAAAATAAGCATGTTTTGCTCTTATAGGTAGTTCGAAATACTGGCGAAATGTCATTATAATGAGAAAATAAAAAAAATAAAAAATCTGCACGATTAAATATTGAAAATATTGATCGTTGATCAATTAATTAGTTGATTAACAGACCTGATTAATCGATGCATCCCTAATATATATGTTTATGTATGTACGGTATATACAGACGGGTGACAAATTAAAGGAAAAACCAGTATAAAGTGTCTCAGTAAGGTGTTGAGCCACCACGATCTGCCAGAACAGCTTCAATGCTCTTGGCACAAATTCTACGAGTCTCTGGACTCTACTGGAGGGATGAACACCATTCTTCCAAAAGATATTCCCTCATTTGGTGTTTTGATGATGGTGGTGGAGAGCGCTGTCTAACATGTCAGTGAAAATCTCCCATAGGTGTTCAATTGGGTTGAGATCTGGTGACTGTGAAGGCCATAGCATATGATTCAATCATTTTCATACTCACCAAACTATTCGGTGAGCCCTCGTCCCCTGTGCATTGTCATCCTGGAAGAGACCACTCCCATCAGGATATAAATGTGTCACCATAGGATAAAGGTGATCACTCAGAGTAACTGTGATGATTTGCAGTGACCCTTGCCTATAAGGGGACAATTGGACCCAAACCATGCCAGGAAAATGCCCCCCACAGCATAACAGAGCCTCCGGACCCCCTCACTGTAGGGGTCAAGCATTCAGGCCTGTACCGTTCTCTTGGTGTCGCACACATGTCCACTTGCCAGGAATATGGTGAAGGATGACTCATCTGACCAGATCACTTTTTTCCACATCTCTGTAGACCAGTGCCTATGGTTTTTGCACCACTGAACTCTCAAATGTGCATTTGTCTTTGTAATGAGGGGTTCATGCACTGCGACCTACTATATTATCCCTCTCTGTGTAGTTCTTCATGGACTGATCTTGCTGACACAGTCTGATCTCATCCTGCATTGACATTCTCAGTCACATGGTTCTTCTGTTTTTCCTTACATATTGCAGTAGTGCACAAGCATCACAGTCATTGAATGTTTGCTTTCAACCACAATTTCCAACCCTGTTTACTGATGTCTTTCCCATAGACCTAAATGCAGATGTAACTTTAGTCACTGTTCCTATTGAAACACTAGCCAGTTGAGCAGCCTTTGTGACCGAAGCTCCTGCCATTTGTGCCCCAATAATGACCCCTCTTTCATAATCACTTAGATCCTTTCCTCTTGCCATCTTGATCCAAAATTAAGGTCAACTGGGCCTGCTCAGCATTTTTATACATGCCACAGAGCATGATAGGATATTAATCACTTAATTGTATCATGCAGTACACCTGTTTGGAGGCACTTGCATTTGTTATGTTCCTCCACTCATTTATGCAGGTGTTTCCTTTAATTTGTCACCCATCTGTATATATATATATATATATATATACACTCACCTAAAGGATTATTAGGAACACCATACTAATACTGTGTTTGACCCCCTTTCGCCTTCAGAACTGCCTTAATTCTACGTGGCATTGATTCAACAAGGTGCGGAAAGCATTCTTTAGAAATGTTGGCCCATATTGATAGGATAGCATCTTGCAGTTGATGGAGATTTGTGGGATGCACATCCAGGGCACGAAGCTCCCGTTCCACCACATCCCAAAGATGCTCTATTGGGTTGAGATCTGGTGACTGTGGGGGCCAGTTTAGTACAGTGAACTCATTGTCATTTGAAATGATTCGACCTTTGTGACATGGTGCATTATCCTGCTGGGAGTAGCCATCAGAGGATGGGTACATGGTGGTCATAAAGGGATGGACATGGTCAGAAACAATGCTCAGGTAGGCCGTGGCATTTAAACGATGCCCAATTGGCACTAAGGGGCCTAAAGTGTGCCAAGAAAACATCCCCCACACCATTACACCACCACCACCAGCCTGCACAGTGGTAACAAGGCATGATGGATCCATGTTCTCATTCTGTTTACGCCAAATTCTGACTCAACAGAAATCGAGACTCATCAGACCAGGCAACATTTTTCCAGTCTTCAGCTGTCCAATTTTGGTGAGCTTGTGCAAATTGTAGCCTCTTTTTCCTATTTGTAGTGGAGATGAGTGGTACCCGGTGGGGTCTTCTGCTGTTGTAGCCCATCCGCCTCAAGGTTGTACGTGTTGTGGCTTCACAAATGCTTTGCTGCATACCTCGGTTGTAACGAGTGGTTATTTCAGTCAAAGTTGCTCTTCTATCAGCTTGAATCAGTTGGCCCATTCTCCTCTGACCTCTAGCATCAACAAGGCATTTTGGCCCACAGGACTGCCGCATACTGGATGTTTTTCCCTTTTCACACCATTCTTTGTAAACCCTAGAAATGGTTGTGCGTGAAAATCCCAGTAACTGAGCAGATTGTGAAATACTCAGACCGGCCCGTCTGGCACCAACAACCATGCCACGCTCAAAATTGCTTAAATCACCTCTCTTTCCCATTCAGACATTCAGTTTGGAGTTCAGGAGATTGTCTTGACCAGGACCACACCCCGAAATGCATTGAAGCAACTGCCATGTGATTGGTTGGTTAGATAATTGCATTAATGAGAAATTGAACAGGTATTCCTAATAATCCTTTAGGTGAGTGTATATATATATATACATACTGATCAGCCATAACATTATGACCACCTGCCTAATATTGTGTAGGTCCCCATTTTGCCACCAAAACAGCCCTGACCGTCGAGGCATGGACTCCACTAGACCTCTGAAGGTGTGCTGTGGTATCTGCCACCAAGACGTTAGCAGCAGATCCTTTAAGTCCTGTAAGTTGCGAGGTGGGGCCTCCATGGATCGGACTAGTTTGTTCAGCACATCCCACAGATGCTCGATTGGATTGAGATCTGGGGAATTTGGAGGCCAAGTCAACACCTTGAACTCGTGATTCATCAGACCAGGCCACCTTCTTCCATTGCTCTGTGGTCCAGTTCTGATGCTCACGTGCCCATTGTAGGCGCTTTCAGCAGTGGACAGGGGTCAGCATGGGCAGCCTGACTGGTCTGCGGCTACGCAGCCCCATACACAACAAACTGCGATGCACTGTGTGTTCTGACACCTTTCTATCAGAACCAGCATTAACTTTTCAGCAATTTGAGCTACAGTAGCTCGTCTGTTGGATCGGATCACACGGGCCAGCCTTCGCTCCCCACGTGCATCAATGAGCCTTGGCCGCCCATGACCCTGTCGCCGGTTCACCACTTTTCCTTCCTTGGACCACTTTTGATAGATACTGACCACTGCAGACCGGGAACAGCCCACAAGAGCTGCAGTTTTGGAGATGCTCTGACCCAGTCGTCTAGCCATCACAATTTGGCCCTTGTCAAAGTCGCTCAGATCCTTACGCTGCCCATCTTTCCTGCTTCTAACACATCAACTTTGAGGACAAAATGTTCACTTGCTGCCTAATATATCCCACCCACTGACAGGTGCCATGATAACGAGATTATCAGTGTTATTCACATCACGTGTCAGTGGTCATAATGTTATGGCTGATCATTGTATATATCTTGCATTTTCAAATGTCAAAACTCCCCTGCAATCTGGAAGAAATCAAAAACACATTTGCTGTCTTTAGTCCATACTTTTACTCTGCTGTGATCTGAAGCCCATTCCCCTATTATTCCCCCCCGTCCATTTTCCAATGCATGGCCACCTGTAATGTGAACACTGTGTGTGTGCGCGTGTGTGGTTAGGATTAGTGGTGTAATTAGTGTCTAGCAGAGTTTGCTTTTCTCCACGCTTGTTCTACATTATCTTGAATAAAGAGCTGAGACCGACACAGCTTGTGAGCTTCAGTGTAGAATTAGAAGGGGGAAATTGCTAATTATGTCTTTAAAGCTTGCCTGAACCAGAAGGGAATTCTCATGCACATGTACTCACATTCACAGTGCAATTAGTGCAATTAAATCAGTTTAATTTACAAAACAAATAAAAAATGAACAATACCAAACAAAGGAGATTGTGGGGGCAGGTCAGGCTTCATGTAATTGATTGTTACCCAGCCCTCAAGTGACAAGCCTATAGCTTACACTTACAGACACAAACTCACATACACAGCCACACACACCCCTCTGTAATTTGCAATGGCAGATCGAAATATTAAACCAAAAGACCCAGTAGCTAGAATTAATATTGCTTTTGTATCTTCCTGGTATTTCTGTCTCTTTCCTCTGCGCCTGCCATCCTCCTCTGCTCTCTGACATTCTCATTCTCTCTCTCTGTCTCTCTCATTCCTTCCTGCAATCAATTAAATTAATTTCACAGTGGCTTTATTGGCATGACCAACAGGAGCTGTGTTGCAAAAAAAGTTTGAGCAGATCCAATTATACCAAATAATGAAAACAACATGAATACATGAATACATACATTCCTAAATTGATAATTAAAAAATCAGTACAGTGGAAATAAGTTTAAAAACAAAAATTATAATAAGGTGACAGGAATAGTAGGGCAGCAGGAATAACAGCACGACAAAACAGTCCAAATATGTGTCCAGCAGACTGGCAGGGGCAGCCCAGTGCAGCGCTGTGCAGAGCGCACCCTGTGGCCCCTCTTTTATTCATTTGTGAGAAATGGGGGAGAGAACTGATGATACTTCAGATAAATATATCCCTAATTGGGGTGTATTTGTTGTAGTTTAGGAGAAAGTGCATCTCTGTCTCCACCTCTCCTGTCTCACATTCACCGCTCTCTCTCTCTCTCTATCTCTCTCTCTCTCTCTCTCTCTATGTCTCCTCCTCAGCATCCTTAATCTCTCTCTTCCTCTGTCTCGTTTGTATGCACAGACACACAAACAAGCACACATACACAGTTTCACACACACATGCACACGGACACAGAAACAGACACACAGACACACAGAGACTCCAGTTTGATAGCTGCACAGAACTGAAGTGAAAAAGTACAACACAACTTCACTATAAAATACAGTAGGCAATCCCACGACTAGAGTCCTGACTGTGGGCTTTCTGCACCAAAACCTTCAAACTCAATGAATGGTTGAGCAGAAAATTGCAGTAGTGCAGCTAAAAGTATGAAAAACTGTGTCGAGTTCGAGCAGAATAGCCCTGTGATGATCAGACCCCCTGATGCTATACACACACACAGAGCACCTCTGGGATCAACTGGACAACCAAAATCAAGTAATGACACACATGATCTGTTTATCAGAAGGACTGCAGAAATCATTATTAGCTGTGTCACACTACACACTGCAGCACACTCTGTGGGGCAGACTTTTGGTATTTGTCGGTGGTCCCAAAACACTTACACTGACAAAACTTCTCAGGTGGAGTAAAACATAAAAATACTCACTGGTTGGAGAAAGTCAATATCGGCGCACAGTAATTAGCACTGTGCGTCACTTACACAGAACAGAAAGACGACCTGTGGAGGGACCCTGCAGATTTCCTCCCTCACCCCGCCATGTCTCATTGACCCTGCATAGTCGACCCCCCCACACCGTGCAGCTCAATAAATCAAAACACTCCCGCTCGGCTTCTTAAACAATACCTGCATTAGTCAGTATTACGCAGAATTGAACATGTTCCAGATAAAAGCTGAGCTGACCTAAGCTGAGAAGAAGTTTGGCCTTGTAGTGGATTACACTGTAATAGTGTAATCCATTACTTATTTATTTTCATTTTAGTTTAAATTAGGTTTTTGGGTTAACAAATTGCTAGCTAGGGGAATGTGAATCTAAAATAAGTAATAAAATAATAATAAAAAACAGAGCAGCTGTAGTTATCTGTAATGCCTGGATTTTGCTTCTCTTTCGGTTTGTGAAGGAAGTGGCCAGAGGAACTGAAGGTAACAGTACCCAACAAGAGCAAGACAGAGCCAACTGTTCTAAAGCACACTACAGTTTACTACAATGTACAGTATTTTTACTGCAATGTACAGAAACGGAAGGTGTCTAAGGATGGGGCCCTTCAGTGTAATCACAACTGGCTCAGGAACTTTCTCTCTCTTCTCGCTTTTCCCATTTGGCTTTAAATTGTCCCCTTTCCATAGGTTCTGCTGCCTGTGTGGCGGCCGCGGGAGGAATCTTCTGATATCAGTGGAAATAAAACCATGAGTAAAAGGCCCATGAGCTGCACCTCTCCAAGCGCTGTATTAACTTTCATGCATTTGCAAGTTTTTCCACTATACATCATTTCTGTTAATTTCCTCTCCTGTGTGAATAGGTTTATGTAAACTGTATTAAACTTTTTGGGAGAAGGACAATGTAAGCAGATTCAAAGGACTCCCACTGGTGATATTGACAAAGGCCCACTAGGCTCACATCAATTGCAATGTGCATTTATTTCTTTATTTATTTCCCCCCCAACAGCATAAGTTATAATTTTTTGTCACGTATCAAACTGCTGTAATTAACTGGCTCACAACCTATTGACGAATCAGTTCGTTTTCTGTTCATTTTGTTTCTTTGGTGACGTCAGCACCACAGTGAGACTGTTAGCCATTTGTTTTTGGTTCAGTTTTTTACTTTTTTTTCCTCTGTGGAAATGACAGGAAGACTCCTCTCTGCTATACTCGCTCTCGCTGCCTCAATGTTTCAAAGTGCCCATTTGCAGAGGCCAGGGGGCTATTGTGCTGCTCTGATTCTGTGTTTCCCCAAACTTGGTGCCATGGCGTATTGATAGGCCGTGATCAGGCAGTAACAGGTGTGCCACGGATTAAAGAAAGTGGCACTTGTTCCCCTTGCAGGTGGCCCCTGGGGTGCTAGAGGTGTTGTACAAAGTGCCTAACACACTGACGTCATTACACTACAGTACAGTGCGGTACACACTCTCCCACACACACACTCTCTGGACTTACACTCACTCTCACTCTCACACTCACACACTTATATACTTTCACACTCTCATACCCTCACACACCCATCATACACTTTGTGTATGACCTGTGTTTGAAAGCTTTCTATTGACCCTGCTGTTGTTCCTATGTGACACAATGCTGTAAACGCCCCTTAAGTGCCAGGTAATGACTGGGCTCTGAAATAACGGATAAAAGGTTTTGGGAAGGAATTTGCAGAGATTCACTCTAAGAACATTAAAAGCAGCCTCTTACTTATTTTATTTCTTTCTTTCTCTCTCTCATTCTTTTCTTCTTTCGACTAAAAATAACAGAAGTGCTTTTTCCAGGAACAAAACACATCTCTAGCATACTGCATTAGTGTTTCAAGTGGCTTAATCTAATTGTGTGTGTGTTTGTCTGTGTCTGTATGTGAGTGAGTGAGTGTGTGTGTGTGTGTGTGAGTGTGCATGTGATTGCGTGTATGTGTCTGTGTGAGTGTGTATGTGTGTCTGTATCTGTCTGTGAAAGAGAGAGAGAGTGAGCAGGAGATGGCATCCATATACAGTTAGAGGAGGTCTGGCAGCCAGTATCTCTACACCCCCCATGCCTGCACACCTGCATCCCTCCACCCCTCCACCCCTCCCTGCCTTTGTTGCAACACAGCAATTCTTCTCATTAAAAAATAACTGAAGAACAAAGTCTGCTGCTGTGACCTGTAAGTGGCCACTCTGCTTCTCTCCTGCATCCCCAGCTGAAAATCAAATGTGTTCTTACTGTAAACAGGATCAATTTGATCTAATAACAATGAAACTATAAAAGTTTGTTCTTTTTACAAGAGCAGCTTTACAACAATGAATAGAAAGAACACTGTACACATCCCTCTTTCTCCTTCTATCGCTCTTTCATCTTGTTCATCCCCCGGTGAGGAAAAGAAGAGTCAGTCAGACTTCCCCATGTTCCCCAAGAACCTTGCTTTAAAACAGCACTCATCTTTATGATCAATCGTTACAGCCCCCCCACCTGCCTTTCTAACTGCACAGCCTGTAGGCAGCTCAGAGCCAATGGCGGCAGCACACGGCACGGTGAACTCTGACAGTACCTGAAACTGTACTTGGAGATTAACCAACCAACCAAGCAACCAACTCACTCACTCACTCACTCACTCACTAGCTCATTTACTCACTCATTCATTAATTCACTCCCTCGCTTAAACACACACACACACACACACACACACACACACACACACACACACACACACACACACAGTCACATGCTCATGCATTCACACACACATTTAAAATTGTGATACTAGAATGTTCCAGGGACTTGGAAACCAGAAGAGCCACTGGCTCCCGTGAACATTTTTCTGAAGAAATAAACGGATGAAAGTGATTTCCTACTAGGAAGTGGATAGTGTGAATAGGGGGCGAGGTGTGCAGTGCTGCCACAGCCCGATCTCCACTCTGTATCTGGAGTGCTTTATAGATTACATCTGAGGGCAGTGTTTCAGTGTGTCTGTTTATGTCTCTGAGTCTGTGTGTGTGTATGCATCAGTGTGTCTGTGTGTGTGTCTTTGTCTGTGTGTCAGTTGGTGAATAATGTTCTCTATGCTGCAGAACACTGCAGACCGTGTTTGCGCCCATGCACAGGTAATCCCCATCAGCTGCTCCCCATTCCCTCTGCCAATCAGGCCCAGAGAACAGCTGCCTAATGTGACTCATCTACATAATTGCATATTAGATTTCAAATGCCTTTAATTTGTACAAAGCAAATAGTGCCTCCGAGACATTAATAACCACAAACTGCACAAGATAAATGCCACAGGAGCACTTAACAAAGCAATGTCAATCTAAGATGTATGTAATTAGTTTGTTTCTGTTCATAATTATTGCTATGCAGTGCAATAACGCAAGGATGAGCAATGTATTTTCAAAGAATGGTGCAATGACTTCATTATATACAACACGGTCTCTCCGAATCCAGGTGGTTGCTAACCTCCCCACGCAGCCATGAGGACTAATCCCCCCTCCCCCTGTGAAGTTTGTCTCTGGACAAGACAAGAGGTGCTGCAACCCACCTGTGTGCCAGGCTCTCCCTCTAGTGGCGAGTGCTGGAGCTGCTCCCCACCTTCCTTCCCGCTCTGTCGCTGGAGAACATGAAATGGCTACCACTGGAGGTTTCTTGGGAGACTCTTGACAATTTATGAAACCTCTGTCTTCCGGACTCTGAAAACAGAGGGAGAGGAAGTGAATGAAGGAAGAAAGGAAGAACAAAAGAAATTAAAGATATGAAGGGATCAGGTAACTGTAAAGGTAAAGTAACTACCTTTTATGTAACATTAAACGTCACTCAGCTGGGGAACCACGCTTCTAAAACCAACCTCATCAGAACAATAAAATAATAGAATAAATACAAAATGATTTTCAGGTTTTAACTTGGAAAAGACAATGTATTGTTGCAGATGGGCTGTGTTGCTCTGTGCCATGGGGAATATGTGCAGGGATGAGTGACAGGGGACTAATTAAATCAATGATTAAATAAATCAATGTCAGAAGGGAGGAATTCCAAACAGTTGCACTGTGACCTCCATTGACCCCACTTAGGCCCCTCGCCCATTGGAAGCATCTATAATGTGATTATACAGACTGAATCACCAGCAGTACCCAACTCTACCACAAGAGGGTGATAAACTACAGTCTTTATCCAAGGCGGCTGAACTTGTCAGAGAACTTGTGCATTTAGAAAAAAGTCACACACTGCCAAAAAATTCCCTCCATACAAGAGTCAAGCTGGGAGTTTCAATAAATAATTAAACGTGTACTGTCTCTGGGACACACGTCATCCGAAGGGGAGAGAAAAAGTACCCTGCATTCAAACGTATGAGGACCGAAGACTTTGTCAGGCTTCTACTTTGGAATCGTTTAAAAGATAATGACCTATTCTTAAAGAGGTAACTTGTCTCTCGGCTCTGAGTTCCAGAAAGTACCTGAAGGAAATAAGACTCAACACAAACGCAAAACTGTTTGAAAGATGAAAATAATATGTACAAAGTGATGGGGGGATAAATATAGATATATGGAATTCAAATGTAAAATGTTATTTAGTATGGTCTTTGTATTCAGTAACTGGAATGAAAATCTGAAGCCAGTGTAGAAGGTACCTGAGCAGAATTGTGCGATGGGAGTGAGGTGGGCGGTTAGAGAATCCACAGGGTTTCAAAGCACTTCTGCAGGTGCGACTCTGCAGCCAACATGCTGTGACAGCGGAGAATCAATAGCTGCCAATGAATGTGATGAGTGACAACTACAGGGCAAAAGTGTGTGAGTGTGTGTGCAGCCGCCGGGCGTGTTGTGCTTTGACTGCAAACCAGGGCCCCTGGCCACGTGCTTCTGACACACTGCACACACACACACACACACTCTCACACTGACACTGCTGTGGGTCCAGGGCTGGCACTCACACACTCACTCTGCTGCGTGTACTGGGATGGCCCTTACACACATACTGATACATGTACAATGGATAAGAGCGTCTGCTAAATGACAAATAATGTAATGTAATGTAATGTACACACATATACACTCACACACACACTCACACTGACACTGCTACGGGAACGGGGCAGACATGGCACTGTCTGACACTGACACACACACACTCACACAGTCTTAAACTGACAGAAAAAAACTCACATGGCTTCCTACCCCCACGCCCACCTCCTAGTCTGTGCTTTTAATCACGGTACTTCAGTGGAGACGGGAGGCTGGCTTTAAGCTCAAGCTATTGTTGTGCCTGGTTCACTGCGTCAGGACACTTCCCCCGAAAAAATAATAATAATAACAATAAATAAACTGATTAGTTACAGCATGGGATTTTTACATCATTTAATTACTGATGCATAAAGAGGCCCTGGGACGCAGTCACAAGGCAGGGAGCTGTGCCAGTCAGAACTATTGTTGTTGGTGTTTGTTTCCTAAACAGCCCAGCACAGGGAGTTCCCTTCACTATTGTCATTCTGTTTTTTGGAAACAGAAAGAATAACACGAAAAAGGTTAATTCCTGAGAATAGACCTGCACAGGCCCTGAGCCGAGCGCTGGCCAAAGGGCAACGACATTCCCAGCTGTTTGTCTGGACTCCTCCTCGGCACAGCCAATCAGCAGGCCCAGGAGACTCTCCGTGGGGACGGAATGTTTATGGAATGCAGAGGATGCTCCGGAACTCTGGAGGGGAAGCAGGAGCATTCTAGAACTGGCGGAGACAACCGTCCAATAATTACAGAGAATTCATGGAAGCTTTTTTTTTTTAACAAAATGTTTCAGATATTAGTCAGCATTTCCTCCCTCTATATATATTTTACTTATGTATACATGAGGACTGCCAGTGAACCCTGACAGATAATGACTTTAAGGAGGTGCTGACATGTCCCCAGGGCAACCCCTCTGCACCTCGGCGGGGCGGGAGAAGGGAGTGAGAGACGAGCCCGGGCAGACCGTCCCAGGGAAGGCAGGACTAATGGAGCTGTATCATCAAGACAAGCTGAGGCCTGACTTGTCACCTCCAGGAGCCTGACCTGGCGAGACTGACTTGTCCACAAGAAACAATGGAGAAAGTCATATGCTGGTCACCTTTCCACCTTTTAAAGCTTGTTAAGGTATATTAGGCCAGACATCCAGCCTTAAGCCAAGAAACCAACTAAAACTACCAGCTAGTACTCGCAACTAGTGAGCTAGCACTCACACAGACATTAACAACACCCCTGTCCGCCCATCCCTCTCCATCTGGAGCGAGCAAGAATGTGATCTTCCAGCTGTTTGTGAGTTCCAGGTGTGTTGCTCTCTGGGGACGTTGGACTGAGAGCTGTGTGCTGTGGGCTGAACAGCATGGGGAGGTGAAAATGGGGGTGCAGCACTCGGGGAGAAAATGTGACTGCCGATCACTGGTACTCCACGTTCTTTCTCGTGTTCTTGTTGGAGTTGTAGAAAAAAAATTAAAGAAAGAAAGAAAAAGTGGTGAGATGAGGAGGAGGCATGAGTCCCAGATTGAGGACATCCAGCGAAAAATCCAAAGTCACGGGGTCTGTCTCTTTCGCTCACTCTCCAAATGTAACTCGCCCACAGCAATTGGACACAATCACACACGAAGATGAGCGGTCTGGAGGGGGTGTACTGAAGTGCCGAGGAGAGGGGCAAGGGCAGTGAAACACACTGTCTCCACCGTAACGTAACCTGAGAAGCTCTGCGCTGCAGCAGACTCTCCCTTCCTCTCTCTCTCTTCTTTCCTGCATGAATACCGTATTACAAACAATGCGTCAAATACATCAATGCATACATATACGGTGGTGTTTATCAGGAAATATCTTTGTTTCTCTGAACGGATAAATAAACTCAAGGGTAAAGTACAGTTATTAATGTAGTTGTTTTACTGTATTCTCGTTGACATCCTAACAGGATGACTTGTTGACAACACACCTATACCGGCGTGCGGGAAATGACGTCATATGTGGAATGCGTCAGGGGTCTCCCTAGTAGCCTATGTGAGAGCTATAGTACAGTACAATACAGCAGGGATTTCCAGCAAATACGTACCAGTTAATTACAGAAAAAATCTTCAACAGACACAGCTGATTTGAATCCAAAAATGTTTTATTAACAAAACCGGTTTGTATAAGCTTATGATAATAGAAAATACACAGATCCGCCATAACATTATGACCACCTGCCTAATATTGTGTAGGTCCCCCTTTTGCCGCCAAAACAGCCTTGACCCAGCAGATCCTTTAAGTCCAGTAAGTTGCGAGGTGGGGCCTCCATGGATCGGACTTGTTTGTCCAGCACATCCCACAGATGCTCGACTGGATTGAGATCTGGGGAATTTGGAGGCCAAGTCAACACCTTGAACTCATGATTCATCAGACCAGGCCACCTTCCTCCATTGCTCCGTGGTCCAGTTCTGATGCTCAAGTGCCCATTGTAGGCGCTTTCGGCAGTGGACAGGGGTCAGCATGGGCACCCTGACTGGTCTGCGGCTACGCAGCCCCATACGCAACAAACTGCGATGCACTGTGTGTTCTGACACCTTTCTATCAGAACCAGCATTCACTTTTTCAGCAATTTGAGCTACAGTAGCTCGTCTGTTGGATCGGACCACACGGGCCAGCCTTCGCTCCCCACGTGCATCATTGAGCCTTGGCCGCATATGACCCTGTCGCCGGTTCACCACTTTTCCTTCCTTGGAGCACTTTTGATAGGTACTGACCACTGCAGACCGGGAACACCCCACTTGAGCTGCAGTTTTGGAGATGCTCTGACCCAGTCGTCTAGCCATCACAATTTGGGCCTTGTCAAAGTCGCTCAGATCCTTACGCTTGCCCATTTTTCCTGCTTCTAACACATCAACTTTGAGGACAAAATGTTCACTTGCTGCCTAATATATCCCACCCACTGACAGGTGCCATGATAACGAGATTATCAGTGTTATTCACTTCACCTGTCAGTGGTCATAATGTTATGGCTGATCGGTGTATACACACACATGACAAACACATCCCCAGAACATACATTCACAAACACATGCACATTAAAAGCACAGCACCAGTGATGGCCCAAGCACACATTACAAACACACGAGGGAGGGCATGCCCACTCTCACACAGACGCATACAGGCGGCTCAATGTGTCTGGCAGCTGTAGCCTGGGGGCTCTCTGTCTGCGTCTGCTGATTTATTAAACCACAATAGTCTGGGGCGCTGATTCAGCACTGTCTTTTCTCCTGTATAAACCAGCCTGCCCCAGGATGACCCCCAACACTCCCCCCAACCTCATCCCCTGCCCCCGGACCCAACTCCACATGCCCCAATGCCTCTCCTGATGACACACACTGGACACAGTGACCCCCAGTCACCCCTCACTCCACAGGACACACACCTCAGCCCCAGCCCTAGTACCTTTCCCAACCCCTGCAACCATAACTGTGGGATAATAACCAGGCCTGCTTTGCAGTTCTGGTTCTGATCCAGTGTCTGTTCCCGGGGTCCTGTCTCATCTTTAAAGCCTGTCTTACAGATTTATTACAGGCCATGTTCAAACTAGCCTTGATTACCTGGATTTTATAGCTGATTTTTTCATTAATATTATTGAGAAGTGCACTGCTGCTCTGCTTGAAATTATTGATTGAACATCCATTAAAGAACCTCCCCCCCAAACACACTCATAAACAGTTTTTTGTTGTTGGTAATTTATATTTTTCAAGGAGGACAATCAACCCTGTTTTCATTACTTCAGCGCTGACTTCCTGAGCTCTAAGAGAAAGAGCAGGCAATAAATATTTACATAAATAAATTACACCCACTTTAATGAAAGGTATAGACAATAAGTATAAGACACAATAAGTAAGACAAAATGAGTTGCAGCTCCTGAAAACAACTATAATTGCAGATCCAGGAGGAGACTTTCAGACTCCATTGTGTTGTAATAGCATAGTCCGAGGTGTTGTTTGTCCAAAACACAATCATGTGTTACCAAATGTCAAACAGCGAAACAATGAATGCACGAAACATAATAAACACTGGGAACTCATCAATGAGCTCCAATGCCATGTCCGGAAGCTGCTCTCCGCCCGACCCGGGATATTTATTCTCAACCTTTCACAACTGTGTCCAACCTGGGAATTAATCCAGGGCAATGATGTCGTTCAGTTGATGGATGCTGTATTTATGTAAGGTGGGCCTATTTAAAGAAAAAAAAAATGAGGGGGGGCGATTTTTACATTTTGAAATAGTTCCCACGGTTATTAAAATACCAAATTATACATTCATAGACAGGAAGATCGATAAATAGATAGACTGACAATAACAGTTAATAGAGACAGTCAGGACGTGTTACAGTCATCACTTGTTAAAAGGTCTTTATTTTATGACATGGAATTAATCAGTATGGCCCCAAGGTTTACAATCAGTGCATACGACAAAAGATAAAAACTGATAGAGACATTCAGTATAATAGGGTAGAAAATTTCACATTTTCCAGTTAGCTTAAAATATCGGTAAATACTGACCCTGTGCTCATGGGTTCAAATCTGTAATGGCTGCGACTGTCTGGTTGTAGCTAACTCAATCTCAGCATGTAAACTTTTACCGTTTATTTATTTATTTATTTTGATGTGGCATTTTCTCTTCATTTGAATTTGATAAACATCCAGATGCCAGATTGAACGACATCCCAATTGCCAATAAAGCAATTCAAGGGTGCAAATTAGATAATGGGAGCAAAGTTTGGCCCTGCCTGCCTGCCGCCAGAATTGCAAAACCAGCATTCCCTAACTCCACGCTAATTGGTGACAGCTATTGGATTGATTGGCCAGCCCTTGTCTAATCTCATAAGGATGCAGTGCTGGAGCTCAATCCAGGAAAATGTCCTCACAGTACTAAAACAAACAAGTACTAAAACACTCCAATAGACTTGGAGCCAACAGTGCTGCCCCCCTACTCCTGTATTATAACTTTGTCCATATAATTGCAAATATATATATATATATATATATATATACAGTATACAGTGGAACATACTGGGGTTCAGGCCACGGCAAGACTCCGTTCTCCCACGCCACAGTGCAGCGACCTTCCTGCAACACTAAAAAGCCCAGGCCTACTAACGAGGTTTCAGAATCACTACTATATATACACTCACCTAAAGGATTATTAGGAACACCATACTAATACTGTGTTTGACCCCCTTTCGCCTTCAGAACTGCCTTAATTCTACGTGGCATTGATTCAACAAGGTGCTGAAAGCATTCTTTAGAAATGTTGGCCCATATTGATAGGATAGCATCTTGCAGTTGATGGAGATTTGTGGGATGCACATCCAGGGCACGAAGCTCCCGTTCCACCACATCCCAAAGATGCTCTATTGGGTTGAGATCTGGTGACTGTGGGGGCCAGTTTAGTACAGTGAACTCATTGTCATGTTCAAGAAACCAATTTGAAATGATGCGACCTTTGTGACATGGTGCATTATCCTGCTGGAAGTAGCCATCAGAGGATGGGTACATGGTGGTCATAAAGGGATGGACATGGTCAGAAACAATGCTCAGGTAGGCCGTGGCATTTAAACGATGCCCAATTGGCACTAAGGGGCCTAAAGTGTGCCAAGAAAACATCCCCCACACCATTACACCACCACCACCAGCCTGCACAGTGGTAACAAGGCATGATGGATCCATGTTCTCATTCTGTTTACGCCAAATTCTGACTGTGCAAAGAAAATCTGACTCCCATTGCACAGCACTCTGCTATGCTCCAGGTGTGTAGCATGTTGGGGGTACAAGCCCAGGTCATATTGTTACCACACAGCCCTACACCAGAGCCATGACTATGAGCAGAAGTTCAAGCTTATTATTGATCTGCTGACGATGGGTCAGTGTTTGTTTTTGGTAAGAAGCACTCAGTAGGACAGGGGCCCTGGCAGAGTTCTGCGGACAATTTGTGAAACCTTATACTAGAGCCACCTTGCTGTGCAATGGGAGTCCCGTTGGCTGGCCCCTATCGGTGGGTTCAGTCCAACTACCTTCCTAACAGAAAGAGCAATGCATGAGGGGGTTCAGCAACCTGGTGGAAGGCCAAGCGTTGTGTCTCTCTTCTCTAACAACGCACACAATCAGACCAATAAGGGAACTCAAACAATAAAAGCTCAGCGAAGTCACCTCCCTTGTCAAGCCAGCCAAGAGGGAAAGGCAAATGAACGCACCAACAAATGCAAGGAACGAACAAAGCGAATGAAAAAATAACATTCAATTAAAAAAAAATTAAACATGAAACTCTGCGCCCGAGGAAAGCCAGATGAGACCTATTTAAAAAAAAGAAGAAAAAGAAAACATATATATATTTATATATATACACTCACCTAAAGGATTATTAGGAACACCATACTAATACTGTGTTTGACCCCCTTTCGCCTTCAGAACTGCCTTAATTCTACGTGGCATTGATTCAACAAGGTGCTGAAAGCATTCTTTAGAAATGTTGGCCCATATTGATAGGATAGCATCTTGCAGTTGATGGAGATTTGTGGGATGCACATCCAGGGCACGAAGCTCCCGTTCCACCACATCCCAAAGATGCTCTATTGGGTTGAGATCTGGTGACTGTGGGGGCCAGTTTAGTAAAGTGAACTCATTGTCATGTTCAAGAAACCAATTTGAAATGATTCGACCTTTGTGACATGGTGCATTATCCTGCTGGAAGTAGCCATGATGGATCCATGTTCTCATTCTGTTTACGCCAAATTCTGACTCTACCATCTGAATGTCTCAACAGAAATCGAGACTCATCAGACCAGGCAACATTTTTCCAGTCTTCAACTGTCCAATTTTGGTGAGCTTGTGCAAATTGTAGCCTCTTTTTCCTATTTGTAGTGGAGATGAGTGATACCCGGTGGGGTCTTCTGCTGTTGTAGCCCATCCGCCTCAAGGTTGTACGTGTTGTGGCTTCACAAATGCTTTGCTGCATACCTCGGTTGTAACGAGTGGTTATTTCAGTCAAAGTTGATCTTCTATCAGCTTGAATCAGTCGGCCCATTCTCCTCTGACCTCTAGCATCAACAAGGCATTTTCGCCCACAGGACTGCCGCATACTGGATGTTTTTCCCTTTTCACACCATTCTTTGTAAACCCTAGAAATGGTTGTGCGTGAAAATCCCAGTAACTGAGCAGATTGTGAAATACTCAGACCGGCCCGTCTGGCACCAACAACCATGCCACGCTCAAAATTGCTTAAATCACCTTTCTTTCACATTCAGACATTCAGTTTGGAGTTCAGGAGATTGTCTTGACCAGGACCACACCCCTAAATGCATTGAAGCAACTGCCATGTGATTGGTTGGTTAGATAATTGCATTAATGAGAAATTGAACAGGTGTTCCTAATAATCCTTTAGGTGAGTGTATATGTGTGTGTGTGTGTGTGTATACACACACACATACATGTTAAAATAATTAAAGAACATAAGAAAAGCTAGCAAACAAGTGCCAGTGCCAGAGCAACTCCACGTGTCTCACTCTGGAGATGTCATATACAGTTAGACACCCTCAGGGCTGTGCTCTTCTGCATTACAGCAGGTACAGCATTTGTCTGTGAATGTAGTTTTACAAAAGTGCATAGAAATATCTTTCTGTGTTATTATTTTCTAACCTATTCGCATTTTAAATAATAATAATTATTTATATATATATATAAAAACTGCAAGAAAATACAATGTGAATAACGGAGATTTATGTTCATGTTTTGTTTGTGTCTGGCAGCATCCCAAGATAAGCAAATGTGTCCATTTACTTGTTCTTGTAAAACGACTATCACTATCACTATCTCAACAAAAAAACTAAAACATTCTTTGTCCTCCTTGTTGTGAAGCCAGATTCATTACTCCTCTCTCTGGAGAATGATAGACAATCTGCCACAAGACTTTCATCACTGTGATGTTATAAATGGTCCGCTTAGAATGAAAATTAGAGAGACGCACAACCTTATCTGAACTTTTCTCAGTATGATTGCTATTAGCTGCTACACACCATTTCACACAATTTTCCTTTCAGTTTTGTCATTGTACTTTTGCTTTCTCCGTTTCTTGATGTATTTAACAGATTGTAATCTGCCACTCGGTGATGAGGCTCAACGTTCTTACTACAAACCTGAAAACAACATTAAAAAAAAAAAAAGAAATCATCAGATGTTTTATTTTGGTTTGTTTTTGTACATCACCTTCTCTGACCAGCACTACTGCCTGTAACATGGCCCCAGTGTCCCATTGGTTTGTGTTCTGAACGAGCCCTTAGGTACTTCAATGAAACTGTACATGAACTAATAATAATAAGCTCGATTAGACTTTTACATGATTTGGCTCACAAAACAGGTGGAGAAGTAATGAATGATAATCATGGAGACAGCACTGAACAGACTTTGGCAGACATCCCCCCCTTTACCCTCTCAAGTACACACACAGACTTTGATTACATATAAGAATAGTCGCCACCATCATCATCATTAAAAACATATGTTCTGTTTTCAGGGAGATTAAGCACCTTCAAAGCCTCTGCCAATAGTGCAACTGAGAGGGTTTGGTTTACAGGGGAAGCTAAGCTGTAGTTTACAGTTAATAATACTCATAATAATATTAATAACAACAACAATAATAATAGTTCTGCATAGGTAATCATCACGGTACAAACAAAGTACAAAACAAAATAGATTAAGACTATGATCAATAAAAAATATCTTCTTTCAAATATATTAAGTAGGACTTTTAGGCTGGCCTAGCAAGAAGATCTTGAGTCAGGGGTCTTGGGGTCTTGATGCCCTGATACAGCTACCCCCTCTGTTGTTTTTAGGCACCTGTTTGTTGTAACGGGCTGTGCAAAGAAAATCTGACTCCCATTGCACAGCACTCTGCTATGCTCCAGGTGTGTAGCATGTTGGGGGTACAAGCCCAGGTCATATTGTTACCACACAGCCCTACACCAGAGCCATGACTATGAGCAGAAGTTCAAGCTTATTATTGATCTGCTGACGATGGGTCAGTGTTTGTTTTTGGTAAGAAGCACTCAGTAGGACAGGGGCCCTGGCAGAGTTCTGCGGACAATTTGTGAAACCTTATACTAGAGCCACCTTGCTGTGCAATGGGAGTCCCGTTGGCTGGCCCCTATCGGTGGGTTCAGTCCAACTACCTTCCTAACAGAAAGAGCAATGCATGAGGGGGTTCAGCAACCTGGTGGAAGGCCAAGCGTTGTGTCTCTCTTCTCTAACAACGCACACAATCAGACCAATAAGGGAACTCAAACAATAAAAGCTCAGCGAAGTCACCTCCCTTGTCAAGCCAGCCAAGAGGGAAAGGCAAATGAACGCACCAACAAATGCAAGGAACGAACAAAGCGAATGAAAAAATAACATTCAATTAAAAAAAAATTAAACATGAAACTCTGCGCCCGAGGAAAGCCAGATGAGACCTATTTAAAAAAAAGAAGAAAAAGAAAACATATATATTTATATATATACACTCACCTAAAGGATTATTAGGAACACCATACTAATACTGTGTTTGACCCCCTTTCGCCTTCAGAACTGCCTTAATTCTACGTGGCATGGATTCAACAAGGTGCTGAAAGCATTCTTTAGAAATGTTGGCCCATATTGATAGGATAGCATCTTGCAGTTGATGGAGATTTGTGGGATGCACATCCAGGGCACGAAGCTCCCGTTCCACCACATCCCAAAGATGCTCTATTGGGTTGAGATCTGGTGACTGTGGGGGCCAGTTTAGTAAAGTGAACTCATTGTCATGTTCAAGAAACCAATTTGAAATGATTCGACCTTTGTGACATGGTGCATTATCCTGCTGGAAGTAGCCATGATGGATCCATGTTCTCATTCTGTTTACGCCAAATTCTGACTCTACCATCTGAATGTCTCAACAGAAATCGAGACTCATCAGACCAGGCAACATTTTTCCAGTCTTCAACTGTCCAATTTTGGTGAGCTTGTGCAAATTGTAGC
This sequence comes from Amia ocellicauda, assembly GCF_036373705.1. Taxonomy (NCBI): domain Eukaryota; kingdom Metazoa; phylum Chordata; class Actinopteri; order Amiiformes; family Amiidae; genus Amia; species Amia ocellicauda. The sequence continues at coordinate 26,248,342 of NC_089860.1, forward strand.
CTCTTTTTCCTATCTGTAGTGGAGATGAGTGGTACCCGGTGGGGTCTTCTGCTGTTGTAGCCCATCCGCCTCAAGGTTGTACGTGTTGTGGCTTCACAAATGCTTTGCTGCATACCTCGGTTCAGGAGATTGTCTTGACCAGGACCACACCCCTAAATGCATTGAAGCAACTGCCATGTGATTGGTTGGTTAGATAATTGCATTAATGAGAAATTGAACAGGTGTTCCTAATAATCCTTTAGGTGAGTGTATACAGCTCTGGAATAAAATAAGTGACCACTGCAAAATTATCAGTTTCTCTGGTTTTACTATTTATAGGTATGTGTTTGGGAAAATGAACATTTTTGTTTTATTCTATAAACTACTTACAACATTTCTCCCAAATTTCAAATAAAATATGAATGGAATGGAATGGCTGCCATACATGTAGAGATGCTGATTTAAGAAAAATTTGCAGTGGTCTCTTAATTTTTCCAGAGCTGTATATTGAAATAAAAAAATATATATTATTATAATATTAATAATAATAATAACAAATCAAAATGTAATTAAATGAAATAAAAAATGACTGCAGAAAGTGAAATCTTTGGATTGGGAGTCCTGAGATTTTGCATTATTGCTGAAGTCCTGAATCCAGGTGCTGAGTCTGGCTGTGGTCTGTGTGGTCGATGTGTGGTCCTGGCTGTGGGCTTGTCATGGGCATTGGTCAAGGTGACCCCTCGGTGTCCGCAGCCCTATTTCCTGTGGTGGTGATGGTGGTGGTGCATGTCTTCCATGGTGACACGTCCCCACACCCCGATGACAAAGGTCTCGATCTCGCACTCGTTCTCCCCGCGTGCGATCTTGAAGAAGCCGCCCTCGCCCCATGCCTTGCCCCACGAGTTGGCAGCAATCTGCACCAATACAGGACGGTTAAAAAATAAAAAACAAAAACAAAAAAGGAAACAGGGAAAAAGGATACGAAAAAAGGCAAGCCAGTAGTGGCGACACTAATTTGTAGACTATAGGGGATGTTGTCAAAGCATTGTAAAATAATGTTACAAAAAGACATGTATATGAGCACATTCAAGAGAAGCAACATTCACAAAGAAGCTGAAGGAAGGGGGACACAATATACTATGTATGTGGTGTCACAATCAGGGGACAGGAGTGATGCCATGACCTCAGGGGTCAGGCATCTCTGCACCATTTTTCTGAAGTCATCTTTGTTAGAAGCGAAACACAACCAAACTACAACCTCACACAGCACTGAGGGTGGGGGTGGGGGGGTGCAGCGCAGTGACGATGATTCGTGTCAGCACACGTGTGTGTGTGTGTGTGTCGGGGGACGGCAGGTGGCGAGTGTGTCGTCTCCTTACCCAGTACTTCCGTGTGTTGCCGCTGTACGTCCTCTCCTCTCCCCACCTGCAACAACAGCAGCACCACAGCACAGCATTAACCACAACACTCTTGATTTCTCTTCATTTTTTCTGCTGATTGCCAGCAGTTACCAACACACAACACACAAAACACATCATACGACACACAACACAGAAACATGCACTGGCCCCCCAGTCATTTCCTTCACTTGGCTGAGGAAGGAAACTGTGGCTCCCCAGCCCTTCCACTCAATCCTCAGGGTGTGTTATGTATGCAGGATAGCTCTGACAATAATTCAGCAAAACCACAGCCCCCCCATTCCCCTCTGCTCAGGTCTCTCTGTGGACATTCATTTCTCTCCGTCTCTGTCTGTCTGTCCTCATCTCTCCTTAGAAGGTCCCCCCCCAACCCAACCCTCTCCCCTCATCTCACCCCACACAGTCTCTCTCTCTCTCTCTCTCTTTCTCTAGTATGGAATCTCTGATCACTACCACAGACAATGGCGCTTCCAGTACAATGGTTTTCAATGGACTTTCCAATAACATTCCCAGGCCCAGACGGGACAGGAAGGGGGGGAGTGGGGAGAGGGGATTTTCTCTGTACAAACAGCTCTGGTGCAGCTGCTCCCCCCTCCCTCTCTTACACCCTCCCCCCAACTGAAAGATTAACAGATCCTGTACTGTATTGGCAGAGTCCAGAGTGGCGAAAGAAGCGTGGAGTCAGCGAGCAAGGGATATGGGGCAATACAAATTTGACATCCGCGCCTGCTGCATGCTGCGTACACAACGCCCCCACATGTCCGCTGCAGCACCGCCACCACCCCCCACCCCCTTGGACCGTCCACACACCTGTCTGTCTGATACAGAGGTCTCCCTCACACCTCCAGGGCCACCTGTCTGTCTATCTCACTGGATCTGTGGTCTGTGTTTCTCAAACTATCTCCTGTGTGTGTGTGTGTGTGTGTATGCATCTCCTTTTCGGAAGAAGGGAGGAGGAGAAAAGGTGGGGAGCCTGTTGGGCAATCCAGGTGTGCTGTCTGCATTCCTGAGGCCGACTCTCTGTCTCATGTCTCTGTCTTGCTCTCTCTCCTCTCTCTCTGTTTCCCTCAGTGTCTTTTTTTCCCTCTCTCTCTCTCTCACACTCTCTCTCTCCCTCTGTCTCTGTCTCTGTCTCTGTCTCTCTCTCTCTGGGGCCCGCTGCTCTTAGAGGAGCCCAGACCTCTTTATTGGAAGCATACTGAAACAGGGTGGCAGGGCTGTGGAGGCTGCAGCGATGGTAAAGATGTAATTAGGGAAAACATTGCAGAGAACCACAGAAACTCTCTATCACAATTATGGGTCTGTGCTGACATACATCCTCTGTGTGTGTGTGTGTGTGTGTGTGTGTGCAAAGTGTGGTCTCACCATATACACAACCCGGGGGTGAAGGGCGGGTGTTAGAGGGTTGCAACACTTCTGAAAAAGCAACTGACCCCTCCCCCCCAGGCCCCATGTACACAGACACACTACAGTTTTCACAATCATTTACACATTGAAACTGGTAGTTTAGGTACCAAAAGAAAGACTATTTCAACAAAACCATCAACATTATTATCCTGTATTCACACAAATTTCAGAACTGTTTTTGCTAAACCCGACCCACAGTTCTCTTCATAAAGCACAAGCTTCACCAGTGACACCTCGTGCGTTCATGTAGAAAGCACTGCCATTCAATATATCAAACTCCAATCACTAAAACTCAACACTATTAACACACTGCCCTCAAGGTGCAAACACTATTAAACTGAATTGTTCTGTTGAACTTTGGCATGAATGAAAGGACCACAGGTGAGCTCACCTGTGTTTTGCACCATCACTCTTTGTGCAGCCATCAACCACCATGCCTCCCTTGCCCATATAACACAGATCATCTGGTCAGATTGAGTGATGGTCTACAGGATGTTCTATTCCAACAGGAGCAAAGGGAGGCAGGACGGCCAGAGCAGGGACAATGTCAGTTTCCAACACGCTGCTCTGGTCTGTAACTGATTAATTGACAACCCAACAGTCTCTAATCTGTTTCTTCCACCCTGTTCACCATTTTTCTTAGCATGGTGGTGGAAAGTCTATGATTGAAATCCTTATCAATGGGAAAACCTTCTCAAGGCTATGATGGAGACTTGTGGGGACATAGTCCTGTCAGGGGTGGATTTGGCATATCAGGGGGTATTGCCATCAACTGTCTGCCCACAGAAAACATTGCCTCTGATGTAGACAAAAACCTCTGACCTGACCTGGCCAGAGACGGGATGTTGATGCAAAATAAACATTTTCTTTTTCCATTCTTTACCTACAATGAGTATATCTTCTCTTACTTTAGTTGAAGTATTATTACTTGGGCTACTTCCCAACTCCTCAACTTTTCTTGACTGCTAGCAAATTCAGTTGAAATTCTGAAAATAACACTTTGGAAATTCTTGTTTGTACACTTGAGCATATTCTCTAACAAAAAAGACACACATTATAGTAGCATGCTGTTTGCAAAGTGCAATATTTATATTGGTAATACTGAAAAAGCATATTTTATAATAGTGTTTTTCATTGCTCTCACTTTGTGTAATCGGTATTCAGTAGGGTCTATTTTTTTAATGGCTGTTGTGTGCCATTTGAAGGCAGAGTTTCATTCAAATGGAAGATATATCTACACCCTCACCCTGTGATCCTGACAGAGTGCGTGCCATGTCTGCGAAACTGCGGGGGTTTGCCATCGCTGATCGGTGTGTGCCGATAAATGCCACTCTGGTAGACAAAGAAATCCTCATGCACCTCCAGGATCGCTGCAGAGGAAAGAGAGGGAGGTAGAGAGGGAGAGAGAGAAGGAGTAAGAGTGAGAAAAAGAGAGGGAGGGGGAGAGAAAGAGAGAGACAAACATTTTTAGAAAAGCAAGCAGGGCACAGAGTTACTACAGCCTGTCCCTGGATATCACAGTTTGAATGTGGAAAGGTCACAGGTCACCCATTTTGGCAGCTCATTAAACCTGACAAGAGAATGCATGCTCGCCTGTTACCTGAGGCACAGGCAGGCAGGGGGAGGGTCAGGGGTCAGTGGCTGTGTTGTATAAGGTCTATCCATTGGACAGCACACTTGCCCTTCAGGGAAAGTTTGCAGTTTATCATTCACTCTGACCTCAGAACATGTCATAGAGGAAGAGAGAGAGAGAGGGAAAAGAGCAGAGAACGTGATAATTAAGTCTTGGTGGTCAGCCTGAGGTAATGGGGGTTGGCCCCAGAGGTTAATACCAACCATAGGGGGATAGACAGAGATGGATGGTTGGGAGAATAAGGAGAAGAAGTGAGAGAGTGAGAGATTGAGAAAGAGTGAGAGAGCAATAGAGGGATGGCTGTGACCCTTAAGCAGTTAAGTCAGCTCCCTGACAGAGGATGAGGATGACATCACAGAAACCTGCAAGAGTTCAGCTCCAGTGAGCAGCCAGGATGACATCACTCTCTGGGTTCCAGAACCTGTACTGCAATACTTTACTATACTACACTACACTGCACTACAATACTTTACTATACTACACTGCACTATCCTACTTTACTATACCACATTGTAAATGATACATATGTCCATACTGATCACAGTGGATATGTACCTTGCACTGGCCCATTCTCCATGATCTCCTTCATGATTTCTTTCTCCTGTTCAAGCAAATACAACACAGAAAGAGGAAAAAATGTTAGTGTTTCTTGCATACTGCTGGCATTGTGTGTGTGTGTGTGTGTGAGAGAGAGAGAGAGAGAGTTGCTTTGCTTTTAATAAACCCCTGAAATTCCTGCACCTATGGAGACACAGTGGCCTTGGAACGGTCCAGTGTACCCCCCCTGTTGATCCTGTAGCTCTGTAGCTGTGCTTTCAATTATTTGCTGTGCTGGAGGTGTGAGAAATCGCATGCTGGCGGTAATGGGAATGATGCACTGCTACAGCGCCAGAGACCTCTGTATCAGGGTAGGGTATGCTCGAAAACTGCTTAGTAACTGTTCTTATATTGTTTAGGTGCTCTATTACTTGCCACAAAGCAAGACATAAGACAAATACCCAAATAACTTCATACCTGATTAAACATTAATATACATTCCATATTTATCTATGTGTGTGTCTGTATACCTTTATGCGTGTGTGTGTGTAAGCGTGTACTTGTGTGTATGTGTGTACAGAAAGCACACGTACGTTAGAGGATAGCCTGTAGGGGGGTGTGGACTGGTAGATGTCGTTGCTGGAGGCCTGGCTGTTGGGGCAGTGGGCGGTTGCCTGCCGTTTCCCCCGGCCCACTGAGCGGCTTTGCATCATGCACTGACTGGAGGGGGTGGTTGACCCCGACTGGGGGGGCGAGAACGGATAACACTCCTCTGTCACCACACTGAGGAGAGAGAGGGATGGGGCACAGGGAAAGGGAGAGAGGAGAGAGAGATGTTAATGAAGCAGGATTCCTCAGATCCTGCAGGGAAGCATCTGCTAGGCTGCCAGCAGGTGATCAGACGGGCAGGAGGTTTCGATGTTGTCCCGTTCTAATGCTCTCAAGTTCTACGGCTCTGAAGATCAGAAGCTCTAATGTTCCGATGTTCTTAGGATCTGTAAGTTAAATCATGGCAGACAATACCTCCTGCCTCCTGCTCCCCCGCACTGTTCCTGCAGATGCCTCTTCTTCTTCTCGCATTTCCTTCAATTACCTCCCTTTATCTGTTTGTGCACCAAGAGAGTTTCTGCCGGAAAGCTGTTATATAGTTATGACTTCATGTTACTTGCTATAATGTGTGGCTCACGGCAGTTTTGTTTTTGTAGTGTTTTATTGATGTTGCAAATGCTGTGTGGTCGTAGAACAGCAAACATCAATTTTTGATTAAAGTTTGAATGATGGCATCTGGTAAATGGCTTTGCGATAATGCTCTGTTGACATCTTGCCCTGCTGTTGTTCGGAAGCTCTGATGTTCTGATCTTGTGTTCCAATGTTCTAATGTTCCGAGGTGTCTCAGTGAAGCGGTTCTTACCCGCGTCTGCGCAAGAACCACCAGGCCCCATCGATGCGCCCCCCTGCACAGCCCCCCTGGTTCCGTGTATCACAGGAGATGAGGTTCTGGGGTGACAACTGGGGTGTCATGTGACCCATGGACTGAATGGAGATACGGTCCGATGCCACGGCTGTTGGGGAGAGAGAGAGGGAAAGAAAGAAAATTAGGATGATTATACACCATATTACTGTGCGTGTCTTTGTATATCTGTCTGTGTGTGTATACTGTATGTATAAATGTGTGCCGTGTGTGTGTGTCAGTATATGCCGTGTCAGTGTTAGTATTTGTCAGTGTCAGTGTGTGTGTCACTATGTGTGTGTCTGTCAGTGTTAGTGTGTGTGTGTGTCAGTGTGTTCGTGTGTGCATGTCAATGTTAGTATCAGTGTGTGCCTGTCAGTATTACCCGCAGTAGAGAAAGCCCAGGAGGCAGCACAATTGCCTTGGTCCAGTGGCTCGTGGATCTTCCCTGGCCACTTCTCCACTGCGTTAAAGTAGGGGGGCAGGTAGTCTGTGCTGTCCATGTTCATCTGAGGGGTACAGGAGGACAGCACTGCCTTAATATCAACACAGGGGCCCCAGTCTTGTCCTTGCAGCCCCCCTCCCCCTCCAGCCCACATACACACTCTGTATTCTGATTTTTTATTCCAGCTGAGCTCTGGTTTCCTTAATAAATACTTAATTGGACTTAAATAGCTTATTGGATTTTTGATATTATTATTATTATTATTATTATTATTATTATTATTATTATTATTATTATTATTATTATTATTATTATTAGTAGTAGTAGTATTATTATTATAATAGATAAGTTCAGCTCAAGTTTATTTGTTTGACAGGAGCAAAGCTGGAACTGCAGCTCTGAAAGTCTTTGTTTATATATTTTTTAATTGTGCAAAATGAGAATCAAAAGAAAAATATATGAGAGAAAACTGTCTCACTTGCAGCCCCACCCATCCCTGCTGCTCTCCCCACCTGCCTTTCACTCACCTCCTACACTTCAGTGCCCAATGTATTGTGCCTGCATACAGGTCTCTACCTAGAGCTGTCTGAACAGGCCAACTAGCAAGAAAACTAAAAAGAAAACTAGAAATAAAAAAAGTGCAGACTGCAGACAGCGCTCGTGATCTGGATGACACAGCTCTCCATCATTAGCTCCAGATTAAAGATTAATCTCTCTGTGCAACCAGAACTTTTTGTCTTTTGGGCATGCGTCTTATTCTTCACTGCACACTGTCAGTCAACTCTTGCCCAGTGTTTATCTCTGCCCTGCACACATGCCAAGGGGACAGACAGTCAGACAGACAGATAATCTAACTGGTGTGCAAATGTATGTGACAGTCCTGAGAGTCTGACAGACAGGTGACAAGTGAAAAGATTTGACTGACCTGAGGGGAGGGCAGGCTAAAATAGTGACTAGCTGACATATTGAGAAACCGAAGAGCGATGGACAGAGAGAGAGAGAGACACAAGTAAAAAACTGAAAGAAGTCAAAAGGAGCAATGGAATGACAGACTATCGAAGAAGCTGACAAATTGCCCGACAGACAAGACAGAAGATCAGAAAGAGTGAAACAATATCAGACAGAGACCAACAGGGACAGTTAGACAGAGAAAGACAAGAAAGAAAAGGAGACAGACAGAGACAGCATATCAGACGGACAGATGGTGGACAGAGGGGCACTCACCTTCATCTCGTTCATGTTGATGACGGCCCGGGGCGGGTGCTGTGTGCCCAGTCTGTAGCGGAGCCCCTCCTCTAGGGTCATCCCCCAGAACTGACTATAGTTACCTGCATGCCAGCTGGCAGGATAGATAGGAAGGGGGGGAGCAGTGAGAACACAGGCTGTGTGTTTGTGTGTCCACAGAAAACAAATACTGTACTAGGTTTTTGGAGAGACAATATAAATACAACTATAAATAAATATATTTTTTAAAAGTTATTTCATTTGTATTAAATTTTATACTATTATTACTTTGCCCAGACACATTCTTGTGTGAATAGCAGGCCATATAGGTGTACTTTGATATCAATGTAACTAATCAACTAAAAAACTGAGTAAACAGACAGACCAACAGGCAGAGACAGACAGACAGACAGACAGACAGACAGACAGCACCAGTCTCCCTGGCAATGTCCGGCCTTGGGCCCTCACCCGTGGTCTGCCCTGTTGATGGCGTGGATCATGTCTGGCTCGATCAGGCAGGCATGCTGCTCACACTGCCACTGACCCTGCCTGCCACAGGTACTGCAGAGAGAGGGGGGGGAGGGAAAGAGTGATTATTTCAGATATAATTATTGTTATACATTACTCTGGCTGCGGCAGAAGCAGAGAGGGAGGGATGGAGAGGTAGATCAGCTGAGCTCTGGCTCCACAGGTTTTCACAGGTTTTCATAGACCACAGAGACAGTCTCAGCTGCTCAGACTGGGAGGCACGGGCCGGCTCACTGTTATGGACCCTGCAGCTGTTATTTGGCAGGGACACGGCAGGAGGGAATGTCTCCCTGCCACACAGACAGCCTTTTATGGAGGTGAAATGTAGAAAAACTCCATTTTTAGGCATAGGAACAGGGAGCTGAAAAGGGAAGCCTGGCAGTGCTGATATACAGGGCAATTGCACATTGTTACAGAATAAATATATATATATGTGTGTGTGTGTGTTTCTATATGTGTCAAAAAATATATATATAATAATACAAATAAACAATTTAAAATTAGAGCTTTATCTTTCTGAAGAGTCACTTAACTGCCAGCAACCTGTCAAGTTTGGGGGCCAGCTGTCAGTGCAGAGACCCAGAGGAAGGAGTCAGGATAAGACTCTAGTGCCCCACATTGACCCTTCCTCTTATCTCACTTCCCTGTGTGTGTGAGGATGTACAAAAATAATAACATCAATAACAGTAATGAGATGCTGTAGACTGAAAGAAAAGTGGAACCATCTTGGGCAGGACCTCATCTAGCAATGGATTGAAATATGATGAAGGTATATAGTATATCATTAAATATAATGAAAATACTCTGTGCACTCTGTGTTACACTGCCCATCTGAGTCCGGCTCACTTTCTGATGGTTGTTACACACAGAGGGACGCGGGCTGAGTGTGGGACAGTGTGGCAGGGCTGATGGCTGCGGCAGAGTGTCAGGAGAAGAGACACGAGGAACTGAGCTGAAACAGACCCACTGACACTCTCGACAGATAGAAACCTACAGAGTGCCAGCCTACAGCGAGCGCCACCATCACAGAGACACTGCAGTCACAGACAGACTGCAATATCTGCTCCCCCCCCCAAAACAAACACACACATACATGTCAGCTCATGGTCTCCCAGAAGAATGATCGCAACTCCCTGACATATCGTTAGCTCCACACGGAGAGAACTCAATTATATTTGCAGTTCATTTCAGGAGCTCCCCGGGGCACTCCTCTGATAAGTTACTCAGAACTGCAGTGACATCCGGCAGGAAATATTGCCTTTTTACTTTTTATGTACTTACTTACTTATACTTTATTATGTGTACTTTTCTGTGCTCAGGGATTGCAGCCCAGCCCAGTCCAGCCAATGTCAGCACAGAGAATTACACTTTACACTTCCCCACCTTATCTCTGCACACAGACTCTACTCGCACAACTCAACCGCACTCACACAACACAATTGCACAAGCACAACACAACCACACACACACAACACAACCATATTCTCATAACACAGCCACACAAACACACAACACAATCACACACTCATAACAGAGCTACACACACACAACACAACTACACAAGCACGACAAACCCCATGAAACTGACATAGTGTACAGCTCCTGTGCAGACCCTGTGCAGTCTTTCCATCTTTTTTGTTTATTTTATTAATATATATATTAATATATATATATATATATATATATATATATATATATATATATATATATATATATATATAACTCAAAAGTAGTGATTTTATGTGTTTGTCTGAGAGGTTTTTAGCCCTCGAGACCCCAGGTCCTTTATAATTCAGCTCCATTCATCGATCAGCTCAATCCATAAATACCGTGGACAGCAGGGTCTGGCCCTAGTACAGACCAGGTGCTGCAGTGTGGTACACACACAGGAGTTCCCAGACAACAAGCACAACACTGACGTATACAAAACAGCATCTATCTATCTATCTGTCTATCTACCTGTAAGTCCATATATGACTCTCTCTCTCTGTCTCTCTCAGCGTGTCTCTCCAGTTTCCTGCGGAGTGGGAGAGCTCCGGTGCTTTGTTGTTAAAAATAGCTGCAAATACATGCAAGGGCCTGGGATGGGATTAGGTGTTAAACTCCCAAATACCTCTGTAAACACAAGCACTGAGTCATGAGAACCCCCACCCAGGAATAAAAAACATTAAAAAAAACGACACAAGTAGAAGTAGAAGAAAAAAAAAAGATCTAAGTTCCATCTCTCCCTCTTTCCCTCTTCTGAAACTTCAATGTATGTACAAAGTGCTCTCTTTCAGCTGCAGATGAGAGGGCCGCCCACAGGACCGAGAGTGGTCCGGGTTGAGCAGATGAAGGTGTAGGATTACCTCCCTCCACCAGCTCACGTTGCTGCTAAAACCTCCTGTTTTTCTTTCATTTCTGGCAGCTTATCACCTTCCCCTAGCCCTCCCTCCTCCCCTGCCGGTCACGAGGCACTGTGATCTGTGGCTATCGCCTGGACCCCACAACCCCAATTATGGTGAAGTGCAGGTTGACTGGAAATGTTGCAGTAGCAGCAGAAATCACCAGGGAGAGAGAGACAGTCCAGCACATTCTGCACAGACTACTCCATCTCACTGCAGAGGTCAAAGTCCAAAGGTTGAGTTTAAGTCCGACTAAGACTTAAGTCTAGTTCTGCATATCTATTTGTTTTGCTGTTGTTTTTGTCAGAATTGTCACCAAAAGAGAAAGAATTAAAGGGAGAGTGAGAGTAAGCCAAAGAAATAGAGACAGAGAGAAAAGGGAGAGACAGATAAAGAAAAAAGAAAAACAAGTGAAAGAGAATAAAATAGAGAGAGAGTGTGTGAGAGAGAGAGAAAGCGAGAGAGAGAGAGATTAGCTTACCACAAGTTGCAGTTTTCCTTGTAAGTGGCCCCAGGGTGGAATCTGTGTCCATTCCATTCACAGCTTCCTGGAGACAAGAAAGAGAGGAAAATAAGAATAAAAATCACAGAGCATCGCTCACCTGAAACAGAGGACACCTGTCTGACAACACACCTGCATGAGGGCTCTGAAGTGCAGAACGAAAACCTACTGTCATCTAATGCAGAGAGAAAACCAGCAATTACTAGAATTATTATTGGTTTTGCATTGTGGATTGTGATGAAGATGAAGAAGACGAGAATTGTCATTATTAGCGTCATCATCCTGGAAGTAAACAGAACAGAGCAGGGGAGAGTGCGACAGCAGTGCGGATCTGGCTGCGGAGTGGGAAAAGCACAGGGCAGAGGGAGTAGAAAGTATTGGGCAGCTGGCAGTGGATAGTGGAGAGTGGACAGTGGACAATGGACAGCAGGTAGTGGACAGCAGGCAGTGGGCAGTGGGCAGCAGCTACAGGGTTAACCATCAGCTCCCTGGGACACAGGGATATTGGGAGGCTGAGCTCTGCTAATCCCAGCCAGGAATGTTGTGCAGCACTGCGGGCAACGTGAGTCCCCCCCCATAACCCCACCCCCTCTTCAGCCCAACCAGCTCCCCTGGACACAGGCAGGTCCTATTAACCAGGAATTACAGGATCTTTTTTGGACCGGTCACAACTGGCTTACTGCACCAACACTCACATGAAACTCATACACAAACACACTCACACACACACACACACTCAAATACACTGAGATATATACACACACACACTCACTCTCTTTCTCTCACACACACATACTCACACTCATTTACAGAAGAAGAGACAAGGAATAATGTATACCAGCCAATAACTACCACTACTACTACCACTACTACTACTACTACTACTAATAATAATAATAATAATAATAGAAACATTAATAAAGATAATAAATTAGTCAAGTTTTAAATATAGACACTGACTAGAGGACAGCTGAGCGGGAGAGTGGGGGCACGGCTGCACATAGGGCACAGGTGGGCAGTGGGGACGGTGGGAGGGTGAGAGAGCAGAGCGCAGGCCCACATCTCTGCACTCCCCTGCCGGGACGCCCAGGTGGCACTCTGTCAGTCACACACCTGGCCGCCAGCCAGTACCACCCTGCTCCGACAGCACAGCATGCTAATGAGCACATACCTGCGCTGACCTCTCCCTGACCTCACACATGGAGCCCCTATCCCCCCCTCCTCTCTTCCGCCCACCTCTCACTCTCTCTTTCATGTTGCACTGCATTGCACACATTCCTTCTCTGCCACCATTCAGACAATCCCCTCTTAACAGGAGCGCCTCCCCCGCTGCCCTCTCTCTTTTCCTTAATGAAAAGCTCACTGCCCGCTTCTAGGTTTGGCACTTTTAATTCCCTCTCAATGAACTCTGGCAGATGTGTTGTTTGAACTAGTTTGTGCGCTGTGCTACATGTCCTGCACCTGTACTGGACTGTAGTGTGCACGTTGTGCTGTATGTACTGTACACTGTATACTGTATGTACTGTACTGTAGTGTGCAGTTCAGTGTGCACTGTACTGCAGTGTGCTGTTTCTGGTGCTATACTTACTCCCGAACTTGGGGGGCTCAATGCCCAGGCAGTGACCCCAGAAGTCAGGGCAGCAGTCGGCCACTGTGCGGTTGCAGAACAAGTCGCAGTAGCAAATGGTGTCCAGGTAGGGCACGGTGCACTGGTCATCTCGCCCGGCGCAGCAGCCACCCCGTTGCAGGCAGTACGAGCCATAGGGGTCCCGGATGCCCCCCCGGTGCAGTGGGTTGTTCAGCTGCCGACGGCTCCGAACCCTGCGCCCCTCAACACCCTCCCCGGTCAACAGGAAGAGCCCCAGGGCACAGCACAGCAACAGTACTGGAGTGTGCATGCTGTGCTTGTTTGTGGGTGTGCTTGTTGGTGATTCAGCTGGGAGACTGGCCTGTTAAAACACACAGACAGAGAGAGAGGCAGTGATTTTATTCAAGGGAAAACCTTACATCGATAATACCTGTTCACTGCGAATGGATTATTTATTTTTGGTTTTGGTTTTGATATGCAACAGGTTCCTCTACGACTGCTGGATTGTCTGCACATTCTTCTCAGGTACACAAATAAATCCATAAATAAATAAATAAACAACGTAAATGAAGGCAGGACGGGTATGTCTTCTTCAGTGTAGCGTGAAGCGCATAAAATGGAAAACAAGATGGAAACCCACTCAGACACTGACAAGCCGTTTCGTAAAGGAGGAGGCTGTAATGCAGCAAGGGCAGGAGGAGCAGCGTGGAGTAATGGCTTCAATCACAAGTTGGGGACATTGCTGTTGTACCTTGAGCAAGGTACTGTATCTAGATTGCTAGATAAAATAATGTGATCTATTGTACCAATTGCAAGTCACCCTGGATAAGGGTGTCTGTTTAGAAATGTAATAAAAATCTAGAGTAACAATGGAATGACATAATAACAGTGCTTTTAAAAGTATATTGGAAGAAGTCCAGTAGTACTGGCAGTAGTAGCAGACGAGTGCCTCGGACAGCTGCAGATTGATGGTCCGGTATGGGACCTGGGACAGCTGGGGCTCCACGCTCAAGCCGGGATTCTGTTGTGAGGTTGATGGAAAGGTAAGAGTCTCCTTCGAAAAAATACCTCACAGAGGAAGGAGGCAGGGAAGCTCAGAGTACAGTAAGTTTCTCCTTTAATAGTCTATCTGAAAGTGGAAAAGCAAAATCGAGGGGGAAATTGCCACACGTTCTCTGTGACTGTTGTCACTGCCCTGACTCAACTGAGCTGACCCCTCTCAGCTTTCCTCTGTCTCAGTCTGTCTCTCTCTTTCTACTCACCTCATGTAAAACTGAAAGGTTTTGTTTCATTCTACAGCCCAACTCCCATTTCATTACTGCAGGAAGACTGAGGCCAGCAGTAGGACAAGCCGGGCTCCGCGTGGTGACCTCAGCTGTTTGACTCCAGTGATACCATGACTGCAGACGGCACTGCTGCCCCACCCACACACACACACACACACATACACACACACGCACACACATACACACTGCATCTCCGACTGTACCAGCGAAACGCACAAACAGAAAAACAAATAAAAGGAACAAACTGACCACTGACTGTCCTGAAAGCTGTGATGATGACTGACAACACATTTCTCAGGAACACTCCAGTGCCTAACCTTTAAGGCTACATTGAAGTCACAACAACAGCAACAACAGCAAACAGCAACAGCAGCAGAACCAACCACAACAAAATGAAATGGGAAAGAGTGCCTGCAGGATATAGATAGAAGGTTCCAAAAAAAAAGATTGTGTTGCATGAAGATTGTGTTTTGTGCTACAGGAGTTAAGCTGCCTCTGAAGAGAATACAAGGGGCTGCAATGCAATCTTGCCTTCATGTCCTCCAGGCTGCTAATTAATTCCTGCGTTTCATTGCTTCACAAGAAACACTATTTGTTCTGCTTATTTATTCATTTATTGATTGATTGATTGTATTTGTATTATTATTTGTATTATTTTGTATGCACACTGCTGCTCAGTGTGAGCCAGGGCTGATAAAATGCGAGACAGTTCTCGAGTTCCTGGTGGCGGAGTGTGGAATGCGGCGTGGCTGGCGTCCCGGCTGTCACCGTGCGTTTCTATTGTTCAGACAGACCGGTCACAATAGATCTCGCCTGATCTGAGCAGCGGAACCCTACAGAGTGTATGCCTGCATTCAAAGACACACACATAAACACACATACACACAGTCACGTCCTCACACATTCTTGCACTTTAAAGCACACACACAGGCTATGACTCTAACACAGTCACATATGCACACATAGTCACACAGACATGCTCTTACACACACATACACACACACACACACACACACACACACACACACACACACACATGTACATGCACACAGCCACACCTGCAGTCCAGTACTGGAGAGATCCTGTATTAAGCTAGTCCTCTAACTCAAACATCGCAGAGGTGACACAGCCAACCCTGAAAAGAGGCTTTCAGGGACAATCTCTTCACTTTTCTCTTTGCGCTTTATTTCAGAAATGTCAACAAGTAGGAGATGACAGTTTATAACAATGACAACTCAAAACTCTCATTTACACTAAAAAGTGCATTCATTATAATGATTCCTAAACTGAATACACGAATACCGGAAATCCAATCAATTGTATATTTAATAGATAAGCATAAGAAACTGATTTCAGCGTATTTGTATTTCCTTGAAAGCCTGCACACTAAAAGCTAACCAGCCAAGTGCCTGACACCAGGGTCAATGATACTTCAAGAAGTCTCCTGGGATCCATTATTTACTGTGCCAATGATCAAGTGATATTGGCTGAAGGGCCACATGGCACAGAAAACCTTCCTCCTGTTCTGACTCACAAGAACATACACACAATACAGCTTGATATAGATCTATCTATCTATATGACACATTAGGCACATATACACAGAGCAGAGAGACAGTGTTTCTAGAAAAATAACTTATTACAGAATATATTACAGACCAAACAACCAAAAAACTAAAACTAAAACACGACCAGCGATAAGAACTTGTGTGATAGGCACAGCAAATACACCTGCACAGGTAAAGGGAAAGTGAGAGAGAGGGAGAGGGAGAGAAACAGACAGAGAAATAAAGCAATTTGGAAAAAGTGTGTAAGTATCATCCTGACAGAGAGAAAGGGATAGAAGTAAAAAGTAGAGAAAGTAGTGTAAACTTTGTCATATCAATAAACGTGTCTTTAAAGATAGAGAGAGAGAGAGGGAGAGAGGGGGCATAGAATGGGAGACAGGGAGAACTTTCTTACCGGTCTCTGTTGTTCAGCTGTGGGCTGGGGAGTGGCTCTCTGTGAGGCGCAGTAATCCAGTGAGTGCCCAGGTGAGTGCCTGTGAGTGTGAGCCAGTCAACAGCCAAAGGTATAACACAGTGTCTGTCCGCACGTTGTCTCTCTTACGTGTCTGTCTGTCTGTCTGTCTGTCTCTCTCTCTCTCTCTCTCTCTCTCTCTCTCTCTCTCTCTCCAGTCTGTGCTGTCACACACTCAGAGGCTCCGCTATATACGGAGGCAGCTGGAGGAGGGTCTTTCACATAGGGCTGGCCCCCTGCCCACCCCTTCCCTCTCCCTCTCTCCTCTGCCTCGCACTCACACCTACCCTTTCATTCTCTCTCTCACTCTCACTCCTTTATTTTTTCCTGCCTTTAATGTTCAACTTTCTGCCTTTGTTAATGTGTACTAAAAGAACACACTCTCCCTCTTTC
Source organism: Amia ocellicauda (assembly GCF_036373705.1). Classification (NCBI taxonomy): domain Eukaryota; kingdom Metazoa; phylum Chordata; class Actinopteri; order Amiiformes; family Amiidae; genus Amia; species Amia ocellicauda. The sequence continues at coordinate 26,265,135 of NC_089860.1, forward strand.
CTCTCTCTCTGTATCACTATCTTACCTATTGTTTGTGCTACCCCCCCACTCTCTCTCTCTCACTCTCACTTTCCCTTTTACCTATATTCCTCTGTGTGTGTTTGTTTTGTTTCCCTTTTCACCATTGTTCTCTCCCAGCCTTCTCCTGGTGGGTGCACTTTTATTTTCGGCATTCAGAACGTTCCCGAAACATCCCTTCACTTCACTGCAGCCTCCCAGGGCCTTTCTAGTACAGATGTTTGTTCAGTTGTCCCAGTGTTGCAACTTTCATAATCTCTCAGACAAACAATAGAGGACCCCCCCCCCCCGTCCTGCTCTCACCCCTCCCTCTCTCGCTCTCTCTCACACCCCTCTCCTGAACCTGGGTAATGTTTAACTGCCTGAGCAAACACACTGCCCCCTTGTGGGTAAGTCACACAATAACACCTAGGTCTGGCCCAACCCAAGATTTTGACCTAGCTGGGAAATTAAAAAGTGAACAAGTCTGTTCCTGTATTTTTAAATTAAAGTATTTTTAAAAATTATAGTAGTAGTATAGTAGTAGAAAGTTGCCTGTGACCCCCATGAACCCTGAGAGGATAGAGGTGGGTACTTCGAGATTCTTGGGTTCTGATTTGGTGTGGTTCCCAGCCCTGGCTCCTGAATCGTGGCAGCTTGAACGGGAGGTCGGGGCAGGTCAGGGCCGGGGAGGGGACAGCAGGCTGCAGACGGTTTGTATTAATGTCACAGCAGAGCTCTCACTCCAGACCACTAATCTTCCAGCCAGAGCAGCAACAGTACAGCAGTCTAATACACTTACAATGCAAGTGACACCAAGTCAATACGGTCGATTACACACGATGGGGGGGGGGGGGCACAGCAGAGCTGAGCAGCAGAGCAAAGCTTCTATATAAATGCCAGACATGGCGCAGGACGGGCCCCAATGAAGTGTGATCGGCCGCAGGGTTTAATGAGCACCTGCCCGCACTGCAAGCCTTGCACATTAATGACTTCTCTGCACCTTTTACGACTTTCGATCAGAACCACTGTTTGGCCAGTAGGGGTTTTATTGAGTGGAAATGTCCTCCCCCAGGGGTTTGGGGGTCTGCAGAGGAAGGTCTCCCTTGAGGAAACACCAAGCACTAATTTATTATTTTATCAATAAATCAATCAATCCAGTAAATGAAATTGGATTTAAAAAAAAACTGCTGATGCCTACATCTCACATTTTAACATAATAATCAAAATCATAATAATGACAATGATGACATCCACACTATACAAATATTGGTAAGAGAACAACAATAATAACAGCGGTGCACAGATGCCTATCCCAGGCGCTGTGTGTGCAGGTGCTGTGCTCAGTGCAGCCTGCTCTCTTGCTCCAGCCTGCAGCCTGGAGGGCCACTGGATTTCAGCTAAGAGCAGTGCTGTTCCCACGGTGCTAAGGGCCATTTGGCACAGTGCAGCCATGAAAGCTCAGCACAGGACCTTCACTGTAACCAACACACTGTGGGTCACCAGCCTCCACACCCACACTGCACCACATGGCAGAATAACATGAGCACCCAATTTATATATATCTCACACAGGTCTTAATGGGAAGGAAAAGGCAGTAAGTGTGTTGCCAGAACATGCTATATATACTTAGTGATATCTGTGAGAGGGCACCGCAGTGCACACATCTATCTGCACACCCAGCTCCTCAGCACCTGTCTGCTCCACCTCACTCTCACCTGCGTCTCACGGTGTATTTGAACATGTGGCTTAACATCCAATTTGTATTGACTGTACAGCATTAGTTAACTTTGAGAACGAACAAACACACACACACACACACACACACACACACACACACACATTATATATATATATATATATATATATATATATATATATATATATATATATATTCTGTGTGTAAAACATGTAATTAATTTAACATTAAATAAATAAAAGCTCTTTATTGTAGCAATACAAAGCTAGAGACTCAGCGAGGAAAGTAAAGGCCTCAATACATCTGACCCCCAGACGCAGACTGTGCAGCGGCTCTGCCCTGGGAGCCCCACGGTCAATGACAGTATTGTTACACAGCTCAGAAGCCTGTTCTCTTCCCGTTTTAAATGTAATTATGGCAGCACAATTCCAGTTTCCCAAAATAGATGATAGATAATACATAAATAATAGAGCTTTAGATGCATAACACTGCAATGACAATACAGATAGGGTCACTTTGTGTGTGTGTGTGGGGGGGGGCAGACCTGACACAGCACTTGCTACTGTATCAAAGTGAGAAGAGCCCCAGTTTGTGCCAGTGGCCCTCTCAGTGACTGCCCCTTAAGCAGCAATTAGCATCTGAGTCAGCAGCGGGGCCCCTCACATGAGGTGACCCTGTCAGCAGAGGGCCCGGCGCTCTGGTGACTCACGGTGACGTGTCGCACTGCACTTGCCAGCATTGTGCAAGGACCCGCCGGGCTGCTGGGGGAAAGTTTCCTCGACGGGTTGAGCAATGTGTTATAAGCAGGAAGGGTCACCTGGTGCAGCAGTCAGAGGTGGGGTGTTGAAAGAGGCAGAAGCAGGAGGGGGGTTGGGGTTGGGGTGAAGTTTACAGTAAATGTGGAACAAGGTGAGACCTGCTCTCTCTCCTCTCCTCTTGTCCAAAGTGAAGTCAGTTCTGCCCGTGTGATTGCACGTGGTGTTGCCGTGGCAATGGATCGGCCCTGGGGCGGGGGCATGAAGAAGAAGGGGCCTGTTGTTCTGCCCCAGGGTTGTTCTCAGGGGGCACCGACCCTCACATCATCAGAGGGGAGAAGCGTGGGTGCGCTGTGGAAACATGCACAGATGATTCACAGTTGTGCACACTCACAGTACACAGCCACTTCCCAGTAACCCCAGCACATCACTGATGGGAACACACTGACACACCGGTGCACTTCTCTGCCCTGCAGACCGAGAGGCCACATACACCCACACTGCAAATAATCCAACTGTGACTCCAACTTTTATATGTGTATGTGTTTGTGATTAGGAATTTATGTATGAGTGTGTGTGCGTGGACATGTCCCTACATATGTGTGAGTGTATGTATGTCTGTATGTTTGTGTGTTTATTTGTATCTATCTATGTTTGTGTATGTTCGTATGTAAGTGTGTGTATGTTCATACACATATTGTGTGTGTTTGTTTGTACAGCATGTAATTAAACATGTAAATAAACTCATTTTCTATTTATTCCAGTCACTGTCAACCCTGAGCAGCAGCTCCAGACTCTCATGGTGGTTTCTCCAGCCACCACCCTCCCCCCTCAGACTCCAGTTACTCTAGACAAAACACTTTCGGGTTGGCGTACCTTGAGATAGCTTGTTTTGAAAGTGGGTTGTGATGTACAGCTATGCCATGCGGAATGTACTCCGTGTTTGATGGTTGTCTAACCCTAACCCCGGCTCTGTACAGAGGAGCAAAGCCCAGCAGGACAGTCAGCCTTCTTCTCAATCTCGTTTTCCCTCCCATTGTGTTTCAATGGGCAAACTCCCTGTCCACTGCAGAGAACAGCACTATTACCAGGCCACGGGCTACAGTGGGGGCTCCTGTTCACACACATAGCAAAACCACCCAACCCACAGCCCCTGCGGCTTGGAGCAGGAGCAAGAGGACACTCAGGAAACGACTCAGCAAGCCATCAGCATTTCCCTTTCCATCAGCACACTTGCGACATGGTGACCACACACATAGCCTTTAAATTACAGCATGAGAGCCTGAGCTCAGCAGTTCTGCTCTCTCTGTGACCTTCATCAACAGTCTCGCACACAGCAGCACCATACACACACATATATACACCGATCAGCCATAACATTATGACCACCTGCATAATATTGTGTAGGTCCCCCTTTTGCCGCCAAAACAGCCCTGACCCGTCGAGGCATGGACTCCACTAGACCTCTGAAGGTGTGCTGTGGTATCTGGCACCAAGACGTTAGCAGTAGATCCTGTAAGTCCAGTAAGTTGCGAGGTGGGCCTCCATGGATCGGACTTGTTTGTCCAGCACATCCCACAGATGCTCAATTGGATTGAGATCTGGGGAATTTGGAGGCCAAGTCAACACCTTGAACTCGTGATTCATCAGACCAGGCCACCTTCTTCCATTGCTCCGTGGTCCAGTTCTGATGCTCACGTGCCCATTGTAGGCGCTTTCAGCAGTGGACAGGGGTCAGCATGGGCACCCTGACTGGTCTGCGGCTACGCAGCCCCATACGCAACAAACTGCGACGCACTGTGTGTTCTGACACCTTTCTATCAGAACCAGCATTCACTTTTTCAGCAATTTGAGATACAGAAGCTCATCTGTTGGATCGGACCACACGGGCCAGCCTTCGCTCCCCACCTGCATCAATGAGCCTTGGCCGCCCACGACCCTGTCGCCAGTTGACTGCTTTTCCTTCCTTGGAGCACTTTTGATAGATACTGACCACTGCAGACCGGGAACAGCCCACAAGAGCTGCAGTTTTGGAGATGCTCTGACCCAGTCGTCTAGCCATCACAATTTGGCCCTTGTCAAAGTCGCTCAGATCCTTACGCTTGCCCGTTTTTCCTGCTTCTAACACATCAACTTTGAGGACAAAATGTTCACTTACTGCCTAATATATCCCACCCACTGACAGGTGCCATGATAACAAGATTATCAGTGTTATTCACTTCACCTGTCAGTGGTCATAATGTTATGGCTGATCGGTGTATACACTCACCTAAAGGATTATTAGGAACACCTGTTCAATTTCTCATTAATGCAATTATCTAACCAACCAATCACATGGCAGTTGCTTCAATGCATTTAGGGGTGTGGTCCTGGTCAAGACAATCTCCTGAACTCCAAACTGAATGTCTGAATGGGAAATAAAGGTGATTTAAGCAATTTTGAGCGTGGCATGGTTGTTGGTGCCAGACGGGCCAGTTTGAGTATTTCACAATCTGCTCAGTTACTGGGATTTTCACGCACAACCATTTCTAGGGTTTCCAAAGAATGGTGTGAAAAGGGAACAACATCCAGTATGCAGCAGTCCTGTGGGCCAAAATGCCTTGTTGATGCTAGAGGTCAGAGGAGAATGGGCCGACTGATTCAAGCTGATAGAAGAGCAATTTTGACTGAAATAACCACTCGTTACAACCGAGGTATGCAGCAAAGCATTTGTGAAGCCACAACACGTACAACCTTGAGGCGGATGGGCTACAACAGCAGAAGACCCCACCGGGTACCACTCATCTCCACTACAAATAGGAAAAAGAGGCTACAATTTGCACAAGCTCACCAAAATTGGACAGTTGAAGACTGGAAAAATGTTGCCTGGTCTGATGAGTCTCGATTTCTGTTGAGACATTCAGATGGTAGAGTCAGAATTTGGCGTAAACAGAATGAGAACATGGATCCATCATGCCTTGTTACCACTGTGCAGGCTGGTGGTGGTGGTGTAATGGTGTGGGGGATGTTTTCTTGGCACACTTTAGGCCCCTTAGTGCCAATTGGGCATCGTTTAAATGCCACGGCCTACCTGAGCATTGTTTCTGACCATGTCCATCCCTTTATGACCACCATGTACCCATCCTCTGATGGCTACTTCCAGCAGGATAATGCACCATGTCACAAAGGTCGAATCATTTCAAATTGGTTTCTTGAACATGACAATGAGTTCACTGTACTAAACTGGCCCCCACAGTCACCAGATCTCAACCCAATAGAGCATCTTTGGGATGTGGTGGAACGGGAGCTTCGTGCCCTGGATGTGCATCCCACAAATCTCCATCAACTGCAAGATGCTATCCTATCAATATGGGCCAACATTTCTAAAGAATGCTTTCAGCACCTTGTTGAATCAATGCCACGTAGAATTAAGGCAGTTCTGAAGGCGAAAGGGGGTCAAACACAGTATTAGTATGGTGTTCCTAATAATCCTTTAGGTGAGTGTATATATATATATATATATATATTATTAAACAAAACACAGAAATATTTCATGCACTGTAATACTTTGTTCATAAGTGCTGACCAATATAAGGCAAAGTCTACTGAAAAAGTTAGTTGTGTCTCCCAACACATTTCATCACAGCTGGAAAGGTCCAGCTTGGCCGCACACTTCGCAAACTACTTCAAAGTTCTTTTTTTTCTTTTTTTTTTAAGGAGCAAACATAAACAGTTAAACATATTTTGATCCAGTTACAAGCACACCCACAACACGTTTCAACTCATTGTTTTCTTCAGGTGATGCGTCATTGAATACAATGAGTTGAAACGTGTTGTGGGTGTGCTTGTAACTGGATCAAAATATGTTTAACTGTTTATGTTTGCTCCTTAAAAAAAAAGAAAAAAAAGAACTTTGAAGTACTTTGCGACGTGTGCGGCCAAGCTGGACCTTTCCAGCTGTGATGAAGTGTGTTGGGAGACACAACTAACTTTTTCAGTAGACTTTGCCTTATATTGGTCAGCACTTATGAACAAAGTATTACAGTGCATGAAATATTTCTGTGTTTTGTTTAATAATATATATATATATATATATATATATATATATATATATATATATATATATATATATATATATGTGTGTGTGTGTGTGTGTGTGTGTGTGTGCTATCTCCATCTATCTCTTAATGGATGTTTTGCCTTGTTTTTGTTATGTAATCCCACTATAGCCTCTCAGTAAACTGAAGGATGGCAGCACAGATTTGGATCTACAACTTCTACTATCAAGCTGACAGTACAATTGCATCACTCAATCTTTCTTTCTTGTCTCACTCTGTCTCTCCAATGGAAATAATGCACCCACAAGCAAGAGGAAACAAAAACAGACCATAGTAAATGTACTGTATAACGCTGTTCACTTTTTCATGCTCAAGCACACGTAAAAAGTACATTAACAAACAAACAAACACACTCACAAACATATGCACACACACAGATGAATGCTACATTTAAGTTTGTTAAACAGGACTATGGGGGACTGAGCTGGTTTGCTTTGGACCACCACAACCATATGAATGTCGTTGGGTCATAACTGAGCCCAGAGACAGCAAGGCTGACATGTTTTTCAAAACATGAAAACACAATAAAACAATTCATTAAATACATATATATTTTGTACAGTTTTTCTTGATTGCTTGAGGGCATTTCTCCAAACAGAATTAACTTTTTAAAACAATTAATACGTGCCCCAAACTGAAACACGTTTGGCCAAAATTACACAAATCCTTTGCAAAATTCACTCAGACTGTCAAAACAGCAAAATCAAATCAGTCCATACAAATTGTATGATTTGTCATCTAATGAAATGTTCTTTCCATCAGCCACTTCACAATGGCACAATAAATACTATCCATGAGCATCAATATGACACAGACAGCCCCAAGTCCAGGCTCTCTTTGTCTTCTTGTGCTTGTTTGTAAAATAAGCATAAATGATCAGTAGACATTTCACCCCAGTATGAGCTGAACTCATGTTCTCTGAGTGACTCATATCAAGACCAAAGTAGAAACAATTTCACTCAACAGCAAAACATATGCTGACAAAAGATTTGACTATATTCAGTTAGAGTGATGTTCTTGATACAGCAAATTAAGCTGAACATACTTTACAGTAAATATAAATCAAGTCCTCTGAAGATACTTGGGACAGTCATATATGGTAACTTAGTTATTCTCATCTCTGAAAAGTCTTATTATTGATGTCACAGTTGGCCTACTTCGATTGGGCTTCACCCTCTGCCCAGCCTCTTGCATTGAAAGTCCATGGTTTATCACATGGTCAATGATAGTGGCATTTATGTCAATGGAAACATCTGTTCTGTATCTTCCCCTTTGAGCTGCTGTGCCACAGCTCATGGTTGTGGTCCCTCTTTCTTTCATCTTTGTCTTCTGACTTGCTCCATTTCTTGCCACCAACTCACTTTTATATGTGATTATGGACTGATTGCTGATTGAACAGCTGAGCAATGAGGATCTGCACATGTGCAGTAGAGACTCACAGTTGTGGGAATAAGTGCAATCTTCTGTGAACAAATTATGTAATTTTGTTTGACAAGACTTACACAGTTGATTGTTGTGTCATGCATAAACAGTTGCGTTTACTGTAATGGTCTTGACATTTGCAATTTGTGTGAAAGCAAAAATGTATCCTGTCCTGTTCATTTAGGTTATGGTGTTGGTCATGTCCACCACAGTTTCTGTAACTGTAAGATGGGCAGAATCGCTTCTCATCGTTTTACAAATGCCAATAAAATAAAAATAGAATAACAAAAATAATCAATCCCAGCCTTGTCTGTGTTTGTTTGGTGTAACACTTGTGGAGTACAATCTGTGCTCCCCTATCTCCTCGGCAGCTGGTGTTTTCCCATTTTTGTTTCATACACACTCATGCTCTCACACGCCCTTTCGGCGGATTGTTCCTGGAGCGGAGCCTGGTCAACAATGGCTTCTTTGAAGTGTTCCAGAGAGTGTGTGCTGCCACTGTGTTCCCCCTCCAGCTAAAAAGTCAGCAACGGAACACTACGACATATGGAATTCCGTTTCTGCAGCGACAGCAGAACACTGATGTCATATTCTGTACCGTGTTCTAAAGAGGAGCCATGGCAACTGGGAGAGGAATAGAGCAACAACAACAGCATCACCATCCAAACTTTCATGCCACATAACAATAACAATTACAGCCATTAACAAAAAGGCGGGCATCACCCAGACACTAAAGGACGGCAGTCAAAGTACTATACTGCATCGTGCATGGACTCTCACAGCCACTGCCAGAGCTCTCAGAACATATTTCAAAAGAAAATGTCTGGATGGATACAATTGATGGAATTCTAATAACGAGCCCATCACTGCAGGAGCTGGTGCTGTTGGACGAGGGGGCAGGTATTTGATCCAGAAGGACACTTATGCTCTGATATACTCAGCTGCCTAAGTGAACACCCCCAGTCAAAGACTCTGGCCCATCGATAGCCTCCATGTGTCTGCGACAGGGGATGTGAGTGGGCTGCAGGTTCACTTTGATCAACATTGCAGTTACTCCCTTTCACATTTTTTTAAGAGCAGAAACATGACTTTATTTGGAAACCAATTTTAGATACATGGAAAAATAAATAAACTGTAGATACTGGTTTATTATTGCATTCCACCTGAGTGACTGAACAAGGAGCCCTGGGCAATATCGGGAGAGAAGGAAGGAGTGGGATAGATAAAGAGGGAGAGAGAGAATGAGAGGAATTACTTACCAGGGGTTCAAAGGTAAGGCCCACTGGGCACTGACCCCCAATTAAAAATAATCCAGACCCAATCCAGACCGCCAGTGCTCACCACATCGCCCCCGCCTCTGGATTTTCCATTTGGTTCTCCTGGCATGTCGGCACAGGGACTGCTCTGCGTACAAATTCCCAGGATTCTTCAGATAACGGGAGTTATCTCGGGAAGAAAGAAAAACACAGGGAAGTAGAGAAGGGAAAATAAAAGGCCAGACACAATAACGTCTAGGCTGCAGTCATGCGGGGTGGTGGATCTCTTCCCCAGACAGTAGTTGCAGGACCTTGACCCCAACCTGCTCCTCAACTGCCCTGCTGACTCCCCACTACAGTGGCCCTCAGACCCAGTGAGGGCCCAGTGCCCTGTCATCAGAGCTCACACTGCACCTCAAGTGAAGTCTCCCACCTCAACTGGCCACTTCAATGTTCCTGGAGCTAAATCAGTATCAAAGCATCTTCCACACACTGAAGTGAATAGAGCAGTTAACGGAAAGCTCTCCCCTCCCCAGTTTGTCCACTAAAATGACTGCAGACCCAGGGCTGGCATGGTCATTCATATGGTTTTAAGCTGGACAGTCTGGTTTTGATATGACTTTTATGTCCAGTTTTTTCCATGTTGAAACTCCCAGACTATAAGAACCACAATTCAATATGTTATATTGTTTTTTTTCCATTGGTCATGTATTTAATTTCGCAGTTATCTCAGTCATGTGAATGGCTGCAAAGATGGTACTTTTTGTGATCTGAATCAGCACGCTTTGTTGGCAAATTGCAGATTGAACACTTCTGTTCACTCAGCCCGGTGTGTGGTGTCTGTGAGGAGGTTGTTGTCTGGGAAGCGCAGATCGAACAATATGTGTTCATTCATAATGGGGGAGGGAGTCTTTATGTCAACCCATGCAGAATTATCAGAATTATGTAGTCCTGCCTGGCTGAGTGCAAACACACCCTGCCTGGTCCCTAGGCAGCAGGAGTCAGAGAAAACATGGCCCACCTGAAACCCCAGCGGTGATGCATGGTTGCAGCTGGGGCACTGGCCTGGGTTGTGATGGGAACCATTAAAAGACTGAAGGTGCAGGGGCAGCTTTGGGGGGACCGAGGGTAATTTTTCAGGAAGCCCTCCCTGGGAGCAATTTCTATGAGAAGGATTGGCAATGGTGGTTCGGTACTGCAGGTCCTGGCCATGATGAAGGCAAGGCAACACACCTGACCCTTATACAAGTGTACGGTGGTCAATTAATCACAACATGTCTACCTCTTCCAGCAATGTTTACTGGGGTGCTGTCATTGCACAGGGGTGCCCCCTGGGTTCAGCAGGCCTTCACTGTGCTTTACTACACAGGACCCTGATGTTAACCATGTTCTTCCACAGTACACACATTCAAAGACACGTTTATTGTGGCATGCCATGGTATTTGCACAGTCCAATATATTGCTCTTTTCATGCTTTCCGCTGCCTGTGTACGATTTAACATCATTTAAGACCACGGGCACATTGCCGTCTTTGCCATTGCCAGTGACAGTGGCGGTGTTTATTGGCGTCCTGTGTATGGGGAGCTGGGCTGAACCTCAGACATCAAACATCCCTTCCTGCCCAGAGAGTCCGATACAATACATTTCATTGTGCTCTACTCTTTTGTGTGCTTCCTGGATGGTGTATAGCATAATGCAGTGCACTGTATACGTTTTATTTTATCCCTGACCCTGGAGGGGATGGTATACTTAAAATTAGCATCCATTTCCTTCAATCACCATTGTGTGCTGCGGCCTTTACAGCCTGTTCTGATGCTCATGCTGTGTTGGCGATGAAGGGCTGTGGACAGCAGTGCCCAAAACATACACTCTGCCAACTAAAAACACACACACACACGCACACGGGCTAAGAGTCATTCCTGTGGAAAATACATTTTGCTTTTAATAAACAAGCAACAAGCTGCATTTAAACATCTTGTTGTACAAGTAGAACAATATAGACAACAAATGGAGTTGTCTATACAGTACGGTGTTATGGTGATATGTATTCAATCCCTTCTCTTTGTGTCTTTCTATTTCTCTTTCTGTTTTACCGTGACATGTTTTTTCTGATGTTTTGGCATTTAAAGCACCCCCTAAAAAAAACAAGAAAAGAACAACAGTGAAAAAAATGATCAGATATCCAGCTTTTACAGTCCCTTCCCACAGCACAAAATGCTTGTCAATATTGTTTCTGACAGCTGCAATGAAGGAGAACACAAATTCATGGCAATTTATTTTGCAGTGACGCAAAAAGACAAACACACATACCCAGAGAGGCACACACACAAACACATAAATACAACACAGTCACTTCCATAGAAACACATAAGAGGGACTTAAAGCAAAGACAGTGCTGTGAGCTGAAAAACAAATCCTTGACATCTGTCGAAAAACTACAATAAGCTCTGAAGGGGATGCCCTTCCCCCACCCTACCTCAGGCCTGCTCCATCCACACCCTCAGTGTCTGTCGCAGTGACCTGCCACCTGCATGCCTCACAGCACCCCGGCTGTCCTCATTCAGTCAGGATCAGACATGGCCAGCTACCATTGCCAGTGACGCCAAACCAACAGCGCAGCAGAACACATGGCTGGGATAACGTACTGTTAGCGATACACAGGGGAGCTGACTTAGAAAGTATGCAAATCACACCTGGAGATCAGTACCTGCACCTACTGCAAAATGCTCTTTAATTTCTATTCACAGCACCATACTCGTGACAGGAAAAACATCACTGTGTCCATGCATCCTCCCCCAACATCCTGTGCAATGGCAGCCCAGTGTGTCTCGTTTTCTTAATTTTTAAATGAGGAAAAGTAGTCAGAGAGCCTGATAAACCCACATCGTCTGCTTTCATGTATGAAGTGAGTATTTCCTCTCAGGGCTCTAGAACCCCCTACCTCACTCCCTGTCAGTGATCATTATGATGTCATCTTTGGCAGCACTGACCCTTCCACAGCAATGACCTCATCACAGCTCACCTGCTGCAGCCTCGGAGTTTAACAGTCTCTTGGGTGTAACAGTGCAGGACCAAAACCAAAAACAAATAGAATAGAGATAACACACTGGCAAAGAAAGTGTCTACTTTTCATGCCAACCGGATGAGAACATTGCCTGTCTGTTATTTTTGCATGCATTTTTGGTTTGCAGGCAGGAAGGTTTCGCAAGCAGCTTCTGTGCTCACACCGATATCAAGCACATCACTTAAATCACTGCCCTGCCACCTGAACTCTGCTCAACTTTCTGCTGACATTGCCTGGCAGGTATGGTGGCCCAGGTGTGTGTACCTGACCAGCAGGCACTCTCCCCTTGTGTGGGGCACCATACAATCAGAATCACGGCAGCACCTCCTGGCTCATTCCAGTGCATCACAGGACACTAAACATGTGGGTTAAAATGATGGAGGAGCTCGCAGCCAATCAATGACAATATATGGCTTTGTCTTTTACTTGGTTGACTCTCACAGAGATGGTGAAGTTAATAATATACATCAAATACCACACAGCCAATCACTTTTACCTGAGCATAAAGAAAGGCAAATATTGATCGGAAAATAAGAAGGAGGGGGAGAGAGAGAGAAAGAGAGGGAGAGAGGCTGGCTGGTAATTATATATATATACAGTGAGGGAAAAAAGTATTTGATCCCCTGCTGATTTTGTACGTTTGCTCACTGACAAAGAAATGATCAGTCTATAATTTTAATGGTAGGTGTATTTTAACAGTGAGAGACAGAATAACTACAAACAAATCCAGAAAAACACATTTCAAAAAAGTTATAAATTGATTTGCATGTTAATGAGGGAAATAAGTATTTGACCCCTTCGACTTAGTACTTGGTGGCAAAACCCTTGTTGGCAATCACAGAGGTCAGACGTTTCTTGTAGTTGGCCACCAGGTTTGCACACATCTCAGGAGGGATTTTGTCCCACTCCTCTTTGCAGATCCTCTCCAAGTCATTAAGGTTTCGAGGCTGACGTTTGGCAACTCGAACCTTCAGCTCCCTCCACAGATTTTCTATGGGATTAAGGTCTGGAGACTGGCTAGGCCACTCCAGGACCTTCATGTGCTTCTTCTTGAGCCGCTCCTTTGTTGCCTTGGCTGTGTGTTTTGGGTCATTGTCATGCTGGAATACCCATCCATGACCCATTTTCAATGCCCTGGCTGAGGGAAGGAGGTTCTCACCCAAGATTTGATGGTACATGGCCCCGTCCATCGTCCCTTTGATGCGGTGCAGTTGTCCTGTCCCCTTAGCAGAAAAACACCCCCAAAGCATAATGTTTCCTCCTCCATGTTTGACGGTGGGGATGGTGTTCTTGGGGTCATTCCTCCTCCTCCAAACACGGCGAGTTGAGTTGATTGAATTTGGTCTCATCTGACCACAACATTTTCTCCCAGTTCTCCTCTGAATCATTCAGATGTTCATTGGCAAACTTCAGACGGGCCTGTACATGAGCTTTCTTGAGCAGGGGGACCTTGCGGGTGCTGCAGGATTTCAGTCCTTCACGGCGTAGTGTGTTACCAATTGTTTTCTTGGTGACTATGGTCCCAGCTGCCTTGACATCATTAACAAGATCCTCCCGTGTAGTTCTGGGCTGATTCCTCACCGTTCTCATGATCATTGAAACTCCACGAGGTGAGATCTTGCATGGAGCCCCAGACCGAGGGAGACTGACAGTTATTTTGTGTTTCATCCATTTGCGAATAATCGCACCAACTGTTGTCACCTTCTCACCAAGCTGCTTGGCGATGGTCTTGTAGCCCATTCCAGCCTTGTGTAGGTCTACAATCTTGTCCCTGACATCCTTGGACAGCTCTTTGGTCTTGGCCATGGTGGAGAGTTTGGAATCTGATTGATTGATTGCTTCTGTGGACAGGTGTCTTTTATACAGGTAATGAGCTGAGATTAGCATTACCTTTAAGAGAGTGCTCTTAATCTCAGCTCATTACCTGTATAAAAGACACCTGGGAGCCAGAAATCTTGCTGATTGATAGGGGATCAAATACTTATTTCACTCATTAACATGCAAATCAATTTATAACTTTTTTGAAATGCGTTTTTGTGGATTTTTTTGTTGTTATTCTGTCTCTCACTGTTAAAATACACCTACCATTAAAATTATAGACTGATCATTTCTTTGTCAGTGGGCAAACGTACAAAATCAGCAGGGGATCAAATACTTTTTTCCCTCACTGTATATATATATATATATATATGTGTGTGTGTGTGTGTGTGTGTGTGTGTGTGTGTGCTATCTCCATCTATCTCTTAATGGATGTTTTGCCTTGTTTTTGTTATGTAATCCCACTATAGCCTCTCAGTAAACTGAAGGATGGCAGCACAGATTTGGATCTACAACTTCTACTATCAAGCTGACAGTACAATTGCATCACTCAATCTTTCTTTCTTGTCTCACTCTGTCTCTCCAATGGAAATAATGCACCCACAAACAAGAGGAAACAAAAACAGACCATAGTAAATGTACTGTATAACGCTGTTCACTTTTTCATGCTCAAGCACAAGTACAAAGTACTTTAACAAACAAACAAACACACTCACAAACATATGCACACACACAGATGAATGCTACGTTTAAGTTTGTTAAACAGGACTATGGGGGACTGAGCTGGTTTGCTTTGGACCACCACAACCATATGAATGTCGTTGGGTCATAACTGAGCCCAGAGACAGCAAGGCTGACATGTTTTTCAAAACATGAAAACACAATAAAACAATTCATTAAATACATACATATTTTGTACAGTTTTTCTTGACTGCTTGAGGGCATTTCTCCAAACAGAATTAACTTTTTAAAACAATTAATACGTGCCCCAAACTGAAACACGTTTGGCCAAAATTACACAAATCCTTTGCAAAATTCACTCAGACTGTCAAAACAGCAAAATCAAATCAGTCCATACAAATTGTATGATTTGTCATCTAATGAAATGTTCTTTCCATCAGCCACTTCACAATGGCACAATAAATACTATCCATGAGCATCAATATGACACAGACAGCCCCAAGTCCAGGCTCTCTTTGTCTTCTTGTGCTTGTTTGTAAAATAAGCATAAATGATCAGTAGACATTTCACCCCAGTATGAGCTGAACTCATGTTCTCTGAGTGACTCATATCAAGACCAAAGTAGAAACAATTTGTGCAGAGTGCTCTTAATCTCAGCTCGTTCCCTGTATAAAAGACACCTGGGAGCCAGAAATCTTGCTGATTGATAGGAGATCAAATACTTATTTCCCTCATTAACATGCAAATCAATTTATAACTTTTTTTAAATGCGTTTTTGTGGATTTTGTTGTTGTTATTCTGTCTCTCACTGTTAAAATACACCTACCATTAAAATTATAGACTGATCATTTCTTTGTCGGTGGGCAAAAGTACAAAATCAGCAGGGGATCAAATACTTTTTTCCCTCACTGTATATTGGGGAGACTAGGGTCTGTTGTAACACCTTAATTTCTGTAATAACAGTCAAGCTAGACTGATGTCATTCACTCTGGACACACACAATTTGGTTTCCTACTTGCCTGTGTTTATATATGATTGAATTCTAGCGCTGCTGGAGCAGAAGGGGAAAATCATTGTGGAAAAATAAGATAGGCCCGAGTGTGATTTGCAAGTGTGTAAGTTCGTGCTACACCCAAAAAATAAAATGAAAAGGGTTCAGCAAAACATTACAACGTATTTCGCTGCGCCGAATGAACGTGAGGGAATAGAACAAAAAAAATTAAGAACTGTAAGACGGACAATGCTAATGCTAACTTGCAGGAAAAAACAATAACGACAAAAAAACCATAACACTGCCACCACAACCACCACCAAACGTAGAAATTAGGCTGTGTAGAACCACAGTGCTTTGCAAAGAATGGATCAGTGCGGTGCTATATTTGCTCTGTAATTCTTGATCCTGGGTCACAAACACAAGAAAGGCTGGCAGACACAGCTGTAATTACTGCCAAAGGGGCTTCCAACAAGTATTTACACAGGGGGGTGGAGACTTTGACAATTTTTATATTTCTGTTATATTTTTCCATAATACTAACTTTCCCCCTTATAGTGTGGAGTATGGTGTGTAGATCACTAGAACAAATCCTAATTTAAATGCATGGAACTCTGAGGCACTAACACAAAATGTGAAAAGTTCAAGGGAATGTAGACTTTCTATAGGGAATGTAGATAAATAGACAGACCCACAGAAAGACATAGGTAGACACAGAAATCGTTTACTTGATGCAAGACTTTGCTCTGCTCAGTCAGTGCTGGACTTTCACTCTTAATTAGGGCGCGGCTGCCCTCTGGTGGCGGTATGAGGTATCGCCCGCAGTGGAGGATGCCAGAGTAAAATCGCACACAGCGTTTTGGACACAACAGTCCTTTCAGCTGTGTGAATAAAGCACAGACAACAGCGAGGTAACAGTTTCAATTGTCATAAATCTTTATTGAAACAAATAAATTAATAAGTTAATAAGTTAATCAAGTGAGGTACTCCTTTGAAACAAACATTTTTCTTCTGCTTCTTTTGATTTAAAAGCACAGTCGCTTTCCCCGTCAGAAAACCTACAAAGCTATTATGATTATTATTTATTTCAAATCGAACTGGAAGACTTTTTTATTAGTTTGTTAGCTTTTATTGCATTCGAGTTTCATTCTTTTTAATTTATTTCAGTTGTCATTTTTATTTTTTCAATACGGTATAGAAGAAAGATGCAATGAGTAAGAGAGGAATGGGAAGGAGGACGAAGGTGGAGAGGAGGGGAGGTAAATGGAGAATAGAGTAGATGTTTTTTTCCTTCGTTTTTCTTTAAAGGAGTGATAGGAAGCATGCAAAAAAATAAGCATGCACAGCATTCGCGAAGTGTTCGAGGCAGGCGAGATGCACAGCATGCTGTAATGATTGATAACATGCACATATATGTCAAAGGAGTGTAAGCAGGTGATTTTCAGAGATGTAGAGTGTCCTGGAATCGTATGTCCCTGGTTTCTATGCTAATTGGTGTGTTTTTTGGGGGGGTTGTTTTTTTACAATGCATGCAAGTCGTAGTGTGTGTGTGTGTGTTAGAGAGAGAAAAAGAGAGTAATGCTCAGAGCAGAGATGTGCACAAAGTGATTCTGCCCCCACCCGTTCCCAACAAACGTTATCAATGAATCCAATAAGTAAAATAAATTGAAATATTAAGAAATGAGCTGATGTTAAATTTGATGGCCCACATATGGAGTCCAGACTCCCACTCCATAGCGGTGTTTAGTTTTTGCCGATCCAGGGTTACACAGAGTGATCTGCAGGCCCCTGTGGACACACGCAGCAGCCACTGAGTCCAGAGCTTTTGCTCTGTTCCCTTGTGAGTTACTTAATTCAGTCCTCTACCTGAACTATATCTCCAGTTGTTTCACAGATGGCCATTAATGAAAAAATATCAAATTAAGCAATTATAGTTCAAAGAAGTTTCCAATTAACCTGCAGGCACAGGGGCTACTCCGGTACAAGCACCATTTTAAGCCAACACTGCTGGCATCAGGTACATTGTTTCTTGCCTGTTGGTTGAGTGAAATGTGTATATATATGGTTTTGTGCTTCTTCGGCACACAAGGGCCCATTAGCTCCCAGTAAAATCAGTGGATGGAGTCTGTTGTGCATTTGGTGTCACTGGAGGTCACTGTGGGTCATTTATTTATCAAACACAAAAAGAAACCCTCTGGTTTCAACTGCCATGACTGACTCCTGATACCACAAAAAGGAGTGAGCAGGTGTGTGGTGACTAGTTGTAGTTGCCTGGATGCAGTGGGGGTTAAGCACCTTTTTTTTTTGCATTACTTAATTTGTGCATTACAGAATGAAAGTTGATGAGTGAATATAAGGTATATACATACATCAGCCTTATATCAGTAAACTCAAACACCTAGAAGTCAGCAGTGGGAACCCAGGAGGCCCAGTGGCTGCCCCTCACGAGACACACACTGCACTGATGAAGAGCACGGCCACAGTGGAGCCGGATGAACGGGCTTGCGCTACACACATGGCGGTGGGGGGGCCTCCACAGCTCCTCCACTCCAGTGCACAATGTATCCCTGTTCTGCAACTCCAAACAGACAAGGTAACTGCAGAACTAAATCAGAATGTCACATCCTTCCTGCCAACACCAATATATGTTGTTTTTTAATTGTGTTCATGTGCATATTTGCAGCATCAGAGGTTTACAGTTGCTTTCAGAAAAGTGGTGGGGTGTTGGGGGGGATCAATTGTGTCTCTGGAGCAAAAGGCTGTAAAAAAATCCCACCAGCTGTGGGACTGGAAAAAGGTGAAATAGCACCCTCTAGTGTCATTCAAACACAATTGCAACCACAAACGATCAAAAATCGTCACATCCAGGAAACACACAAACAAACAAAAAGAACAGAGTTGAACACATATCTTAACTTATGACAAGTGCATATTGTCTTACAAGTATACAATATCTGCTACTGGGTTAACCAGGATTGACTGCACAGGCCCGATTTTCTTCAGTCAGAATCTGCTCTGCTTACATTCATGAGTGCGCTGCAGCTCTGCAGAGTGAATCCATGCGCCAGGGGTGAAGAAAAGCAGACACACAAACAAAATAAATAAATACACAAAAGGAGGTGAAACTTTCTTCTGGTTTTGCTGTGTTTGTTTAGAATTGTGAGCCGGAGAGTGGTGCGTTTCTGTTGGTGTGTGTGTGGCCCCTACAATTCAGAACACAAAATTGCTTGGTTGAGAAACTGCATTCCTTTGCTTTTCAAGCGTTTAATAAAAGAAGGAGGGCAGAGTTAAAGCATGGAGATTGTGCATCCACAGAGTAGCAGTGCGTGGTGTGATGTAGCGCATGCTGTTGCCTGGCTGGTCTAACTGGAGTTTGTGGAGTAGACTGGAAGCCAGTTTCCCAGGTGCAAACGCAGTGAAAGCAGTGGAGCCGTAAAGCACTGCCCAGTGCAGCTCAGCGACAGTACACGTGACGCGTGACAGTGGTACAGCAGCCAGGCTGACTGTGCATGAGTCCAGCCTGAAAGCAGACACTGCCCATATCGAATGCTGATGTCCACAAACTGCTGCATTAACAACAGTGGAAAAACCCATTTTCCATCTTGTGCAAAGTGAAAGAGTCAATGGTGCTGATGGCGCAGTTCACTGTTACTTCAGCTTCAGTTTCTGAGAGTGTGCGTGTGTGTGTGTGTGTATGTGTGCACGTGTGTGTATGGATACATGAGTGTGTTTTTGCATGCATATACAGCTCTGGAAAAAATTAAGAGACCACTCCAAGTTCAGAAATCAATGTTAAGTTAATTTTTTCCAGAGCTGTATGTGTGGAGGTGGAGGTGGGAGGTGGAAAGTGTGCGTGGTGCTGTATGAATGTAATTGGAAAAGAATCGATAGGAATTCAATGGAATACTTTTGTTCCTTCTAATTTTACTCTTTCGTATACAACACCTTAATATAAAGTGTTACATATTAATAGTATTAATATTATTATTATTAGTTGTAGTAGTAGTAGTAGTAGTAGTAGTAGTAGTAGTAGCAATAATAGTAGCAATCATAGTATTAGATGTAGTATTACTTTCCTTGTGTCATATAAAATGACTAAATTAAATGTCAAAATAACTATTGTTAGCACGCGCTAAAAATACCAAGAAAGCAATAATAAAGAATGAAAGGGAGATGGATTGTAAAGGCTTCGTTGTCCCACCCGCCTCTCTGTGGGGCGACCCTGGGCAGTGGGCTCAGAGGGGACAGGTCAGGGAGTGGCTGGAGTGACAGACGTCCTTGCAGGAGTGTTTGTCCGCCGGGGGCAGATCGTGCCATTGCCGCAGCCCTGTGGAGTAAAGCGCAGTGAGGTCACAGCCAGAGTGGTTCAATGGCAAAGACGTGCTGCAGCAGGGAAAATGGGCAGTGCGTGGGCAGGAAGAGCTGGGCAGGAGTGCAAAACTGACATGCATTTGTATGGTTTATATATGTGTTTCTGTTTCTGTGGTAGGCATCGGCGAGTGCCAGGCAGTGTAACTGGCTTGAGTTGTACAGGCAGTTTCTTCAGGTGTCAGAGGTAGCAGGGTGGACAGCAGCTGACCAGTGTGAGGTCAGTCATACTAAACCACTGCTGCCCAGCTGGTGCCCTCTGCAGCCTCTTCAACAGCCCAGGTTGTTAGAAAATGGCATCTTGCTTTTTATTTTAAATGCAGACAACTCACGGTACAAATAATATAGAAAGACTAAAAAAGAAAGAAAACCAAAAAAAATTGCATGGCTTTACAGCACGGCCATTTCTGCCTGCGATGCAAAAATGCACAACCTATAATTCCCACTACCAGCAGAGTAAGATTGGGAAGCTGAGCAACTGGTGCAAAGCAAAACACAGCTAGACAGAAGCAAATCCTTGGTTGCAGGCCAGAGGGATTACCAGAGTGAGCCCCAGTGCCTCACCACAATAAGCAACCGAAACAACACACGCCATTATAATACTGCACGTTTTTTGTTTTTTGCAAAGAGGGCTTAAGATCACATTCAGAAGGACACCTGAATAGTGTGCTTAGTTTTTGTAATACAGAGACTCGGGAGACCGAAATAAGTTTGACCCGTGATAATCAAAATAAAAAATGATTAAATAAAAAGGAAATAAAAAGGAATGAACATACAACTTTTTCAGCAGCACACAGATCAAACATGTCCACATGTCCACCTTTCCAGGGTTTCAGAGGAGCCACTTGTCTTTGTTACCCTGGGGAAGACTGATGGTGTGCAGCAGGTTAACCGTGTAAAGTTCAGGTAGGAGTTGCGTGTTACTGGTAGGGGAGTGGAATGTCCATTCCTATGGTGTCTGACTCGTGAGAACTCAGGAAGTCAGAGGAAGAGGAGAGTGCTTTGTCTGTCATTCTGTCTGAAAGCAAGAAGTCTATTCATCTCTGTTTGTCCTTCTGTCCGCCCCATTCCTATAAGCGGAGCAGTTGTCGTTTCCTTTCTGCATATTTTCATTTACATTTTTTTTCAACAAATAAACAAAAAACAAAACAACATGAAAAGTACATTCATAGGAAGCTCTGTGAGAAGAGGCAGCTTGGTCATAGACTACGCATCCAAAAAGGTCCAAAGAGGTCCATTAAAGAACGGCACCCTTGGCAGAGAGAGGTCCTGAAAATGCCAAAAAAAAAAAAAAAAAAGGAAAAATAATGTCCAAACATCTGGTAAAAGTCCATTAAGAATTAGTAAGAAAACCAAAAACAACAACTAAAAAAACAACATTGTCTTGATTTGACAAAAATATACAAAATCTTTTACAAAGTCTGCTACATTTGATTCGCACGGTGTCTGTCCTTGGGAGCAGTCCGCAAGAGGGAAAAATCAATAGAGGGAGACAGGGAGACAGGAACCAGTGCTGTGTCTGCAGTCGTGTCCAGCAGAATGGTGTGTGACGCCGCGACCTGGCACGCCACGGTAACCCTCTGAACCCAGCCAGTCAGGAGGCCTCTGACCCTGATGGGACTGTCACACAGCCTGCAGGACCACAGCCCAGGGCAGGCCACACTGCTGTGGGGTAGCTGTGTCCATAACACTGCAGCCACACCAGCACTGTGCCCCTCTGCTGCCCCGACGGCGAGAGGACATAAAGAGAGGGAAGGGAGGAAGGTGAGGACAGAATAAGGGGGGAGGTGAGACAGAGTGAGTTACAGACAGAGAAAGAGAGAGAGGCAGGTCCAGTCAAGAAGAAAAGGAGGAAAAGAAGAGAGAGAGAGGGGAGAAGGGAGATAAGGAGCAAGGGAGAGGGCAGAAGAGAGAGCATAGCGAGAAGAGCTAAAGGAGTTGGAGAGAAGGCCGAGGAGGGAGCGAGGGGCTGGAGAGAAGGCGGAGGGGGGTGGTGGGGTAGCTACCCTCAGTCCAGCGTGGTGCTCTCGGAGCGGGAGATGTCGAGGGTGGTGGCTGAAGGGAAGAGGTCGTGGGGGTCGGTGGCGCTGTGGTAGTCCGAGGTCAGATCCGGCTCCAGGAGGGACAGCGTGAAGGGAGAGCCCTTCTTCAGACACTGCGTGTAGAAGTTCAGCAGTAGGTCCAGCTTGTTCTCAATGGACTGCACCTGCAGCAGAGTCAGAACATCAATCAGTCGATCCATCAATCGCACATAAACTCATGCCTGTGAACCCCTCAGTCCACCCATCCCTTCCTCTCCCCCCGCCATTTTCTTTTAAAATAACAGGAGAATAATCAATAATTCAATCAAGTTGTATTGGCTATAGTGTCCTTCAGGAGGAGATGTCAGAGAGAATTTGCTGTCACAGATATAAATAGTATTTCACTAGTAGTTCGGCTTGATCTCCAGCATTAATTTTCAGACTGAATTGCAGGCTCCTCAGCTCGCCCTCCAGTTGCAGCCAGGGGGCTCCAGACAGCTACGGGTGCTGTTGTGTGTCTGGAACTGCACACCTTCACTGTGAGCTGCACTGCCATGAGCCATGTTCTACATTTCCTATTAAACCGATCTTTACTATATATACTCCTCTTTCTGTTGTTCCTTGGAGGTTTATAATGCAGGTGTGCTTTGGAAAGAAAGTCGCTTTGAAAAACAGCATCAGACAAACAGGAGAACAGAGTAAGCAGAGGGGAAAACACAGTAGGGAGAAAGGAGCAAGAAAGAGAAGGAAAGCTAAGGTCAAGAACTCTTGACGCACCCCCAGTTCCTCCTGGCATCTCACCTGCTTCTCCACCTTCATCACGCGGCCCATCATGCTGAGCTCGTCCAGGGGGTCCAGCTCGGGGGGGGTCTTCTCACCCTTCTCGCTCCGGATCCTCTTGTCGGGCTGGATGGCACCACGGCCCACGATCTGGTCCACCCTGCACAGCCACACACAGTGCAGTGGTGTCAATATCAAGCGCCCTCAGATAGATAGATTGATGGGTGCATTGGTGACAGAAATACGTGTAGAATTCTTTTTATATTGACTCCCTGTGTGTGAACTGGAGCTTTTCCAGGAACAAAAACCCATTAATAAGTCCAATTGTGGACATGATTAAAGCAATTTGGTAATTTGGTAACAAGGCCTGTAGCTTGCATGCATGCATTACCGTATCTGTGGATGTGCTACTGTGTCCGTGGCATGTTTTTGCCGTGTCTGTGGCATACATTACCGTGTCTGCAGGCTCTTGATCCTCCCCAGCATGTCCAGGTGGCCGGCAGAGTACTGCTCAATAACATCCTTCACATCGTACGGCCGCAGTGTCTCCTTAAACTTCCTCTTGGCTACCAGGAACTTCAGGATCCTGCACCAGAGAGAGCGAGAGAGAAATATACACAGTGGAGCTGCTTACTGATGCTGAATAAATTAGTAATAGATGGTTAATTATGATATCACACAGCCAATGAATTACTCCTTACACACATTATTACCACATACTACTCCCGCTTTTCACACAATATATATAAAATCTTTCCAAAAAGGGTTGTTTACAACATTGCGATAATGTTGGTCTAGGGCTGCATTAAGACTCTTGTAATTAAAGAGCTGCAGCTCGCTACATTCTGGGCAGGTAATGTGCTGACCTCGGCCCTCGCAGACAGACAAGACGCTGACAGAGATGCCAGCGGTGCAGTCATCCAACCCCCAGAAAACAAACCCCAAAATAAAAACAAAATTAAAGAAAACACAAGTCCTGTCAATAATAAAGAAATGCACAAAGATCCTGATAAGAGCTACTTCTCCACGTCGCCACACTCAGCACTGCAGATTGACACGTTGCCGAGGCTGCAGTCCCTATTCCTCTCCTGAACTGCTGTGAAGGCATCTCACACGTTTAGTCAGGCTTACTCAGGCTTTCCTGAATCAGTAGTGTCAAAGGTAACATTAGCTCCAGAAAGAAAATCATCAGCCCTCTCCTATGACTATGAACCCCACTTCTGGCCTGATTGGCCTTGCTTGGCTGTCTGACCGTGCTTGGGCATCTCAGTGGACCCTCCAATGCCAAATAAAAACAAGATGTAGGTGGGGGTAAAATAACCTCTACTAGCAGACATGCTTAGATGCACACGGATTCACACACTGACCTATACAAGTGCCCTGGGATTTTGTTTTTTAAATAAAATCCATGCTATATATTGGAGTTACTGACTCTGGAAACTGTCACTGGTATAGACTGTAGACTATGTTGTGTGGATATGTTTATTTGTGTGTGTGTGTACACTTTTGCTGATATCGGACTATTTAAAGGAAGCAACAGTGCACCCCACATGTATCAATAATATCAAAGACACACACACTCACTCATATCTGTTCCACAAGGAAATGCCCCATCAGAGCCACAAGAGAGGAGAGGAGCTAATGGGGTGGGGGTGGGGGTGGGACTGGGCGACCCGCTAAATGAAAGCTAATCCTTGTTATCACTCCCCAATTACCGGGGACGGCACTGCTGGCGAGGCAGAAACCACGACAGCCCGGCACTTAAAGCGCCACCGGACTCGTAGATTCATAACTTCATAACTATCTGTCAGCACTGTGCCTGGGTGCGCGTGGTGGGTGGGGGGGGAGGTTATGATGAAACCCTATCTAAGTGGGACAGGCTGGAGGTGCAGGGATAAGTGTTTCATTATGCACAGGCTGTGTAAAAAAGCAAAATAAATAATAACTGTAATCATAATCATAATACACAAAGAGCTCACCCGTCAGCATAGCTTCTGTAGCACAGGCTCCTTAGAAACAGGAGAGTGGAGATATTTTTTTTCAATCTGTTTTCATTTTTTGCATTATTTTTGGGAGTATATTCATTAGATGAGGAATCAAAAGATGGCATTTTATGGTACAAACTTGGTATAATAATAGACTTTATATCATGCCTTTCATTAATAAAATCACCTCCCAAGGCAAAGCCAGTGGAACAATGAATAAAAAAACAACCAACATTAAACCAACACAAGTTTGAAAAAAACGATATAAGGAGAAGTTGTTGCTGTTTTTGTTATCTTGTCAATTGACTTATTAAGGCATGTTGAATAACTGGACAATAAAACCATGGTGAGTAACCACTTAACATTAGCACAGTCTGATACATTGACAACACTAATCATGCTTTAAATTAATAGACAATAGTGTTTTTTGGTTGTATCTGTTTGCAGATTTGCACTTCATTCATTTGAATTGGTGCGCTGAGAATCCAACTGGGTGCCAGACCCTGCCAGCAGCATTAACCACAGCCTGTGCATTATATAGACTTTGAGAAGTGGTGCACTTTAACTGATGGTGATTCTGATACAATTATACACCAGATTCAGACGAGAAAACCAATACCAATATTGAATTATTATGAAGTAAGCACTAATATTGACATGCCTGGGCCTCGTTTGCTCTGAACACCTCAACGAGAGTGAATTAATTATGGGAGACAAGCTATTGGAAATCATGGCTTAAGAGCCAGAGACACAGAGGGCAGCCCGGCTTCATCACTCACCCATTCTGCAGTCAAGCGGGTTCTAAAGTCGATTATTGGAAACAGTGTGAATGGGTGAGGGGACATATGGTCAGGCTGACTTGAACATCGGCCACAGGCAGCAAACCCACGATACTATACTGCATTACATGATATTGCTGTGCACTTCACTCAGCTACACTACACTGCACACTATACACTACACACAACACTACAAGCCCAGTTGCCAGCTCCATTAAACTAAGATTCAGTTTCTAATTAGTGTTGCTTGAGATTAAAAATGCTCCACACTGAAGAGGGATGAGTGTCACCACAGGGACAGTCTCACACAACTGTGAGTGTGTGTGTACCTGCATATGTATGTCTGTGTCTGCATATGGTATCTGTGCATGCATGTGTGTCTGTGTGTAGATACATGTGCGTGTGTGTGTCTGTGTGTGTGTGCATTCGTGTGTGTCTTTTTGCTGGTTTCAGGCTGCCTCATCAGTGAGGTCAGTGCTGTGTGGCTGCTGTGACCAGTGTGCCCCCAAAGTCTCAGAAAATAGAGGAGCATCTTAATATAGATTAGAAAAAGCACAGGGCCTAGTACTGATCCCTGTGGAACTCCACTAACAACCTCAATCCAGTTAGAAGCAACTCCTCTAATCGACACCCTCTGTTTGCTAGACATCAACCAGTTCATAATCCATCTACTTACATTACCCTGAATGCCTACAGCTTCCAATTTGAGGATCAGTCTTTGGTGTGGAACCTTATCAAAAGCTTTTTGAAAATCTAAGTATATCATATCATATGCTTTCACATGATCTACAGCTGCTGATAGATTAGTAAGACATGATCTGCCTCGTCTAAACCCATGTTGCCTATCTCCAAGAATATGGTTTTCATTAATACCTTGCACTTGTCCACATTGAATTTCATCTGCCAGGTGTCGGCCCACAACTGACTATTATCTAAGTCCCTTTCAATAACCTGTGCTGCAGAGATTGTATGTGCTGAGCCACCCATTTTAGTATCATCTATAAATTTGACAAGTTTGCTAACTATCCCTGAGTCCTGATCATTACATGCAGGTAACAAAAATGTCCACTATAATTACACTATGGGATGTATAGAAATAGATGAAGTAATGCATGAGAAAGACCTAGGAGTCTATGTGGACTCCTCAGTTTCTCCATCCAAACAATGTGGGGAAGCAATAAAAAAGGCAAACAGAGTGTTAGGGTATATTGTCAAAAGTGTAGAATTGAGAACAAGGGCAGTGATGTTCAGACTGTACAATGCACTAGTTAGAGCTCATCTGGATACTGTGGACAGTTCTGGGCTCCGCACTTCAAGAAAGATATCGCTGCTCTAGAGGCAGTTCAGAGGAGAGCAACCAGACTTATTCCAGGTCTGAAGGGAATGTCCTACTGAGAGACTGAGGACCTGAACCTTTTCACCCTGGAACAGAGGAGACTATGTGGGGACTTGATTCAAGTCTTCAAAATCATGAAGGCATCGAACACATGGGACACAAATGGAAATTGGGCTTCAAGGCATTCAAGATGGAAAACAGGAGACACTTCTTCCATTTTGGCTGTTTGGCTGCATTGAAATGCCTAACACTGCTTCTATAGAACACAGGTCTGCGAGGTAATGCTTCTCGAGGGATATTCATGTCTGCAGATGTGCTACAGGATGTGATTCCTCAGCTTCCATAGACCTCATGAATAGAAGGAAACCCACAGATGTTGAGACTCTCTGAAGTGGAAACAAGACTTTGTGTTTCTTGATGACTCTGTTTATCTCTGTATATTTATATTTTGCAGGTACCTGCATAAATAACGCCTGGGTAATAAAAAAACAGGAAGATATCGAAATCCCATTTATTTATGTCATCTGCAGGATCCTGCAAATTGCTGACTGGCACACTAAACGAAGTGCACATATGCACAGACACACAGGCACGCACCACGCTGGCGCTGCTCAGGGTCAAGACTGTACCTCTGCAATGTCTTTGTTATCTTATGCCTATGTCTGTCTATCTGTCTATCTTTTAAGACAGTGTATGTGTGTGTCAGCTTTGGACATTACACACTGCACTGATTGACAGCTCAAAATTTATACAGCCCCCCTAGTTTGGCTACTGGGAATCTTTACACTTTCCTCAATGAAATACAGATCATCGATAAGTGCAGTTCACTGAAAAGTATTGGTTAGACAAAATGGATCACCCAGTTTGTTTGCAAATGGGTGTGAATAAAACAAAACAAAACAAAAAAACATTACACTCTGTAGCCCAACACAACATATTTAGACCATGGCGAAAAAATAGCAAACGACAAATTAAGGTTGTGAAAAACTGTAATATAAATATATTTCTTCTTCTTCTTCCTATTATTATTTTGGCAGCCCGGGCTTGGTGCTGTAGGTGTTACGAACAGCACACTCTGCACTCTCCATGGCGACATTGATGAAGTAGACGGCGGATCTGGAACCGAGGGCTCAGCAGTTTAGCGGTTGCTAATTTTACCTCCTCGCGTCCTTTCAGTACATCCATCTTAATTGCGCTGCTGGTCTGCAAACGACTCCTCCTGCTCCCAGTGACGCAGGCCTGCTTTGCCAGGGCACGGCCACCCCCTGCATGCCTGTCCGCCCCAGCACGCTCAGCCCGAGGCCGACCGGAAACCGTGAAACCAGTGACTGGTCAAGGAAACAACAGTTCCCAGCTCACACCTTGTATGAGCAGTTTTGCATAATATTCTGCTGATGTGTTCAGGTTGGGTCTTCTTGAAAGGGATGCTCCAGACAAAAATGTGATCTCATGTTTCCCTTTAATAAAAATGCAACAGGTAGTCAACCTGGGACATTGTGTACGCCGGCCTCTGTCAGCCACACTGCTCCCTCACTAGGCAATACTGCTCCACAGTAATGCATTGGACGGATTTGAGCTTTCATAAGGTTATAGTGATGTTTCTAACATGTGAATGACAGTGCACACGTTGTGTGTGTGTGGGGGGGGAGGCACTATTCTATTCCCTTTTCAACACGTATGTCCAAAGGCCTAACCATACGCACACACACTTACATATACAAATAAAGCACACATACACAGTAACAAACAAACACACACACTACGTGACACACTACCATGCAGAGGCTCCCTGACATACATTACATATAGTGTAATTAATCTCTGGTCCTGTATTACTATACATACACCTCAGAGCACCAGTAATATAGGGCACCTTAGAGCACTTCATCGTATCTGGGCTGCAGCCCACTCTGTGCTGCTCCTGCTGGCATATAAACATACATGTACATATATTAAACACTGTATATATTCCTATATAAATAAATACACACACACACACACACACACACACACACAGAAACACATATAAATGTATGATGTCAGTATTTGCTTTCCCTCTGGATTTGATGCACATCCAGCAGTGGGCTGCATCTCCTCTGGGACAGCTGGTTCCTGTACAGATGTTTCTGGTGTTTTTCTGCTGCCGTCAGTGCAAAATTTTTATATATATATCTATATTTATATCTCAAACCATGCATACAGTTAGGTCCATAATTATTTGGACAAGTACACAATTTTCATTATTTTGGATCTGTACACCACCACACTAGATGCGAAAGGAAACAATCAATATGTGCTTTAAGTGTAAACTTTCATCTTTAATGTGAGGGTAGTTACATCCAAATTGGGTGAACAGTGTAGGAATTACACCCATTTTTATATGTGGTCCCCCCAATTTTAGGGGCTCAAAAGTATTTGGACAAACTAACATAATCATTAATTAAATTGTGAGTTTCAATACTTGGTTGCAAATCCTTTGCAGTCAATGACTGCCTGAAGTCTGGAACCCATAGACATCACCAGATGCTGGGTTTCTTCCCTGGTGCTGCTCTGCCAGGCCTGCACTGCAGCTGTCTTTAGTTCCTGCTTGTTCTTGGGGCGTTTTGTCTTCAGTTTTGCTTTCAGCAAGTGAAATGCATGCTCAGTTGGATTCAGGTCAGGTGATTGACTTGGCCATTGCAGAATATTACACTTCTTTGCCTTAAAAAAGTCTGGGGTTGCTTTCGCAGTATGCTTCGGGTCATTGTCCATCTGAACTGTGAAGTGCTGTCCAATTAATTTTGAAGCATTTGGCCGAATCTGAGCAGATAATATAGCCCTAACACTTCAGAATTCACCCTGCTGCTTTTGTCAGCAATCATATCATCAATAAATACAAGGGAACCAGTTCCCTTGGCAGCCATACCTGCTCATGCCATAAAATGCTTCACAGATGAGGTGGTATGCTTCGGATTATGAGCAGTTCCTTCCCTTCTGCATACTCTTCTCTTCCCATCATTCTGGTACAAGTTGATCTTTGTCTCATCAGTCCATAGGATGTTGTTCCAGAACTGTACAGAGTTCTTCAGATGTTTTTTGGCAACTCTAATCTGGTCTTCCTGTTTCCTGTTTACATCTTGTGGTAAACCCTCTGTATTTACTCTGGTGAAGTCTTCTCTTGATTGTTGACTTTGACACAGATACGCCTACCTCCTGGAGGGTGTTCTTGATCTGGTCAACTGTTGTGAAGGGGGTTTTCTTCACCAGGGAACAATTTCTTCTGTCATCCACCACAGTTGTTTTCCATGGTCTTCCAGGCCTTTCGGTGTTCCTGAGCTCACCAGTGCGATCTTTCTTTTTAATAATGTTCAAAATAGTTGATTTGGCCACACCTAATATTTTTGCCTATCTCTCTGATTGGTTTGTTTTGATTTGTAAGGCAAAACTGAAGGCAAAATGCACCAAGAACAAGCAGGAACTAAAGACAACTTCAGTACATTCAGTAGAGCTCAGTGCATTGACTGCAAGGAATTTGCTACCAAGTATCAAACCTCACAGTTTAATTCATGATTATGTTAGTTTGTTCAAATACTTTTGAGCTCCTAAAATTGGGGGGAACACATATAAAAATGTGTTCACCCAATTTGGATATAATTACACTCAAATTAAAGATGAATGTCTACACTTAAAGAACATATTGATTGTTTCCTTTCAAATCTATTGTGGTGGCGTACAGAGCCAAGATGATGAAAATTGTCCTTGTCCAAATATGTATGGACCTAACTGTATGGGGCTGAATAATGCAAGAGGAATAAATGTTCAACAGGAAAGAAAAGCAGAACAGTAAGCAAAATGCTTTCTGCTGGTGATGCAACTGTCCTATATGTTTACAATGAAGGAAAACTAAAGAAGGATAGAAAGAAAGAGACAGATCAAGAACAAGAAAGAAAAAGAAAAAAGGCCACCATCCCTCTGGTGTTTCCGCAGTCATGCTCAAGTTAGGCCTCAGACTCTGAGCTGCTCTGCTCTGTGCTGCTTTGCTCTGTGTTTTCCGCCCCACTGTGGGGTCAGCACACAGGCGCACACTCCCATCACCACTGCAGGATTTCCTCTGGCTCAACACCCTCTCCATTTCTCCCTGTTTCCCTCCCCACCTCCTCCACGACCCAGCGAGCCAGTGAGCCAGGCTGGCACAGACTGGACCAACATTGATCTGTGGGAGTGGAGACAGGAGGCTGCAGGGCTCTTAATGAGAGGAGGCCCATTGAGTTATCTGATCAGCTCCATTCCCTTGACTGTCAGCCAGCGCTGTTCCACACTGAAGTCTAACACCTCTTCTTGTGCTGTGCTGAGCTGTTGTGTAAAAATAGGCTGTGTCGTGCATTTATCAAGACGTACACATTCTACCTCTGACAAATTCTTTACAGAAAAAACAAACAAATAAATAAATAAAGAGCAAGAGTGAAGAGTCTAGGGCTAAGGGGTTAGAGGTCAGGACTGGACCGGATCACTCACCTAACTGCCCTGATCAGGGTCTTTACCGCGGGAATGACCTCCTCCATGGTGACATCACAGTGGTAGGACTTGTCCTCATTACTGTCCTCCCCCATCCCCTCGGCTACACGGAGAGAGGTAGGGTTTAGATGGACAGCAAACCTTACTTGTTTAGCAGGGCAATTCATATTTATCGACGGAATCCACTCTAAAGGCTGGGGGTAAGGGGCAGGGTAGGGGGGAGGGATCTCCCCAGTGAAGAGAGACACTCAGAAGGCTCACAGGGAAATGCAGCCAATAGGACCAGGAACAGGGGAAGAGGGTGGGAGCCAACTGACTTCCTCTCTCACCGTCAGGCGTGGGCCGCGGTTTGAGCCGCAGCGAGGTGCGGAAGCGTGTCCGGTCATTGAAGCTCCAGCTCTTCTGCACCTTCCCAGGGCTGGCGGCCTCGGGGACGTTCTCAGAGCTGGGTGAGCGCCGCACCCCCACTGGCGTTGCGGGCGACGCTTTGCTGCGTAGACCCTGGCTGCGTGAATTATTCATCCGGATCCGGTCCCGGAAACCCATCTTCCCACTGCGGTGACGGAGGAATGCCAGGTCAGTTAAAAAAGGACACACACAAATAAAGGAGGGAGGTTAGAATTAAGACACAGAGAGGGTATCTGTGAGCGAATGTGTTTTAAATGCGGCATCAAAAAGGTTACTTTTCCTGCCAATACAGCATGTTTTAAACATTTTGCATTTGAATTTGAATTTCAGAGTCGATTGCTTAGAGCAATAGATAATTTGATCTTGGTCCCATATTCTTGATGTTTTTTTGTGTTTTCTTTCAAAATAAGTGTGTTCAATTAATTCAATTAAATTAACCCCTTGGGAGCTGTCTTTCCTCAGTAATCTAGCGCAGTTGTTGCCAGGCCTGCTCTGGCACCCCCCTTCTGTCTGGCTTCTGGCCTTTGACTTCCAGCTGAGCTCTAAGCTTCTTAATCAAATGCTTAAATGAAGTGCCTCTTAAATGCTTAACAAGCCAGCAGAAATATAAAGTATCAATTTTAAGCAATTAGCCAATTTAATTTGCCAATTAAACAATGAAGCAATTGTGAGTAAGAAGAGGAAAAACAGCCAAAGACAGAAATGTTTACTATTTTTTAAGATATGGTTGCTGGACTATGCAAATTGTGAATTTTCAGAATGTCGAGTATTTCTTTCCCTTCCCCTCTATTGAGAAAGAAAACTACAACCAAAATCCTGAGGTCCAACATGCAATGCAATGTCACACTAATAGGCATTCAACCAAACTGCAAAACTCCTTAAACAAAACTGTCCATTTTCGTTAGGCAAGCAGGACCAGGATTAGGTCAAAAGTTCAACCGACATCAGTGTCAGTCGTAAATCGCAAAGCCCTAAGGTAAAAAAACTGTTATCAAGCGTCAGGGTTGGAAGTTGCACTTTGCAGCTGGGACACATTTTTAATCTAACCTAGGCCTCAAGTGATGATAACATTTTGATTCCTTAATTGACTTTTAATGAGCTTTGTCTTTTCTCTGCCCCAACCCCACCATCTGTTGGATCAATAAACATCTTCTCTTCTGTCAGCTGGGGATTTGCCTATGGATCTTTGTGGCTGTGTTGCGTTCACTCTTCTGTGTATTTTTAGACCATGGTGGTGATGGCTAGTAACTCCTAGTAGTCTAGTAGTAGTCTGATCGTTATGGCGGTTCTACCATTAGCACAGCAGCGTGGCTGGGTTGGACTCGGGTTTCAGTGACAG
This sequence comes from Amia ocellicauda, assembly GCF_036373705.1. Classification (NCBI taxonomy): domain Eukaryota; kingdom Metazoa; phylum Chordata; class Actinopteri; order Amiiformes; family Amiidae; genus Amia; species Amia ocellicauda. The sequence continues at coordinate 26,298,425 of NC_089860.1, forward strand.
AAGCAGGAAGGTGAGAGTCACAGTGACAGCTTGTTATCTCAACCCCTCAGACCCTGAAAGTCCCCTCTTATGAAGAGCTCTTAAACATCCTAAACATTACATCGACCAACTCCATTGTCCTGAAATGTATCCAAGACAGGAAGAGGGTGAGAAAATGAGATGGAGTGCATGTGATAGAGTGAGAGAGTGATGGATAGATGGATAGGATTCTGCTTTATCATTGTAACAGGCAGATAGTGAGAGAGACAGAACGGCAGACAAAGAGAGAATGTGTGTGTATATGGAGGTGTGAAGGATGGTGTGAAGGATGGGGGGTGGTAAAAAGAAAAGGAGGATGGGAAATAGAGTGATAGATGAATAAAGAACAAATACAATTAGCTTTTAGTTTAGTTTAGTTTAAATAAAAATATGAGTGAAGATGATTTACCACATGTGCACACACATACATATGTATGTGTGTATGTATGCATCAAATAATTAATATCTAAAATTAATTCTAGAAACAATGAATACCATAGACCCTTGAGAAGTGAGTCAGTGGGAATACAACACAGTTGACACAGCCCCTGACCCTCACCACTACACCTCAAGCCCTCAGCTACCTCCTGTCAAACTCTGTTCCAGCCTCCCTACTGCCACCCATCCCATCTACCCTAGGTCTGTTTGCACTGTGCATAGTGAATATAACTCTAAAACCTCTTATGGCCTCTTTCCCACTAAACCCTGCGCATGGTCAATGAGTCATCAGATGCCTTCGAAGATTCTGCAACCTAGCATTATTCGTCAGAGTAATGAGACTTGCCATCCAGCCTAACCCAACAGGACCGATTGTCTCCATCCCACTAAATAAAACTAAATAGAAACAGAAAGAAAAAGAAAGAAAGAAAGAAAGAAAGAAAGAAAGAAAGAAAGAAAGAAAGAAAATGAAAACACCAACAGAAGTTCTTAATTCTTTGAAGGCAGCTGATTGTATGGCAGAATTCAAATGTGCATTTCTTGGACAAGTAACTCCCTGTGCTCTGGGGACCTGCCCTATACTCTGCCATGCGCTCTGCCCTGTGCTCTGCTCTGAGAGAGACAGAAATCCACTACTGAGAACTCCACTGATGTCTTATGGGAGGAAGCTGCATGATATCTTGTTCCTGGAGACAGACATGCATAATAAACCATTCAAAACCCACCCCTTAACACACAAGGTTTAACCAAGATCACGCATGGCAGGGGATCGGATAAGGTGTGCGAGACAAACTAATTAATTATATTTCTCATTCTGTGTGTATTGAAGATCACTGGACATAATAATAATAGTAATTATCATAATACATGGCTTGGTTCTTTTGCAAAAGAAAATACCTTCAGTAACCTTATTTATTCTTAGGGTCCTTAGGGTCCTTGGCATTCATCCGGGTCTTGAGAAAGGTGACATGGACCTTTATCTACAGATTCCAATGCATGCATGCTGCCCTACAGATACACTGGACCTCCATGCAGAGCTACTGGGTAACTATGACGAAAGGGGAATGAATTCCCATGGGACCACAGATCCATGAGAGTCGCAGTCCTTCCAACAGTCCCAGTGATGAGATGGCACTAGTCAACACAATGCCCAACAACGCAATCCCAGACTCACTCCTGTTCCCCTCATGAAGGCGCTCACGCATGCACACACCCATGCAGGACCCGCTCTGTGAGATCCCACCGAGAGGATCCAGGCAGGGAACTGGACTGCTCCCGAATTCCACACTATGAACCGTACAGGTGGAATTCTGAAGTGTTTACGTGTGTGTGCAGATATATACATATATACATTATATATATATATATATATGTAAAATCACACACACACACAGGCAGCTTTACAATAAACTATACTGTAGCAAATTCATTACTGATATAAACATAAACATAGCTTCAGGGGGTTATTTGTGTCTTCATGAGTTTAGAACAAAATAGCAAAATAAAGTAATACATAAATAAATACATATAAACAGCACACTGAATTTGGGGCAGGCTGCTGTCCTAACAATCGCTCCCTGCAGATGCTATCTGGGACAGACCGGGGGGGGCCTGCTCACACTGAGGGCCGATTCCAGTCCCTCACAAAATAAACAAGTGAGGCGGCAGGCGAGGCGGCCTTCATGCAGGACTGCTTCAATATTACTGCGGTTCCCGGGCAATATTTTGGGCGCTGACCTTTCTTAGGCAGTTGTGACAAATTCAAGCATGGCTTCGTGGACAAGGGATTTTGGAGAGATGCAGGTGTACTCGTTACAGACTATCACACCGCAGACCATTGGCGTAGCCCACCTGTTTTTAATTTGTAATTATTTAATTGTTTAATTGGTTGATTTAATTGTTTAATACATCAACATCAACAACGAGACCTATAGTGGAATAGAGGGACCCCCACCTAACACAAACACATCCCCTTTAGCATGTCAAAGACAGAGGTAGTGAGTGACATCATGCTACACAACTGCAGCACAACCAAGGCCCAAAATATTGTAGTGCAGATAATATGGTTATAGCAATAATTCAGGAGTGAGGAGCAGGCAGAGCAGGAAGAGAGGAAAGGAGGGTGGGAGTGGCTGCCATGCTCAGTGCACACTCCATTGCCGTGGATACCTCTGCTTGCGTCCAGCATGGATCCGGAAGAAACTCCGCTTATTACTAAAGAGCTGACTGAGGAGAGAGGTGAGGGGTGGCAGTGAGGAGGAAGGATGGGGGTTGGAGAGAGAGAGAGAGAAAGGTAGAGGGAGGTGAGGGAGAGGGAGGAGTGAGGTCAGCTTTTTAGAGCTTTGCTGTAGAAAAGCCCCAGTGAGACCACAGTGATGTGGAGGAAAGCAAAGTGACATCAGAGCATGGCGGGGTGTACAGCATTGTAAGCAGCGATACACGCCATCAGTGTACAGGGGCCAAGTAACACACAAGCATGGTACAACCATAGGAGAAAACAACTAATATCACAGTGGAGATTTATTGTGGTAAACTCTTATAAGGGATAGTCAAGAGCAGTAGGAAGAAAGAGGGGGGGGCAAGAGGATGGGAGGTTTAAGGGGTAGATGTACAGTGAGGAAGTGGCAAAAGAGAGAGAGAGAAGGAGCAAAAACTGTTTTATGTGTAATCTGTTCATGTAGAAGGAAAGAGAGAGAAGCGAAAGGAGAGAACAAAAGTGCAAAGGTGAAGGGGGTTAATAGATCAGGTGAGTGACAAATACAGAGAGAGAGGGAAGGAAAAAATACATTTTTAATTAGAAGATAGCAGGAGAGATGAAAGGAGAAGAGGAGGAAGGAGAGAATGTGAACGTGTTTGTGTGAGAGAAAGAGAGAGAGGAGAGGAAGAGAGCAAGTGTAGGAGAATGGGAGAGTGATAGACTTATAGAGTGACAGAAGTCTGGAGGGGAGACGGGGATAGTAGGAGTGTGAGAGAGTGAGACAGCGCGGCAGTGTGTGCAGACAGAGGGCAGCAGTTGAGTGTGGCTGGTGCCGCCGTCCCTCACAGCGCACTCCGCACTCTTTCAGACCAGGCCACACGGCCATTCCTTGCTCTCTCTCTCTCTGAGAAGATGTGTAGTCCGGCCTCAGGCTTGAACCGTTGTGTTTGGGCACACCAGCCACCGTCTGATCCACACAGCCACAAACAAGCGGCAAGCCCACTGCAACACACTTCACCACAATATACTGTGCTGAACTATACTGAACTGTGGTGCAATATACTGGACTGGACTACGCTGCACTACACTACAATACTGTGCGCTAAACTACACTGAACTGTGCCAAAGCAATGGTTTCTCAATGAGGCAGTGTCAGGGTTGTGCACCTTTCAAATTCAAAGAAATTAGACAGTGCACACAAAAAAAACATAAGCACACATGCACACACACACACACACACACACACACACACAACAGATCCCAAGAAGGCAAGGAGAGGAGGATGGGATACTCTTTAAATAGAATCCTGCGAACCAGCGAAAAAAACAACAGCGCATGAATCACTAGAGCCGTGGAATCGCACCCAGCATGGACCACACATGCTACAAACCTGCACGGTGCCTCCTCCTTCCTGTTAGTGAATGGGGGATGACAGGGACAGGGGGGGACAGAGAGACAGAGGGAGAGACAGAGGGAAGGTGGGAGGGAGGGAGGGAGAGAAAAGAACACAGGTGAGGATTGTTGACAATGGATGGAATGGTGTTAGAATCAAAACCACGAATGCAATCACACACAGACACACACAGAGACAGACAGAAACACAAAAACACACACAGATAAATACACTGCATGTACCTTATCAAAAGGTCTTGAGAAATTCTTATGTCCACACAAAAGACACTGACATGGAAAGAGCAACAGAGTGAGAGTGAGACAGTGTGGAGAGGGGGTGGGGGTGGGAAATGCAGACAGTGAGAGAGAGAGGGCAGAGAGTAGAGGAGAGATGGAGAGGGAGTGGGGAGAGATTCAAAGGAGATGAATAGAAAGAATGAGAAAGAAGGGAAGATGAACGAAAGAGAGGAAAAGAGTGAGAGACAATGGAGAAAGTGAGTGGACAGAGTAGAAGAGAGTGGAAGGAGAGAGAGAGGGGGTGTAGAATTGGAGAGCAGTGAGGGTATGAGGGAGAGACCTGAGCCCAGAACCAAAGATAAAACAAACACAATCAGCAAATGAGAACAATCATCATTAGTTCACAGTGACACAACCCACACACCCTTGTCACCCCACTGGGACAGCCAGCTGCCCACCATGACACCATCCACCATCCTAGACATCCTAGAGAGAGCTCAGCTCAGAGACAGTGCCGGCAATGGATGCTGTGTGTGTTTGTGAGAGAGAGAGAATGGTCCGGTTTTGTGAGACACCTCTGAACCTTTGTAAGTGTTTGTGTGTATATATACCAATGTGTGTGCATTGTGACAGCACGGGGTGTTGTAAGGGCTGGTACTTAAGGAAAGAATAGCTGCCCCTCCTGGACCTACCATGCCATAGCAAGTCCTGGCTGAACCGGACTCTCCCCCAGCACCCAGCAGCTCAGGCAGAAGACGCACACTTGTGGAAAATGAAAGAGACCACCCTAAAACAAGGCAGGGCACCTGCTGCCCAATTGCAAAGTAAACACAAGGAGGTCTAGGAGAGCTTCAGAGCTGTGAGAGTGAGCAGGAGAGGAAGAGACTGTTGTTTTCGGATTACTGACCATCCAGCTTTGAACTTTAAACTGTGTTGGAGAACCCCTGAACTGGAGATAGAACCTGTACCAGACACCAACCGCGAGACTGCACTATGCCCTGAGACGGTACCTGCTGTATAGATACAGAGACGCCACTGTCGAGAGGAAATACCCACCGCCTGGTGACACCTAGGGGTGCATCCGAGGCATCATCCCCAATCTCCAGACACATTCCCACGTCCACACTGTGTTACAGCGTATATACCAATGTGTATGGGTGTGTATACCAGTGTGTGTGTGTGTATACGAGTGTGTGTATATACCAATGTGCGTGTGTATGCCTGTGTGTGAGTATATATACAACTGTGAGTGTATATTCCATTGTTTGTATATACTAGTGTTTGTGTATTCCAGTGTGTGTGTTTATAGTCCAGTGTGTGAGTGTGTGTATATACCAGAGTATGTGACCAGTGTGTGTGCATATACCAGTGTGTGTATACCAGAATGTATATGTGTATATACCAGTGTGTGTGTTTATATTCCACTGTGAGTATGTCTGAATATAAATGTGCCCAGGCAGCAGGCCAATGGGAGCAAATTTTTTGTGGGGCTGAGCTCTGTTCAGAGAGAGGAGTGATCGTGAACCCACAGCACTCCCCCAGAGCAGCACAGGGAGCTCCACTCTGCACAGGCCTCCCCTGCGGTAGTCACCCTTCCCTAGCACACATCTGTTGTGTGTGTGGGGGTTGGTTTATGTGGTTTACGAGGACTTTGTTTTAGGTTACAAACTGGTAATTACAAGGTTATTATGCTAAAACGGTGGTTTATGAGGACATTGCCAATGTCCCCATAATTCAAAACGCTTAAAAAACATACTAAATTATGTTTTTTTGAAAATGTAAAAATGCAGAAAGTTTTTTATGGGGGTTAGGTTTAGGGTTAGGGTTAGGGTTAGGGGATAGAATCTATAATTTGTACAGTATAAAAGTCATTATGTCTATGGAGAGTCCTCATAATGATAACGGCAACAACATGTGTGTGTGTGTGTGTGTGTGTGTGAGCGGCATGACTGCATACCTGTCCCCCGACAGGTAGGGGGTGCTGTAGTGTTGGCGCCCAGACAGCAGGCTTTGGTGTAAGTTGTGCAGGACTCTCTTGGCGCTGCGCTGTCTTTGCAGGTGACTGAAGAGCAGTGTCAGCTCTCTGCCCCACGATGGGCCAGTGCACACACAGACACAACACACAGTGAAGACAACAAACAAAAACAGGAGGAAGAAGAACGACAACAAAAAAACACAATGGAATAAAGCAACTGAAGAGGAACCAAAACTCAAATTAAACACAAATACGTAAATAAATAAAAAGAAAGGGTTTCATCATACAGACTGATTCTGCATTTCTACAATTTATTTTACGTTTGCATTAACTTTAATTTTTATTTTGTATAGGCAATTGTAATTCTGTATTCTGCTACTGACACTGCAAGGTGAAAAGCTCTCAGTCAGTACTGCTGTGTATGTTTGCATGTCACTATACAATCAGTGGGGAAGTGAATTCTGATGGTTCACTTCACGATTGGATCCACCATAGATTTTAGAAACCCTGTCTTTTTAATCAAGCATCAAAATAATTAAGCATTCAATTGATAAAAACCAAACTAACCAAAAAAAAAGAACAAATAAAGATAATATAGCACAAAAAATGCATAAATAATAATATTAATAATAATAATGAAATGTTGTGTCTGTGATGCCATCTGAACCATAGTTCTAGAATCAGCTGAATATTCTGATGCATGTGGTGTGGGCTGCATCCAACAGAGGGCGCTGACACACAGCAGACAGGACTGTGAACATGCGACTGTGTTGGTGAGAAGAACTCTGAGCCTGGCTCTCATTATATATTATGTGGTATAACAAAATAAATACAAATAAATTAAATATGGTGTGAAAAGCTTTTAGTTATGCTTAGGGGCAGACAAGGCAGGCTGTGACCCGCTATAAGACCTGTCGAGAGGCCACTCAGTCACGGACAGCTGTGGTGCTTAGCAAAGCATTTGGTATGTATAAAAAATATAAAATAAAAATAAATAAAAATGTGAAGATATTTGATCACGTGAGTGAGTTGCGAACATTGTAGAAAGCCCGGCAGTCTAAATGGTGTGGTGTGTGTCAGGATCTCTTTAAAAAATGTATATATTTTCTGAGAGTAAACTGGCCAATGGGGAGAGGTGACGAGGCGTGAGGCAGCAAGTGAGTGAGGGAGAGAGTTCTGGGAAATGTGGAAAAATTCAAACTCAACAAAAGAGCAAGAATTGGCAATACAAATTGGAGCAATGTGTAAAAATTGTTTTGGAAACCTTTACAAAGATATGTAGCAAAGAGATGAACAGATTGAAACTAGAGAAAAACTTAAATCACTTGAACAATCAATTAAAGATAGCCAAACCACAATTGATACTGGAAATAACTAGGAAGCTCCAGACACTTAAACCCAGAAAAGCCTGCAGCACTCACAGCATCTGTTCTGAGATGTTCAAATACAGCAGCCCTAAATTACAAGAGGCAATGTTTAAATTGCTCAATATGATACTCAGTACTGGCTACTTCCCTGGCATCTGGAACCAATTTGCAAGAGTGGAGACAAATTCAACCCCAATAACCGGGGAAGGTGTTCTTCAGTATCCTCAATGCCCAGGTACTGGCCTTCCTTACCAAGCACAGTGTCCCAAGTAAGAGTCAGATTGGCTTCCTACCAAAACAACGCACTACTGACCATATTTACATTCTACACACCATAATAGACAAACACGTCCACCAAAACAGTAAAGGCAACATATTTGCCTATTTCATTGACTTTAAAAAAGCATTTGATTCCATTTGGCATGAAGGTCTATATGATGAGGTTTCTCCGAAGTGTTGTATAAGGCCCTCCCTACCCAGGAGCTCAGCCCTGAAAAGAGTCCCCCGAGTCAGCTGGCCCTGAAGCTCACGGCACTGACCCCACTAATACTGCGAACAGTGACCAGCTTCAGCTCAGCACTGCTTACCAGCCTGCAAACAGAATCAACCAAATGATAACCAAAAACTCTCTGGAACACTGGGACATAGAAACAAAATCCCCCAATAAACTGGATTGCTCTTGGGCCCTAAACAGAGAGTCCACCCTGGCAAGAGTCTCCCTTCACTGTCAGAAATATGAAGCAGTGACAGATCCTGACCCAGTACAGGCTCAGTGACCACAGCCTGGCCATAGAAACAGGCCGACACAGGCAGAGCTGGCTGCCCAGAGAGGACCGGCGCTGTCACTGTGAGGCAGGAGAGGTGCACACAGAGATGCACAGCAATACATATTCCCAAATATACCAGGGAAATATTATTTAATAAAATAAGAAATGCCCATCCGATTTTTTGCGAAAATGGAAAATGCAGAAAAAACATCAGTCCTCCTAAAGGAGGGACACACAGCCCCACTGACTGCTCAATATGTAGTTGCCTGCCACCGCCTGAGAGACACACCGTAACACTCCGCACAAGAGCACAGCCTGAGAGGAGAGGAAATGTGCTGATTGTAGGCCATGTTTTATTATTCTGTTTGATTTTGTTATTAATGTTGTGATTGTTAATGAAAAAAAAAGTAAACATACTTTTAACTATATTTATGTGTGTGTGTGTGTGTGTGTATATATACACTCACCTAAAGGATTATTAGGAACACCATACTAATACTGTGTTTGACCCCCTTTCGCCTTCAGAACTGCCTTAATTCTACGTGGCATTGATTCAACAAGGTGCGGAAAGCATTCTTTAGAATTGTTGGCCCATATTGATAGTATAGCATCTTGCAGTTGATGGAGATTTGTGGGATGCACATCCAGGGCACGAAGCTCCCGTTCCACCACATCCCAAAGATGCTCTATTGGGTTGAGATCTGGTGACTGTGGGGGCCAGTTTAGTACAGTGAACTCATTGTCATGTTCAAGAAACCAATTTGAAATGATGCGACCTTTGTGACATGGTGCATTATCCTGCTGGAAGTAGCCATCAGAGGATGGGTACATGGTGGTCATAAAGGGATGGACATGGTCAGAAACAATGCTCAGGTAGGCCGTGGCATTTAAACGATGCCCAATTGGCACTAAGGGGCCTAAAGTGTGCCAAGAAAACATCCCCCACACCATTACACCACCACCACCAGCCTGCACAGTGGTAACAAGGCATGATGGATCCATGTTCTCATCCTGTTTACGCCAAATTCTGACTCTACCATCTGAATGTCTCAACAGAAATCGAGACTCATCAGACCAGGCAACATTTTTCCAGTCTTCAACTGTCCAATTTTGGTGAGCTTGTGCAAATTGTAGCCTCTTTTTCCTATTTGTAGTGGAGATGAGTGGTGCCCGGTGGGGTCTTCTGCTGTTGTAGCCCATCCGCCTCAAGGTTGTACGTGTTGTGGCTTCACAAATGCTTTGCTGCATACCTCGGTTGTAACGAGTGGTTATTTCAGTCAAAGTTGCTCTTCTATCAGCTTGAATCAGTCGGCCCATTCTCCTCTGACCTCTAGCATCAACAAGGCATTTTGGCCCACAGGACTGCCGCATACTGGATGTTTTTCCCTTTTCACACCATTCTTTGTAAACCCTAGAAATGGTTGTGCGTGAAAATCCCAGTAACTGAGCAGATTGTGAAATACTCAGACCGGCCCGTCTGGCACCAACAACCATGCCACGCTCAAAATTGCTTAAATCACCTTTCTTTCCCATTCAGACATTCAGTTTGGAGTTCAGGAGATTGTCTTGACCAGGACCACACCCCTAAATGCATTGAAGCAACTGCCATGTGATTGGTTGGTTAGATAATTGCATTAATGAGAAATTGAACAGGTGTTCCTAATAATCCTTTAGGTGAGTGTATATATATATATATATATATATATATATATATAATAGCAATGATTTGATTTGATCTGGGGGACAGTGTGTGGTAGGGATGTCTCAGTCCCAGTCCCTCCAGCTGAGCTCCCATCCTGATGTATTTTACACACCAGACTGGGTTGTCCATGCCCCCCCCCCCAACCCAACCCATCCCCAGCCCAACCCCAGCCCAACCCCCCCCATCCTAAGTTAAGCACACAAATATTAAAACAAATCTGTATCAATAGATAAACCATGTACACTGAATAAAAAGACAACAAAAAGACATGAAATAAAATGGCCAGAGATGGCTGGATCCAGCTTGAGCAGGAAGTGCGGCACAGGAGCTGCACTGAGAGAGAGTGCGGTGCGTGTGGCCCTGGAGCTGGGGGTTCCAGGGGGGGCGGCCGAAGGTACACACCTGAAGGCGGGCAGCATGCTGTCGTAAAAGTACCAGGTGGCAGTGAGGTAGGAGTGGTTGGCATCGGTGGAGTACAGACGCCATGCCGCCTGCAGGACACAACACACAGCGCTCACAACACACACTCAGCACACTGCAGCCCGCCAGCCCTGCACAAGAACCCAAGAGAAGTGCGTGCAGCTTCCTTTGGCTGAGAACAAATTCAATAAAAAACATAGGATTGCACAATGGCCATCCTGTAGTAGGGACCATGTTTTTGTAGTCGACACAACAGTCAGTGTCAAATTTCAAAGGTCGAGGTAATTATCATCAGTCCCAATAGGCAAGAATATTTTCTGAAGCAATCTGCAACTCTTCCCATCGCAGTTAACCCAGAAAAAACACAGGTCTAAACCAATTAGAAGTGAAAGTTAAGTTGACTGTACGACACCCTAAGCCTAGCCAAACATTTTTGAAACAACCATCGATCTAAAACACATCCCATCTTAGTTAACCCCAACCATATTAAACCGGAGAAGCGTTGACCATCTCCTGTGCCGTCTGATGCTCCCATTGATCCGGACTGCTGGGGGTGGCAGTGCCAGTCTGCTCTTGAGTTATTGTGGAAATCATTACGTTTCAGCTCTGGATTGTAATAAATATAATAAACACTGACTGCACTGTGCAGCTGTCTGATATAAAACAGCAGCTTTCTCTTCATTTTTTAAGTCCAGCTGCTGTTCTGTATCAGACAGTTGTACAGTGCAGCGGGTGTGCGTGGCCGTTGTGGGGTTGGGGGGGGGGTTTACCTGAATGAGGTTGGCAGCGGGCGTGCGTCTCTTCTCAAAGTGTTTCTGCCGGTGCTGCTCCTGCACCTTCAGAGCAAAGCCAGAGCCCAGAATCCCCTGAGAGAGAGAGGGAGAGGGAGAGGGAGAGGGAGAGAGCAGCAGACACACAGTCAGCCCCCATTGATCCATACTGTCTCAGACTGCCATGGACTATTGACAGAGACAACTCATTTAGGCTACTCCTAGAATATTCCAAACTTACTCCAAGACAGCACCCAAACCTACTCACAGACTTCCCAGACTGCCCCTAAACTGCATGCAACTGCACCTCTGCCTTGACCTGCCAGCCATCTCTACCAAAACTATCCCCCAGCCTTAAAACTGACCCTGTTCCACATAGCTGGGACTTAAGATTGAACTCACATGGGAGCATTTAAGATCCCTCCTATGGGTGATCCAGGGGTATGAGGGCTTCAACAGGGCCCTGATATCTGCCGCAAACCATAAACCCGAGAGGACAAGACAAGAGAGCCAGACAGTCCTCGGCAAACCAGCTCTGTCACTCTCCCTGAGGCCCCCCCCACCTGGCCCCATGCTGTTTTTTTCGCCCCTCCACCAGCCCCAACTCTAATTTACAAGGCTCTGAACACCAAGTCACCACAGGTTGTTAGGTCATTGATGCTGAGGGAGAATTATCTAATGTGGCTGATCAGCTGGGTGCTGGGGGTGCTCAGAGTCAAGCATGCACAGTTAGCAAGTTGCAGAAGATATATAGTTTTTTTAACCCCTCTGTAAGCTGACTGCTCTTTCACTATGTCCTTATACAAAAGCCCTCTAGAACAAAAGCACTGTTCTGCTGTACTCTCACTATAACCCCCTATTGTAACTGGATTATTCTCCTGTACTGTTACTACAGCCCCCTATTGTAACATTGCTATTCTACTGTACTTTTCAACTGAAAAGACCCTTTTAGTAATTTGAGTCAATGTGCATCTATACAAAATACCAGTGCACTGAGGATCGATGGAGTCTTCTAAACATTTCTGTAAGTGTGGCATTTCTTTTTATTCCTAGTGAGCCTCTGTATTGGCAGCACACTCAGATCAATCACTCCCTATTTCACAGAGATGCTTTTTCACACTGAGCTTCCCCTGGGAAACACGCTTCAATAGGGAGGCTGCAGAAACAGAAACTGCAAAGATATACCTTTAAGAGTTACACAAAAACAATTACAAATCAAGAGATCAATAAGACTCAAAACTAAATTGCATGAAAGTAAAGAACCTTATATAAAGGACTCAATACAAAGCACTTAAAAGGTTTGTGCATGTAGAGAACAGAAGATTATGAATTCTCAAGAAGATCAACATTTCTTAGCAGGATTACAGTGTAACAACACACACACAACTAGCTTAACTCCTGCTCAGAGAGAGGCAGTTGAGAGAAAGAAAGAACCATTATTAAGAAGGAACAAACAAAATAACAAACTAACAGAAAAAGACAATACAATGGAAGAAAATAATAAGAAGAAGGACAGTTGGACTGTGTGGACAGACTGGACAGTGGAGTGTGGCAGCATGGACAGAACTGGACAGAGAAGACAGTATGGACAGAGTGGCCAGAGGGCACAACATACACAGAGTGGACTGTGTATACATAGGGGACAGTGTGGACAGCACACTCACAGCAGGCAGGGCGAAAAACGACACCCCCAGCAGAGCAAAGCCCGCCGCCAGCAGTCGGCCCAGCCATGTCCGCGGGGTCATGTCACCATAGCCAATCGTGGTGAGAGTGATCTACAGAGAGAGAGAGACAGAGAGGGAGGAGGGACGAAGAGAGAGGGAGCATTATGTGTTTATCACACATAGTCAAATGGACCGGTATTGTAAAATATAACTTAGGTGTAAAAAATTTGTTGATGGCAAAATTACTATGTTATATTCTATCTCAGTGTCTGTGGAAGAACCACTAAAAGAGAGACCTCCCATGGGGCTACAAGGCTACATTATTATTATTATTATTATTATTATTATTATTATTATTATTATTATTTATTTACGTCATTGAATGATGGTGGGGCAATAAAGCACAGACAGCACATGGAGACACAGTCACAAACAACAGCAGAAACTGTGGAAAACATTGTGCAAGAAAAGTAAATGTATGGGGAGGTAAAAAAAAAAAAAGATTTATTTTTTAAGGTTAACATAGAGGGTGTGTCCCCCAGGGGTGTAGTACTCACCGTCCCCCACCAGAGGGAGTCAGCATAGGTGGAGAACTCATTGTTCACGTCCTTCTCAGCCAGGTAGACCAAGAAGGAAGCGAAGATGAGGACCAGGAAGCCGATGTACCAGGCTGTGATGAGCTCCTGTGGTTGGACAGAAAGCATCACAGTAAGATGCAGTGGTTCCCAGTGTGAAGAACCTCCCAGGATGACTTCCAGTGCCACACTTATTAATAAAATAAAAAGTTGCCTATTTGAGTGGGGTGCCCTCTAAGGAGATGATATCTAAACACAGCTGTACAATACGATAGGAAATTGTTATTAGTTATTAATGTAACTATCTTGGAGCGGAAATAAAGAGGAGCTGTATTCACTCAGCAAACGTGTACAACAGTGACATTTGTATTTACAAAGTTCCATCAAAAGGGATGCGGAAGTCAGCCTGGGCAGTATCAGTGGGTACTGCTGTGCAGTGTTTTACCTTGCTGTGTGCATAGACCACAGAGCCCAGCAGTTTCCAGGTTCCCCCTCTCCGGTCCATCCGCACCATGCGCAGGATCTGCAGGAAACGCATGCTGCGCAGCGCGGACGTGGCGAAGATGTTCCCCTGCGTACCGGCTGCGATCACCGCCAGCGATGCCACAAACACAATGAAGTCTGAGACACACACATGAACACAGGACAGGGTTACTGGACATGTCTGGGGCAGAGAATGGTTTTGTATAGTAGTAACCATTTATGTCAGACCACAGACAACGATACATTTCTAAAACACAAGACAGCGCAGTGCTGCTGATGCACACACACACACACTACAGAGAACTGATACAATACACACTATAGAGAGTGCATACTAATAACACACACACACACACATACATACACTGTACAGTCCGGTACAGTACAGTACAGTGTTGTATTCCTCAAGACACAGAACAGCACAGTGTTACTCCCAAAGAAATGTGGGTTACCTACACAGAGTTGTGGGGGCAAGTAAGAGATAGGGACTGAGGGAGTCACACTCCACAGACAATAAGAGAAAGAGACAGGGGGGGTGACACTGGACAGAGAAGGGGGAGGATGAAGCGGAGGCTGTGTTTCTGTGACCCCTGGGAGACCTGTGTGACCTGCAGCCCTTGCAATGGAGAGGGGGAGGAGGCAAGGGCTGACCTATGATGCAGAAAGGCTTTCTGGCGAATCGCAGGCGTCCCTGCCAGCCCCGGTACCGGCAGCAGCACCCTGCCGCCCATACCCTCACGATGTACTCCAACCCGAACACCACGATCATCACAAACTCCTGCACAGAGGGAGAGGACAGGGGAGGAGAAAGCAGGAGAGACAAGGATAGATATGAAGAGAGGAGGAGAGCAGGAACATGAGAATGTGCTCTTGACAAAACACTATTATTACAAACTCCTGAGCAGAGAGATATATATAATTCATTATATATATATATATATATATATATATATATATATATATAAAGTGAGAGAGAGACTAACAGTACACTGGTACACCCAAACATTACAATCATCACAAACATGAGCAGACAGAGAGAGAGAGAGAGACTATAAGAGTGAAAGAGTGCACCACAACCCAAACATCACAAGCTCAAGGAGAGAGGCAGCATAAGACAGAGGCAGAGAGAGACTAATTGCACTGGTAATTGTGCCAAGGTGAGGGATGAAAGAGCAGGAAAGCACAGATAACAAAAACAGGCTTTTCGTGGTGAAGCCACACAGCCGAACTTTCTTCTAGATGGATATTACTGTTACCCCACACATGCTTAGGGCTACAGAGTCAGTCCAGGGCCTTGCCTTAGTTTATGGCATTTTATTTCATGTATTTAAAGCTTCGACTCAAAATGGCAATGGCAAATGAGAAACTACCAGGATACGCTGGCTGGTTTGCAGTGGGCAGGAAGCCACTATCAATTGTCAGGTTTGAAAATTTGCATCTGGCAAAGTGGTGATGGAATCCAGGTCTGAGTGACAGTGAAACATTGATTTACTGACCTGTTTATAAGAACGCCAGCGTTTCTCTGTCCCTTGCTTGTCAAATAAACAAGCATTATATCTTTATTTATTTTCTATGATTTTCTGATAAACCTCTGTGTCCAAGGGTGTCAGCAGTCTCTGACAGTGATCCTGACTATGCTGAAGTAGTGGGGACGTTCCTGTAGCACTATAATAATGTGGTGCAGTGTGACTGGGTTGTAGTTTGGCTTCGCTTACAGAAATCTTACAACCACCACACAAGGATCAAAACAGTGGAGCACAGCTCTGATAATATGAACACATTTAACAGTCAATGCTGGGCAGCAATATTGGAGGCCAGTGGCGAATCCCAATGTTGATACTAAAATGCATTCATGACATTGTCAGCATTATTGGGCTATTCACATTACCCTGAGCTGCTGTGTCTCTTTATATCATATCTCATAGTTGAGTGTGAATTTAACTGAACTTTAAACTTTTTAAATATTGACTTAAATTGAGAAGCTTTCTGACTATTGCACCAGAGGGACAGGACAGCTGGCCCGCCCAGCCTGGGATTGGCAGCCTGGTCAAAGCTGTGACCTTACCAGGATGAAGAGCCCCTCGTTAGCAAATGTCTGATGTTCGGGGATGGTGGAGAAGACAGACAGCACCAGACAGCTGAACACCAGCAGGAAACTGGGGGGGAAGGTAAACACACAGATATGTAAACAGAGGTCTGCACACTCCACACTGCACACAAGGAATCACACTGTACATAAAGGGTGAGATGGAGAGAGAGAGAGGGGAGGTACGGAAAATACAAAAAATCTAAATGGAGGCTGATTCTAAAACGTGTTAATGTTATTGTGAGAGGAATGCAAAGAAAAAGAAAAAACAATCAAAAGAAAGAACATAATTTGAAATGCCACACCAGCAAAAAGACAGCTGCATAGTCTGACTCAAAATATGCACTGTATTCTATTCAAGAACAGGTGAGAATAGGGACACACACAGTCTTAACAGTACTTGAAAGACACTGCAGATGCATTTGACCCCAAGTCTGCTTCCAAGTCCGGTTAAATACACAGCTATGTGCTTTATTCTCGTTTCACTTTACTGGAGTTCACACAGGCAGCCTGCAGCTCGCTGGTAAAACCTGCAGAGGACTTGGCTGCCCTATTATGGGAGCCTGTCCCCTCTAACATGTGTGCATGGAGCATGTTTAACCCAGACGACGGGAAAGAATGCTGCTCACAGACAGGCCCTGAGCAGCTGGCCCTGCTAACAGCCAGTTGCAGAGGAAGTCCCAGGGCAATGGAAGCAGGAGGCAGAGAGGGGTGGGGGCAGAGGGTGGCCTGTGCTTTGCTGGGAGTTTTTTTTTCTTGTTTTGTGTTTGACGGGCCTTCGCTGTCTGTCACGCCAAGCCCTCCCCTGCCTCGGCACTGCCATCAATATTTCACGGCATTAAGTGGCTCCAGGAATAAAAACACGCAGTCTCAGCACTTCACAGTAAGAATCACAGCAGTTTACAGTGGGAAGGGGAGAGAGGCTATGTACTGTAAATACACAGGTACACTGTAATTATTATTTGCAACGTAGCAAGAGTAGTAGTAGTAGTAATAGCTGGTCGCAGGAATTGCAGGAATAATAAAAGGAAGAAGAAGAACAAACAACAAGGAGAAGAAGAAAACCAGAGAGTACACCAGTACACTCCCCCCACCCCTCTTTTTTCCCAGTCTAATCTTTTCTTGTCGCTGCTGTTGATCAGAATGAATAGTCAGGTGACTCCAGAATAATACACCACCAGGGTAACCTCACACCCAAAACACAGCACTGATCCGCATCCATGACATCTGTATGGTTTACTGGAATAGCTCGAGGCAGGAAATTGTGACTATTATTATTATTCCACATAGGATTTCAAATACATGAAAAAAAAGAAAAAGAAAGGAAGACAGAAATAGAAAGGGGGGGTGTAAAAAAACACATATACGACAATAGTGCTTGGAGTTTTTTTTCGTTGGGGATTCATGTTTCAAGTGATAAGCATTTTACACAGTCCACTTTCCCCTCTGTCTCTCCTCCCCCTCTCCCCTCTCCCTCAGTCCCCTCCTCCACCTCGCCCCTCTCCTCCTCAAGTCCCTCTCTCCCTCTCCCCTCCTCCACCACTCCATACCTTTCTTTTCTCTCCTGTCCTCATCTCTCTCCCCCTCCCCACCTCTCTCCTCCCTCCCCTTCCCCTTCTCTGTTTCGTCAAAAAGTCAAATGAAAATAAATAACTTAATCAGCAACATTATCACCAGAGGTCATAGCCTTCCTCCTCTGGATTTCGGTTTAAGAAATAAAATTGAACACATTTGTTGGCTACTGTAGAATGAGAAGAACAACTCAATACAAACTCGCACTGTATTCTCCAGAGGGATACTGACAACTGGGCGAAGACACACACACACATATATATACTGCTCAAAAAAATTAAGGGAACACTTAACATTGATTTCTGAACATGGAATGTTCCCTTAATTGTTTTGAGCAGTATATATACTGCACAACACACACACACACACACACACAGAGTGATATAATATAAATATAATACAACATTTTTAAAAAGCCATCGACTCAGACTTTTCTGTATTTCTCTGAGCAGGCGGGTTCAGGAAGACACCAGTGTGAGGATTTGTGGACTTCAAGCTGCTCTCACACATAGCTCTGAACAGCAGCCCACAGCCACTAAAGGGCACTGCTGCATTAAACACTATCATTATTATCACCATCTTTATTATAATTATTTGTATCATTTATTTTCCACTAAGCAAATGCTCTCTATCTCCATTTTAGACTGGTTTTGGTAGGGTGATGCTGATTGGCTGCACTGCCCTATGTGGAGGTTCAAGGGCCAGCCGTGTTCAAAATCTTGAAGTGTCCAATTACTTCAGCATTAAACACAGCCCTTAACTTAGCACACTGACTCCACTACTGTGTTTAAGGTTATACAACTGCAACTGTTCAGCTGGAGGGGGAGGAGAGAGATCTTTCAGCTGAACTCGGTTTCTGTGTAAGATATAAGTCAATATAAGACATAAGAATGCTAAGACTTAGGTGAGATATAAATGAATCGATCAGTCAGTCAGTGTATCAGTCTTCTCTCTCTCCTGGCAGTCTGTAACTCTGAGCTCAGTGCCACATGGGAGCTAGCAGAGCCGAGTGCCCAGCTGTGAGGGGTCAGCTGACAGGGATCATATTTTCCACAGGAGATGGGGTACATCACGTCACCGGTTAAACAGGAAAGCTGGCATTGGTAGGCACTCAGCCGGGCACCCAGGTGAGCGTAGGCTCTGTACAGCTGCAGCAGCTCATGCAGCACAGGGGTCAACTGTGTTACACATGCCAGCTACTGCCCTCAAGTTAGTGACACTGGACATTTAGGTCAGGGTGTTTGCACAAAGCACCTCAATACATGGAAATTAATTCACTACACTACACAGCCATACAATACACTTCAATACAATACAGTGCACTACACTGCAACACACCTCTCAACACCACAAAAAGTAAAATCTGTGGTATGTATTACTGTGAAGCTGTGTTGCCCTGAGACCATCTCTCAAGCAACAACCAAACTGAACTCACTACCTTGTCACAGCATCAATTCCTCTGCCCCAAATGAGGAGCTGCCTCTGCCTCTGCCCAGACAGGGTCCATCGCCCCCACAGCGCGCTTTTAATTAGTCACGTAGGTGGAACAGGTGACCGTGGCCGAGCTGTACCGAGCCTGTGTGAGTGCCAGGAGTGAGGTCCGATGTGAGGAGCTGGGCAAACACAGCAAAATATAGACCTTTCTAGTATGACACAAATACAGCTGCAAAGTGAACGTACAGTAACCCCCCAAAAGCCCAGCTTTGTGCTTCACTCGAACCCTTGCTGGCTTCGGACAGGCAGGGGCGCCACACCGCAGCCGACTCATCTGTCCTGTCCTCGTTAAGGGGGTGGCTCGTTATCCGCGCCACTCGCTGC
The DNA here is from genome assembly GCF_036373705.1 of Amia ocellicauda. Classification (NCBI taxonomy): domain Eukaryota; kingdom Metazoa; phylum Chordata; class Actinopteri; order Amiiformes; family Amiidae; genus Amia; species Amia ocellicauda. Next base: position 26,317,906 of record NC_089860.1, read on the forward strand.
TCTGTTGACCCTTGGGGGTCACAGCAGAGAAGCGCTCCCTTAATAAGGAGGGAGAGTGATGGGAGCGGAGAGCAGCACAGGTGCACAGCAGGTAAGGGGGGGCAGTTTGGACAGTTAGCTGAATGCATCGCTTGCTTCCTTCTGCTCTATGTCTCTCTGTCTCTCTCCCTCCCTCCCTTTCCCTTTTTCACACCCCTTGGGGTCTGTTTTTTTTTTTTTCCCCAATGCACGTGTCTCCTCCCATCCCATGCTCTGCCCCCCTTCCCCACCTCCTCTGCAGCTGTGATTGATGTACCTCACCTGTAATGACCTGGGCTGTGCTTACACTGCAGGTACAACAAGGAAGGGGGACAAAAGAATTCAAGAAGGGAAGAAAAGGGAGAGGGAGGTAAAATAATTCTGACGTCTCAGCTTTTAGTTTACAGAAAGAAAACATGCTGATGACCAGGAGAATGGGAGAACCACGGAGAGAGGGAGAGAGAGGGAGGACGGAAGGGAAGGGAGGGAGGGGTGTGAGTAGGTGTAACATAATATAGGAAAGAAGAAATTACTGTGTGCGCAGGCAGAGGAGAGGAGAGGTACAGTAGCAGATATAAATAGACTCCATGGTCTGTTGATGAAGTAAGCTGTTACGCTCCTATTAACACGCAATGTAATGTGGACTGGTGTCTGCTTTGTGCAGCAAACTATTTTATTGTTAAAACAATAACATAAAAAAAAACTCCTGGAAGCTCCAGGTGGGCACTTTGGCCAGTCATAGGTGTGGTGTGTGAAGTGGCAGAGCTGGCACTGCTCACAGGGAATAAAAGGGTATGTGTCCCCTGGTAAATTTCCACTGAGGGGAGGTTGTGTGTGTTTTTTTCCTCGCTGTGAAACCGGACGCCCCTGGAGGTGTGGAGAGTCAGGTTCTTGTTCTGGCATGGTCATGTGATTGAAAAATAAAATTCAGACAAATTAAGGTGTGGAGTCACGTCTGTGCTGACGTCTTCCCACAGTGCTTTAAAACATAAAGCCATCCTCACAAATGATAAAAGGAGTTTATTTTATTATTAATACCAATAGTACTATTATTCTATTATTATATAGCTCTCCTAGACCAGGGCTGACTCATGCTGTAGCTATTGGAGAGGGATCAGCCCTGCTGCAGGTGAGTTTAGGTGGCCTGAAATAAATTCACAACTTGGTGATTGGAGGACAAATACCTTCTCACCTCATACCCTTTTTTGTATTATTTTTCTCCTTTCTTTTTTAATTTAATCCTTTTGTTCTTTCTTTAGATGACAAGACAGAGACAAATGAGTTAGGTATTCACCTTTTTCTCCTTCCATCTTTTAATTTCTTCCTTTCTTTCAGCTCGTAACAGTGTTCACCGTGTTCCCTGAACCCCTGCAGGGTCTTCTGTATCAAGCAGCACCAGAAGCTGAACATGCTTGCCGTACTTTGTGTGTAGAGACACACTGACGTTCTTATGGAGAGCACAACACACTCAGAAACACATCAAACCTATCCCTCTGTCCCTGTCTCCGTGTTCCAGCACGGGCCACTCATGGCCACTCACAGAGAAATGGCATTCTTTGTTAGTTTTTTTTTTAATGAAATCATCAAAAATGAAAACATGGCTCACTGAGAAGAAGAAAAAAAAATCCAGTTACCTGAATCTGGGACAATGTATCGAGTGCTATATAAATAGTTTCCACTGATTTTGCAAATCTGAAGTTAGACTGTGACAGCAAAAGTGGTATCAACTGACCAGCACAGCAGAAACCTGTCTGCAGGGGGTATCACCGCATACAGACAGAAACACACAATTGACATGGACATGCACACGCACATGCACTTGACCACACCGTTGTGGGCAGGCAATCATGCACACGCAGATATAGGGTACAAGTGTGCTCTCTTGCAGCTAAGGACAGACCCACAGAATCACACAGACTTGATATCCCCCTCCTCTGTGCTTCCACACCGACACACACAAACCCACTCACCCACGGCCGCATACTCACACACATACACACACACACACACACACACACTCACACTAAATGTTTAAAGATCTTGTAATACACACAAAAATAAGAAAGAATGCCAATCTCAATTTCAATCTATCTATTTTTCAAAAACACACAATAATAATAATAATAATAATAATAATAATAATAATAATAATAATAATGTAATATTAATGTTGAAGATAATGCTAGTGAAGGTCAGGGAATCGATGGGCTGGGGAGCAGCTGTGACTGGAGCCGCTGGCCTCCCTCATCAGCAGAACCTGACACCCTGCTGCAGTAGCAGCCCCCGCAACCCTGCGCCCAGCCCGCTCACAGCCCTGGGCTCAAACACAGACCCTGGAGTAGGCCACAAGTCTCTTGAGATTTTGGTTCCAAACTGGAGCGTGCTCTCTCACTCTCTCTTGCTTCCTTTTGTACTTTCTCTCTTTCTCACACACAATTGAAAGTAGCTGTTCAGTTCAGCAGGGTGCAGCTCAGCTGGTGGAGAAGCCACCAAAGACACGGGGGGGTACTCTCTGGGACCGGTATTGAGACAGGGATTCGGGATCATTCACTCATCTGACAATAATTTTGATCCTACCTCTGACTGAAGCCTAGGTAAACGTCAGCCCTACCTCTTCATAGTGTCTTACTATAACAGGTTTCCACACTTCTTGTTTAGGGTTATGCCAATGCACAAACATCTCCTGTTTGTTTGCTCGCTTGCTTGCCTGTATCAAATAAAGACCTCTGACTTACCGCCAAGCGCTGATAATGGGCTTTAAAAGCACAGCTGTTAATGTCAACAACTCGGCACAATGGTACTCAAGGATGAGTCATTAAGGAAGTTCCTCCAGGCCAGGAAACCTTTTCGGCTGTTGTCGCTGCTGGTGCTACTTTGTAAAACATACAGCCGTGCATCAGCATGCCTGTCTGGTCCTGAGTGAAAGTTTTAGAATATATATATATATATATATATATATATATATTGGTTGGGCAGGGTCCAGTGTGTCTTGAAGGTGATGTTAATATCTTTGTCAATACTTTGGATAAGATGTGGAGTCTCCTTCGTCTCCTTTCTTGTGAAGCATGATGCTTGTTCCATTTATCTGGTATTTATTTATTCTGAGACACTTTGTGACAAGGTTTGCCAGAATCCTCTTCATTTCGTCTCCAGCTTCTTTGAGGATCTCCACTGCAATTCCATCATCTCCAGGTGCTTTTTCATTATTCATTTTCTTTGTGGCATGGTCTACTTCTTCTGGAATCGCATCTGGTGTTCATTGAGACTTCTTCTTCTTCATCTTCTTCTTCTTCTTCTCCTTTACTGCTGCCATCAGTACTCTATAGGTTTCTGTAGAATTCTTCCACTCTACTGATAATCACATCTCTGTTTTTGATTGTTGTGCCGTTTTCGTTTTTCTGGGTCATTATTTGATTCTTTCCTTTTCAAAGGCATTGTTTTGCTTTTTTGATGTTCCCATTATTTTCAAAGGTTTCTTTAATTAGATTGTTGTTAAACTTTCTTACGTCTTCAGTAATATATTTCCTTATGGTTTTCAAAACTCTTAGATGCAAGCAAGAAAACTGGACTCAAAATGAACCTGAGTAAAACCAAAGTCAAGTTTAACAGCTTTGTTAAATCTAAGAAAATGTAAGTAGATCAACGGATACACAAAGAAGTCAGAAGTTATATCAACAAATCAGTGCAGATGGAAGAAATCAAAAGAGTAAAGACAGAATAGAGTGCATTTGAGAAGAAACACCACGCCGTTGAAAGGAAATCTGCCCATTTGCCCGAAGAGAAAAGTATTTGATCAATGCATACTATCAGTGCTCACATATGGCTGTGAAACCTGGTCACTAAATACAAAAATGATACAGAAACTGTGGACGACACAAAGGAGCATGGAAAGATCTTGGTTTGGAATAACAAGAAGAAATAGAAAGATTAATTAATGCATCTCTGAACAAACAAAAATATGTGACATCATTGAAAGAGTGAAAATGTTCAAATGGCAATGGGACTTGATGAGATGAGCACATAAAAGATGGGAAGATGAAATCATAAACTTAGCAGGATTGAGTGACATGGAAGAGAGCAGCTGTAGATCAAAGCAAGAGGAAACATCTTGTGGAGGCCTTCATCCAGCAGTGGATGGATATAGGCTGATGGTGATGATGATATTTACTTTATTTTGGAGCCATTATTAGCTGTAGTACTACAGCTATTCGTTATTTGAAACTGCAATGTTTAATCCAGGATAAGGGTTCTCCAGCCCTGCTCCTGGAGAGCTACAGTACAGTACAACAGGAGCAGGTCTTGGGGTTCAATTTGTCAATTTAAATGGATTTTTAAGCATCTCTAATTGCCTGATTTAAAGTATGTGTCCACATGCCTCTTGCTGGAGACACAGTGCAGCATTACAGTGCCTCACCTCGGGGCTCTGAACTCCATCGGCTGCAAATCGGCTTTTGCACACACAAAGCATGAATGGTTAAGTTCCGCACTGGGGGCTTGAGAGTGAATTTCAAGAGCATAAGAACATCTGAGTCACGAGGGCTGACTCTGCAGCCGCTCTCCAGCACACCGACTACGTCTCCCTCACAGAGCCAGTCTGGACTGGGAGGCACACCAAGCCTACTAGACTCCACAACGATACACTGGGCTGGGAGGTGTGTGCTCTCTGGGTCGCAGGATACCAGTTCAAACAGTATCAGAGCATCATGTTTTTTTTTATTTACAGGTTTCGGTTATCGTATTATGTTATTCAGTGGACTGGTTCCTGAAGAACCATAAAAACAATCAAAATCATAATAATTTTCAATCTCCTATGGGCGTTCTAACCTTAAATTTTAATCAAATTAAAAGAACAAGCATCACGCTGCAGATTTAGCCTCTCAAGTCAGGATAAGAGGTTTTAATATGAACCCCTGACTGGGACAAAAGGGCTGACATTCATTCACACTTTAGCAGACTTTAGCAAAAGTAATTAGCGCAACTCCTTGCTTGCTGGCGACACACAAAAACACATACACACACACATTCAAACTAACTCACACTCATACACTCAATTTATACAAGATTTCTGCACTGATAATGATTGTTTCGTTTAACAGCTAATGTTTGTTGTACAACAACAAAAACACTTCAGCCGATTTAAAGCACTGCTGATCTTTATTTCAGATCTGAATAGGGGCAAGTGGAAAGGGAAAGAAGAGGCCGACGACAATGACATCTGGAAACAAACAGCTGCTGTGGGATGCTGTCAAGGTAATATAAACAGCTGTAGCCCAAAGTGTTCACATCCGTCACTGGTAACAATGTAAATTGGTGATTCACACAATTAAAGAAATAATGTTTGCGAAGCTACACTGATTTATCATCTTGTGTGTCTCTTCAAAGCCTGCCGAATGCTGATTTAGCTCCTGTCCTGTATGACCTTTCTGGAGCTGAGAAGATCCTGTTCCCCCCAACAAGAGGAAGACTGTCCTGATGCTCAAATACTGGGAAGCTAGAGCAGGGAGTTTGTGCTCATAAACACACACACACTCACACACATAAATGCACACACACTCGTACAAATACACATAATGCACACACACCCCCACAAAAAACATAAATGCAACCACACAGGCTCACACACTCACAAACACACACATCCTCCCAAAAAACATAAATGTAACCACATTGGCACACACACTCACAAAAAAACATAAATGCAACCACACTTGCACACAGACCCAGCCCAAAGCCTCTACCCAAACCAGCTCTTCGCCTTCCTAATGACTCCCAGAGACATCCCTCACGCCAACCAGGACGCAGCGAATCTCCAGGAAGCGACTCACTTACGCTCTCGTAAGATTTAAGCACAACACTTCTTGGCATAGCTCCACTGAGGGTGCTGCTTGGCAAAGGGATGGCAGAGAGAGAAAAGTCAGTATGCCTGCCTGACTGTCTGTCTTCAATCCAGTTAAGGTTTTGTTCGTGGTGACTCCTTGTAACAACAATTTCGAATTGACCCTTGTGTGGCAAAGCCTGTGGCATGTGAAATTAATTCCTCCCTGGTTACACTGACAGCACATGCACTGACTTTGAATTCTTGAAGATGTTACATTCAAATAACTCTAAAGCCCTCTCTTATGAAGTAATAATTATATATATATATAATTGCTTTACAAAAAAATCTTTAAACTTCTTGAAACCTGGAACACACAATCACAGCCTAGCTTTATTTCTTTGGCTCAAACTGTACAAAATAACAAGAGGAAAGTAGAGCATGCGATTTGGCTGGCAACTCCAGGTGAGCTCCGCAGACACAGCACAGGCTGGAGAGCTGTTCCTGGCAGCTGGGACGACGCAGACTCTGCCGATTCCTGAGTAAGATATGTTTATTTCCCTGGCAGCTTTCAGCGTGGGGTAACAAGAAACAGGATCGGGAAATCACATGAAAGAGTGGCCTGTGTGCGCCAGCCTCTGCCCCCCCCAACATACACCACCTCTCTCTGCACATCCTGACGCAATGCCAAGGCACAATGACCCACTTGTGTGGACTCTCACCCACTCCACTCCACTCCACTCTTCTTTATGTTGTTTCATCATGACCAATTAGACACAAAAGTGGAGGAGCAAGCACAAGGCCAGAAGAGGGAGATAATACACCAGACTTCTCAATTATTTACACCCTCCCCATTCCTACAGCTGCTCCTTCTCTCCGCGTATCTCCTGTTAGAGCACCAAGGCCATAGCAGTAATATCGCTGATCGCTGGCCGTCTTCCAACTTTGTCAGCAGGGCCGAGAGAGGGAAGGGAGAGAGAGAGGGTTGAGGGAGAAAGAGGGGTAAAGAGGAAAGCATGAAGGAAGAAAGTGGGATGGAGAATGAAAGATAAAGGAGAGGGGGGGTGAAAACAGAACAGGAGGCACAGAGAGAGACAGAAAGAAAAAGACAAGGAAGTGTGAGAGTACAGGGCATGTGTGTGAGAGTGAGGGTAGGTGGAGGAGTGTGCAAAGTGAATTTTAAGCATAATTACATTTCTTTGTGGTTATAGTTCTAAAAACGAGAATAAACTTGCTGGGTTATTATTATTGTTATTACAATTGTCATTAGCAATAGTAGTAGTAGTAGTAGTAGAACCACTAGTATTATCACCACTATCATGATTAACATATAGTTAGCATATTCCAAATTCCAGAATGACATCAAAGCAGTGATGGAATGGTTGTCTGAGATCAAAGCAGTGGAACTGCCTACCTACCTCCAGTGCTCTCCCCAGTGTTCTGGACTGAGTGTGACGGAGAGCAGAGAGAGGCCATGTGGCAGGACTCCCCCACACCCCTGCGACATCCCCATTTAGTAACAGCTGATAATTCCATTAGGAGATTTTGCGTTAGCAGATAACTGTGTCGGGGGGGGAAATGTGAGCAGAGACGTTGCACACAGGTCTTAAAACCCCACAGTGGAAATCTGTGTTGCCCTGACACTAATGTCTGTCTGTCTGTCTGTACAACTTGTCGAGTGTCTCTCAAAATCTAAAGCAGAGCCTGCATTTCTCCATTAAAGATGGAAACACTATGCCCATTCTCTACTGCATGTTTCCTAAAGGTCTGGCATGCACAGCGAGACGGGTAGGCCCAGGCCGAAGGGGAGGAAAGAACCATGAGGCGGCATGTGTGTAAAACCTCAGGGCAGTCTGAGGTGGAATACAGTTCTAGGTAGGAACCATATGGACTGGTAAAATTGTTGTGTAATGGCCAGTGTTTGTAGGACAGTCCATGTGTATGTTTAATGAAGAACCGGATGTAATAATAAACAGGATTATTCAGACATTACAAAGTGTGCGGTGGTTAGTTAATATTGAACCCCGGGATATATAATGTAGGGTGAGGGTGTCATGTGGCTTTTCTTCACACAGAGAGTTGTCACAATCTGGAACAAACTCCCCAGCAATGTGGTTGAAGCTGAAACATTTAAAAATAGACTGCATAGGATCCTTGGATCACTCAGTTATTAATGGACACCAAATGTGCACGAAGGGTTGAATGGCCTCCTCTCGTTTGTAAACTTTCTTCTTCTTCTTCTTCTTCTTCTTCTTCTTCTTCTTCTTGTGCAATATTTATGCTGGCTCTAATGGGGGGGCGGGGTAGGTGTAAGCAGACGAGAGTTGATGTATCTGGTATCCCATTAAGCTTTCCCAGTACCGCCCTCCCACCCTCCATCCTTACCCAGGCCTTGTGGTGTAGTGTGTCCTGCCAGAACCACAGCTTAGTGTAGGAAAGCCAAGTGAAATGTTGACATAGCAGGAAGAGCTGTGGCGCAGTGAACCCATTACTGAAAGCCCTACACAACCAAGGTAACGTGCACACGTTAAAACCAGGGGACAATCTGGCAAAAAATTGTGAAGATTAATTGAGATAAATTACACACAGACAGACACGTAGACACATGCATAGACACGCACACACTTACTTTCAACTCTCCAAAAACAGGACAGTGCGCTTCACACACATACACACAACTTTTAACACAGTCATAAACACTGCAGACACAGTCAAACACACAGGGACTTTCACACCATAGTAAAGGACAACACGGTCACTTTCATGCAGTTATTAAAACTGCCAAACTTCCCTCTCTGTTTCCCTCTCTTGCATGTAGCAACACACACAGACAGACACACACAGAGACAGCCACACACACAAACAGAGAAACAGACACACACAAAGTCAAACAAACACAACCAAGAACACAGCAAGCATCCAACAGCCTTCCAAGGTGCCCACCACATCAGCAGAAGGTCAGGTGGAAAAGTATAAATAAAGTAAAATAAAATACAACAAAAAAAATGTTTGTTATGAATGCCCTCTTTTACGATAAATAGAATAATTAAGCAATCAAGTATGATGACTTATTAAACACTGAAACTAAAACAACCAAACATAGCTGATCAAAACATCTGTCTGAATTTAACACATTACAAACACAGTCCCTTGGGTCTGCCTGGGGGTTCGTTGGCTCACTGAAAATATCCAGAAGCTTTTGAACAAAGTTAACAACTTATCAAAACACACTGGGAGGTCCTTGTCTGCTGTTGACCCAATATAAGACTAGCAAAATAAGTAAACAATAGTAATAATGCATTTCAATTTGACCTTGGTGATGATTCTAAGTGTAGGGTGCTTTTCCTTCATTTCCTATCTTGCATCTCTGTTTTTTGGGGGTCTATTTTCTTTGGATGGCTTTGGCCACGTTTTCGTGTGTGATTTGTTTTCTGTCTCATGATACCCAGTCGCAGCAGGCACCAGGCGTTTTGACCTCAATTGACATCTCTGGTAGAATTTCATTGCTGTGGCAGATTTTTATAGTTTTGTGTGGAAATGAAACTCCTTGAAACCCATAGTGATTTTGTTTAACTGTGTTCCTTCTTGACTGATGGGTGAACTATCTGACTGACTGACTGACTGACTGATACACTGACACTCCGCCTGATGCACTGACTCAGTGTATCTCCATGTGTATTAAAAATCATTTTTTAAATCCTTTTAAGTCCTTCCTGAATGCAAATTGAATGCTTGTCTTATTTCAACCTTGGCCTTGACTTTGTTCAACCTTTCAACCTTATTTCAGTTCTTACTCAGGTGTAGACCGGTAAGTGGGCAACAACAACCAGGACTGGAATAACAAACCAGTTTAACACTGTTTAATACTGAGTGGAGTGTAAGACACCTTGGATACACTAACAGCAACATTAAGACTTGTTAATTATTTGCCTGGCAACTTTACACAGCACTAGGTTTGCACTTGCCAATGGTCAGCAGTTTTAGTTAGATTCACACACACAGGCACACACACATAGACATACAGACTCTCTCTCTCACACACACAAACACACACATAGAAACACTAGCAACTGCTTTACAAAGTCACAAAGCCAGTTACAAAGTCAGTTTATGATACCACAATGTTGTTTTGTCATTACTGCCTTTTTGGGGAAATTTTCCCAGTGTGTATCGCCACTTTCTCTGTAATACATGTCCCCTCACAGACACACACAAACACATACACACAAACAGACTCACTCTGTCTCTCTCTCTCTCACATACACACACACAGACATGAACACACATACTTTCAACTCTTCATAAACAGTATAGTGTGCTTCACACACACAGATGCAAATTTTAACACTGTCGTAAACACTACACAGTCAAGCACACAGAGACTTTCACACCACAGTAAAGGACAGCATAATCACTTTCATGCAGGTATTAAAACTGCTAAATTTCTTACACAACCAAGGTAACGTGCACGCATGTTTAAACTGGCAAGTGGTTGTGCAGATTAACTGTGATACATTTCATAATGGCAGATGCATGCGCACACACTCTCACCAACATGGCCAAACGCTACATCTAGTTATATTTACGATTGTTGTGTTATTCTTAACTCAAGCCCAACACAACTCCACATACACAGACATCCACACACAGACACAGATAGACAGGCAGGTACACAAAGACAGACAGACAGGCACACACAGGCACACACAGACACACACAGACACACACACACGCACACACACATACCAACACATGGCTGCTCAGTGTCTGTGTCACTCAGACAGATGTTATTCACTGGGCAGAAATCTGCAGCACAAGCAGGGATTATTTTCTCTGTTCCCAGCCAGTCTCCACCAGTAACCCCACCACAGAAACCATACGGGGGTGCTGTGCACACCGGTGGCCAGTGCAGATCCCACTGTAACAGTTGCGGTGCAGAGACCAGGTCACAGCCTGGCGCTGTGAAAATTACACAGTGGCCTCCTCCTTGAACAGACCTATGACTACGCACTGTATTATATATAACCATGTAGTAAAAGTAGACGAACAGCCTGGCAGAAGCATGACGTCTCGGAAAGATTAAAATTTTCCGGCAAACGCCCGTCTGCAACACTTGTGTCTTGTTCTCGTATTTTTACAGTTGGACCATAAAACAAACACAGCAAAAGTAAGCTGACAGGATAGCATATTTTTATTTGTGTCTAAGAGAGACAGATGGACATTTTTACATAAGACCCGGTTTGTATCAAGAATATGATTTAAAAACATCTTAAAAATAAATAAAAATCACTGAAATCTAAAATACAGACACATCAACAGATAAATATACATTCATACATCGATAGACACACATATATGTAAACACACACACACATATTTATATATATACAAGAAGAAAAACAATAGAGCAGCACATGACTCAGTCACAATGAGATGGATAGATAATCCTAAAATAACTAAGGCAGTCCTTTTTCTATGCATTGAATGCTCAGTGTGACCTTTATTAATTTTTTCTTTTCGCATTTCGTTTCCCACAATGGAGCCAGTTGGCTGGTTTTGCAGAGTCAGTGATTTGGCATAGAAGGAGAGAGAGAGAGAGAGAAAGGGGAGGAGGGGAGAGAGGGATGGAGGCAGCAAGAGACAGAGAGAAACAGGCTGTCTCTCCTGTCAGGATAGGTATTGTTACAGAGGACTGTTGTGCTTCTCAGTTGCTCACATGTGCTGCTTCAACATACTCCCTCACCCCAGTCAAGCCCCTGCTGAACACACTTACTACTGGGCTGCTACACACACAGACTTGCAAACTGACACACATACACACACCTACACCAAACAAACACTCATTACTACATACTAAGATAGCCTTGCACACTCATACACTGTCTTACACTCACATGTGCACGCACACACAATCACAGAGACTCAGAGACTCACACTCAAGATCTCAAAAACAGACAGATGCTTACACACTCACACACTCACAGAAAAGCCAGCAGAAAAGCCGTGCTAAGTAGCAGACTGTGAGTTATAAATAATTATAAATAATGCTCTTATATTATGAATTTGTTTGAGCCGTGTCGCTATGGTGAGGATTTTCATGTTGTTTATACAGCCGGCTATTATAAATTAAAATGGACCTAACAATACTTAAAGCTCAGACTTTCATGTAGGGGCTGCTTCATAGAGAAAACCTTCCTCAGCCTCGGGACCCCCTGAGTACTGGAGTACGGGAGGAGTGGGGGGTCCCTGATACCACTTGTCCTCATATCCTCCTCCCTGCACCACACACGGACAGGAGAGATTCATGATGATTTTTACTGAAGCTTACTATGCTGAGCAAAAATTACATCTAGGGAAGGGATGGGACAGGGACAGGGACAGAGACAGAAATATTGCGCTTAGACAACACAAAGCCATGGTGCTCTAAAAGGGCACGTTCAGTCCCGGGGGCAGGAGGACCTCGGCAGGGGGGCATCAGAAATGAAGGGGGCACAAGAAGGTGAGCAGTGGGGGGGCGGAATGTGCGCGTAACAAATCTTTTGGAAGAAATGCATGAGAGGGCTTACCAACGCACATCAGTTTGTTTTAACAAGAATGCAAATTACCGTAACACATTTCTCCATAGACAATTAACTAATTAATAACAGGAGCAAAACAAAAAGTAAGGGGGTACAACATTCCAACTGAGGGGGCATTGTCCCCTTTTGCCACCGGGCCTGAGCACATTGAAGAAGTGATGAGAGGAGGAGGAAGGAAAGAAAGGATCAAAACAAAAACAATAACAGCAAAACAAAACAGAGGTTAATAAATGGCTTAAATCGGCCTTAGCTTCTCCTCCTTTACTACAGTGCTACTCAGTTGGCTAGCAGAGTGTGAACATGTCCACAGGAGTCGTCTGTGGGCTGCTGCTCTGACAGCATAGCTCTGGTGGACAGTGTCGTTTTCTTGTGGCACCTGGACTTCTCTCTCCAAGTGCTGAACTACTTAAATTATCTGCTCAATTAGCCTTATTTTGTTTTGGATATGATTCATAAGGATTTATGATTGACTCCTGGTGACCGCTGAGCCTGTTCCGATTCTCTGTGTGGCATCGATGGAGCCAATGCAATATTTTCTACGTGTACTTGAACTTGAAACAATAAAATAAAATGAAACTAACTAAAGCTCTCTCTCTCTCTCTCTCTCTCCCCTTTCCCTGATCCCCATTCCTCACTTTCTCTCTTCCTCACTATCTCTCTCTCCGTCCCCCTCTCTTCCTCAACTTCCTCTCTATTCCCCTTCTCTCCCCGTCCACTGTGAAACTCAGCCCCCCTACAGTCGACACCTGACTGTTACAAAGTAACAACCTACTAACCAGAATAAATGTTTCCGTAGCCCCCCGCCTGCTGCCAGGATTAGACTCTTGCTGCAGAATCTGTCAGGAGCCCAGCATTGACGTCAGGCTAACCAGGACTCCAGGCTGCCCCAACCACTGTCTTACAATGGGGGTGGGGGAGGTAGGTTGTAGCTACACCAGGTGGACTGGTCACATGGCTGTTGCAGCAGGCTGCTCACAGGGGAGAGGGCAGGATCTGCTGTAATTGATGTGGCTGATATTGTCTATATTGTTGTGGTTTTTAGGGAAGAGGAGAGAAGACGAGAGGAGATAAGGAATAATTTAAAAAGAGACCAAAAGGGAGGAGGCGGTTAAAAGAGAGGAGATGAAAGAGAAGGAAACACTGGACAGCAGAGTCCTTCCACGAACAGTCCGTCTCTCGGCGTTAATTGTCAGCGCAGTGGGACTTTTCTCTGCAGCGTGCTGGCTGGGTGAGGGGAGGGAGGAAGGTGTGTGTGCTGCAACGTGAATGATTCATAAATCACGAATTAACTATTTAAATAAATAAACAAACTCCAACAATCGAAAGTGAAAGTGTTGTGGTCCAGACAGCATTGTACACCGGGTTGAGAAAGGGGGTTAAAGACTGTTGCCTCCTCTCATCTTTGTGTGTGTTTGGATCTACAGACTCACTGACTGGGATGGCTCCACAAGACAGGACACCAGTTCATATCAATCTCGGTTCACTTGAGCTCACCACAACCAGAATACGATACAGTACAGTACAGTACCGAGTCATAATAGTGCAATGATACTTAAGGTGTAAAGGGAAAACAGCAAGAGAAGTCAAAAAAAGATAATGAAGAATCTTAGCTGTAACACTCTTGAAGATTTATGCATTTATTTTTACAAGCACACTTCACAGCACAGCCCTACCAAAACTCTATTAATTTTCCCTATAACCAGAAACTCATAGAGAGTAATGAGGGGAAAAAACTACAAAAATTAATGGCATTTTTGTAAATCCGCTCCATAAAACATTTTAATTTTCCACGCGAGACTGCAGCACGATAACTTATGTAGCTCCAGTGCATCCACACTGGCTGGCTGCCTGCTGACCTGCTGGGTGCAATGGAGCCAGGAGCTGTACACGGGTGCACACTCACACACACTCACACACAAACTCACACACACACACAAACACTCTCACTAAAGCTCAGAGCCATGCAGATACCTCATTCTGTATCGAAATAGACTGTGAATGAAAATACCCCAACTGTAACTGTAGCAAAATCCTTACACAAAAAAATCAGATCACTTGCATGCACAAACACACTCACAGACTCTCACACTGAGACACTCGCACACTCAAAATCCTTGAAAATGTATCATAACAATGGCACACACACAAACACACTTGAAATCACACACCGTTTCACTTTCCTGGCATACTGCACAGTATTTTCCACTAGGACTTCATTTATTGAGCTCCTTAATTTATTACACACGGTGTCCTGCGCTGAGCAGACAAACTCCTGTAGGGAAGAAGTCCAGCTACCCTGTCAGCCCCTGAACAAGAGGATGCATGAACACCTATAGAAGAAAGCCTTCAGACCCCTTCAGAAGCAAGCCATTGGGAGTATCATTTAGTTTATCAAACACTGCTCTTTACACTACACCCATTTCATCAGTGCTATCTTTCCAGATGTTTAGCAGGAGTGGAGAAAAAAAAAAGTGTAAAAATTCAAGTTGAATCTTTAGGAGTGAGGGAGAGGGGATTTTGAGATGGGGAGAGGGGGCTGCTACTTCTCTTCTTCCCTCTTTCCTCAACCTCTGTGTCCTCATCCCTCCATCACAACTCTCCTCCTTCAGTCCCTCTCTCTGACACCACAGGGTTAATGGGTCTCCACAGACAGGGATCTGCGCTGTCTCATTTAGGAACTAGAGCTCTGCCCTCACACCATCGCATAATTATTTCTCTAAAAACACCCTGGGTAAATTATTAAGATTGGCAATGTTGTAGCACACACACTAAAGTAATTTCTGTCATGTGCAATTCCACTTAAAACAGGTGATGTTTTTCTCTTTTCTTTTTCGGGAGGTCTGCACGTGTCCCAGCGCTTCGGAGTGTTTTTCTCAATGCGGCACAAGTGAATTATGCATATGGCACACAGTGTGTACAAATCGCATAGACACACACAACCACTCATGTACTGACACACACTATTGCACACAGTTACACTTGCACTCACACTCAGTTACACACCAACCAACAATCTTCACATACACTATCAAAACACAATCACACATACGCAAACATCCAAATGAATTGGCCCAGAAACACACTCACCTGTGCACAAAAATCACTCTCAAATTTCTTTCACAATCACACAATCCCCTACAAAAGCATCACAATGCCAAATTACTAACATTCTCACTGACACACACAAACACACACAATTACTGATGTTTTGTTCGACTTGTTGTTGTTAGTAAGCAGTTCTGTGCAAATGCACAATCACAATAATTACTTTGAATTTTACAGAGCAGCACTTTAACTGTACCTATAGCTCTAACTGCAGCACATAGTACAAATGTAAAAATAAAAAACTGAATGAAAAGAAAAAACTGAATATTCCACAATTTTGAAATCCTTTTTATTTTTTGTTTTAATTGCTGGATCTTTTAGTTTGTTAATACTGATTCAGGGTTAATTGTAGTTCTTCAGTGTGTTTTTTTATTCCTTTCCATGGTGCATGGTTTGTTTTCTGTCATCCCACACCTCATAAAGCTAGTCCCATCTCCCCCCACTCTGTCTCTGTCTGTCTCTCCCTCTCTGCCTGTCTCACATTCTCCCCTGTCTCTCTCTGCACACTGTCTGCTCCACTGGGATAGTGGTAAAATAGTAAGTGTGTGTGTACTATGTGTATCAAAAGTGATGTTGCTTCAATGGACAAATATGACCCTTTTTTATGTCCTTTATTTGGACTGGTCATTACATGGTTAGGTCATTGTGTCCACAGGACAGTGTGGGGGGAGGTCAGTGTGTGATTTTAGAATTTGGGTGTTCTAATAGTATTTAGGGGTCATCTACTCCCTCTATTGACAGCGCTGAAATTCACTGAGGGCACATTGTTCTGAAATTGATACAGTTATAACAACAGATATCATTCCAGACCAATGTCAGGACAAGTGCGTTGTTTGGCTATCGGGTTGAGCGAGTGAAGTGGGTACACAAGTGGGAATAAGTGCTTAGTACGCGATTGCACATGCCCTCCACTATAGCCCTGGTCTCCTCCTCTCAAAGCACCCTTCCTTTCCCAGGCCACACAACTGCTTGTTGGACTGGATTACATTGCTGCTCCATGGGAGTATAAATATGAATATATATACAGCATGCAGTCTTTCAGTTGTATTATTGCACTGTTTCGCACTCTACTGTACCAAACTGCACTACAACTGTATTGTCCAGACAGTCGTAACACCATCACAGCCACCCCTCTGACTTGTTATTGGTAGCTACATGGAGCCCCTTTATCCAGTTTCAGCTCCTTTGGGCAGGCCGTCTGAGATCTGAAACTGAATTTAAAAAATTCACCTTTGACCTTAACATTCCCACAGTATCCCAGCAAACAACAAGCAGCTTGTTTAGGTTTTCTTTTTTTCTTTTTTCTTTTTTCCCTTCACTCTTATTTTTTACAACCCCAACTCCCTAACTTTTTACTGCCTGTCTCCCAGGGGAACATTAAACACAATCCAGTTTCACAGGACACAGTGCATTTCCCGTAGAGCAACAACCACAGAGCAGAGCTCAAGATCTTCAAAGAAGCTGTCTGTTTTTTTTAGAAAAAAATTATCCCGTTTAAGCATAGCTAGCTAGACGGTGTCGTCATTTGGATTCTTAATATATATATATATATATATATATATATTGTTTTACAACTGTGTGAGTGACATGAAACACGCTGAAATATTCCACGGGCTTGTGCAGCAGCAGACCCAGGAAGCGTATTTATGCAAGTCGGAGGGCAGTGGCGAGGCCCTTCAGGGTCAGTTACACCACGCTTTCAGCAGCGGCGCCCCCCGAAACTACTGCAGCCCCAAGCAGAGTAAAACAACTACAAGCTCCTAATAAAACAGTGCAGCCTGCTTTCACTCTCTCCCTCTCTCTTTTTAAATGCATATAACAGCATGCATTCATCAGCCCTTTATGAGCTCAGCATCCCAGAATCAGAAGCAGACTATCGGTCACAAGACACAAGGTTATAGGCATCCCTATAACAATACCCAGACACAGCCCTGCGTGGCTTCGCCTCAACGTCAGACTCCTCTCCTTGCATATACTACTGTACCATTCTACACACACCTGGCAGTCTCCTACCCAAAACAAACTAAAACAAAGTCCAGCATGTATAAAGAAACATGCGCCACAGAAACACAAAAGCCACATACACAAGAATGCAAGCGCCCAAACACACACACATGCATTCACGCACCCCTATGGAAACACAACGCATTCTTGTTGTGGGATTAGTGCCTCTGTCTGCATGACAGCAACAAGCCGAGCTTATTTACAGGGCCCCACTAGGTTGCCTTTGGAGCCTGCTTACAGCGGGACAGCTGGGAAGAGTTCAAAAGGCTGCGGACAATTCCAGAGATGACTCCCCCTCTCTCCTGTCTCTGGCTCTGGCTCCGGCTCCAGCGCTGCCATTCCAGCCTTAATGCACAATGCAGTGTACAACTAATTCTCAGTGTGTGTGTGTGTGTGTGTCTGTGTGAGTGTGTGCGTGACTGTGTGTGAGAGCTGTAGGAGGACACACTTAAACCCCTTGTACAAAACCTGGACAGTCATAAGAGTTTGCACGACTGATCTGTCTCATTATTGTTTTTTGTTTTGTTTTTAATGACACTTTTTATCAATAATACCCGCTCAATAGCACAGAGAGGGGGCAAGATATGTGTGTGGGACAGTACAACTTAAATTTCATCCAATGAATGTAATGAGTAGAGTTTCAGTGGTTCACAACCCTAAACAGTCCCTTCTCAGGGTTGCAGCAGCCTCCTGCCCCCCAGGCCTACATGCTATGTGCCTGGAGAACGCTGCTGTGGAAGAATGCCTACAGTCATGGACGGAGAGAGGGAGGAAGGGCAGAAGTAGGACACAAGTTGCCATAAACCCTCAATTCCCCTGCGCTGACTGCAGTCGAATAACTGCAACTGTCTCCAGCAAACTCAGGAAGGAAGGGCACACATTCCCATCCTGCCCATACCCCCCACCCCATCCTTTAAAAAAAAAAAATACCCCATCTGGATTGTTACCTTATCTAGGTGTGTGTCATTCACAGCACCACCTGCTGCTATTAGGACAACCTTTGCTTGGTTGCAGCTCTTTGGTTTGGTTTGAGTTTTTTAATAGATACAATAACACCACCACCACAAACAAACAACAACAACAACAACAATCAAAAATGTCCTAAAAAAAGGATTTAACAGTTTCCTGAAATTTCCATCCATTGTGTGAAGAGTCCTGGGAGACTGTGTGCGTCTCTGTTGTTTGTGGGAATTCTGTCACTAGCTCAGGTTTCAGAACGCAAGAGTCCTGCTGTACAAACTGAACTAGGCGATTAATATGTTTATTTTTTAATACAAGGAAGAAGTTTCTCTCAACCTCTAGTTCTTTCTTCCTCTGTAAGTGATGTAAGTGAGGGCACAGCAGGCATGTCAGCCCGCAAACATGCCTCCGTGTGCAATATTTTACCATTACATACATTAAAAAATACTAAGCCCTTGATCTTCAGCAAAAATGAAAAGGCCCATAAAAAATAAAGAATAAATATCACTCATCGTGCATTAGCTTCTGAGAAGCTCAGCAACATATTAAAAGCAAAGGCTGTGCCAACCAGTGCTACGCATTTGAGATGAATTATGTGTTGTTCAGTACGAGACTTGAGATCCTGTGTATCCCTAAAGTGAAGTGCTAGTGGTGTCTGTTGTCTTTCAGCCCCTGTGTGTGTGTGAGAGTGTGTGTTTCTATGTCCTTTAATTACCACACATGCAAAGTTTATAAACATCACCCATATTACAAACATGTTTAGGCGAATTAACCTGCCTGGAAAACTCTCGTCCCTGTATAGCCAAAGCTGAGGTCCCACCGGGTCAGACCCCAAAACTTAGCACATTCTCTGCCAGCAATACCAGTGTGCGACACTCCTGGAGCCCAGCTCGGCACTGCAACACAGCACAGCAAAATTAGTCTTGTGCTTCAGAGCAGCACAGGCTGACAGCATGAGCCAGGCAGAACAGCCACGAGAAAACAGTAACGGCGTCTTAAAATGAGAGCAGGTTCCTTGCTCTGTGCCATGACAGTTTCATTGTGAGGAAAGTTGTGGCACTGAGAAAAAATGTGTTTAGGACTTTTTCTATTACAGTGGATTGCATATATATATATATATATATATATATATATATATATATATATATATATATATATACATTAATGATTAAATAAAAAGTTGCAGTGGTCATTTAATTTTTAGTTAAAAATTAAATGACCACTGCAATGTTTTGTTTAATCATCAATATATGGCAGCCATTCCATTCCATTCATATTTTTATTTGGAATTTGGGAGAAATGTGGTCAGTAGTTTATAGAATAAAACAAAAATGTTAATTTTACCCAAACACATACCTAAAATAGTAAATCAGAGAAACTGATAATTTTGCTGTGGACTCTTTCTTTTTTCCAGAGCTGTAAATATACACACACATACATACAAAGTATCAGCGCCATTCTTTTTTTGTTAAGATTTTTTTTTTTTTTAAACCTTTATTCTCATTATTTGCAATTCCACTTTGATGTGTCCTTTGATATGGGCTGCAGGAGACCGCTTGTGTTAACTGTTTCAGTCAAGATGTCCAGCTGGCCAGGGTCTGTGTTATTCCCTGCCCTGTTACAGCCCAGGCATGGATAGAGTAGTCTCTTCATCTCATTTCTGTCCCCCACCCTCCCAAGTGCATTAATCTGCCTCAGCCTTTGCAAGCGTACTAGGGAGATTCACAAAGCCAGAGCATGGCAGAGCTGGAAAAACATGTGAGGCTGCAGTAACTGGTTCAGTTAGGGCATTTTCACATTAGCTGGGATGACATGCTAAAGACTCCTGGTTTAAAAGTACTGGGAACCCTCTAGTTTCTTTACTTTATTTACAGGAACCTTAATAAATGGTTACTATAAACCACTTAGAAATACACCCCCCCCCCCCTCCAAAACCACACTTAGCCTCCCTCCTAAAGCTAAGATTTTCTTCTAATTAAAAATAAAAAAAGGATTGCATTTAAACTATTACCACAACACAACAAGGCGACGTCTGCCCCACTGCCAAATAACTCGTCAGCGCAGTAAAGCGCGATCCAAGCTTTGAAGGAGTTATTCCAGGACAAATCAGGAGCCGCACGCTTAATGTTCTTAATTCGCATTTCTGCGGGTGTATTTATTTCACCTGTGACTGTATCCCGTGTGAACGCTGAGCTGCACAACACCACCGTGCGCCCCTTCAAAGCTGCTGGACCTTTCACAGCCTCCCCAACGAGACAGGCAGACAGACAGGCACAAGAATATGGGCTGTTCTGTTAAGATTAAACAAGCACTTACTCCACAATTAATTACCGCAATTATGTAGCAAAAAACGGCTTCTGCGTTCCACATTACAAGATGGATTAGGTTCTCCCTAAACTGCCTAGCTACTTTTAGTAACAACAATTACTACAGCTGTATTTCAAGAATAGAAAAGGGAGATAAAGAGATAGTTAGAAAATGATTAGGCTATACATTGTCATTCATTATTATTATTATTATTGTTCAAAAGCCAATGGCAACAACATAACTATATTTAACGCCTCGACCTGGCTGCTAATGGCAGTGCGTGTCCAGTCGCTATAGTCCTCCTTGACCCGTCTCACACACACGCACACCGCAGCGGATGTTGGCCGGGCGCGCTGGCACCCCGAGGGGCACCCCGAGGGGCACGGGTTAGGGGAGGTCAGTGGTTGCTTATGTGTTTGTTTTTACGCGTGGTGTTACAGGGCATTACGCATACCATCCGACATCCCTGCAGCGCCCTTTGCCCCTCGATCATACAGACAGTGATATGGTGATACGTGTACAGAACAGATGGATTGAGAGACAGAATGATAGAAAGCTAGTGGGATAGATAGAGAGCTAGATGGACAGGTAGACAGTAAGAGACAGATGGTAGATAGATAGATAGATAGATAGATAGATAGATAGATTTTGGTAACTTATTTCTGAGGGATGTTTGGAGTTATCTTGAAGGATTTTGGAAAGCATCAGAAAGCAAACATTCGCTTTTTTTTACCAACGAAGCCGAGACGCCTTCAAACTAAGGGTCATGTGACAAATTATGAGCTCTGATTTATGTGTCGTGGGTTTATTACAGATTAACCCACACAAAACCCACTCAACCCCCATCCCCAACACACGGAGTTTCACATTCAGCATTGTACTATTATTATTAGTCTATTGTTGTTAATACTATTATTATTTACTAGTTATTATTATTACATTACATTTTACAGTAATGAGCCCTAATGAAATGGTGATGTATGAATGCTACAGGAATAACCTGAATACCTACATATGGTCAGCATTAGGTCTCAGTGGAAGTGCATAAGACATTTACATGCTCATCATTGCCAATAATAATAATAATAATAATAATAATAATAATAATAATAATAATAATAATAATACATGTGAGGAACAACTCTGAGCACTGAAACCACATTTCCCAGTAAAATCATCACGTACAAGCGCTAGGAGAGCGAATTGTGCGCGGATTTCACACACGCAGCAGCAGCCCTCGTGCTGTGGATGTTTCTCTCTTTCCTTCTTTCTCTCTCGTTTCTTAAAGCCGTGGCAGTTGCACGAGTAATACAGACAGGCAAGCTTCACCTAAAGAGCCCGAGCAGCCGAGCCTGGCGACGTCACTCACGAGCAGCGCTTGCAGGAGGTGTTCCCCTGGGGACAGGGGACAGGGGACAGGGGACAGGGGACAGGGCACAGGCGACAGGGGACAGGGGACAGGGGACAGGGCACAGGGGACAGGGGACAGGGCACTGGGGGCAGGGGACAGGGCACAGGCGACAGGGGACAGGGGACAGGGGACAGGGCACAGGGGACAGGGGACAGGGCACTGGGGGCAGGGGACAGGGCACAGGGGACAGGGGACAGGGGACAGGGCACTGGGGGCAGGGGACAGGGCACAGGCGACAGGGGACAGGGGACAGGGGACAGGGGACAGGGGACAGGGCACAGGGGACAGGCCATCATGTGCGTCGCTTGCAACAGAAGTATAATGCATAGAAACACTGCAAACGGATACTACTGCTACTATTCATAATAATAATCATAAGAAGAAGAACACAGACTCACATGAAAGCGTGGTATATGAACGCCCAGCCTCTCGGTCGCTCCAGGACGTTGTAGAGACAGTTCTGTAGTTTTCTGTAGCGCTTACTGGTTGCAGAAACTTTGGGCCGGGGGCCGGGCGGTGCTGGCAGCGGGGTTCCCAGCAGCCCGGTCCGGTGGCCGGGATGTCCTCGCTCCGGGGTGGACGGCTCGCTTTGCTCGGTCTGGACGGCGGTGAGGGCAACGAACTCCACCCGCCTGTCATCGCTGGGAGGCGGCACAGAGAGCATCCTGATGCCGCCGTTGTTGGATGGTCTTCCTACCATCGGTGATATGAAAGGTTGGTTTTTTTTTAAATACTAATACCAGAAAAACGTCCCGTATTGCAGTCTTTCTGTCTCAATGAATGCACGTTGAAGTGTTTGTGTTTTTTTTAACCCAAGTCATTGTGTATTTTTTCAGTGTATATAGTGGGTTTAGTTTCGCTCCCACTTCGACAGTGTGTGTTTGTTCCGTCGAGGAACTAATGATAGCATTACTATAATGCCCGTGTTAGCTAGCATCATTAAAAACGGGCTTCAAAGTAATCATTAACGGGCTTCTTGTGAAAAAATACGGTCCATTTCTCTCTCGCTGCTACAGACTTATGCGTGTCGGTATGTTGACATTGTGACTCCAGTCTTGTCAATATGAAAGTAACGTTTAACATTTGTGCCAACTTCAAATGCGTGCAAACACCCCCCCTCCAATGCTACTACTAATAAAGCAATTACCAATTATTTTATTGCATTCCACTAGTTTGTAAACAATATACTAATATTTTCCAAAGTTTGGAGGAAAACTAATATTTTTAAGTGAAAGACAGAGGCAATATAGCCTGTCTGATAATATTCGGATTTAATATTGAATTCAACACAAACAAACACGATAAGTACTGTATTCGCACTTTTCAGAATGCATTCAAGTTTCAAACATAATGCCAAGAGGGGGGGAACAAATGCACTGGATTTTTGTTTTGGTTTTCGGTTACAAATTCCCAAATCCCGTAATAAGCTTCATGTAATACATGCACTTTCCTGAAAAATATATATCTTCAGTCATTGGTTTATCAGGAGACACAGATCCGTGCGGCGCGGCGGTGCGTGCCGGAGCTCCTCTCCTCCTCCGGCGCTGTCGGGCGGGCTGTGCGTGTCCGAGCCGCCGCGTTTAAAGTCCCGCAGTGCACTGTCCTGAGAGAGGGAGGGGGACGCGGGGTGTACGGCGAGACCTCCCGTTTCGACAAGCTGACGGCAAAAGTCCAAACAAACGGAGGGAGAGAGAGAGAGAGAGAGATTTCCCTAAAACTACAGGAGAACACCGGCAGTGCACTTTCACTCCTTCACTCCTTCACTCCTCCCCTCCCCTCCCCGGCTCTATTTCTTCCCCCACTTATTTTTGTTGCCGGCTGTGCGGCGATGCTTCTGCGCTGCGCAGGGAGGGAGACGCGTATGCGTGTGTGTTGGGGATGCTATTGTAAAGTTCACTGGTTGTTGCTGGTACCTTAGTCTACCGATGCAAGCAAGGTGTCGGGTATGTATGTATGCATGTGTTGAAGGTCACCGGTGTTGCTTATCCCGCTTCGTTTTTGCTGTCGCTGGATTTAACAACACGATAGTTTACAGCGGCTCTTTCACGTCAGGGAATAGACACAATCAGTCGTCTCCCTGTCTCTCGCATGCACTTCTGCCCGGGTCTCCCACTGAGCTTTAAGAAGAGCTGACGAAGGTGCTAATAATGGCCACCGATTCTTGTGTTCTTGAAGTGTGAATCCCATAGTAATACGTCATAAGACCTTATGCGTTTGCGTTCTGATGTTAATCACACGTATGAAAATGGTTGGGATTGGGGCTATGGATACAGACTAGGTTTGAGAATAGGATTTATACCTGTGATCAGCATCACAACTCAGTGGAAGTGCAGGAGTCACTCATATGCTATTCCTGTGAGATTCAAACTTGAATTCAGTAAGAATTGTTGCCCATTCTTGGAAAGTGTGGCACTATCCTCAGATTTTTATACATGCAATCAGAAGGTCTCCATGGGAATTAAACTAATCAGTCACACTGCTTGGTCATGGCTGCTTTCCCCTACGGAATTACGAATACCACAGGAATAAAACCCAGATGCCTCACACACTCCCTCCAAGACCCATACAACAGGTCAGGCACGAGGGTTCAAGGTCTGGGATCAGGCACCAGGCTGGTTTTGGCATTAGGGGCTCTTACCCTCACCATACACCACATGCCACTATAGGAAGGATTCTGTTATCACCACTCCAACCAAAGTTCTACCATGACAGTGCCGCATTAATTGAGAACAGTCTCTAAGGAAGTCATGGTGCCCCAATTATTACTTGTCTGCCACCCCTCAAGTGTTTCCCACACTTACAGAATTACACCAGAGCACAGCACACAGATGTATTTTTCAGTCTGGGATTCAAAAGCGACACTAGCCAGGAATTTTAAACCCAAACTTTTGTAGGAGGAACCCACAGTCAGAGTGCCAGGCAGTGTGTGAGTCATTGTGCTGAAATGCCAGTCCCAGTCAAAGATTGAGTAACTGTTTTGTGCATTTTACAACTGTTATAATAACAATAATAAAGTGTCAAGGTGTAAGTGTGTGGCTATAATATAAAAACAATATATATATTTTAAAAAAATCTTTCCTGTAACTTTTTCTGCCCTGGTCTGTTAGTGTGTTTGTGTCACACTGATGAATACCTGAGTTTTACAACAGGCACGAAAAAATGATGAAAATGAAGCCTTTTCCTATTCATCTATTAACTATATTTCAGTGTCTTCCTTTCGGCAACTGAATATTTATATATTTATAATAAAAAACTATATGTATTCATCCAATAACCCTCTGTCCCACCTACTGAGAGATGAATATTTTAATTAAACCATTCTTACTTAGTTATTCATAATATTATAATTATTGTCATTACCTTGATCGCTTTCCTAAGTTAAACTAGCTTTTTATGAGATAACCTAAAGTGTGCGTTATTTCTCTGTGGGAGTAAGCCCTTGCTGGGTGACACTGTTACTGGGAACATTATTTACTGTATGCGGTTTTGTAGGTTCGTCTGCATTTGTTAAAAACTAATTGCCCCCCTAGTCTCCCCAGACTACCCCTTTACTGAGAAAGCAACACGGTGGCCATTAAGGGCCGGACCACACATCGATATTGGGCAACGTCCTCGAGGGGAGAAGGATAAAACGCCACCAAAATAAAATGCTGAAGACTGTGCTTCTTAATTTCTTTCCTATTTCTTTCTTTCTTTGTGTGTGTTGAGATGAATAGTCTGTATTACACAGATCTTACACAGTCAGCAATGCCAGGCTGCCCAAGTGAGTGTATAGAGTTCTTTATGAATCCTGGTGGCATTTATTTATTCATTCATTTTGTTTTCTATTTATTGCTGATTTTAGTTCTCTTTAAGTTGAACTTCTGCTGCATGTTTTATAATTTGTACTGCTTTGAGATTTCTTTAAATAGGAGTAATGCTGTATATTGGATTCAAATGCATGTTCTAGAATTCGTCTTGGTGATAAGTGATATCTCATATTTTGGTGATGAGTGAAGAAGAAGAAGAAGAAGAAGTAGAATTTAAGTATCTGAAGATGCTTTGTCTGCATGTGACAGTACTGGCATGATATATTATTGGATACGTCTTATTTTGTGGTATTATGCCAGTTTGTGATAGTTTACAATTGAAGTTGGAGTACTGTATTTAGATTAGGAATAGTATGCATCAGCAATAGTATGTATAATTAAGAAGGTTAGTATAATAGCAGGTATGTTAATGTTAATGATAGTATGTCAGTTCGTGTAAGTATATGTATATGTATTATTATTATTATTGATAATACAATGGAAAACTCCCCAAGAGTAATTAAGCAATTAAAACATTTTTTTTAAACACATCACTAACCCTCTATAATGTGCAAATACGAGTCCAATAAGGAAAGGACAAAGTGTGGTAAAGGCAGTGTAGTAAGGTGTAGTATGGTAAAAGCATGGTAAAGTGCAGTGTACCATGGTGAAAGCATGGTAACATATGAAGTGTAGTGTGTTGTGGCATGGTAAAAATATGGTAAAGTTCAAACTCCATGGGGGAGCGCAGACAGGCAAGAGTTTCTATACAGGCCTTTGAAGTGTGTGGGAGTGGAGTTAAGTTACATTGTTTGTTAAAGACCTGTCAGAATATAGACATGAACACATGCACTACCATTCACAAATTTGGGGTCACTTAGAAATGTCCTTGTTTTTGAAAGAAAAGCAATTTTTTGTCCATTAAAATAACATCAAATTGATCAGAAATACAGTGTAGACATTGTTAATGTTGTAAATGACTATTGTAGCTGGAAACGGCTGATTTGTAATGGAATATCTACATAGGTGTACAGAGGCCCATTATCAGCCACCATCAGTCCTGTGTTCCAATGGCACGTTGTTTGCTAATCCAAGTTTATCATTTTAAAAGGCTAATTGATCATTAGAAAACCCTTTTGCAATTATGTTAGCACAGCTGAAAACTGAAGCAATAAAACTGTCCTTCTTTAGACTAGTTGAGTATCTGGAGCACCAGCAATTGTGGGTTCGATTACAGGCTCAAAATGGCAAGAAACAAATAACTTTCTTCTGAAACTTGTCAAGTCTATTCTTGTTCTGAGAAATGAAGGCTATTCCATGCGAGAAATTGCCAAGAAACTGAAGATCTCATACAATGCTGTATACTACTCCCTTCACAGAACAGCGCAAACTGGCTCTAACCAGCATAGAAAGAGGAGTGGGAGGCCCCGGTGCACAACTGAGCAACAGGACAAATACATTAGAGTGTCTAATTTGAGAAACAGACGCCTCACAGGTCCCCAACTGGCAGCTTCATTAAATAGTACTCGTCTCAACGTCAACAGTGAAGAGGCGCCTTCGGGATGCCGGCCTTCTAGACAGAGTTGCAAAGAAAAAGCCATATCTCAGCATGGCCAATAAAAAGAAAAGATGAAGATGGGCAAAAGAACACAGACACTGGACAGAGGAAGATTGCAAAAAAGTGTTATGGACAGATGAATCTAAGTTTGAGGTGTTGGGATCACAAAGATGAACATTCGTGAGATGCAGACCAAATGAAAAGATGTTGTAGGAGTGCTTGACGCCATCTGTCAAGCATGGTGGAGGCAATGTGATGGTCTGTTGTGCTTTGGTGGTGGTAAAGTGGGAGATTTGTACAGGGTAAAAGGGATCTTGAAGAAGGAAGGCTATCACTCCATTTTGCAACGCTATGCCATACCCTGTGGACGGCACTTGATTGGAGCCAGTTTCCTCTTACAACAGGACAATGACCCAAAGTACAGCTCAGACTATTAGGGAAGAAGCAGTCAGCTGGTATTCTGTCTATAATGGAGTGGCCAGAACAGTCACCGGATCTCAACCCTATTGAGCTGTTGTGGGAGCAGCTTGACCGTATGGTATGTAAGAAGTGTCCATCAAGCCAATCCAACTTGTGGGAGGTGCTTCAGGAAGCATGGGGTGAAATCTCTTCAGATTACCTCAACAAATTGACAGCTAGAATGGCAAAGGTCTGTAAGGCTGTAATTGCTGCAAATGGAGGATTCTTTGACAAAAGCAAAGTTTGAAGGACACAATTATTAGTTCTAGTAAAAATCATTATTTCTAACCTTGTCAATGACTATATTTCTTATTCAAACTCATTTAATGTATGTTTTCATGGAAAACAAGGACATTTCTAAGTGACCCCAAACCTTTGAACGGTAGTGTGCACCCAGACCATATGAGCCAAAAGTCTCCCTCTCTCAATATCCCGATCATGCATCATATCCATCATATCACTGTTATATTATTATATTAAAATAAACACATCTGTAATCCGTCGTTTTGTATCCTTGCAGTTTGATGTCACCTCAGATTATGGTTACTATGGACTCTTAAGCAGAGGTAGAGAATTCGAAGTTCACCACACAACACGGTACTGTGTTAATAGGCTACCACAATAGGCTGCACCACACTTGACTTTTTACCATAGTACATCACACTACACTTTACTGTGATATTACCATGGTAAAGCTCACTATATCACATGGTATTACCACACAACACCATACTAGTTATGACTACATTTTTACTCCAGTAAGTCACAACTACAAGTCAGATAGTATTGCTACACACAGCAGGAGCACCCGGAGGGCAGCTGGAGGATGAGACAAAGCCCCTCTTCACTTGGATACAACAGGGAACCAGTGCAGAAAACCAGACCCCGGTGTCTGTGACAAGCGTCTGACAGATGAGTTGGATTTTTGTTTTTTGGTCCCATCTCTGCCTCCCAACCCCCTCATTCTTAATTGACCATCATTTGCTCATCGTCGGTACAGTACTGTGCTTTGTGCACATGGGGTCTCCAGGGGGCAGAGTGCACCTTGAGGTGGACTGGCGTCTCCAAGACAAGGCCGGGAGTGACAGGTTGTTGAGTGAGCCTCAGGGCAGACAGAGGCAGAGAGCGTTTGGTCCTCTGTTTCTCTCTCTCTTGCTGGGTAAAACCACATGCCTTGCAGGTCAGGTCTGTTAACCAGACAGTAATTCCCTCCCCAAACAGAGTCTAGAAGTTCTCCAGGGCTTGAAAGAGGACGTATAACGCTCAGGGGAGAAAAAAACTACAGCCTACAGACCCCTACTGCCCATTTGGTATCTTAATAGCTTAACTAGTTTTCACTGTAAGGGAATGAGGAAGTGGGGGCTCTCTGGCGCTGTGGGGGCCCTACTGTGGAGTAGTCCTGCCACTTGGCTGCAACAGCTGAGTGTCGCAATGTTACTTTCGTTCTCTTTTTTGCTAGATAGTTGAAATCCTTGCCTTGTGCTGAATCCTCCATTTTCCTTGGTAAATTGCAGGACATTATGCAACCTTTGTTACACGCAACTAATATAAGCAGCAATAAAGGCAGCACTTAAACACTGCAATAACAAGAGGAGATTTAGTTGCTTGGGGAGACTATGCACAGTGAACAGGATCTCAGGTTAATAGCTCATCTGAAAGGCAGGACCTTCTACAGTACAGCGCCCCCTGTCTCCACACTGGAGCGAGACAGATGCCCAGGTGAGAGGAAAGGGTGTCTCCTACTGGTCCACCTATGCCACTCGATGCCCCCTCTCCGCTCTCATTCATTGTGTTTTACTTAGATACGCTAAACAAGCAAACAGCGCTGGGATTCAACTTTCACAGCTCACCCAGTAAAGATCATTACTATATTTTCTGATTGACAACCAATGCGACTAAAAATAGATATAAACATATATCATGACACCATTTTCCAAGTGACCAGATCCCACCAGGGCGAGGAGAGCAGTGCAGCACAGGCAGAGAAGACCTCCCTGCGGTGTGTGCAGCCGTCAGAGCACAGAGCCGCACTGAGCCGCCCATTCCACAGCACTTCTTGACCTACACAGCAGAAACCACAGCCAAGAAAAGCACCTCTGCCCCACTGCACACAGGTCCATATTCATGGCTGCATGGAGCCAGACAGCCCCTGCCTCTTTCCGCTGCCCCCTTCTGGCCAACTGGCTCGTCGACGTGGCCACGCACTGGGTGCCATGCTCCTGTGTACAAGGTGGCCTTTCACAATTCCTCTGGTTCTATTCCACAATTTATTACTTTAGTAATAAACCCGGTCCCACCCGGTGACAGTCAAAAACACCAGCCCAGGCTATCCTGAATGTGCTGGTTGATTCTGCTTGAGGGGTCTGACTCAGAACCGGGCATCAGTTGAGCAAGTAATGACACAGCCCCCAGACTGTGAGAACTGCAGACGGGAGCATCATTAGATTAAGTCTCTTTCAGAGGTTCGAGCAGTCACATGGTTCTATTCGGTCAAGGAGGGTGAGGAGATAGCTGTGTAATCATTTTGTTTGTTTTCTTATTTGTGTGCGATTAACAGGTGAACCAAAACTCGGGGTGCGTCTCGGTGTGCGCCCACAAAACGAGGGGGGAAGGGTGGGAGGTCGGTGCAGCAGCAATTGAGAAAATGGAAAAAACAAAAAGAACGAGTATTAAGGACACAGATATAAAATCAATCAGTAAAGTGTAAAGGGCGAGAGCCTGGGGATGGGGAGGGTTCCTGCCCCCGAGAGTGATTTCTAGTTGAGTGGGGTGATGAGGCACAAGAAAAAGACCACACAGAAATGATGAGAAGGTAAAGGGGAGAATATGGCAGAGGAGACTGAGTAAAGAATATAAAAAAGCAGGGAACGACAAAAAGAGAGAAGAGAGGACATTATTCAACACCCTCCGAGAAGAGTGTTTTGCAGTAAAGCGTGTTGGTCTAGCAGGGAAACTGCACCCTCTCCCTGACCCGGAGCTCTGCAGGGGGCTGTTCTGCTGAGGCAATCGAGGTCTGAAGTACAAGCGTCAGCTGTGGGGATTAATGAAACAGGAAACCAGCATTAGGTGCAGACAGAGCTCCTTTAACCACCACTGCCAACTCCACTTTGTGCGGTTATTCATTTTTTTTATTTTTTATTATCTGCCAATCAAATGGTCTCAATGTATTTTTGTAAGCTCAGGCCAGAAGAGACCTCCTCTGCTATGTGGGAATGCAGGGGCCCATCTCAATACACTCCCCTGAGGTATCGCATAAATTCAGTGTCAAACTCAGCAGCTTACTGTGCTGCGCTGGCCTGTACTGTAGTGCATTGACTTCTGTGCCTTCAGAGCTACTTTTGACAGTTCATTGCAGGCTTTAGGTCCCTGCATTTCTGCGTGAAGATATGACTGAAATACAATTTCAAAAATAAGTCATGAAAATTACAGGCACTACTTTTAATAATGCATTTGTTCTTTGTGCTTTAAAATACAAGTCATCTTGAATATATATATAATAGTAAAACAGACTCAAACAGCACAGAAAACAGCAACGTTTGCTGCAGTTTGGCAATCTAGGTGAACCCATTTTTTTTACTACAAAATCCTATTTTATTGCTTTTCTACAGAATAGCAAAAGCAGGAAGATGAGGATGGTAAAACATGGATTAAATATAAAATGATTCAATAATAAATAATGGCAAGAACAACGAAAATGATTAAGAACAACAGTAGTTGTAGTATTAATAGTCAACATGGGGACATGCCATTTGTCCTACTTACTGGTCTTGTGAGGTTGTGCTCCCACCTAGTGGCTGAACCAGTGAAGTGCAACTCCAGCGCCACAGCCAGGCCGTCACTCGTGCCAGCTGCACCCCATCCTCCTCGCGGGACAGACGCACCGCTCGGGAATTTTTTATTTTTTTTTAAATGATCAAATAGCAAATAAAAATTGTTTAATGTAATATACAAGAGGTACTTAAAAATGTTAAATGTGTATGTATGTATAGACTTAAAGCTCGGGATGTGTTCTGCAGCAGCAGTCAGCAGCGCTGTTCCTGCAGCCCACCCCGCGCTCCAGGGTTTACAGGTCTCTCTAAATCACCAGTGTGAGCCTGGGACACTTGGCAGCTTGTGATATATTCAGTGTCCTTTTCAGGATCGAGGAAGCTCTGACCCTTGAGGACTGGAAGGGCACTGCTGGCATTTATTGAAAATGATCTGTAGTGGGTTTAAATTTACTGGAAAACCCACTGAATGGGTCAGAATTAAACTAGTCCAATTCTAAATGTCTGCTTTAAGGATGACCTAAAACAGCTGCTGGAATGAAGCTGCAAGGGACCTGGGGAGTGAGGATGCCCCCCCCCGCCCCGGGATACAGGCCCTGCCCGCAGGAGGCAGGTTGGTAGTGATCATTAATAAAGACAACAGCACCCATCTTCTTTTTGCCTTTTATTTTCTCCCAAATGAAAAAGGGGGAAGAAAAAAAAAAAGCTGGGATACTTAGTAGACAGTGAAACAATGCATATAAAGATCTATTGCATTTCATGCTGGCAGTTTAAACTACATGCAAAACAATGATACAAAAATAATTATAGGTACAATTTAGAAAAAAAAGTGGGAGATCCAAAAGTGGAGAAAAAAAAAAATACAAGACATTTAATACAAATATCAACATTATAAAATGGGTGGAGAGGCATGGCTGGAGAGCACATCCTGGAGGCTTCATCTGGGCCTTTAAACAAATCGGAGGCAGGGAGGGAAATCTGGACCGCAGTGACTGATCCATTGACTTCAAATCAGCGTTTCCAGAAACCGTCCTGCTCCAACTCCTCCCACTCTACCGCCAGGGTCTCGAGCGAGGGTGTCGCTGCCCACTGGCTTTCGTCCCGACCCGGGGCTCTCCGCTTAGGCCTCATCGGGCCTGCCTGGCTGGGCGGGTCGTGTGCCGCTTCACTGCTGGCAGGCAGCAGGTGTCATGAAATCTAAGTCATGTTTTAGGCTGGGAACTGCAAAAGACTCGACCGTCATACTAGAAACGTGATTCAAGAATTTAGGTTGATTAAGGGTCTGACCGAGATGGCGCAGGAACAAAAACCAGGAGGCGGGATAGAGGGGCGGGGCAGGCAACACTTAAAATGACAGTTAGGCTATAAAACTGCACGGCTCTCCAGCACCAGGACTGACCGACCGACCATCCCTGTGGAGACCAAGGGGTTTTGAGAGAGAGAATGGGGAGAGCAAAAAAGGAAGGTGTGGCAGTATCCTGATCTGAGAATGATCCAGACAGACTTTCTTCCTCACCCCCCATATATTTACAGCTTAAAATTAGACAAATACAAAAAAAAATATATAGAAAAATGCCATGGCTCTAGGCCCACCTCCATTAGCGTACCTTAAAACAACCACACTGCACTGCTCATGTGGGGTAATATCTCCCACCCCCCTCGCCTCCCCTGCCAGGCTAACCCCACCCATCACACCTACACATGCTTCATAACTGTCCCTGGGGTCTCGCTTCCACGTCACACGGACACACTCCCCTACCAACCGCAATCCCAGCAGGAAGGCGGATTTCAACACCTGATTCCTTCTGCAGGAGAGCATTAAACTTCAGTTAAAGGGCACCGCAAGAAACCGAGAAGAACAAGGAAAACAACAATGTGCAGATGTCAAATGTTGCTTAGTCAGCAGTAGAAAAAAAGTTAACTGCAACATTTTTTTAAATAAAATCTATAAAAATGAAAACCACCAGCGTGGAAGGAAAAACAAAAAAAAAAAAGTCACAAATTGCTTGTAGCACGTGTGTTACGTCCGATACAACTAATGCAGGCAACATTTTACTTTCGATTAATCTTTATCTGGATGGGTTTAAAATCTGAGGCCAAGAGGACACTGTGCCTCAGTCAGCAGTTGGAAAACAAACACACTGCATAGTAGATTAGTATGACACATGGGTTTTTATTATATATAATGTGTACATCTATGTGTCCTACTTTCTTCCAAAATGTAGTATTTCAAAAATAAAACCATAGAGAAGTTAGTCATTCTTAATGGTTTAAATGAGCTGCCACAGATCAGGTTTCAGATCAAAAGAAAGAAACACTATCTTTACAATCTGCAGGCGTTTTGTGTGTTTTACCCTGAAATTCACAGTTTCAGTAAGTTAAACCTGTCAACATCAGAAATCGGACTGTTTACATCTGCAGAGAAGCGTGTCATTACGTTTTTATTTTTTCCTTTCCTTTCTTGTAAGGACAATGAAAACCAGGATTAAAAACTGAAGGTAACTAACAAAGCCCTATCAAACCCCCCGACCCACCCACCCAACAACAACAAAATACATACATATAAATGAGAAGATTTCTACTCTACTGACACTCGTATACTGGCAGCCCCAAGTCAGAGAACCTCCTCCAGTATCCTTGGTGAAGAGAAACGCTAATCATAAAAAAAAACCTAATAAATATAATGTCATTTTTATTGGCACTAAACCATCCCTGGGTTTGGGGGGACAGTTTGAATGGTGTTGGGCGCTGCTGTGCTGTAGCTCTCCATGACCCGGAGGCGAGGCGAGAAGCCCTGACAGCGAGAGGTCAGATGCAGTATCAAGGGGAGGGAGGGAGCTGGATGTGCGTGTGTGTATATACACAGAACTCCACTGGATCCCTGGTCTTGGATGGGCTAAAAACTCAGTTCAAAGTTCTTCCACCTCAAAAAGGCATCCTGTACCCATTACCAGTGGACATTTAAAGAAATACAATATTTAAAGAAACTCAAAGTCAGACCAAAAAAATAAAGCACACGAACACAGTGAGAAGATCAGAGAGAGAGAGAGGGATGGATGGATGGGTGAGGCAGTGTGTGAAGGGGAGGGAGGGAGAGGGATAAACAGAGTGACTGGGAAGGAGAATGACAGGACGGGAGAGTGTGGACAGGTATTAAAAGGGATTGGCCAAGAAAGCGAACGAGAGAGGAGACAAATGGGTGGACTCTGTTTTTGGACCAGTCTGTTATTGCAAGCTCCTGCGGTTCAGCCTTCAGCATTGGCACCGTGTGGACCTCAGTCAGCGCTGACCTGCGTGGTGACCTGGCCATCTGCACTCTGGCCGGTAGACTGAATGAACATGGGCTGACTGAGCTCCTGCCCCGCTGGCATCGTCACCTGCTGGATCTGGTACAGCTGCTGTACTCAGAGGGAGAGAGAGGGAGGAGTTATTGCACGGTTCTCACAAAGGCAGACATTTACACAACAAGAAAGAAAAAGACAGATGCAGACAAGAGAGCTGGCAGTGTGGGGCGGGTCTGTGCTGCACTCACCTGTCCATCACTGAACTGGCTGAACTGCTGCTGGCCCTGCTGCACCTCCGTCTGCGAGATCTGCACACAAACAACAGCATCAGCACTGCAGCGCTCCCCTCCAGAGCCAGCACCAGCACATTTCACACCACCTAGCACACAACAGGCGAGCTCTCCTTCAAATCGACAGATTCCACAGTGCAGAGGTCCACATGGCCCAGAAACTCAACACTGCCCCATTAACCTCAGTATAAATCAGGTATGAGAAACCAGCCAATCACAGAACAGCATTTCCAGACATCCCTGTACCGATTATCTTGTGAAAAATGTCACTCGTACAAAGCCCTGAACACATCGAACAGGTGAGAGAGGGGCCAACTGACCTGATGTAACCCCAAAGTCGGAGTCCGATCAGTTAAGTTGAACAGATGTGGGCCACCAAAATAAAACCCAGAAGGCAGTGTGGCCTCCCCAAGAAGCTGGGCTCAGGGCCGGACCTGTGGAGACCCCACTGCTCGGTTCTGCAGGGGTAGCCCCAGAGAGGCGGATGTGGGGTGCGTACCTGCTGTCCGCTGGTGGCTAGGGTCTGGATCTGCCCCTGGACGACCTGCGTCCCGGACACGGGCTGGGCCAGCCGTATGTACTGCAGCTGCCCGGTGTTGAGCTGCACCTGTGGGCACATGCCACCAGGGGGAGACACAGCCACAAGACACTCGTCAGTAACATGCAAATAACGCAAAAGATACAACATAAAAATTGCTTTTAATAAATGTTGATGAAACAAATACTGATAATGAGAATGAGCATATTGTACACTACAACTGATGGACCATGTTTATTAACTACCTTGCAATTATCCACACAGTGTATGCAGTAAATAAGGATTTGGACACTCTGTACTGTACCGTCCATTCATATGATCTCTTTCCCTTACAGTGCAGCACCAATCTGGCTCTGACCCAGTGTATGACGCAGCATGGTGCATAGCATAAACATGTCAATACTCCTGACCTCTATACAGTCTATAATCATTTCTCTTTCAGTTACAGTGCAGCTCACATAACCCTGGCCCCCTCAGGCTCCGGTGCAGTGCCGACCCAGTGCAGTGGGGAGACAAGGGGGCACGACATGGGGGCCGCGTCTCTCACCGGGATCTGCTGGATCTCCCCGGTGTTGGTGATGATCTGCTGCATGACCTGCATGGTCTGGCCGGTGGTAGCCTGGCCCTGCCCCTGCCCCTGCGCAGCCTGCACGATCTGCACCTGCTGCCCCTCCCCCACCTGCATAGTGACCGGGGCACTCTGGGCACAGACAGGACAGAGAGAGAGACAGGACACAGAGATGAGAAAACAAAATCGCAGTGGTGAGCTGCAGGCTGGTATTTAGATCTCGTTAATGTCAGACAATAAAACATGCAGCAGATTAAAAACCCATTCCAGCTGAGCAAATATTGTAAAAATGGTGACATGATTAAAAAGCTCAGCTGGAAAGTCACAACCTCCCTCCCTCGCCCTCCCCACTCCCCCGCCCTTCCCCGAGCACTGGTGCTAACCCCTCCTGCCCTGGAGTGGATCTAAAAGCTGCTAATCGAAATAAGGCCTGGAGCCCCGTGTGTGTCCGTCTGTCTATCTGCGAGGTCTTTACCGTGATGGACGAGGCTGTGGCTTGGGACTGTGCCACTTGCACCTGCTGCAGCTGCTGCACAGTGGTCCCCTGCAACACCTACAAACACGGCAACAGAAGAGGCTTTACTGCAAGCACAAGCAGGCAAACGCAAGCACAGACAGAAACAGACAGACAGACAGAGATAGAGGAAAAACTCACACAGACGAGAGAGACGCACAAAGAGACAGAGGGAGTGTCTTGGTCAGGCTCCTGCTGTAGGCCAGAGAAGCAGCTCATTAATAGAAAATGGCTCCGGCACTGATTAAAGCTGCATGGGAAAGCCTAATGTGTAAAATGAGTGCAGGAATGAAGTAAGCAGCGATTGCTCTAGTTTGACAAAAGAGAGTAAGTAAGTCAGTGGTTTGGCGGCTGCTCTCATTCCACACCGGCTGAGCCTGCTGTGATCCCTTAACACAATGGAAAAGAAAAAACATTTTGCAAAAAAAAATAGCTTATATTTAACGCAGTCCGTCATGTCTGTAAATGGCCACAGCCAAGGCCACGAACAGAAGAGTGACTGGCCGAGGTAGAAACAGTGCAAAGTAGGGAAAGAAGAAAAATGTAGACATTAAACTATGCAGCTGCAGCCAAGATCGACAGAGACGGCACAGCCAGGCCTATCACTGCAGTATGCTTTAATCTGCCAAAGAACGCTTACCTTTAAATAAAACCTGCTTCACTCCAAGGCACCTCCCAGTCTGGCTGTGACCCTGGGCAATGTGCGAGTGCACTAAACCCTTAGTAGTGTAGGGTTGGGGGGGGTGGAAGAGGGGGGGCCTCACCTGTCCTTGCTGGGGCTGTGCGATGATGATCTGTCCAGGCTGCAGGGTGGTGGTTGATGCGTTGGCCTGCTGGCCCTGCTGCTGCCCCTGGACTTGCACCGTTCCGGGCTGCTGCGCCAGCGTGAAGTAATACTGCACAGGCTCCGCCGGTGCCACAGACTGCCGCACCTCCTCCTGTGCACACACACACACACAGACACACCATCACAAACGCACATGAGCAGAGAGAGACAGAGACGGCGCACTCCGAGAAGTGCATTTTGCAGTCATGCGTGTTGGTCTAGAGCAGGGATGCTGCACTCTCTCCGAGACCAGGAAATCTGTCCATTGCCCCCCTGAGCTCGTCACTTGCACCTAAACAGATGACAGAGTCCACCCCATACGTACGAATAAAAGCCCATACTGAGGAGCTGAAGAAGGTACCTGTGAATTTCACCAGGTTAGCAATCGAGAACTGGGACATAGCCCGAACCCCACCCAAGCCTTCTAATATTGCCCCATAACCTTTGACCCATGACACCCTGACCCCTAAGATCATCGCAGCATTGTCTGCGGCAAAGAGCGTAAACACCCCTCTCCCAGCTCCCAGAGGTCACAGCTGAGAGTGTAGGATGTTTACACCCCCAAGAGCGCAGGAGTCCTCCGAACAGGCCCACTACCAACCCGCATTTACACCCCACCCCCACCGGACAAGAGGGGAGAAGCTGTGGAGACAGTCACACCTCTGCTGCTTTCATCTCGGCTGTCGCAAGCACCGGCACTGTACCCGGGCTGCACGTGCGTATTGTGGACAGGCAAGCGAGGGGTGAAGCAAGACGTATTTTTGTTGGGATTTCATTTGTTTGTCCACAGTCCGTCGGCGTGGCAGCCGGACGCTGCAAACATCCGACTGAAAGCCCTCTGATCTCCACACAGCTTCCAGTCAAGGATGTTTACAGCACCCCCTAGCTACCAGAGGCAGACATGCACCCAGTGACTGCAGTGTCCTGGCTGGGTCTCTCGCTCTGTGGTAAGAGTAGAATTGTCGTCGTCGTCGTGGCAGGGTGGGGGGGAAAGTTTTTCGTCAGAGGTCCATTTTGCCCAATTAAGACCCACAATTGGTTCAATTAAACAGTTATGATCTGGATAGAACAAAAGCCTGTAGACCCTGCGGCTCTCCAGGACCAGGGTTAGCCACCCCTGGACTAGGCGACTAGACCACACAGGGATCCCCAGGCATGGTCTCAGGAGGGGTGTCTCCAGGTTTTGGTTCCACCCCGAGCTCTTGGCCCCCTAACTGAGATCATTATTGCCCTAATCCAGGCTGAGCCACTGCCTACTATCAGCTCTGAGTGTGGCCGGGTGTTGAAGGAGCTGGGAAAGTCCACTGAAAACTCAGAGGCCAGGACCAGGCTGCCCCTCAGATCTCAGGCTGTAGGACATCTCTTAGTAATGGCTTAAACCAGTCGTTAAGACATTTTGTCTGAGAAAATAAGGGTTCACTGTTTAATCTTAAATTTTGTGTGTGTGTGTGTGTGTGTGTGTGGGGGGGGGGGGTGGTATTTATGTCTAATTGATTAATTGCCCTTACCTGTCGTTTTGGAGGTTTCAGCTCGTCTCTGGGAACAATGTCAATCAGGAAATCAAACTGGTCAAACTTGGTGATGGCCATTGCGATATCATTTCTCTGGGGGGAAAAAATACATATAGAAATAAACTATAAATAACAATTTTCACTGGAGAAATTCAGAATACGTTCGAGGAAGAGAAAAAGGAAGGGAAGAAGAGGAAGTAAAAGAAGGAAATGGAGGAAGTAGAAGAGGAAGAAAGAGTACACAATGAAATGAAAGAGCTGCCGTTGGGATGTCGCCTCCTCTCTTGCCCTCCTGCACCAGAGCGCATCGACCCAACGCTGGCACTAGCCGGCTTAAAATAGATGGGCCCCCCCCTCCACCCACTCCCCTACTGGTATTTTCCACAGGATATTTAATCTAAAGACTCCCCATTGTCGTTCCCAAGTATACCGCACACGCGCTTATTTTTAGCAGCATGAGTAACAGTCGAGCGCCACGGGCCTCTGCTCCTCCCTGGAGAAGGGCCTCCGCGGAGCACAGGGCCAACCAGGATAGGGGAGGAATGGACAAGGAGTGGAGAGTGGTAGCCTAGGGTACCTGCAGTGTCCGGCGCTTGTTGTCCTCCGTGTGGATCCAGGCTCGCAGTGTCAGCTCTGTGATGAAGATCTGAGCGGCCTTTGCAAAC
This sequence comes from Amia ocellicauda, assembly GCF_036373705.1. Taxonomy (NCBI): domain Eukaryota; kingdom Metazoa; phylum Chordata; class Actinopteri; order Amiiformes; family Amiidae; genus Amia; species Amia ocellicauda. Next base: position 26,357,872 of record NC_089860.1, read on the forward strand.
AGGACTGGGGCTTCAGCACTGATCATCTACAGCACGTAGATGCACAAAGGGTACAAAGAGACAGACATAAGAAACACAGACATTCAGAGAGACAGGCGGGAGAGCCATTACCGACCATTTCTTGGCCCAGGGTTACAAATGAAATGCCAGTTTTCGAATCCTCCTCTACCTGTACCTGATCCACCATTTGTCCTGTGTGACTGCACTTACAAGAAGGGAAGGGAAACTTAGATAAATGATAAACAAAGACAGGAAAGTTACACGTTTTGTGCTTTGCATCATTTACAATGATATAAGATATAACACACCCCCCCCCCCCTTCGCACCCTCCCAATGCACACATACTGTACAACGTGAAAATTGCACCCCAGCCATAGTCAGCCATTTTCAGGATGTGCAAACCGGGGGCCCACCACATTTCAAAAGCTTGGGTGGGGAAAGGAAAACCAAATGAAGACTGATAAATAGACCGATACAAATGAAATGCATGTCAGCCCCCGAGGAAGAAGCCCCATCCTACCTTCACATCCTCATCTAGCTTCATGATTTTCTTGATGCGAGCCAGAGGAAGCTCCTGAACACGAAAGTCCTTCTGAAACACAGGGGAGTACATTACCAACCCCGACACGACCCCTGCGCAACACCACTACTGAGCCCGAAATGACCCCTGAGCAACACCACTACCGACTCTGAAACGACCCCTTAGTGGCACCGCTGCGATGTGGCAGCAAGGCTATACAGTGACTGCCTTTTATTCCACTGAAAAGGGTCTCAGGCACACGGATACTCAATGTCATTATAATATGTAGAAGAATAATATTTACAAAGATAATTTGTCTTCATTGCATTAAATTCAGGGTGGTGGGAGATGCTCTCTGGGTTCTAAGCGGATGGTAGTTGTGTCTGCTGTGTGACTAGGGCCAGCGCTGCAGGCAGTGTGACCCACCACAGTGAGGTTCCTGATCTCGTCCATCACACGAGGCCAGAAGGACTGCAGGCTCTGCTGGGCATCACTGCCCGCCGCTCCAAACGCGCTCTCCGCTGACATCCTGACACCTGGAGACAGCGGAGACGAGGGAGAGAGGCAGGGAGGAAAAGGAGAGGAGGGAGATGAGGAGAGGCAGAGAGGAGAGAAGGGAGAGATGAGGAACAAAATCAACCATGTCCAGGACTTAACTCAAACACAGCAGCACATCCAGTACCCTCTCCCCCACATGTACTCCCCACCACAGCTTTCACTATAGACACACACATACACAAACAAGGAGAAATGCATAAATATGCACGGACACACCTGGCCGTTAATCGTTACTCCCCCCCCCAGCTTTTCAACAGGATTAAGTGAATCTGCATTTAATTAATGAGGGGAAACAAAGGAGAAAAATAAATAAATCCCCCACTGGGACACTGTGCAGTTCTCCCCAGCCATGCAAAAACATAGCAAGGAATCTGCACACACCAAAAAAAAACAAAAAAAAACACATACAAACCAACAAACTAATCAAAACCCAAAGCACAAAAAGTAAAATGAAACAAAAAAGGGTCTCTGTAGCCTTCAACGGGCCTTGAAGTAGTGGAGCCGCGTTCAGTTTTTTTTACTACGGCATGCAAAGAATCCTGCAAGCCCATCGACACAGCCTGCCCGAGCTTGTCCGAGTGCATCGGTGCCAGCTAAGCACTCTCCCAGAAGTTACATTTCAGACAAGAAAAAAAAAAAACAAAAAAAAAAACAGGGGTACAGATTACAAGGGGAGTGCCAGGGAAGGCTGCGAGTCTCTCAGATGTACAGTTTGAGTGGGCAATATTTACACCCTTCATTTGAAACAATGTTATCTAGGGGACGATTTGAAAATGTACTTATTTAACAATTATATACATATTTTGTCCCTACCCGAGCCGCTGATTCAGCTCCAGAGAGAGAGCTGTAAAGACTGTGGTTGATAAATTGCTCAGAGATGAAAACAGGAAGGGGTGGGGGAGCGTGTGGATCTTGACTGGCACTCCACTAATATTCTGTAGGCTCCAGTGTTCGGTTACAAAACATATCCCCCTGCAGTTTTCTGCCTTTGAGGGAAGTGGCAAGACCTGGTCAGAATCCACCCCCTTCTGAAACACACAATGTTCCTGTCCATAAGAGGACAACAAAATGTATTCAAAACTATTTCTGAGACAAAATCTAATGTCCAGACACAATTAGTCAACAATCCACTTAGTTTACACCTCCTTGAAGAGCAACTGCCTGTGTGCCCCAGCCCCTCTCTGCTAATGTCTAAACCAGTTCCTGTGAATCATTTCCCGGGTTGATGCTGGGTCGATGTTCTTAACTAAACCACCACAGCCTTCCCAAGAGCATTCGCAGGTGGACATCCGAGTCCGTAGCACGTTCGGAGCAGTGTCCAAGACTCTGATTCCTGCATCACCAGGTGCCTGCAGCTGCAGCACAAGAATGACTGGGTCACATGGTCTCCCCTGCTTTCGAACCTTCCTGATGTTGTAATAGAAGGAAGACTCTCGCTCCACTTCCTGCAGAGCCACAATACTGTGTAGCATACAGCCATGATGTACCCTACAGTGCCCTCTGCCTGCTGCCCCACCCAAACCCCCACTGAGAAGGTTGCGGTGCTGCTGTGATTCCTGTGTAAAAAGTAACAGCATTCAACAGTCTCTGTTCCTATAAAAGCAGGCAGTCGTGACACCTACCCAAGCCGGTTAGCGAAATCGTCCGTCTTGTAATGATTATCCAATTCCTCAGTTTTGTTCCTATGCTTGCACTCTAGCCTACGCCTGGACGTTAGGCGTCCCTTGGTTTCCCTCTAAGCAGTGGAGTCTCTTCACTGATGTCATCATGGACTTTATGTGGTCTTGGCCCCAGGCAGTGTAACTCTGGACTCCTCCAGGACCACAGAGCGGCATGGGCTTACTGGTCTACTTAAATCACCAACCTGCACTAGACGCGCGTTACAACCTGGCTATGGAAAGACAATGAGTTCAATTAAAACAAATCAGCAGCCCAGGTGGAAGGGTAAAGCAGACCTTGTGTGCACTGTGCCTCCATGCAACGCCGTGCCTTTACTTGGGGGCACCGCTAACTGGGTTCTGAACCGTGCTGTGTGTGCATACTATGTGTATGCGAGGGAGCAAACGTCCCAGTTTGTGCTCTCGACATAAGGCCGATAATTAAATGATTTGGTGAGCAACATTAAAAAATAAATGAATGAATAAACAGAAAATCTGGCTAATTACCAATACAAATGAGGCTGAGGTGACATGGCAATTTCTGTACCCACAGAGAGAAGACTATGAAGGAGAGGAGAGAGGATTGCAAGATAAATAAATCAAGAATTACACTTGAAACAGACCAGCTGGTGCTGTCAAGTGCTGGCTGACAGTTTCCCCGTGGAGATTAAAATCACAGCCAAGAAGTTCTCCCAACGTTCCATCATTCCAAATCGGAGCAATTTCCAGGAAAATCATGGGAACTGAGAACCAATCCCAGTCTACTTTAGGTGGGACACACACACAACCAGGAACACAGACATTCAGTAGATCTTGGTGGGCAGCGACACCCGCATTCCTGACTGATTTGTTTTTTCTGCCCACCCCAAATGCCTTTAAAAGTTTTGATTTAAAATCACTGCAGATAAGCAATTAAATCAGTTTTCAAACCACCAGAACTTGATATTACTTCATCCAAAGCTACGGACAAGGCTGAGAGCTGGGGTCCTAATAGAGACAGTGGGATATTAATTGTCACACATAAAGTGGCATCGCAGCAGTATTGGACCAGTGTGTGGAGGCCTGACTCCACAGCAACAGCCTCTCTGGAGTGGGCAAAAGTTGTCCAGCAAAGCAAAAACAAATTGAATCAAACTGGCGACAAGGGCTTGTCCACAACCAAGTCTAAAACCAAAAACTTCAAAAGCAGTTCCTTTCCTCACACCACGTTGATTCTCACATGCCACAGAGACCACCGGAAAGCCTTTTTTTTTTTTTTTTTTTCCCCCTCCTTCTCTGTGACACGAACAGAATCACAGTAGTGTCCGTCACCTTGTGAAGACTGTCGAACACCTCATTATTCACACATTAGGCAAGTGGCAGGAATGGATGATCTGGTTAATTTAGAATAAGAAAACAGGAGGGTGACGTGCTCCCTTTCAATCAAAAGCTCTCTGTGGACAGAGAGCTCCTTCTACAACCAAACTAATCACAGCAAAAATAGCACCCTGGAACGGTAACAGTAGTTAGCAGTAAATATCAGCCAAATAAGAAATAGGTGCCCTGTGCATCATGCAGGACAGCCATAGTACCAAAGACAGAAAAGACAAGACAACAAAGTACAAGGGGAGGCGAGGTTGGAGAGCAGGTGGAAAGAATACCACAGACAGTCAGATACTGCTGCGATACTCCACAATCTGAGTTGCCAGCCTCTGCTGTAAATCAATTACATTTACTTTATCAATAGACCATTTCCTAGATAATGCCCAGCACTCTCTCTGCCCCCAACACCCACCTATATAATACATGGGCTACCTCCAGCAGTAACCAGTTCAAGGTTTATCACTGCTAGCTGCTTTCAGTTGAACTGATACACAAGGGATAAGGCAAGATAGGGAGCTGGTAATTGAGGATGACTGAACTTTTATCACCTCAAGAAACCAAAAATAAAACATGAGAAAAGGAGTGCGATTTTAATTTCAAATCTTAAATCTATGAGCGAAAAAGAGAAAGCAACAAAGCATTGTGTGTATATGGTGTACGTTAGTGCACATATTGTGCGTTGGTGTGAGTGCATGTACGCACGTATTGTGTGCATGTGTTCGCTCACATATCATGTGTATTTGTGTGCAGAGTGTTTGTATATGTATACTTTGTGCCTTTGTGTACATGTGCAGATGTATTTGTGTTTGTATGTGTGCTGTTCATGTTTGTATATGTGCCAAGTATGAACACATTTCTATGGCTACATGAAATCCACGAATGGAATCGCAGAATTCAGTGTAAAAACAGAAATCAGGCATTCAAACACATTACAAAGTCAGTTTAAAGAACATATATATATTAAAACAAATAAACAGTACAGTGTTTGTATAATACGAAGACTCAAGAAACTTGTAATGCATGAAAAATCTATTTTAGCAACTTTCAGCCACCTGTAAAAGAGATGGAAAAGCGTTGCCCCCCTCCCGCACCGCTTCATTCATATCGATTGAGTGAAAACAGCCAATTACTGAAGTTATAATGGTGGGTCTTGGTAGGATAAGAATCAACATTTTCATCCTGTACAGTCATACAATACATACGTTTGTGTATCAAGTAAAGAAAGGACACCGTATGTGGACAAATAACTCCTACTAAAATCATATTTCATTATGAGTAATTACATTTTTTTTTTTTTTTTTTTTACATTATAACATGACACTCACAAGTTGAATTTGATGCCACCAGTCTGTCCCATCACAACAATTGGTATGTATGCATGTAATTAATAATACTACCATTATTATTACTACTACTACTACTACTACTACTACTACTATGTATACAACTCGACAAACAAGTAATTTAAGCAAAATTAAATCAATACATTTGTTAGAAATACATTCTTCTCTGCAGCTGGCAAGGAGGGCAGCGGTGCAATGAAGACACTGTATTTGACATCACATACTACACGTACATAACATGTCAGTAATATTGAAATGTTGATATGTAGTATGTGTAGTATAGATAGTATGCAGTTTCAAATATAGCCAGTGTCTGTCCCTCTTCCTTCCAGGCTTTTTGTTTTGTTGTTAGAATGTTCTGCTCATTTTGTAGACTGTGGGTTCAGACCTAGTTTTTAAAACTGCGTTTCTTGGTAAAGCACATTGCGACTTCGACGGCATGTGAAAAGCTGTTGGAGTGCAGTGAGCCCCAACCACAGAATTCTGATCGGAGAAAATCCTTTTTACTTTTTAAGAAATGTTAAATCACCTTATTTATGAGATCTTTTGTGTTCACTTGTGAAGTCAATGCCGAACTCCTGATTGGGGTTTCTTGGCAGAGCGGCAAAAAAATGCAATTGTCTTCCATTTATAGCGCAAAACAATGCATTAGCCTATATATAAGAAAGGTATACCGTAGTTTATGTATAGTTAGTCTTTTTACAAATACGACAGTTTTGGGCTTTAAATGGGCATTTAAAATCCTGTTCTGTGGGGAAATGATCTGCTCACATCTTAATGCTTCTCCGTTTCCAACAACTATATGAATAAAAATGGGTGCTTGAATGTCGTAAAAATAGTACAAACTTATCAAGCACGTAAAATCAGACAACCCTCCACCCTCTCCACAGTGTTTTTCGGATGTCAGAAAAAATTAAAACCAGAAATTTCAAAATAAAATGGATTTCATATAGCCCTACATTTCTTGCAGGTGATTTGCAATTAGACTAAAAGAAAAGTGAACACAGTACAGTACAGCAGGGTCTCCAGCCCTGGTCCTGGAAAGACCCACTACACTACAGCAGCCATCTTCTTGCCCCTTCAACCACCAGCCCACCAACCCTTGAAGGCAAGTCGTGAATTCCAGCCCCACTAGCAAGCTCTTTTCTGTACAGAAGCCTGACTATCAGGACACATTAACCTCGCTTAATGGAAATCCTCCAGTATAGTTAAACCCCCCACACAAGTCCAGCCCTACTGCGGACAGAACTTCACATTAATAAACAAGCAAAACAGCCACTGCCTGGCGTTTCCCTTGTTCCTTTCAGGACTCGAGAGCTCAGGAGCTTCACCACTGTAAGAGCCACTGCGCTCTAGTACAAACAGGATAAGCATTCTTTTGTAAATTTACATCTGTGAAATAAAAACATGAAACATGAAAGGGGAAAATCAGTTATGAATTTATTTATTTTTTAAACATTATTTTCTCTCCCTGCAATAATTACATTTGTAGTGCAGAGGGAAACTGATTTTAATGTGGCCTTAAAAACAATGCATTCAATATGAGCCGAGAAACCTCGAATGTTAAGCTGCTGAAAACAGAAAACACAAAACATCCAGTCAAGGTTACCGTTGTAGGAAAGCGACAGCGCTCAGCAGAACAGGCCCCTCTCACTACCGATACGATGCTGTAGCGAAGCCAATCGCATGAGGGCAAGAAACCAAAGCAAAACAAAAAAGAAAGAAAATGGCACATTGGGAAGGAGAAACGGACACATCTTGTACGGCACCTGACGGGACAGGCCAGGTCAGCGCATTATTTTAGCAAGACCACGGTCTGCTCTGAAGGCTCCTGTCACTGGGGGACTTCCCTGTACTATTGCGGTGTCTGCATGCAAGACTGGGTTGAGGGATTTCTCCGTTGAAAACTCTGCCCTTGCCTCAGTCTCTGCACAAGAACTCCAGGAAGCAGTTTGTAATCTCAAGGTCACTCTTTAGAGCTGGGACAGGGAGAAAGGCCTGGCTTTTTCCAACTTTCACTGTGGCACTACACAGTAATCAGTGGACTGGTCAAACAGACTCACTCCTTCTTTCCCTCTCTCTCAAACCTTTTCATAAACACTCACGCCACAAAGAGCAGAGTACTAAAGGCTAAAACTGATGGCCTCTCACTCTCACATGCCATCTCTTGCTCTGTACCCTGGAAGGACAGGACAGCTGCAAGAGACACAGAGGGAGTGAGAGAGGGCGAGAGAGATGAGAAAAGGAGAGAGGGAACGCGAGATCTGTTCCCTGGTGTTCACCATGGTCGCAATCGACTGCAGAAACAAAACCTTGCGTTCCCATGACCTTCATCCCGTGTTTGCAAAGGACCGTCACAAACCAAACAAAATACAATTCTAGAAGGGGGTGGAGGGGAGGACGACGCAACAAACAAGAACGAACAGCAGTCCCTGTAAAACCTTTCATGTTGGTGTCAGGATTCCATGTTTCTACCCTTTCTTTTCTTTTCTAAATTCTGCAGCCAAACCTACAGAGGGAGGGTCACTTGACAGGCAAGAACAGATACAAAAAGGTTGGCCCCATGTGACTGAGATGAGAGCAAGATGTTTATCGGAATCCTCACTGGCACTTTAGAACAGTGCACTACAGTTGAACATTCAAACAACATGCAAAACACTCGTCTCCACTACACTGACCAGCTTTGGGAGCTGGCAGAGTGCAACACGGACGGGCTATTTTTAGGAATCTTGCACTGTGCTCAGACTCCATATTGACAGCCACTGCCAACAAACGGGGAAACTTTCAATTCTGTTGCTAAAAAGAAAACTATAAATCTAGTCAAATAAGATTCCTCCCCCCTGGAGTGAAATCTCGAGCAAGCTAGCTAGCTAGGGGTGGGTTGGGTCTCATCTTGCAGAAGTCGAAGCAAAAAAAAAAAAAATCTATGAAGGGAACAAACAGCAGGCAGTCCTCCAGCACTACCCCGGGGTATGCCCCTTTCACAAATGAACAGTCGGAACCTGTAACTTCGGGAGTTCGGGGGGTTCACGGTGCCAGAGAAGGTACTTTATTACACCACTCTCAAATTCCTCAATTCATCACTGTCACACTCGTATGATTACCCCACTACCAAAGCACAGAAGTAGTGTAAACATATGCTCTCACTTGTTTTTTTTCTCCCTCCTCCTCCAAAGGCCTAGCCTGCATGTTGTGTGAAGCACAGGAGCAGAGAGGTGACCACACTGGGCACATATCCTAAGCAGTAATACACAAAATCCACAAACTAACAAAACCAAAACCTCCCTCAGCCCTACAAGGATTCAGCTGGAGTGGTTTAAACATCATATTAAGGACTAACAATGATCAATAAGGAAATAGTAAGATGACCAGTTAAGTTTCCTGCTAGGAAGCCATCTGGAAGTTTGCATTAGTCTTCCCACTTTCACTTGCCACATGAAAAAATCACCAGCACTGTACACAGATACCCTTGAAACAACACAATCCCCGTGGAGTTTCTAAATTTAGACGAATATTCATCTCCATACAACACCTCATGGAATTATGTTTTGATTTAATCTTCAGGTTCTCTTTCCTCTATGCAATTTCCTTCTCCAACTGCCCCCTAGGAAAGTAAATAAAATACACTCATGGACAGATCGAACAGACAGATCAGCATCTGGGTTTTCTGTCCGTCCGGCAAGTGTTTACGACGAGTTCTGTGGCACCGTGCTATGGAAACAAACGAAGGACACCCTGACAGCTCACCACCTTCTGCACGGGGGGAGGAAGGGTGAACAACACGGACCACACAACACACCGACCCTGCACTCCTACTTGAACAGAAGGGAAGGGGAAAGCTAAAGAGAGGGAAGGTAAACTTGGGACTGGAAAAAGCATCCCATTTGTTCAGTCAGCCTTATTGAATGAGTTTGCTGCCCCCTTGAAAGAGCAACACAAACCCTGTACTATATTGTACAGTACTTGCATCCCCATGTCCTGTGTACTTGTATTTCTGCCCCCTCTCTCTCACTCTCTGTCAAAGTATTTTCTAAGCTCCCGTCTCAGGTCTGTGGTGTAAACTTACCAGCTGTCCTGCTGCTGCTCCCACTGCTGCCGCCAAGCCTGCATTGCACTGTAATGGTCTCCTTGGGCAAGGGAAGACAGAGCAGGAGGCGAGCTGTGCTCTACCCCAATCCGGGAACAAACAAAAGGTGGCGCACAGAGAGCTGCTCGCTCGGTGCCTGGACTGGAAAGCCTGCAGCCGAGCAATCATAACCCACCCCCGAACCCCCTCCATGGCCCCCCCTTCCCTCTTCTCTCCTCTTCCCCTCCCCTCCACTGCCCGGCACAGCTCCACACACACACACACACACTCACACTCACACTCACTCCCCTCTCCAATAACTCTGCAGAGTTCTCGATGAAAAAATTAAATATACGTCTCGAATAAATGAAATAAAATTAAGAATAACAAAACAAAAAAAGTAAAACAAAGCACAAACAAGGACTGTGCGTTTGCCTTTCACTTGACCCCTGTTTCTCAAAAGGAAGGGAGAAGAGAAGGAAAAAAAAAAAAAACAGTAGCAGAGCAGTACAGTACAGTACAGACTCCACAGCAGATCTGTCTCCTTTCCCTTTAATCAACCTAGTGTGCTACATGATACCTCAACCCCACCTCTCCTAATCCCTCCTTTTCACCGGCCACCCAGCCCAATGAGAGAGCAGAGACATACCCAGCCATTGGCTGCTCAGGCTGCCAATCACCTCAGCCCTGCCCCCCCTACCCGCTTTTTACCCAACCCCCTTTCACCAGCAGCCAACTTCCTGTTTTAAAGTTACCTTGAGCAGCAGGATAGGGGTCAGGAGGAGAGAAAGAGGGAGGGAGGGGAAAAAATAGTGTGAAGATAGAAGAGAAAGTAATTGAAGCAAGAATAAAAACTAAAACAGTTTTACGGTGTAAAACTCCACTCCCTTGTCTGTCTCCAAGCCAAGTTTGCCTCTTCTTCCCTCCCACTTTTAAAGAGAAATACAGAAAACTGAAACATTGTGAACTGTTCCCTTATTAATTACAATGTCAAACTAAATATATTTTTGAATCCCACCCCCCTGACCTGCCGATTGGCCAACAGCCTGCTGATGCACACAACCCTGCCTGCTGTGATTGGTCAATAAAGCAGTCTGTATTATGATGCATTGAGCAGCCACATGATTTAAAGACAGCAGATTCAACATTGACAGAACTGACTTCCACTGCAGCACTAACTGATACACACTTTCAGACAGTCACTTTTTGCACCTCCTAGATTACAATGGTACATTTATATTTTTACAATAACACTAACGATGTCACCTTGGATTAAGGGGTCAGAAAATTAAATGCATAATAATAATAATATTATTATTAATAAATTATTATTATTATTATGACTCCGTGCGTCTCTCCATAGGTCTCGGTCTGCATTTCTCTAGATCGGCCTGTATGTGCATGTCTCCCTGTTCCTGTGTGTTTGTGTGTTCTCCGTGTAAGGGGGGCTCTCCCTGCTTGGTTAAATATTATCCAGCAGAAAAACAGAGCTGCCCCCTTCAGCTCTGTGGCCGGTAAAGAAAACAAACATTCCTGTGCAGACAGGAAGGGAGAGGACAGCCTAGCTATGCACTGATGGCTGTCACAGGCAAGTAGTGTTGCTGTGTGAAAATTGGGGAGTTACACAAACTTCACAGACCACAAGTCCTGTAAAAGACACTCAACCTTCACCACTTCATTAGCTGTAGCTGCTTCAGTTTTAGCCAGTGATCCCAGTAACTAATCCTGAACCTGTGACCACAGTTTTAGTTTAGTCCACCTAAAATCGGTTTATCAGTCCAGCTAGATCCTTCATGGCTTGACACCAGCATTACTCAGGAGTATTACCCAATTGTTCACTCTGTTTCTGCCCATACATAGCGCAATCGAGAAACTGATACACCTGGTGAGAGAGAAGTAGAGGCAAAAGGGTTTCAGGGGTTCCCCTCTCCCCTTTGTCTCTCACAGACACTCTTACTCTCCCTGTCCCTCCAGGTAAATCACACCCCTTCTCATTCCTTGGATCACCTCCTGACCCTGAACAGCCATTGACAAGGCATCCCTGCAGGTCTAACAGGGACTAGAACTCCACAGTTACGGCAGACACAATGGCAATGGGATACAGGAACCAGACCTGCTTCTATTGGGGTTTTAACTAGGGCTATACAGTCTGTGGCAGACAGGAACCAGAAGGAAAACACTGTACTGTAGAACATGCCATATAGTACTGTTATTTATTTATTATTAAAAAAAAAAAATCGATTACTTTTGTTTAGGGGGGGACCAGTAAAATAAACCCCCAAAGTGCAACAGCTTTTCTGCATACAGACAGACAGACAGACAGGAGGCGCATACAGTTTGTGTCCTAAATGCAAGACACAGAGCAGCAATCAGAAAGGCAAGAATGGTCCTAAGGCTTATTCCACTGCCCTCACATATCAAGCCACTTCGTTCATATGCACACCATTTAAGATACTAGGCAGAAATGGGTTGGGGGGGGGGGGGTAGTGCTCAGCATCTCAACATCATCACCACAGTGCTGATGTAAAGCCCACGGCCAGTGAATCAGTGTGCTCGGTAACACAGTCGCAGGCTGCGGCAGACTGTAGTAATTAACGTTTCAGGCTGTGGCAGGGAAGAGAGCAGTGCTGTGTCCCTGAATCGCACAAGGTCACCCCTTCCCGCCAGCTGCCTAGTTCCTGAGACTTTGCAATGCAAACAGACTCTGCTGTACCTGAGCGAGACACCAGGCAAAGGGGGATTCACCAGGGCAGTACAATGCAGGTGGGTCACTGGCAAGCACAAGGCCAGAAACACACTAGCACACCAAACCCTGTTAAATGTAGATTACTACACAGAGAGCAGTTCACATGTTTTTAAAACGCGCAGTGAAGGCAAAAGACTACCGCTGAACCGAAGAAAAGCAAAGGGACAGGGAGAGAGTAAATAATTCAGCGTTAGATCAAACCACAGCAAATATAGATGCATGGTCCAAATCAGTTGTGACAACGGTAACTACCACAAACAGTAAAAACACTGAAAGCAGCTCAAGGGTGACTGATGTTAATTATGGTACCAGCATACAGCATCCCTGACAATACAGACATGTCACACTTTTGGCCCACAGACTAATCGGCACTGGCCCTGCAGGGGGGAAGTTACTCTGCCGGGAGACCATCGGCCTTGCTGCTGGATCTGCTACCCAAACCAGACTTGGCCCCTAAGCTCCAGAGGTGAAGACTGAGCCAACAGAACCAGACCAATTCCTAAACTCTGTTCAATGGCCTGTATAACAGTGGTTCTAAATCCAAACGCAAATCTTCTCACCCATCCACATGGTTACACAGCATCACTGTGGAAATTACCTCGTTTGCAGCACCTACCAACCTCCCACCTCACAAGCAGCTCACAATCAGCCCATTGGCCCAGAGTGAACTCAAATGGGTACGGGGGGTGTCATATAGGATTATACTATAGGCAAGCGATGAGTGGTCCATTGGGTGTCATCTGGGATTATAGTAAAGTGTTGCCCAATCCCTGAATTTAGAGAAAAGGTGTGACAAGGACTGTTACAGGACTCTGAATCCTGCAGGGACCCATCACTGCATGTGCCCATCAAGCCCACTGACAGTGTCTGGGTCAAAGAGCAGCAGGATTACAGAGGAGATGTTATGTGCAATTACATAAGAGTCTGTGTAACAAGATTAGGTGACCCACAGCCACAGACTGAGCCACCAAAATAAATTGCTGGAGGTGCGGTTTATTTTAACAACTGCTTGGCAGCCACAGAGTTGTCATTATCCCAAAGCCTGCTAAAAAGTGCAAAAAACTGTACATAACATTGATAATAACCAAAACCATCTTTAGCAGGGTTGTCAATAGGCAACATGAACAAATATCAGTCAAGTAATAAAACGGATACCAGTATGTTGTTTTTGTTTTGCTACAATGTAATTAAGTTAGCATGGTCACACTTTCAGCAGAGTTTACTTATCCAAAATAGTGTTCCTGCGCTGCTGCATTAAAAAAAGGCCTTAAATAAATAAAAACTATGCATGTTGTTCAAGACAAAAATGACCTTAATGTAGATTCACTCAGAAAGAGGTAGAAATTACTCATTTTCACCCTGTATTAAAAAACTACACAACTTTTGTTTGTTTCAATGTATACAAATGATGATATGACAGGAATCTTAGAGGGAGTACACTTTTGGACTCCAACAGACACCACTCACCAAGACAACCAGTCAGATTGACATTTTACCATGTTGTTGTAACAGAGAGAAGAAAAGGGGGGGGGGGGGGGAGGAAAAAACAAAAAAAAAAAAAAAAAAACACCCTAAACAGGTCAATTGCTACAATATACAGAGAAATAAAGCAACAGCCTGGGGAAAACAAGCTACTGCAGCCATGATTCTTAATGCAAAGAAAGAGACCAGGACACAAGCCTAGTGTTTTGTTTTGGGAGGAAGTCCTGTACTCAAGTATATAACTCACACTTGCTCAACTACATTTAAAGTCCTGTTCAGATTTGGGCTACAAAAACAGAAAAAAACAATAAAAATCAATAAAGAAGCATGCAAACAAATATTGCTGGAGTAGAAATAGTTTAAAGAACAGAGAGAGCACAATAATTCCCAGGATGAAAAAGAGGTCAGGAGAGTGCAATCCCTTCGGTCCTGGGATGGAGATTCAGACATGCCGAGTGGAAACTTGATCGAAGATAATCTAAATCCTGAACGGAATCAGAGATAGGTCAACGCAAACTGCAAGCTCAGCCAGGAACCTTGCTTGAACACAAAAAATACTGCCTACTAAAGTGTTCCTATACAATAAAGTTTAGAGATTATACTGTACTTTTACAAACCTAGGAACTAAAATTAATACTATTGTTAAGCATGTGCCAAACTGTTTAATGAGCACAGATCTTTATTATTACAGTAATGTACTAATATCCCAGTGCAGTACTTGCATTAGTCTGCTGGACAGAGGCTCCATTCGTTAGTTGAATCAGGGTTTAAATCTTTTCTTCTGATGGAGAAGCTAAACCATTTGCTACTATGCACGGATGCTTTTTCCCCTTTCTTGGTGATCATGCATCACTGGCTCCAGTCAAATAAAATAAAAATGCTTGTTTGTTTTAAATCTGCAAACAGGGAAATTGCTTAGTTTTATGAAAAGGTTTCTCCGTTTCAAAAGCTAGATCTGATGAGTCGTTCCCCTGTATTATCCTCACTAAGCAATACTGGGATGGTAACAGATGGTCCACAATGGTTATCTCCAGGCAATACTTTTTTTTTTTATATATAATTAATACTTTTTGCATGTTAATTTAAAATGATTACTGGTGTATACTGCCATTGTGGCCAGACTGACAGACTGAGGGGTTTGGCACAATGGAAGAAAAAAAAAAAAAAGAACAGGGTTTTGTCCAAATTAAATACTATGTGGGCGGGATTCAATTTTCATGTACCTGCATCCTTTAAGTCAGAAGGCACAAAAATCACAATGCACAGAGAAACAGAAAGCACTCTTTTGCGAAGGGGCTAAATCACAAGACGGGTGGCCCATCCCCACTCCCATCCTGAAACAGCTCCCTGACCGAGAGCAAAAGCATCGAATACAGGCAAGTCAACTCAACACATTTGTGTTCGTACATATCTTTATTCATCTTTGCTATCCTCAAGCTTACTCATTACATTTTCCAACTCTGCCACAATCACAGCCCAAGTCACAGTATATGTAATGGGGAGGTGGATGCTGTTTGCTAGAGCCAACGCATCAGCACTGTGCTGGTTTCCCTGTGACGGAAGGGTAATAAACTGAACACCTAAGGATTATTCAGCTCTATTACACTGACAGATGAGACATGGTATGGGATGAGATCAGGGGCCAAATTACTATCTCCCCTACCATGTACATTATATAGTGTGAATACTTGTCTGTGTATAATACATACAGGCACTCGCAGATATATGCAGTGTATGACAAATGTAATACAGTATGGGTAAGCTTTCTTGGTGCGTCCACTGCAAGTCTAATTATAATACTAGAAAACATTCATCTCTTCACAGTATATTAGAACAAAATACAATACAGAAAGTGGCTCACAGCGGGGCGGTTGAGCTGGGGGCTGAACCCGGAACCTCCTACTCAAGGAAGGCCTTCTCCCGAGACCCTGCCCGGGCCGCTGCGCTTTGCTCCGGTGTGTGAAGTGATGAAGCCAAATACCAGGAGAGTGGAATTGAGCAACTGGGACGCAAATCGCCGCCTTCAATACTGGGTGCATTGAAACTGTGCTGGTGACCCGGGCACAGGGCACACGGTGCGCAGCCCCTGGGCTAGCTTACATTTAAATACTTAAAGGTCAAATGGCCCGGGGTGGGACACGTAGCCAAATAAGTAGATTATAAAACAGATTCAACACAGAACTGATGGAGCCCTTGATATACTATTTATTGCTGTATATCAAACAAAAGCATCTTTACGGCGCAACAATCGAGTCCTTTGTTCGTGACGGTTCACCTCCGAAGCGAACCTGCTGGAGATCATCCTCCCTGTATTACATGCATGTCGACTAAATGCCGCCACAATATCTTGCATCGCTAGAAGAACAGCACCAGTATTTGCGGAGGATTTGCACCCCACTGCACCCCTTGCTTTGTTACAACACCACGGGATACGAATATAACGCTGTGCCCAGTTTTTGCTCAGGTCATTTTGATTAAAGGAATAAGTTAAAAGAAGCTTTCAAACCACATCACTGGTTTATACATATATGCGGACACATTGGACACTCGACATAAATGGTGCAATCGTCTTCGTGTGCATTGTCGTTATGGTTATTTAACGCGGTAACATTATCCAAACCGTTTTCTAGAGCAGAGAAGCGGGTGTTTTGGGAAAATGCAACATATCTGTCCAAAACTGAGCGTTGAACAGTCACTCGCCTTCCTAAAACCACAGGCAGGTCGGTTATCAAAGGCAACTTTCCCTAAAAACATTTGCAAAACCTGTGGAAAGCGACTCTAACCAATAAAGATTAAGTTTGGATATGTCCTTCAGACCAATCAAACCTCGGACCCCATCCACCAATCAAGGTTTCAAGACTCGACGTGGCTGTGAAACTCACGCCATTGCGGCTCCGATCCAGGGGCGAGGGATCCATAAGAAAGCTACACAAGTGCCGGAGCCAAGATGGCGACCACAGCGGGACAGTTTCCCGACCGCCTTGCACTCCTCAAAGCCTGCCACCAATAAGCGCCTCAGAGTGCAAGGAGGGAAATGGCGCCTCTGTTCATCTCACAAACAATCGACAATACTGAAATTAATACTCTGGAAAAATGCGCCCAACAATTCCCACACCAGAATAAACACGTTCCGCTTTCTTGAAAATTATTCCAAGCACCCCAAACATGCGGGGTAACATTACTCACCAGATGTTTAGTTTTTTTACGATTTCGCACTGAAGTCCACCTCCGGTTATTATTTATTTTATTTAAACGGGGATGGGAAACAAGATGGCCGCCGCACAGTGGACGTTTTGACAACTTCTCCCCGAACGGAAGTAGGTCGCGCCTAGACCAGTGACAAATCCTGCTTTAACCAATGAGGGAGGAGAATAGTGGTCACGTGTTCAATGGATTAATATGGTCACTACAGTGTTACGGAATTATTATGTAGTAGTCGCCATTGCGGCGTACGTAAAGTTTGAGCACTTGTGCACATGTGAGAACTTGCAGTGTACTTATCTTGTGTATTGTTCCGTTCTTCACCCACTCCGCACACAGTTTTTGGGCTAGACATACCAAAATGTGGCAAAGTGTAGTGTGGTGTACCATGGCAATAACATTATTAAAAAAAAAAAAAAAAAGGTAAAAGTGTAGTGTGGTGTACAATTAGTAAAAACGTAGTAATATTGTGGTAACGTGTGGTTTGGTATACCATGGAAACAAATTAACATGTAGTGTGGTGTACATCGATTTATCTACCCCCGTTTTAGATTCCAGAGTAAACACAGTTGTTGATAGTACACTGAAACCAAACAATGATACTATCAAAACTATTTTAATATATAAATTACATAACTATGAAATACAGACAATAAATACATTTCCGATATAATTCAGTTATTAAGTTTTCAAAATGCCATTCCCAAGAACAGAAGACGGCATACTAACAGTCTACTTGCTTTTATACTACTGTCACTAACCTCCTTGTGGTTAACTTACTATCACTTATGTCACGTATGACAGACCTGGTTACATAAATCACTCGATTTTGGTCTCATCCTGCTCAAATATATATCTCCATTGGTTACGTTTTCCCGTTTGCATTACAATCTTGTGAATTGTTTTAAGTACATAGGCACACTAGACGGCGCTGTACTGCAAGAGAAAACCTCCGATTCAGAAACTGCAGGTTTGCAAACAGCTACAAATAAGTAAACCAGACCAGTCGAAATGCTCTACTCGTTTATGCATGTATAATATTATATTTTAAATGCATACATTTATTTAAAATCGATGTTCTTTGTACAATAACACTAGCATAAATAATTATGGAAATAAGTGCGAATATAAAGTATCTGAAGATACTTTGCATGCGACTACTTTTTGCATAATATTGTACATGTATGTTATGGTTATATGCAGGTGATCGTTTTTTCAAGGTTAGAAGTGTGAATCTGCAATAGTACATTTCAATTGGTTAATAGCTGTAGTATAATTGTAGGTATGTTCATGATATTTCAGTATTAATACCTTAATATGTATACTATGTATTTATTGGAAATAGTCTCGATAGTAATTAAGCGGTTTTTATATCAAACTATAATATGCAAATTACATCTCAACAGGGAAAAGACGAAGCTTAAGAAGTGTCATAAGGGGCCATGGCCAAACCTGAGTAATGCTTTTGTTCCCTGGAAGATTGTGCTGCGGTAAAAATACAGTAGGATGTAGTGCGGTGCAGCATGGTTAACACGTGGTGATGTATAGTTTACCATGGTAAATATATGGTTAAATATGGTAAAGTGCAGTGTGGTGCATCATAGTAATGTATGGTAAAGTGTAATATGGTGTAGCAGAGGAAAAACATGGTGGGGGGGTAAAAGCACGGTAAATTCGTAGTAAAAAAATAATAATCTAAAATCGCCCCCCCCCCCATACCCCTCGGGGGCTGCCGCATCGCTGTCACTTTCACGTCTCCCTTTCTCTAGATCAGGGGTTCCCAAACTTTGTGACCCAGGGACCCCTTTGCTGTCCACAATTTGGCTGGATACCCCCACCCACCAAAGGATTACAGGGAGACGTAGCGTGTTTGATTGTGCGGTGGAATGGGATTTGGAGGGTTACCGTTGATTCTGGGCGATTGTAAAAATCAATGATTGATCATATTCGTACGAAAAGCAAAAGCAACATAATTGGTATCACGATCCACTATGCAAAGTTGATCTAGCGCAAGTGAGGAGTAATAATGTTAAGATCTTGCAAGAGAACAAGACTCTTGATGTTCTCACTACATTTAATAAATTAAACCAGTTCATGGCCAAAGACACATGTAGCCCCCCCCCACAGCCTCTTGATCAATATTCATTAGTATTAACACAGCGCGACAATTTAAAAGTAGTGTATTTATATTCCACATATTGTTGCAGAGGTTCTTTGGTAAATCACAAGACCAGTAATAACGTGGAAGTCAAGCAAAGTTGGAATGAAATAAGTAAATACAGATGTATTATTTATAATTAAACAAAATCGAGTACATCAAGCCGCAATGCACATTAATAACACCAACCGCACACCGTCTAAAGGCGTTAGCAATAATAACAACCATATACAAATTAGCAGCAGTTTACAGAGATTAAGTTTTAATCCACTGGCTGTTTGCCTTGAGCCACAGGTATATATATATATATATACACACACACACGTGTACACAAACTAACCCATATCATACAGCGTAAAAAAAAAATCATACATCAGCAAGAACAGGAATAAATACAAGCAATACTCTAGCTTCAATAAATAATCGGTACAACAGGCATACAGACTGACCAGGACAGCTACCGTGATTTCGGGGAGCACCAGTATTACACAAACCCCATTTAAAAGCAAAATCTCTCTTTTGCTATAAACAAAAAGCATAAACAACCCTTCTGGGATCACAGGGGATACAAGCTGTACCAGCAGAATGTGACATACGTTTCCTAAAAACTTGAACCATATACTGTCACACCGTGGGTCTTACCAAACATGAATGCAAACAGCCTGTTTCCCTGCAAAAGTCCTGTGCTCTCAACTCACAGATCGCCATAAAACACACACCTGGACGTCTTTAAAACACCCCAAAACCAATCAATTAACTTTCAGATAATTAACACAGACCTCAGATTCTTAAAGGGACATTCTAATTAGAAACATTGTAACAAATCGTGCAATAGTAAACAAAATGAACCAAAACAATTATCAGTGACTCAGTGAATAAACTCACAATTCACACAAAAATCAAGAACACATTTACAACCTTTACACACATATAAAACTGAAGACACAGAACATATATAATTTAGAATGAAGAATGTAGACTATATAATAAATGGAAGGCAAGACCATTGTGGGGCATGTCCAAATATCTCATAAAAATGAAAGCTGTGACTTTCTTATTATATTTTCTATTGATAAATTTTCTGTTGTGCCCATTATAACAGTGCTTGAACACACTACAATAGGATTCAGATGAATTGTTAGTCAGATGAGCAACCTGACTGCAGACTTTAATGTAAGCAACCATGACTAAAAGAGGCAGTATAGCTTGACCACTCCCTTAAGACACACATGGATGGACACACACTGCTGTCAGGGACTGGTATCAGCTGGCTGTTGGAGGAGGCAGGGTAGTCAGCACTCAAGAACAAGCCAGTTTGATATTCTGGTATCAGTTGGAGGTCTAGTTTGGTCACATTGTGAAAAAAGTGGAAGATCAAAAGGTTCCCCTTCATTTGAATGTGAAATTCCTTAACAAGCTACAGAACGCATCAAACCCCAGCACCCCACCAGCCTCCAAGTGCTGTGCTCATTTGAAAGTTGATGTGTACAAAGTTTTGCTGACATAAAAAGCACTGGCCATGTAAGCGTGCTTGTAGAGTAGTAGTAGTAGTAGTAGTAGTAGTAGTAGTAGTTGTTGTAGTAGTTATGACTGTTGTCCATTCTTCTTCTGCTTCAGTGACAATATTGTATGGTTTCTGTAACTATAATACTGTAAGGCTTACTGTAGTTATTGTACAAGCCACATATACGTGAATGAGAGTGTGATGGTGAGAGTGTGTGTGTGTGAATTGAAACATGGCATTGACTTACCCAAGATTGTTGTATCCATTAGACATGAATTGTATGCTGTTTAAATACTGTTACTACTATGTATACATATGACATAAGAGAGGAGTATTCAGTTCACCCACAAATCACTGGGAGCTGAGTGAGCAGGATGGAATTAAAGGCAGAAAACAATGCTACCCACTAAAAATGGAGACCATGTGACATATGAACCAAGGGTGTGTATTATTTTAGCAGGATTTGTACTGTTACCATTTGATTGTTCTCAGATGAAATCCACTGTTTATAGGTAACATCATGATAGTAAATATTAGCATACCGTGCATACAACAGTGGCAGCTGCAGCTTTAAACACTTTGTGGGTTTTAGTTTAGCTCTGACTACACAAACACTGCTGCAGTGTTTACAGAGACGCTTACTAATGTGTTGGCTACAGCAATCGTAAGATAAACTGTATGCATAAATACATGGATCTATTTTCTGGTTTTATTGCTTTTTTTTTTTTTTTGGTTGATTAAGTTAATTATGACTTTGCCCATTGGACAAAACCACTAAATATTTTCAAAAAGCTTTTGAAGTGTAGTACTTTATCTCGGTAGTGCACACAGACAATATGTTTATTCTTTTGTACCTGCTTAATATACTTTTCCTGTATAATTAGTTTTCACCCATGTTGAAAATCCTAACCTGTGTTTAAGATTTCTCTGCTGCACAGTGTTTAAGGTACAGTGGGGGTTTGATGTGCTGCTGACATAGCAATTAACAAAATTACAGAGCAATTAAAAACCTCAAGTACCAAAAGAAAGAAGCTACACGTGTCTCAAGTGTTAACCGGATCAGATCAGAAAATTCTATTATTTATTTCTGACATTCCTTTCCAAGTGGAAACTCAGTCAGAACTCTAATTCCTCACTGTATTACAGGGACTTGAAAGAAGTTGCATTTTCACAGACCTGTGGGAAACAGTACAGTTCAGTTAAAAATACACCTCGCATTTGACAGACATATTTGTAAAACATACATTTGACACAATGTTATTCTGTGTCATTTAATTCATTCATAATATTGTTCATAACACTATACTTATTTATTAATTATACATTTGCAGAGTGTGTTGAGTACTGAGTCATTCCTAGGGAGAAAACTGTAAAATATATATATATACACTCACCTAAAGGATTATTAGGAACACCATACTAATACTGTGTTTGACCCCCTTTCGCCTTCAGAACTGCCTTAATTCTACGTGGCATTGATTCAACAAGGTGCTGAAAGCATTCTTTAGAAATGTTGGCCCATATTGATAGGATAGCATCTTGCAGTTGATGGAGATTTGTGGGATGCACATCCAGGGCACGAAGCTCCCGTTCCACCACATCCCAAAGATGCTCTATTGGGTTGAGATCTGGTGACTGTGGGGGCCAGTTTAGTACAGTGAACTCATTGTCATGTTCAAGAAACCAATTTGAAATGATTCGACCTTTGTGACATGGTGCATTATCCTGCTGGAAGTAGCCATCAGAGGATGGGTACATGGTGGTCATAAAGGGATGGACATGGTCAGAAACAATGCTCAGGTAGGCCGTGGCATTTAAACGATGCCCAATTGGCACTAAGGGGCCTAAAGTGTGCCAAGAAAACATCCCCCACACCATTACACCACCACCACCAGCCTGCACAGTGGTAACAAGGCATGATGGATCCATGTTCTCATTCTGTTTACGCCAAATTCTGACTCTACCATCTGAATGTCTCAACAGAAATCGAGACTCATCAGACCAGGCAACATTTTTCCAGTCTTCAACTGTCCAATTTTGGTGAGCTTGTCCAAATTGTAGCCTCTTTTTCCTATTTGTAGTGGAGATGAGTGGTACCCGGTGGTGTCTTCTGCTGTTGTAGCCCATCCGCCTCAAGGTTGTACGTGTTGTGGCTTCACAAATGCTTTGCTGCATACCTCGGTTGTAACAAGTGGTTATTTCAGTCAAAGTTGCTCTTCTATCAGCTTGAATCAGTCGGCCCATTCTCCTCTGACCTCTAGCATCAACAAGGCATTTTGGCCCACAGGACTGCCGCATACTGGATGTTTTTCCCTTTTCACACCATTCTTTGTAAACCCTAGAAATGGTTGTGCGTGAAAATCCCAGTAACTGAGCAGATTGTGAAATACTCAGACCGGCCCGTCTGGCACCAACAACCATGCCACGCTCAAAATTGCTTAAATCACCTTTCTTTCCCATTCAGACATTCAGTTTGGAGTTCAGGAGATTGTCTTGACCAGGACCACACCCCTAAATGCATTGAAGCAACTGCCATGTGATTGGTTGGTTAGATAATTGCATTAATGAGAAATTGAACAGGTGTTCCTAATAATCCTTTAGGTGAGTGTATATCCTGTTGTGTGAACTGATGTAAAGTATGTTTTGTGGGATGCATGCAAATTTGGGCTGCCACTGATTGATTGCTAGGTAGTGCCAGTTCCAAAGTGTGCGTGTGATTTTGTGTGTCAGTCTATCTGCGTCTCACTGTCTTAGTGTGTATGTCTGAGTATCTCAGCATCCCTGTCTAACTGGGAGAGTGCATGTACTCATTTCAGCATCTTTGTGAGCAATGCATTTCAGTGTCTCCATGGGTGCCTGTGTGCTTACATGTGAATGTGTGTGTGGCAGTGCCTCAGCACTGGTGTCTGTGTGTGTGTGTGTGTGTGTCTCAGCATGCATCTTATCCTAGGACAGGATGTTCTAATATTGTGGCTTCCTTCTCCGACATTGCAACACACAGACCAGTGGCAATCAACCCACAAGATGAAAGATTCAATAAGTTTCAACAACCAAAAATAATAATTGTTGTCATTACAAGCCTATAAATATGCCTCCACTGTTTGGAATAAAACGCATTCTCCCAGCGAAAGATATGCACCTAAACTCTGTTGAAATAACAGAAAGCTGGCTCCTCAGAGCAAACACACACACACACACACACATATATTATAGATATAGACAGAGAGACAGAGCAAGATAGAGACCAAGAGACAAGCACCAAGACAAAGACAAGGTAGAGATCAATAAATATTAATCAATATTTAAAGGTGGATATAGATAGCCTATATATATAGGCCTTAGTATAGAGGTAAATGCATAATAGAAGTAAATGCAATAATACAATCTAACAAATAATAACATATAAACTCATAATAATCTCATAACATAATACAATAATACAATAAATAATGTTAATATAAACCAGAAATAATGCACAGCTGCCTGGTGAGGCTTGTGTCGGGGTCACTGTCCTTGTGTTTGACTTGTGTCTTTGGCTTGAATCTGTCTCTCTTTCTCGCTCTCTGTGCCTCCCACGAAATTTACACTGACTACCTAATTGCACACACAACACCACAATAGTCGCCAGGAAGAATCAGAGTTCGGCACTCGCATTCAATTCCCCAGGCGGGCACGGCTGATGGCACAGCTTGTACTTCATTCTTAATCAGCAGTAATCAATTACTACTGACTGTGAAAGCAGGTGAGGATTTACAGGGACGGAAATGGGCCTATTTTTTAAACACAGTGCATCAATTCCTGCTCAGAGAATAAATAAATAAATACCTAAATAAATAAAGATTTAACATGAGTTGAAGCACTGTACATAGAAACACAGGGCAAGCAAGCTACGATGTTCAAATCAGGAACTCAAGAGCCAGAGCGGGTTTCACTCTTTGTTAATTACTTAATTGAACTAATTAACCACTTAACTGAACTTGATTGAACCCCTTTCCTATCTGAGATTAGGCAGTGGAGTACTGCTAATAATAAGTGGGTATACTATACAGGCCAAAGATGAGGCTCTGCAGCACATGGCTTTGTACCACACTTTTTTCCCTTCGATTGTACTGAACACTTGACTTAATTAAAGAGAACTGGGCTGAGAACCAGAGGCAAAAATATTTTGCTATAATAATAAACATGTTCTGCATAGGTGTCTGTCAGGCCCTGCACGAAAACACAAGGCCTGTGTTTGAACATGCATACATTTGTATTAATATGAATACTGCTTGTGCAACCTCTATGTGTTTGTGTGATAGGGAATGTACATACACCAATCCACCTAACATTATTTTTCTAGGGGAAGGCTGCAATATATTCTGCCTGTGAGCTTATATACGCAGATCACATCGAAGTTACATACATCATTGTGTATTAGGCCTTCATCTGGGCACAGCTTTACATGTGGGGCCATTGCTGCATGTATGAATTTAAATGATGCCTTTTTTCTCTCTGAGGAATGAGACTTCGGCTGTGCTATGTTTAGTCTGTTTCAGTCCAATACACACTCCTCGAATTTACAAAGCGAAAATAAAGTTGCCACTCGTCTTTATTAAATGATGCCGAAACCAATTATTGTCCCGCCGCCGCTCGCTGATCGGCGCTATTTATAGCTCCGCTGTTTGTGTTCGCAGCTCAGAGTGCAGACACACAGCTCTGTCAGGATATATCCCATTTCTGTTAATCAATGAATCCACCGATACGATAACAAGCGACAAGCCGGACTCAAATACTGAAATCATATAGGCCTAATAATAAGCAGCCAATATATTCAATAATGTATTATAGTACAGTACATTGTACTCGATGCGGTCTATGTTATTGCAGTGCAGTATGGTATGGCCCAGCTCATACATTGTGCACCGACTGCACGTACACTGTAGTGCCTCCAAGCCATACACTTTACACAAAATGCGGCTCAGACACCTGTAGTTCGTTGGGAGATGTATTACCGATTCAATTGAATACATTCATATTATTGGAATAGTTACTTAACTCATACAAAGTTGATGCGTGGGAAATAAAGCAAACCCTTTTTGTATAGTTGTTGCTGCTGCCATTGTGTTGTTGGGGTTACAGTATGGGAGCTGCAGTCGACAAACTGCATAACTGGGAACTGGCACTTCCAGACGTAATTGAATTTTCCAAGTAGTGACTGACGCACAGGTTTGTTAGTTTGTTTCTGTTGTTTTGCTCGTTTTCCTTCATGACAAAAACTCCTTAATCAGAACATCGCCCTAGGTGTGGGGTGAGTGGGCGGACTATCAGCAAAAGCAAAGGCCAAAAATACACGCTATGTTATTCTTATTAAGAAGAAGAAGATAAACGAGACCTACCTCCTATCTAGCAAACTCAAGGGACCGGCCCTGGTGGAATACTACTACTAATACAAATAATAATTACAATTTAAACTTGGTCTGAATGTGACAGTACGTTTCCCACAATATTATTACTTTCAAATATCAATGCTGTTATATGGTGGAATGCAGGATACTGTCAGTGATGGATAAAAACAACAAACACACAAGGAAGGGATGACCCTGATCGAATGGTATTCATGCAATGTGCTCTTGTGCTGGTGCTGGTGGTGGGGGGAGGTCAGTGGGCAGTGTTGTAGGTTCTTATCAGGATTTTCTTCCTGCTAATAAGAAGCAACCCTTCATTATTATTTTCATTATAATAATAATAATTATTATTAGTAGTAGTAGTAGTAGTTTTATTGTTATGCACAAAGGTGAGAAGCAACGTTATGTAGGGATTTCATATTTCACTTCAGCCTATACGTTTTTCGACCAATATTTTCGTAGTTTGTTCCACCCTGTTTCCACTGATGTCTCAAGAGAGGGATGTCAAATGTTTACCTCAGTTCAATCCAGTGGAAACTTTGCAGCATTCCCTCGGTTGAATGAGTGCCCAACAACCAACTAAAAATGCTGCAGTTCATAAGTTAGACTATAGGACAGGGTTGGCCAACCCTGGTGCCAGAAAGCCATCTTGTCTGTGGGTTTCTGTGTTTTCCAAACCTCTTAATTCATTTATCTATTGGGCTTAATTTGTTGAAATGACTACCCCAGTTTGAGCAATTTGGTGAAACCTGCAGCACTGTGGCTCTGTGAGGACAGGGTTAGGCCCTCACCAATTGAGTAGCAGCCTCTTCCAGATCTGTTCTCCAGTTCTCAGTTCAAAGAGTAAAGCTTTATTATCAGGGTCTCTGTGTGTTGACAGGTAGCTAGACAGACACACTATATGGATACATGGAAAGATAGACTGTACACATCGACACATAGACAGCTGACGAGGACCCCCCCCCTCCCAAAACACTGCTCCCCATTATTCCATCGCACCCTCTGCGCTTCTCCAAGGGGATAAATGGGTCAGGCGTGTAACCATGGAGATGAGTTAGGAGGGGAAGGCTGCGCTGAGAGTCTGCCTGTCTGCCCGCCTGCCCGCCTGCACGCCTGCACGCCTGCACGCCTGCCCGCCTGCCCGCCTGCACGCCTGCACAGAGCAGCAGAGCAGAGCCCAGCCAGCGCACAGCGCAGAGCTCCCGTGCACACTGCCACTGCTCTCCGCCTCTCACACACTGCCTCCGTGTGCGCATACACAAGAAACAGAAGAGAGAGAGAAAGAAAGGAAACAGGGCGAGGGAACCTGCTTCCATTTGATTTGTTAACACAAGTAGAAGAATATCAATGCAAATAAAAATGACATATACATTGAAAAACCAAAACCAAACGATTTCTTAACCTTTTCCTCCACTACTTAGTGCCTTAAAGCTGCGGCTCAACGTGAACGGTAAGTGTTTTTGTTTATATGTTCATATCGCGTAATATTTCAATATTTCGTATTTTAATGCGAGAAGCTGAAAATGTCGTTTGCATGCACAAAAATAAATGATGTATTTAATTGAATGCATTTCCCTGGATTGAACGATATTTTCAAAGACGCGCACCTTGCGATGTAATGAATGATGACTACTCTGATGACACACGCAATGAGGCGCAGTTGCTCTTGATGGTGTGATTACTGGTGTGGTGCTGGTGTGGTGCTGGTGCTGGTGTGGTGCTGGTGTGGTGCTGGTGCTGGTGTGGTGCTGGTGTGGTGCTGGTGCTGGTGCTGGTGCTGGTGTGGTGCTGGTCTGGTGCTGGTGCTGCTGCTGGGGGGTGTCCGGCGCAGGAGGGTCCCAGTGCGCACAGGTCCGCTCTGTGGGCAGCAGCGCTTTGCCACGGCAGCCTCATTGGTATTCAGGGCTGAGCGCTGTTGCCGGGTGCTGAGCGGCACTTTGGTGTTTGTGCTTCGCTCTCTCCTTATCTTTGACTTCTCCTCATCCCTCTTTCTGGGTTTCTTTCACCTCATCTCCCTCCACACCTGCTGCTGTCTGTACCAACAGGATCTGATTATGAGACAGGAGGTATTTAATTAAACCTGTTGGCAGGTGTCTTAGTGCAACTGTTGCATTCCACTATGATGATGACGAGACAGAAATGGTTATGGACTAAATATTATTGTTATTACTATTATGAATAATTGTAATAATAATAATAATAATAATAATAGTCTTCTGCGTGGGTGTTCTGTGATAGGATGTTTTGGTTTCCTTAACGAATCATAGGCTTATAAATACATGAATTAAACAGATCAACTGCACTGTAATCTGACTAATCCTTGCACTGGTAGTATTGAAAATTGCAGTGCTGTTCAAACGGCACCACAGTTGTGCTGCTAAGATCAACATACGACATTGTGCGTTTTTGTGAAAATAAGGACCCCCCCCCTCCCCAAAAAAGTATGCGTTTCATCTTTGTTATATGAAAATCCTTCTGCGGTTTCCCCACTCTCATTGAACAAACTGACGATGCCCGTTTAGTGTGTATTTCAATTTCGCGTGTGTGATACATTTATAGCACCGTGGTCAATATAATCTATTTATCACATTAAGTTCTGAATCTGGACACAGTGCGTGCATAGCGCCCGCCCCCCCCCGGGCTTAAACCACAAGGGTCTTATTATTATTATTATTATTATTATTATTATTATTATTATTATTATTACATTTTGATTTGAGTTTTAGCGCACTGTACAGCTTGAACGATGCGCAGACTCTCGAGTCTAGAGTGAGAGCCTGGACACGGAGGGGTGTGTTTGTCTGTGTGATAACCCAGCGGGAGGAGATAGTTGAGCATGTCTACCCCTGCCCTCGGCTTCTTTTGCCAAACACCTCCCCCCGCCTCTCCCCTGCATACCCCCATGATTGTTTAATTACATTATTTGTCCGTTTATTGTTAATCATCCCTTTCTGGTGCACTCTGCTCATACAGTAGATGTTAAATAGCCTACATACATCTGCAGATTATGGACGCATCACCAGGATCTGAATGCAAAATAAATGACCAAATTGGAACAGTGTATCACTCAGCCAGTCAAATCGGTCAGTGAATGAGCCAGTCAGTCAGTCAGCTTCAAACAGTTTGTGAATGTGTTGCACCACTCTTTGTGTAAAGACACCTATTTTCAGTCTTGAACTTAATCTGAATTTACACCAGTTAACTGGGACCCTAATTTTGTATATTTCAAAATGATCATAATTTCATATTTAATATAACTGTCAAGCAGTGAAAAATGAAAAAAAAAAAGACTTGGAAAGAGAAACTTTAAACCTCATAACTGAACATGAGAAAATTGTGAGATACGAAATTAAAGCAACATTCATTAAAGCACAAAGACATAGATAAGTAAATATGTCTTAAAGTTAAACAAGCAATGGGTAGAATAGGTGACAGGGACCCTCGCCCCTCCTCCCTCCTGTCTCCCTCCCTCTGCCCTGTTCTACTTCTCTCTCTCTCTCTTTCCCTCTCTTCCCCTCTCCCTCTCTCTCTCTCTCACATCCATCTCCCCCTCCCTGCTGTATACCAGGGGTATATCTGGGATCTCCCCATGCAGTCTGGGTTTTGACTCATCACTCCAGTACTTTCCTTCTTACAGAAATCAACCTTGAATTACTTAATTGAGCCTTAACACACCCAGTCGACCATGCTGCCCATCACTTAATCCAGGGATTACCTGGAACTAGAGACCTGCGATGAAGTGCCATACGTAGGAATGGAAAGGAAGACGTATACAGGTTTGCTCACCAGCAGAAGATCACAGGGCAGTGTAGGTCTAGTCCAGCAAGGCTTCGGTACATTGCAGTATTGTCTACAGCTTTCAATTTTTCCCCAAACTCATAATTGCCCAGTCTGGCTCCTTATTGGCTGAGCTGGACCAAGACCCTAGAGCAGGGATGGGGAGCCTTGGTCTTGGAGGGACACCGTCCTGCAGGTGGTGCAGATTTCCAAACGTCCCCACCTGCTCACAGGGCTTCATCACTCCAACTGAGTAAGAGGTGGAGTTTTCGTGGTCCTAGATCAGGGGTCTCCGACTCGCTCCCTGAAAGGATGTATCAACTCAATATGTTACCACTAAGACGTGTATGTAGGATTGCTCGAAAACTTTTTACGGCTTCTGTTTTAGGATGTTCTGTGGATTCAAGGCGGGCTGTTCATACCAATAGCACAGCAGCATAGCCCAGAGTCCAGCTCATTCAGTGAACAGCTGATTGACCCATTCAGGAAACTGACTATGCTGGATATGAAAATGTCTGTCTGTCTGTCTGCCCTTCTTCCTTCTTATGAAATTGAAGACAATGACATGAAACAAAGAATGAAATACCCCCTGCCCACCTCCACACACACACAGACACACACACACACACACATCTGAGAATGATAGACTCTGTTTTGTGCTGCAGGTTTCTATGAACAGTAGGAAGTCATGACTGTTTTTTGTCAAAAGGAACCAGATTTTCTTTTTTCTTGGATTGCTCCCACCACCCCCGCCCAGGGTGCCATTGTTCTGTTTAAATATTTAAAGATCTTGATGCAGTACAGTTGTTTGATTGCAAATGCTACAGTTCATGTCCTGAAGACAGCAGGTTAGCAGGATTTGTGTCTCACATAGATGCCTAACCAAACAATCTCTTATTCAGTGTCTAGTTCTCTCTCTACCTCTGCCAGCCTCTTTGTCTGTCTATATTTCAATCTATCTACCTCTGTATCCACCCATCCATCCAGCCATACGTCTGCTGATATCCCATGGGTTGGGCGCAGCTTCTCATTGCTGTTTTTGGTTACTCTGAGTTCTTTTCATAGTTGGGGCAAATTTTATTTCGACTTGATTTTAAAATAAAATAAAAACAAAAGCAAACCTTCCATCCACTGTAGGGCTTTGATTTGCTCAGATACCTCCAGCATAGGACACTCTCTCCCTCTCCCTCCCTCTCTCCCTCTCTCCCCCTCTCGATAACCAGACACAATGAAGGACAGAATGGGGGTGGGAGGGCGAGGGATCGCGACAGCAGGAGAGGGAGAGATCCAGAGAAGGAGAGGGGGATGATATTTCTTAGAGTGACACCAGAGCACAGAAGCCAGAACCTTATCGTGTTCAATCCATCATTCTCCAGATAACCTAGTTCTAAATGCCAGTGTATCTGAGCACCTGGGTATATTTAGCCTCAGACGCTGGCTCTCCACTCCCCTCCGCCACCCCCACAAGCACCAAGCACGAAATAGAGTAGGCACAAACACAGCAGTGCCTAGTATAGTCTAGCCTCACATTGTGTTGGCAGACATCTGACTTTTGTCACAGATATATTTCGAGCATGTGTCTGAGAGATTGCAGGAGACCGCAATTCTCTCAGTGAGGACAGGTGTCTTAAGAATTCAGTGTTTTGTTTTTGTTTTTTCTCCACATCTTCGCTGCATTAAAATAGCTTAAGACATATTTTCATCTGAATGATATGTTTAGGTAGCGGATGCTACAGGACACATGTTGGGACCCCAGTCACCTAACTCGGTTTATTGTTCTCTGGAAGGATTTTTAATTCATTTATTTTATCCTCCTCTACCCCCAATCCACCCTTAATAACCAAAAGGAAAAAACCCTGAACCTGTCTAACCAGAGTCAAGAAATGTATTTGTTTGTGTTTCCTCGAGCTTTTAATTATTTCTGGCACTCAGTTGAGCAACGTCGACCAGCCACCCCCCCACTCCCTCTCTCACCATTAATTCTATTCTCCTGCCAGCCGCATGTTGGCAATTTGTTCATACAAGCAGAGCCCTGCAATGGCTCCATGACAAATAACCAACCAATATGAGTTCAATGAACTCTGTATCCTACCAGCAGGACCTTTTCAGGGAGGAGGGGTGTGGGGGGGTCACACTGGCTCTCTCCCGGATCTGTCTTTCTTGAGTCCTGTTTGAAAAAGTGTCTTGGTGTCGGCTATAGACTGCCGGTCCTGCCCGTTCTGGGAGTTAAGAGTGTGGATCTGTCAGGAGGTATTAGACTAGAACCTGATCCAAGGGTTGCATCATATGTGTGTGCGTGTGCACGTGTGAGTGTGAGTCTGCGTGTCTTTGTGAAGGTGCCCAGGTGAGTCTGAGTGAGGAACTGTGTGTGTGTGTGTGTGTGTGTGTGAGCATGGGAGAGAGACTTTGTGTGCACACGCTCATCTGTGTCCATGTGTATGTGTGTCTTGTCACCTGCAGGGCAAGGTGTTGAACTTTAGGCAGCTCATCTTTGAAAAGGGTGAGCCGGATGCCCCCGCTGGTAGACCTGCAGAGCACCAGACTGCAGGGGGTGTAGACAGTCCTTCACCACACAGAGCCATGCCTGTGAAAAACAACCAACGAAAACACTGCACTCACCACTACTGCTAGAGCTGACATTTCAGAGCTGCTACTCCGCAAACCACTTATTTGCTGTTTGGTGGATTTTCAGAGGCACAGAGGTTATTTTTTCCAGTGGGATACTAAACTGTGCAACATTATGTCAAGGAAAAGGATCTGCCCATTTGGTAGAGGAAAGCAGTCTCCTTGTTTTACAACACAGTGGCTGACTCATAAAGGTCCTGTAGCAAATTCTCTGTTCCTCAGCTGTCTCTCATCTCTTTCTCTCATCTCTCTACCTCTTGCTTTCTCTGTTCTTCTCTCCCTCTTGATTTCTCCCTCCCTCCCTCCCTTTGAGGCTTCTCGTAACTCCTCGGGGGAGCAGAGCAAGTAAGAAGCAAATGACTCCCTCTTGTTTAATTGTCTGATCCAAAGACCACATTTCTGTTTAGGTCGAGTTGCCTACTGGGGCAGGAAACAACAAGCCAAGAAGCCTCTGAATAAATAAACAAGGAGAGAGAAATAATTGAAGAAATAAGGAGAAACCGAACAGAGATTTCAGGCCAGTGTGTAGGCAGGAAGGATTAGCACAACACACACACACAGCGATTCCCCCACCGTGTTGCAGTGCTGTTTCCACTGTGTTCCTCTGCCCTCTCAGATGTTAGTAAAAGGGTTTTCGCGTTGGTATTGCAAATCTGGAGTCAGAGCTGTGCTCTGCCTCTCAGTCCTATCCTCTAAAAATAAAAAATAAAAAAATAAATAATAAAGATACAGGGAAGGGAAATGATAATATTATTATTAATATTAAACATTGATTATAACAATTATGATAATTAACTCTCCTGAAGTATGCTAGATTCTCCTGCATATTTCCATCCATTTCCCCCTTATTTATATTTTATAAATGTTCCTGGCATGTGTTTTTTTATTGTCTGCCCACTCTAGACAGTCTAGAGACAAAGACAAACTGCTCTCAGGATCGCAGGAAGAGCACACATGCTGCCACAAACACAGGGGTGTGTAGATGAACAGGACATATCAGTCGTTTTGTCGGAGACTAAACCTATGTGGCCTGGGGGGCACTGTGTGTTCTCTCCATTTGTTGAATGGTAGCAGCTTGTTCTGAGGGCAGTTCCTCATGTTCAGCTGAGCATTAGGTGTTAGAGACACATTTGTATTGAGTTGTGAGAACGGGGGTCTGGTGCTTGCACATAGTATCGCCAGACGCTGAAGCAAATGCACTACGCTGGTTAAAGAAAAGGCTGTGCTGTTTCTTACTTCTGTGTTTGAACACTCATACAAATGGCCACTTCTCTCTCTCTCACTCTCTCTCCTGCTCTCATTCTATCTCTTTCAATCTCACTCTCTATCTTGCTCGCACTCTCTCTAGTTTTCTGTGCAATGGGCGAAGGGCCACTTGTCTTCAGCATGTTAGCTTTTTTATGTCTTCATTTAGAAGTAAAGAAAATAGTTGCAGGGTCAAGCAGCCTGTAACAGTCTGATTCACGAGGTGGGGAGGGGGTTGAAGCACCTGGGACACATCCCCCACTGATGGCACACACAGGCAAACGGGGCAGCCGGGATTCTGGAAGAAGCAGAGCCGCTACACTGGGCCCCGATGCTCTGACCTTTAGTGCTGTGCTTTGATAAAGACCAAGTTATGAAGCGTGAGTTTGCCCTTTATGTTTTCCAAAAATTGTGGGTTTTAGTCTGGCTTTTAGTTATTCGCTTATATATTTATTTTTGTTTTGATTGTTCAGTGTAAAACAACAATAACTGTGTCAGAAACAGACGCCCGCTAGACAGAACCAGACGGCCTGACTGAACTCGAAACAGTTTTCCGCTTCAAATGAAATCATTTCCTAATTCTCCGCCAGCTTCCTCTCCCTCTCTCTCTCATTTCTTTGCTTCAACAAATTGTAGAGAGAACAAAACAGCCTGATTGAACTGTCTTCACCAGCTTCCTCCATCTCTTTCTTTTTTCTTTCTGAATAAGTCATAGTACATTTCCTCTGGGAATGTGTCACTGAAAGGGGACTGAGTGTTGATTAATTTCAGAGCTGAAGAAATTCTGAACCCCTGAAAAGGCAATTAAATTATTTAATCACAGTGTGATAATAATAATTATTGTACTTCTTATTAAATTAATAATATTAATATACAAATTGTAATTGCTTTATCAAGCATTGGGTTGGCATGCAAATCAGGAGACCCTGCAACTCTCCTAGATCAGGACTGGATCAATAAATAATAGAAGCCCATTTACATTTAATGTCAGCCACTGCAGCTTTGCCCCCCCCCCCTCTGTAAACCTCTTTCCACTGGAGCTCACCTCAATACAAACACATAAAAAAAAAACCTGTTTTTCTCTCCCCACCCCATCTTCCCCTAACCCAGCCCCAGCCCACCTCTTCCCTCCTCCCTCCTGCATCCCCTCCTCCCTCCCTCCCTCTCTCTCTCGGCAGTGTGGACATGTTGAGTAGCGAGGTCTCGAGCAGCGCAGTGAATGCGGCGGCTGCGGCGGCGGCGGCGGCAGCAGCGGCCAGGAACGTGGTGCGCAGCTCCAGCATCAGCGGGGAGATGTACAACATCGAGAAGAGCCACGGGGGGGCTCCCGATGCTGCCGGCATCTCCACCAACAAGAAGCGGCGCTCCAGCTTGGGGGCCAAGATGGTGGCCATCGTGGGGCTCTCCCAGTGGAGCAAGAGCACCCTGCAGCTCAACCAGCCAGGTCAGTGCACGCCTCCTAGCCCCTTGTCTGTGACTGTGAGCCCCCCCAGTTACACAGCCTGAATAATATTAAAAATATTATTTTATTTATTTATTTATTTAAAATTGGGTCCCAAAGCTTCTGCATAAGGTGACGGTGGTGGTTGTGGTGTAGGTGATTATTATTATTGTTCAGTGGTCTTGGTTCCTGCTCTGCTTTTATCATGTGCGGTTGTTCGGACATTAAAAGTTAAAAGTTCAGCAATTGTGCTGAGTGTTGAGTTGGGTGTGAGTTTCAGTGTGTAACCCCCACCCTGCACTCCTCCTTCACACGCCAGAGATCACAGTGGGGTTGAGTGTTTTTTAAATCCTCATATTTTAGAGCACGCTCTCAGTTTTATAATTACAGTATACATACGCCATGCAACTCAGTGCTTCCACCGAGAGAGAAGGAAAGAGGGAGAGAGAAATCACTTGAAGATCTATAAGAAAAGCAAGAAATAAGCCAATGAATCCTTTCTACATTCTTCAAAAATTAGAAAGAGGGGGCTTGTGATGGTTCCTTCTCAGAGGTTGCACTGACCCAGATGAATTGCAATTCAAATGAATAGCAGCCAGAAAAACACATAAGTAAAACATGCAGCAACAACAACAAGCTTTCCCTCCCGGCCTCGTTAAATATGATAAGCACTGCTGTCAGGGTTCATCCTGCACAATCCAGTCATCTCCATTTCAGTCTTTCTCCAAACAACGTGACCTTTCTGGCACTCTGATCTGGCTCCACTGGCCCCGAAGAACCTCTTTTTGCTGAGCTCTGCATGGAGGGAGAATGGATGGGATCGAGGACATTGATGTCCTCTCTCCTCCATCTCCTTCACTCCTCTCCTCCATCCCATCCATTCTCCCTCCATGAAAGGGGGTTCTGACAGATTCCTTCAGGAAGAGAACTTAGTAGTCTTTTCTTCTGTAGGCTTGCATATTTATGCATGTATTTTTAAAATTCTTTCAACTTTAGTAAGTACAGGTTGACAGTGGATGTCTAAATTTAGAAGCAAGTTTTAGCACAGAGAAGATAACTGAATGAAAGGCTGCCAGTTTGTGAGGGGAGGGGGGAGGGTTAGTAGGCTAGATTTCTGAGGAAAAAAAACAAAAACTCAGTTGCAGCAGAGAAAAAGATCACAGATAACATTAACTGAGCTGGGTGGCTGGCCCCTCGCTGATTTCAATGCCGTGTTTATGTTCCCAGGATTTTAATCTCTTGGTACATGTGTCTGTGTACTGTGGAGTCTCGGGCTCGTCCATAATGAGTGTAAAATTTACATTTGTTGTCCTAAGCTCATTTTTCCTTTTTCGGGAAACAAATGTGGTTTTAGGCGAAATGAGTGACACCGAGTCTTGTTATAGTTGGAGCACTCTCAGTTTCTAATGCCCCAGTGTTAACTGAACAGGGAGCCTCTCTCCTATGAGCTGGGTTGGATTTTAAGGGCAAAAAATCTTGTTGTGAAAGCGTAATCATTTTTCGAATGTTTGGTTGTTTCATGCCTGCACGTAATATACATCGATTCCGTTACTTAAGGTGTGTTTTCGTGTTGCTTCAGCCTTGCCCTGTTAGCTGGTTGAAGAGAATACTCTGCTCCACAGCAAAGATATTCTGCAGCCGGCTCTGTTCCTTGAAAGCCACATAGGGAGACGCTGACAAGATTAGAGCCCCGAACACTCTTGCCCCGCAGCGTAGAGTTTAATTCCATTTCCTGCGCGGGAAACGTCAGCAAATTCAGCAGCACCTCTACGCAGGGAAAACAGGCCCTTCCACCTCTGCTATGCAAATGACATGTCACACTCAAGACTCAAGTGGCTGGAGGAGCATAAATACAGGGTGCACGTTGCAGTTGGGTGTAATCAATTGGGTACAACAAGAGGCTTCTGATAAAACAAACAAACAAACAAAACCAGACTTGTTTTTAGGGACACGGGACATTTTTGCATTTGTACTGACCGTGTGTGCAGAATGTTACTGAACGTCCTTCAGTGCTGCACAATATTAGCCATGAAAGTCTCATTAGACTATGGGGGATTAATAGCAAAATACTACAACTCATCAGAACCAAGGACAGCCACCCCACTGCCAGCATGTTAGAGCCCCGGCTGAGAACGCTGTGGTGCCTGTGGAGCTCAGGATGAATCACAGAGAGCCAGCGCTCCGTGCACGGGCACCTGCCTCCCTCGAATGGCAGAGACGAACACAGAGAACAAAATTTGAATATCTTTATTATTCATCATTTAGTCAGGGGACAAAAAGTGAATTAAGTGGTGATATTTTATTTATTTGTTCATAAACCTCCTCCACACACACACACACCACCAATGGGTGTGTACACAAGAGAGAGCAGCACAGTAAAACAAATTATGTAAAAGCATATTCCACACTGTAAAAGGGAAACAAGTTTTAATTGTGAAACAATATATTAAAAATACAAAACTGAAATACCATAATCAGATAAGTCTCCTCCACCCTGAATTCATACTTGGTGGAAGCACATTTGGCAGCAAGTACAGCTGTGAGTCTGTTGGGATTAAACTTTGCACACCTAGATTTGGCAGTATTTCACCATTCTTCTTTACAAAATAATTCAAGCTCTGTCAAGTTCACTGGGGAAGATCATCTTTGATTAGTAATGACTTCCTTCTTGCCACCGTACCATACAGGCCAGATTTGTGGAGTGTTAGGGATATTGTAGTCACATGCACACTTTGACCAGTCTTGGCCATAAAAGCCTGTAGCTCTTGCAAAGCTGCCATTGGCTTCTTGGTAGCCTCTAGTTCTTGCTGGTTCATCATGTCTAGAGGGATGGCCTGATCTTGGCATGGTCTTGGTGGTGCTATACACCTTCCACTTCTTAATAATCATCTTGACCGAGCTCCAAGAGATATTCAAGGCCTTTGTTATTTTTTAATGTCCATCCCCTGTTCTGTGCCTATTATTGACTTTGTCCTGGAGTTCTTTTGAAGGTTCCTTGATGCTCATGGTTGAGTCTTTGCTTAGAAATGCACTACCCAGCAGAGGGAACCTACAGGAACTGCTGAACTGCCCGCACCTTCTCTGCCTATTGCATGAGGCTAACTGTGACTGAGATCGCACAACCTTGGTCAACTCACAGCACACCATTACAAGACCATGAACCACCCTCACAGAGCTTAATATGAACTGAGGGATGATAAGGAGGAGAAGGCAAAGGAATAAGTAAAAAAAAAAAAAAAAAATGAAAAAAGAAGACGACAACAAAATGAATCACTAAAACAAGATGTTCCCTCTTCAAAGAGCAGCAAAAGCAGAAATTGGTGTCTGTGCCAAACTACAGAGGCTATAATCTCATTATTCATACCGTGTGCTTGGCAGAGGCTCTGCTAATAGTTACACTGTAACTCTGTGACTCATGGTTTGTGTGCATCAGTGTGGAGAAAAGCAGGATGGCAAAAACCACTCCCCTCCAAAAGCAAAACTGGATGTCAGAAAATATATACATATGTAAAAATATAGACAGTAAAGTAAAGTGTTATGTCGAAATGTAGACATTTTAAATGCTACACTCTCACCCCCCCGACCCCAAAGATGGATCAATTATAGAGAACTTAGTGAAAGATGTGTCCCTGGATTCTTCAGAGCACACAGTGCTGACGTACATGTTGCCATGATTAGTGTTGGCTCGAGTCTTCGTTTTACCGCTCTCGTGGTGTGTGTACTCGTATTCCAGCCGCATTCTCCGGCATAGCTCTGAAGAAGACTCAGAAGCTTACTAAAACACACACACTTTCCTGTAAAATATTAAACATGTCTCTTCTGCCCCTCTGCTTCCCTTGTACATGTGTTTCTCTTGGCAAGAGGTGTTCTGCAGTGTTAGATGTTCAACCAGAGTTCCTATCTGTCCCTGTAGACAGGGACAAGGAGAAATGTTCCTGATCAGATCACATGTTAATCAGTCCAGTGCTGGGAGCTTTTGAGCAGATGCTGAGATACAAACGTTGTATTGTTAATGGATGCCATAGCAGTAACTGACACTAACATTACACACAACATTACCCCTTGTGCCTGGCACTGTGGATTGAACGCTAATAAGTGGAGATATTGGCTAATCTGGCAACATTACACAGAAATAGAGAGAGAGAGAGCAATACTGTGGTGGAGTGAAAAGAAAATGCTGAGCTGTCTGTCGCAGACGACTTAAGCAGCATTCCAGATTCAAGCATTTTAGCGCTTAAATCATAGAAGTGATACAATGTGCAGAGCTTAACAGAGCACCAGTGTGTTTAGCTGCAAGGCATTTCAATACAGTTCCATATAGAAACTGGTGCTTTTGTTGCAATGGCAGACGAATCTACTCATTTGAAAGGCCCAGGGTGATTGCTTCCTTATTATCTATTTTGAGCACAAATAAAAGAAACCCAATAGAAACTGAAAACTGAGCAATATCTAATAAAAGACACCTGTACTGTATTTAAGCTAGTTTTGAAATGTCTGCATATATTACAGGGTGGTCCCTGACGGATAGCCTAGCCGGTTCAGTGTTGTCCAATCGATGGATCTAACACTTTCTCCCTCATCCCTGGATGTCAACACAGGGACAATGTGGAAATGTGTATGGCACGGTGGAGGTGTGGGGGTGATGGTACGCTGGCCTGAGTCTGCCGGCATGTTCTTGGCGATGCCATGCTTGTTGTTTGTACCAAGCTGCTGTGAACACCGGGCTGTGAGTGCACTAAACTCCCAGGGCACCCCGGCAGCAGCATGCTTATACGCCGCCTCTTCTGGGCTCGAAGAGTCCCGTGGTGAAGCACAGGGGGCTTTCTTTCACAGCGTCTCTGTCGGACCTGGCCTTCGTGCGCCTAGGGGGGGCAAATCCCTGCTGTCAGCGCCCCTGCGCTCATTAGCACTGTGCCGCCCCTGGTATCCTAGCTTTTAAATTCCTGCATTAATCTTCTTTTTATTTTTTTCATTTCTGTTTTTAAACTGGGAGGGAGGGAGGGAGGGAGTGTGCAGGGCTCTGCAGTGCACAGAGGACACGTGAGTGCTGTACAAGCTGCAGTGAAACAGCTTGTGTGAAACTGGCCCAGGAAATAAATGCTGCATATACTGTGTATGAATGTGTGTGTGAGTGGGTGTGTGTGTGTGAGAGAGAGTGTGTGTGTGTATGTGAGTTTGTACGTGTGTGTGTGAGTGTTTGTGAGTGTTTGTGTGCATGTGTGAGTGTCA
Organism: Amia ocellicauda; assembly: GCF_036373705.1. NCBI lineage: Eukaryota > Metazoa > Chordata > Actinopteri > Amiiformes > Amiidae > Amia > Amia ocellicauda. The sequence continues at coordinate 26,398,174 of NC_089860.1, forward strand.
GTGTGTGTGCATGTGTGTGTGTTTGTCTATTTATACATGCATCTATATGTGTGGTATGTAGTATGCACTCCCTTCATTTCAAACATTGCTTTTCTGTGACTGAATGATTCATTCACATGGATACATTCTCTTCCCCTCTATGGAAACACACTTCTTTACCAGGTTTATGCAGAGTGGGCTGAAACACTGGTCCGGCCCTTGAGAGAGGAGCTAAGGATTCCAGTTGACTGAGCTTGATCGGAGAGAGATGGGGCTGACGCAGAGTGGCGGGTGGGCGGGGGGGCTGGAGAGGTGTAACATTTGGCTCGCTACTCCGCACCACATGTGCTCCTGTAGCTGCTGCCAGGCTGCGGGCCCTATGCAGCGTGGCCTACTGTGTGGCTGCTTCACAACACACAAATCTAGCATGTGAGTGATTGTAAAGCACAAGGTGTGTAGCACAGGTAGCTATTGAAGCAGTATGCAACGTACCTGACTACTATAACCAGAGAGGCACACCAGGAGCAAACAGTATATTATATATATATATATATATATATATATATATATATATATATATATATATATATATATATATATACTTATAAACTGAAACCAGTCACAAGTGAGAGGCTTCCTCCGTGAACAACAGTTTTGCACAGTTTGATGAGAAATCCTGAATCACAGAGCTGTTGGATGCGCCGCACTTTCCCTTTCCCCGCATTTAATTTGGTGTGGCTGTTCCTAAACACACTGTCCCACCAACTAGAGGAACACATTCCCCCTTAGGTTTTTAAACCGAAAACCAGAGTTGCTTGGACAGTCTTCAAGGTTTGAAGCATCCGAAGTGAAAGATTCTCTGGAATTGAAAGGGCTTTGGCAGGAGCTCACCGAGCCAGCGCTGTCTGGCACATTAATAAGCGAGGGGGGGGGTCGTGACTCTTTGGTGACACAGAGACAAAAATATCGCTCCTTTTTTAGTTTGACTCACCTCTTTCATGTGTGACAGAAAATAAAAATATTTATTAAACAAGATCTTTTTTTTTTGGTCTGTTTTTTTTTTATTGCAACAAATTTGTTTTTCTTCCTGGGAATCAAGCTGTACTGTATTTCATTTTCATGCCTCAAAGTTATTTTTTATTTAATAATTTGTATGTTTTCCCATAGATGTCTATCTTTTGCAGATCAAACGCAGGTTTTCACTTTGTGTTGCGGACCGAACATGAGAATTACAGTGTTTGGCATCACAGACGGGCTTCAAAGCCTCCTGATGCAATCTCAGATTCCAAGCTGCCTTCCATTCTTCCCTGAATATTCCAGACTTGTTTTATGTGAAGCAAGGGAAGATAATATATGAAAACAAATGTTGTTTGTCCTGTTGCACAGAAAGCTGTCTTTTTCTACTTGCATCTCTATCCAAATTTGGAAGGGGCAGTGGAGCCTTGGGGGGGGGGGGGGGGGGGGGTTACATCACAACCACTGTCATCTACTTGGTTACTGTTGCTATGCTTGGTAGAATGTTGCCATGTTCAGCCTCAGCCAATCAGCAGGCAGAGCAATAGAGGATCTTTGCTAATACTGCATGAATCGTCAATTAACAGGAAGCCGGGGAGGAAGGAAGGATGGAAGCAGATGGATTTAATGAGCTTCAGTTCTTCATTACAAAAATTAATTTGCAATGAAGATAAACTCGCTGTCCCATTCACAAATATGTACAGAAAATCAAACAAAATAAAAATACGTATATAAAGTCTCTCTTAGCAATAATAATAATTATCCACGTTGACTTACAGAGATGTGTGGATAACTGCCTGATACTGTTAGACTTGCTCCAGTATCTGGTTGCATGTTCTGTGAAAAAAAATGATCAGACAGACAACAGAGTCATTTGACATTCGTTTCTTCTCTTTTCTTTTCTTTAGAGAAACGGGTGCTCTAATTGTATAGCCGGTAATTAATGTACCTCTCATGCTCAGAGACCTGTGTGCCATCAGGGAGACAGGCCTCGAGGGACCCTCATCTGTGTGGCCTCTCGAATCCTCGGCTTGTTCTCCGAATGCAAATGCTTGCCGGTGTAAGAAATTAGAAAGGAAAGAAAAAAAAAAAAGAAACAATGTGTTAAAAAAGACACTGGTGTTTATGATGATTATGATTAATAGTAATAATGACAATGGGAAAAATATATAATTGTGAGACCCACATCCTATTCACTCTCATTTTATTTTTAAAAACTTTACATTATTAATGCCTTCATTAATGTATGCATCTGAGAACAGTGACCCCTCAGACAGTGTGTGTCTGGAGGCACCTGGATACAGACAGGGGTCAAGACTTTAGTGAGTCACACTGTTCTGTGAAGCACTGTCTGGTTCCTACAGTGGATTTCCTCACGGGCACGGCTAAACACGAGGGCATCTCCTGCAGTGGCGCACTAAGCTTCTGTCTGAGAGCACAGGGCACAGGGCATGGGATAGTCGGCACGGGGCACAGGACACACAGTCTCTCCTGTCCTGGTTTTTCACTAAGACTAACCAAGGTGTGTAGTTGCTATTGTTTTCGCCTTGTTCATTTTTAAGTGTTAAGGTCTGGGTGCGTGTCGTGCTTCCATAATTATAATAATGCAGAAGAACCAAAAGATGCAGGCTCATATCCCTCCGAAAGGTTATGTAACTTTCTGCGAAACCATTTTCAGGTGCATGTCAGTGCTGTGCTGCAGGAACAAGAAGATAAAGCACTAAAATATAAGCAGCCCAAAATAGCAGGTTGTGACGTTTCTCATTGTGAGATTGTTATTTATTTTTTTGGTTTAAAATCCATTTAAATGTTTAATAAGTTAGGCAGCCTTTTTCAGCGTAAGCACGCCTGCTTGCAGTCTCTGCAGATGCCTCCTTAATTCTTAATAAGCCTGAAAGATTCTCCAGGGTTTTCATTACCGCAGTCACCATGTGGAGAAAAAAAAACAACAACTAATTAGGATAGAGTGCATTTTTTGAAAATAAATAAATAAATGCATAAAGATGAAAAATATAAAGTGTCTCTCATCTCCAGAACTGATTTAATTTCCATATCAGTCAACTGTTCTGTGAGACTGATCTGGACTGACACTGTCTGCTGTTTCTGCCTGTTAAGTCTGAGAAACGTGCATGAGATCTGATCACAGACCTAGAGTTTAGAGATGCACAGAAAATGTCAATAATAATAATAATAATAATAATAATAATAATAATCATCATCATCATTATCATCATCATCATCATCATCATCATCAGTCAAGGTGTCAAAACTACAATTATGTGTCTGACAGATGCATTATAGTCACTGATATAAACTTTGCAATAATTACATATTGGCTACATGGTAACTCTATGTAACTATACTTTAACTACACTGCAAACACAAGTAATTACTTAGTACTAACAACCAAAAATCACGAAATTACTCTTCAAGTACTTAATTATTATAAAATTATAATAATAACACATATTTTGAGGAAACAAATTTAGTTGCATGAATACTGAACACAGTAAAGCACAGTGTAGGCTTGCTGAAGTCATAGAAAAACCACAGTGAAATCCTTTATATATCCTGATTATAGTAAAACCATGTGTACAAACCCCATGGTGAGTTTGCCCAGGTAAACCTGAATACAGGCCCTTAACTACAGCCAGGCAAGTTTCTACACCTCGGCTCAGCCATTTCTCTGGGGGGGTGGATGAGGGGCAGAGAACAGTCTGGTTTTGCTCTCCCCCTGGGACTTTTCTTTCTACTTGTTTTTCTACTGATTCTCCAAGGTCTTTGACAACAACTTAATTCACGATAATCCGATTTCACACATGCAAGCAAAATGTGCACAGAGAGAGAGAGAGAGAAAGAGAGAGGGGGAAGAGAGAGAGATGAGAGAATGAAAAAGGGAGAAAGGAGAGAGAGAGGGAGATATTGAGATAAAGAGAAAAAGAAAAAGAAAATAAACTATAACGAAATAGAAGGCATCTGAGACCATCTGGGGGGGTCTTGGTGCATTGCAGACAGGATTGCCATGGAAACGCTGCTCAAAGCGGTGGATTGGAGAGGAAGAGCAGAGCAGCACCACTGCAGAAACCCAGCGACACAGAGCGCTGTGTTAAACTTGGGCTCCCTACTGACACACAGCACTGTGTTAAACTGGGCTCTCTAGTGACACACAGAGCTTTTGTTAAACTGGGCTCACTGCATTGCATTGAAACTTACAACAATATACAAACATCAATAAAGCACAATCAATAAAAAACAATAATCCAGACTAGTAAACAAGACAGCGGCACAGCATCTCACTGTTCACCTGCAAACATAGCGTGCTCAAATAGAGACTGTGCAGAGCACAGAATGCACATGCATGCACACACACACGCAGTGTATAGACACACACAGTGCCCACACACACTGCTCAAACCCTGACCTGAAGGCTTTAACTCAGATAAAGACTCAGGTGCAGTTGTCAACGCAGTGTATTGCCATTCGATTGTGTTTGTTTTTTGTAATTATTATTTATTTATTTTGAAAAATATGTATGCTGGTTGGTCCCACAGTGTCTCATTCAGGCAAGGAAACAGACAGGTGTTTTTATTTTTAACATTTACAATTACACAGGTCTAAATTCACAGTGTGTGGTGGTTACCATGGCGCTGGCTAGCAAAGGGTGCCTATTAGGAGGTGCATTTGGAAAGCCTGGTTTTGTGAGCGGTGTTGTATTGAAAAGCAGCAGGAGTTCAGTGGATGAACTGAACTGCAGTGGCAGAGACAGAATAAACAAGTGGACAAGAGGAGAGAGAGAGAGAAGGGGTGGAGGGGGGACAGAACAGTTCTGTCAACGTAATGTCTTTGAAGTTTGGTGACAAGAGTGTGAAAAGGGGAAAAGTGTTGGGCAGACTTTGATAAAGGACTGCATGCAGAGCTCATTTTGGGTGCGTTTGATATTTGTTACAGGCGGGTTACTGTTAGTTGCCGTTATTCTGTGGCTGCGACTCACAGCGCAGCACGGAGTATCGCCATGACAATGTGAATTACTGCTGGAGAGGGAGGGAGAGAGTGAGAGAGAGAGAGAGAGAGAGAGAGAGAGAGAGAGAGAGAGAGAGAGAGATGCACACAAAGAGGAGTGTGAGGGCGAGTTGCTATTTATAAGTCGGTAGTCAGGAATATCTCCTGCGATTCGACAAGGAGAGACGGAGGGAGATGCTGTTGTGCGCACGCCGGTTTAGAGGGACAATGGCAGCCAGCAGTAAGTAGTCTGTTCTCTGCTATAGGAGCCCAGTCTGACTGTAAGGACAAGCAGCTGATATAGGAGCTCAATGTTATACTGTTAACCTGCAGTGCCGATGAAGAAAGTTCCCATTTTTATCAGAACATGAATGAATGAATTAATGAATGACTAAAACTCCCTGGGGTTTATTGAATGGAGAAATAAAACTTCATTGATTTTGCCATTGATTAAAAACAAATCAACACATTAACTACTGCTACTAAAACTTCAACTACAAGTAATAATAATCATAAGAAGTTTAATTTATTTAGCTTCTCATCCCATAGCACTAACACATGGAGGAGTCACTAGACCCCCCGTTGCTGACTTTAGCACCTCTCTGCACAGAATGCTAGCATTGCCCGAAGCTACAGTGGATCAGTGACACATTCTGGAAACTACTTAGTGAGCCACTAATTAGTTTTTCTACTTTAGAAAATCATACAGAAGGTGAGGAAACAGTAGCACGGCAATCGGGAGGGGGTTTGGGGGCGGAAAACCAAACTCAACAACAACAACAACACAGGACCAGTGACATTCTCTTTCTGGGCACCCTGTCCTTCAATATTTTATCAAAGTGGACAGGCTGAGGGAGGGCAGCGACGGCGGCGGCTCGGTGTATTTATAACTCCTGTGTTGTCTGAAGGGCCCTTTTGCGATCTGAGGCAGCGTGTTCCCATCCCTGCACAATACACCACGGGGGGGTTACTGCTGCTGTAAAAATAGAAAGGGCCTGTAAAAAATGGTTCTATAATGTCCTGCCTGAGGGGTGGGATGATAAACAAATACAGGCATAATTCAAAAATTGGTGCACTTCTCGCCCAATGCCCTGAGGCGCACAAAACTACACTTCCTAACAAAAGTTGGGGCATGAGAACAGACACAATGGGGCTCTTCGCCATTCAGCAATCAATGCGTTATTATTTTATAGATGCTTGCGTGTGTGTGTGCACAAGTGAGAGAGTGTATGTGTACAGAGGTTGAAATGCGGATCAATTAACCTGCCCACCCTACAGAGCTGAGCTGTATACTCTCTCGGAAGCCTACCCAACGGTCCCTCTCGGCATCACCTCTCGGTCACATTTTGGATACACGGCCGTGCTATTCTTATCAGCCACATCAATACCAGTGAGACATTGCGCTGTGGCAGTTCTGTGCTCGTCACTTGTTGGTATGGTTTCGGCAAACTTCTGTCTCCGTTACTAAGGAAGACTGGCTATTTTTAGTCTTTTTTTTCCCGCAGTTTAACTGTAGTCGGTCCAGTCTGCAATTTAAATAGTTTTACTTTGTGTGGTATTGTATTATTTACGTATTTTAATTTGCAGAGGCATATCTCTGTCACTATCAAATTGCAAATATATCAAGCAATGACAAAACCACAATATATTACAATATATATATATATATATATATATATATATATATATATATATATATATATATATATATTTATTTTCCTACAAAGACTGGAAGCCAAGGACTGGCTAATCCCAGCTACCTAGTTAGCTGTGGAGGCTGGTGAAATGAACCCAGTTAGTCATTCAGTGTGCAATGTGGCCCACCACAACCTATACACACCAGTGGTCCCCAGCCCTGGTCCTGGAGAAGGCCAGCAGATTTGATAGGTTCCTGCTTAAATTGTCCCTTCATAAAGAGGTGGGACCTTGGGACTCACATCAGTTAAGCGAGTAATAGTCATACAGAAATCATTCAGAATCTGGGGCCTATCAAGGACAAGAGTTACCCCTATCACTGAACAAAAACCCTACTCAGTGGCACACCAACAAACTATCCCCCAAGTCCTCAGGATTGTGTGATTTAGTGGTGGCATGACCTTATACCTAAGTGGACTGGGTCTCTCCAGGATCTGGACTGGACTCTGCAGCACACAGGACATACAGGAGGAGGATTCGGGCCTGATTTTCCAAAGCTGGCAAACAATCCCCACACGAGTGAGATGGGCAGCTTGAATGAATTTCATTACATTTTCCAAATTCAGATAATTTATGGGGGGTTAATTTATGTTTTTGTAAAGATTGAGATAGTAGGTAAACTGTGAGAGTGTTACATTGATTTTAAATGGACACAGACACACAATCCTAATTCCTGTGTGAATCCTGGATGACCACTGGAAAACCAGGACAATTGGTCAGTGGCTCAGACATATGTGGGGCTAACAAGCGCCATTGCCAGTTCTGATCAGAGCCAAGTGTGTGAGAGTCTCCGAAAGACCTGCTGTGATGGTGCTCACACAGCTGGATCCACCCCCTGGCAGTAAAGTGTGTTAAATCCTGCCTTTGAGACATACAATGCTATTATATGACTAATGCCAGCACAGGTTACGGAAAGGTTACAGCACTCACTTTACCCAGAGGATTATTGTAGTATCAGCTCAAGTCCCCCCCCCCATGATGCTTCATTCCCTGCCCAACAGCCTCCGAGCACCTGCACACAGGCAACACACAAACAGACCCCCGATCCCACATCAACACCAATGGAAAGCTGCACTCAAAATACTTTACTTGTCTTTTCCACACATGGACACACACACACACACATACACACAGAAGAGGGAAGGGGAATGCTTGCACCCTCACAGTGTTAAGTGTTGTAAATCCCCTTTCAATTAGATTAAAACCATATGACTAAGCCAGCTGTACTCCCTCACAAACGGTCCTGTCCTAAACCTGTGCCCTCTTCTGCGTCTGTCTGTCTGTCTGTCTGTGTCTGTGTGTCTCGCTGTCTCTGTGCCTGGATGCCTGTCCGCGTAGACGGCGGGACTAAGAAGCTGCGCAGCACCATCCGGCGCAGCACCGAGACGGGCATCGCGGTGGAGATGAGAAACCGGGTGACACGGCAGGGCAGCCGGGAGTCCACGGACGGCAGCACCAACAGCAACAGCTCGGAGGGCACGTAAGTGTGGGCACAACCCCGCCGTCAACAACGGACAGCAGCCGGGCAGTGGGGCGGCCAGTCATCCGGGGCTCGGAGGTTGTTGGTTGGGAAGCGTTGTGTTATTCTTCAGTTACACCAGCTGCCACCCTAGTGCTCTCTCTCACACACTGTACCTCACTGTAGACAGCCGTGCAGTAACTCCTCTTCCCGAAACATCTCCCGGAAAATGTTTTTTTCACGTACTTCATACATATTTTACTCACAGCAAAAACGTCCAAACCTTAACTCAGTCCCCAATGTGCGTTCGGGGCCTTCTGTCCTAATTGAAACGAGTCCTACATCCTAAAACAGCACTAGTAGCTAATGCAATATGTATGGGTGAAGGTTGTTATATAAATCATATCCCCTGTTTGCTTGACTGCATATCCATCTTACCAACCAACCGACTTGCTGACCGATCCGTTAACCGATCGGCTGTCCTGTCCTGCAGGTTTATCTTCCCCACGACGCGCCTGGGCCCCGAGAGTCAGTTCAGCGACTTCCTGGATGGCCTCGGCCCCGCCCAGATCGTCGGGCGACAGACGTTAGCCACGCCCCCTATGGGTAAGATTACTACCTTACTTATATTTGGACTGATTACATAAGAGCAACATTTTCTGTTTAGTGGGGGTCCGCTTTTTTAAGTTTGAGAAACACTGCTATAGAGAGTATCTGTATCATTCATATTAATTTATTTTGTGTGTTGTGTGTTCACTTTTTTTTTTTTGCCAGGCGCACATGTGTATTTTTAAGTGTCATTGTTGTAAATTGAAAGCGTTTGGAAATATAAAGAAGGGTGCATGAAGCTTAAGCCTTTCCTGAACATTTCCTTGTAAGAAACCGTCCAGAAAACACAGCCCTGCAAAGGCAAATTACAGCGGTGTGGCGCCCTCTGCTGTACGCAAGGCAAATCTGCCGTCAGCTCCAACACTAATGCATTTGCTTAATTTAACGTATCGGCTTCATTTATTCATTCAAGTCAGAATGAAATTGTTTCTCTACTAGCAAACAGTGGCACCATTTCACACAAATGGCTTGGGTGGGAAACAAAGCATCCTGGGGCCCACATTCAAAACCTATGTTCTGGGCATAATGATGTAATTCATGTGCACCAGTCTGGGTTCTTTGCATTTGTGTTTGAAAGTCGTTTACAGCTATTCCAGTCTGGTTGGCCTCTCGTCCAGAGGGCTTTCGTTTTTTGTTTCTAGGCCAGAGCCTGTTTTCAGTTGGCTCGTGTGGTGTGATCAGGTGGTGCGACTGTGCGGCCGGTGCTAATGCGCAGCGGTGTGCGTGCCTGTCTCTCCCCCTCCTCTGCAGGGGACGTCCACGTGGGCATGGTGGACCGGAGTGGGCAGCTGGAAGTGGAGGTGATTCAGGCTCGAGGCCTCACACCCAAGCCCGGCTCCAAGACAGTCCCAGGTAATGGATTTCACGTTGATAAACAAATAAAGTACCCCTGCTCCTCCAAAAAAGTGACTTCCACTGTTTAAAAAGGGAAAGGAGAATTCAAAGCTGTTGGGGCTGCCTTGTGATTTTAAGAAGGCCTTTGACGTTTGTAGGTGTAATACCCTGCTGGAATTCTAAACCACGCTTTGCACCTCAACATAGCTGGACTATGTCTGGGGGTAAGGGGTGTATGGTCATTTTAATGTGGCAGGATTGTGCATATATACTAGAACAACTAAACAAGAAGCATTACTCATGTTACTGCTCTGTAGCCTGCAAAACAACACCAAACAAAACACCAAAAGAAAAGAAAAGAAAAGAAAAGAAAAGAAAGCTAGGATTTTTGTTATTTTAACTGAATGTGGATCAGGTTCCTTCTTTACCAATCCCCCTTTCTCTTTCTTTCTCTCTCTCTCTCTGTCTCTCTCTCTTTCTCCTGCACTCTCCCTCTCTCTCCTCCTCAGCTGCCTATGTGAAGGTGTATGTGCTGGAGAATGGGGCCTGTCTGGCCAAGAAGAAGACCAAGCTGGTGAAGAAGACGCTGGACCCGGTGTACCAGCAGGCTCTGCTATTCGATGAAAACCCCCAGGGCAAAGTGCTGCAGGTGAGAGGAAGCAGCAGGGAGGGAGGAGTGTGAGAGGAAAGGGACGGAGGCAGGAAGGAGATAAAGAGAGAGAGAATAGATAGAGAGAGGAAGGGAGGGATGTCTCTTTCTGTAGTGTGACAATCCTGAATCGTTTCCCCTTCCCTCCCTTCCTTCTTTCTCTCCCTGCCTCCATCCCACCCTCTCCATCCTCTCTCTGTTCCTCTCTCTCTCTCCTCCCCTCCCTCTCTCCAGGTGATAGTCTGGGGGGATTATGGGCGGATGGACCACAAGTGCTTCTTGGGAATGGCCCAGATCCTGCTGGAGGACCTGGACCTGTCTGTGGTGGTGAGCGGCTGGTACAAGCTGTTCCCCACCTCCTCTCTGGCTGACCCCACCATCGGGCCATTGAGCCGCCGCCTGTCCCAGTCCTCCCTGGAGAGTGCCACCAGCCCCACCTGCCCCTAGAGAACCCTCCCAACTCACATCTTCAGACACACACACACACACACACGGACAGACACACACACAGACAGACAGACACACACACAGACGGATGCAGGGGAATGTGGTACAGGGACACCAGTCCTCTCTCTCTCTCTTGAACCCTCTTTCTCCACACACACACAATAGTAACACAGACATACATAGGACATCGAGAGAAAGAGAGATAAGTGACTACAGTCCTAAAAAAAGGACATTCCTGAAGCTCAACAAGAGAGACAGAGAGTGTGTCCCACTTTGTCTGTGTTTTGCTCCTTTCCCTAAAACACTGAAACACACACACATAGGGCATTGCTCATAATCTACATTCAAACAGATACAAAGTAAGGTAAAAGTGCAACACTCTAAACCGAATAGATGCAATATTATAGGAACACTAAATTATATATATATATATATATATATATATATATATATGCTATTTATATGTGGAAGTATAACATCGGCCCTTCTACAACAAGGTAGCTAACTTCCCTGCCCCCAATGCCAGACTGCCATGGTGCCCATAGCCCCGAGACTCCCTGTGAGACAGGCCAGGGTGCCCCTGTCTGCTGCTGTGGACCGGGAGAGCCTGCGGGACAGCCAGCCAACATCAGAGAAAGGAGCATCACCACACATCACATCACATCTAAAGATGGCGGATGATTTTCTCTGTCCCACAACTGGCTGATTTCACAGATTTTTTTTTTTTTTAAAGCTGATCGAAGGACTCAAGTGTGTTCGTGACGACTTTCTCTATGAACTAATCTAATGCTGCTTGTTCCTGTTTTTTATTTTTTTAAATTTCGTAACCGTTTCTCAGAAGATGTAGCATTCACTTCACTTCCCTGGCTACTTCCTTGTCTGCTTAGAGGAAGTCAGACACCACTGGCTTCCTGTGTGCAGCTATGAATGGCATTCTCCGTGAGAGGAAAATAACTATCAATTACATAGTTCCTAGGTTATCTCATTTCAGAACCATCCAACACCAAGAGTTTGATGGCCATCTATGCCAAACCTGAGTAAAACAAAAAAATAGAAGCGTGTTTTTTAAAAACCAAAGTAATTATCATTATTATTATTATTATTATTATTATTATTATTATTATTATTATTATTATTATTATTATTGTCATTGATGTGTTAAGAAATCAATGTCAAAGGATATGTAGCAGAGTCAAAGACCACAGAGGTCAATGACTTCAAGGAAATGCAAAAAATGTATAAACAATAAAACGGTTAAAAGGTACAACTCTACAAAATGTAGAAACATCTGGCAGCCAAGAGACAAAACTAAAATAAACAAATTATATATACATATGAATAATCAAGGGTTGCCTCCTGAACATATAAGTTTAGTAGCATTTTACTTTTCATTTCAGAATCTATAAATGTATAGATTATATATAAATATATCAATATATTTGTGTTCTTGTTCTAGAAAAGCATTCTGCACGTTTACTTGCACCAGTTATTAAACTTTAAGGTGCTTTTTTTTTTAGCTTGTTTGAAGAAAATATATATATATATTTATTTTGCCAACGTTAAAAAGAAAAATATCAGACTTGCTTAATGACACAATGATCAGTACAGGAGATGTAAAAGACAGGAGGCGAAATCACTTCTGTTTGGCCATGAGCCCTTTGCGGCCGGACTAGTAAACCATCAAGACATAAAATCACTAGATTAATTTAATTAATACATAAAATCAACGACAGCCTGTTGGCATGCAGCACGAACAAATCCCAATTCCCCCACCGCGGGCCTTTGGTTTGAGAATCTGTAGCATTAATGGGACACGATGTCCTGGTTTCAAGCGAGGCGATCCGGGTGAAAATATATGAAAAGACGAGATGAGAAATGGGACACTGTTGGCGGATCCATGACATGCCAGGGAGATGTCAAAGCAGACCTGAGCAGAGCGTGTTCTCAGTAGCATGAACTCCACAAGCACAGACACTGCCCCACACGGCAGGCTGTACTATATGCACTGCGCAGAACCGGCCAGCTCTGTCCTGTTCTCGGTTTAAACTCTACTCTTTCCCAGCTCGGCACAGTTTGCAGCTCCTCCACAATGAGGAATCAGGAGCCTGTTACACAGCCACAAAGAAAAACAGACCCTCATACCCCCTGACCTCACTGCTGCACAGTCTTTACCCAGAAGCCCCATGAACTACCACAGACTCTCCTCACAGGTAAAGGAAAAATAGACTACTGCCCATTCAAAAAACTAACACCGAACTGGACCATTTCTAGAAGGTGCCTCCTGAAGATGTCAAATGACACAGTCACCCATTTAAAAAAACAGTGGGTTTATTTATTTCGTTCTTTCTTTTCCCGAAGGCTTTCCTCTGCACAGCACTGATGGATGGTTTACAACTCACACCTCTTGGACGAGCCCCGATTCTCACATGGCACAAAAGGAGACACTTTCTGAACCAAATCTTTTGTTGCTGTTTTTTGTATGTACTCTGGTGTAAGGTTGTAGATTGATTTATTTTTAATCATGGTAAAAAATAAAACAAAACAACACAGACTGGAACAAAACAAAAATAAGATGCAGAGAGATGCGCTTTCAGGATGTCTACAGCTGTTTTGCTGCCAGGACAAACATGTATCCTTCCCTTTGCATGTGAAATGTGGTTTCCACTGGGTACTTTTTTTGTTTAGACAGATCGATACCAACTGCTGTTCTTCAGCTCTGTTTAGCGTTTTACCTCTTACAAGACTTTGTACAATTCCTACTAAAGGCAGCTTAACTCTTTAAGTTTCCGAGGGCCTCAGAAAATTGGTTGAATGGGCTCAGATTAAGTGACTAATTGGTTCAATTAAGTAATTAAGAGCTCAGAGTGCAGTGCAAAGTAGATGACACCCGGGCCCTGGAGGACCAGGTTTGAAGAAGCCTGCTGCAGTAGCTTCATTGCAGTAGTTCAGCAGATTAAAGCTGTGCCTGAATCAGAGCATCTGGGGAAATGGACAACCCAGAGAATTGCTACCTGGAGTGTGGGCACAAGATCTCCACATACTTTTCTATTTAATTGGATTACTACCTGCACTGCTCGACTAGAGCCTCCACATTCACTCAGATCATCGTGAATTCATCAGACACGTTGGTCCTTGGGCCCACAAGTCTCTGGAAGAAGCTAAGAAAAAAAAAAAAAAAGACATGAGGAAATTAAAACACTAGAATTATTAATTTATTATTTTTAACCCCTTTCTATCTCCTTTTTTTGTTTCTTTCTACTCTCCCCTGTCTTGTGATGAAGTGATTTTGCATTTTGGATGTAATGCGTATAAGACTATCAAGAGGCATGATCTCCAAGTCCCTTTTTTATTTGGATGTTTTTAATTTGTTGCAGCAGTTGCATGGAGGGGAATCCCAGGAACATTTTGGTTGGGCTCTAGCTGCCCACTGGTTTTCCAGGAGAGGGTAGAGGAGTGTGTGATATAATAGACTTGTTGTGCAATGACAACGGCAACACCAACACTCAATCTGAATCAAATAATTGCGAGCTGAAAGATCAAATCCAGGCATCGATGCATGAGCCCTCAGCAGATTACTTCCAACTCACCAACAGGATCTGAAATCTTTCACATCTTTCCTTGTTTGTTTCTTGATCATGTTTCCTATTTATTCAATGACTGATGGAGAGATTTGGGATTCTTTCAGAGCACAAGTCAGTTTCCAGAAGCTTTGTCACTTCGGTGTAAGAATTGTCTTTTATCTAAAATGATACGCAACCTGTTTTTAAAATGGAGTAAATTTTCAATCTTAACCAGGACACCAAGAATATTTGATTTATAGCGAAAGACATTGGAAAACGTTTTTCTTCAGCGTCAAAAGTACCCACATTCAATCCTTCTTCCTTCACATTTGAAAAGGTGTTTTTATTTTTATTTGTTTATACTTCTGAGCCACTGCTTCAATGCAGTCTTTAATATAACCCCAGTCTTTCTTTACAGCACCGGAGAAATAAGGAATACCAATACACATGAATGCAGTTCCTGGTTGGGGTATGTGAGCATTAAAGGCAGTCAAGTGTAAAATATGCTTACCTTAGCACTGGCTGCAGCGTGAGAACTACATTTTGGCTTTGTGGCAATGTCCCTGAAAGAACAAACAAACAAAAAACACACACCTAAATACTTTAATTGAAATGTAACTTTTTATGTTATTTTTAATTCATTTTTCATTTTCTTAATTATAATTATTATATTGTTCTTCTTTTAAAACGATTATTCCAAATACGGAGTAATGGATTTAGTGTTTACATTGTAAACGGCACAATAATACTGATCTTAATGCATGAGACTACTGCATCAGCTGAACTTTATTATTATTTTATTATTGTTATTATTATTCTTTTTACAGTTACTTTATTCAGGCATTTTTGGTATTATTCATCCTTCTGTTTGGTTGCTGCTTTCGCATAGTACGTTGTTTTTTCATGTGCTGTTTCGAGGGGTTCATTTTGAGTCAATTGAATGCATCTAATTTCAAGTAGTGAAGCAGCAACTGGAATTCTGGAGAGTGATGTTAAAATATTGGTTTTTGTGGAATGTCTTTGATATGCCCTGAAGAAAGGGTCTTTGAGATGATAAAGTGATAAAGAAGGAGCAGCGAGGGGGTGAAGAGAGAGGTGAGAATTGTTATTAAAAGCAACCTGGGAGTTTCCAGTTGTTTCAAAGTAACTGTCACTTGCTTTTAATACAGTCTGGATTTCTTTTTGGAAGGGGAATACTTAAGCTGTGTAGAAGAATCTAAGAATGACAAACAGTTTAAAGATCTATATAGTAGCACTTTTCATTGAGTATGCCAAATCACACTGTAATGATTTAGTAAATACACATGTGCAAATTCATAATTATAATATGGTCATGCTTAATTGATTGTAGTGTTATTGATGTGAAAATACTTTCAACAATATAGAAAATGTATGTAGGGTTTTAGTAATAAACTCAAATAGCCACATCTATACTAACATTTATTCACAGTGATTGCATTGCAATGATGCATAATTATACTGTAATTACGAAATAACTACATCTGTTGTTACTATGTAATTGCTAGGCAAAAGCAGTAGGGACACTTAATGTAAAGCAAGTTAATTATTCAGTGTTGAATAGCTGCACTTTACCATGCTGTTTTGATTCCAGTTCAGTTTGTGTGGGTAAGCGGTCCAGGATCAGGTTTGGTTCTGGTGTCTGCTGGTCACAACGTGGTTTTTCTTTTTGAAACCAAAGCATATAACAAAAGAACCAAAAAGAGTCTGAAACAGTCTCATCCATTTTGATTCTTTGCTAGTGGAAGAGGAAATATTCATATTGTTCTAACACTCCTGAAATCTTTTTATGACCACTCTTAATATATTTTTAAATATTTTGTTTGGGTTCATGATGTGTGTGTGTATATACAAGATGTTCTTTATACATATATATATATATATATATATATACACACACACATTTTAAGAACAAAACTCTCTATACTGTGTTGTCAATGTAATTGAAACCAGAAAATCTACATTTAGGAGAAAAAAAACATTTTCTTTTCATATTTCATATTCAATAGGAAATGTGTCATGGTATATTTCAGATACACGTATTCTGGGTGTGGGAGACATCCACAGAAGGTTGGTAGTTGTGTTGTTGTGTACAGTCTGGTTCTCTTTTGAACAATGGATAATGGATGCTCTGGGGGCAAGAATGCATGCTCTGATTTCCACCAAGGTGTTGAGAACAAACTGCCTAAAAATATATAAAAGAGAAATTCAAACTGTTACCCATTGAAAACAAAGGACTATACACCTCTCAAACAAGACTTTACTAGAGCTAAAATTACTATGTAAATGGTTTACAAAAGATTTACAAGTTATCATTTTGCTGGCAAAACTAATTTGCCATCCAGTGGGGTCACATGGGTGCCAGAGGATTCTGTCCGGATCTTGGAAAATAAGGAGATTTTATTTCCGAATGTGCGGTATGGTTCCTGGCTATCCAGCTGACTTCAGTTCCTTTGGCTTTGTTTGTGAGCACAACAACAAAAATAGGAGAATTAAATAAATATATCTGCTTTCCATTTTCTTATTTATTTTGTAAATGGTTTATTTATTTATATGGAAGCAAGCAAGTTACCACCTGTGGGACTGTAGGTTTTCTTGGCTATGTGTTTAGTGGAAACCTTTATTTCTTAAAGAACTATAAGCACTATAAGAGAGAGAGAGAGATAAAGAGAGAGAGAGAGGCTATTTGATGGTTTTAAGCTTTTGGTTGAAAGATTTAAATATCTCCTGTCTTTATTTTGGAGATTAACAAAGCAATTAAGGCCCATAAGACAATTCCTTTACTCGCTGTGCGGGTAAGGCTTACTCTAATGACCTGCACCATATAAATCTTTACCTTCTGCACAATTGCAGATGTATTGTTGTATTCATCACTGCAGTATCAGTTATCTTTGTTCTGTGAGTGAGGGACTCCAGGGAGGGGGAAAAAACTAATGGACTAAAAAACTATTTAAGAGCCTGGGTACTTTTATTATTATTTGCACACTTCTAAACTAAAGGCAAATATATAAAATATAAATTATGCCTTTGTGATCACTGATAGAAGTATGTACTGATAAAGTGGACATTTAATTTATTTAAAACAATGGCATTGTTTATTAAAGCTACATTTTTCATAGAAAGTATGTCTATCTATATAACCCTTAATACGTATTAATCTATGCTGTGAATGTTATTGTCCTTGATCTACATTATGAAATTAATATTAGACATTAATAATTTTTTGAACTGTGTTACTTCTTGTGTGTGATCTCAAGGCTGTATGTACACGTGTTTTATATGTACTGTACTGAAAGCAGCAACCGAGCATTAATGGTGATCACAACACTGTTTAAAAAATAGGTATGCAAAATACACATACAAACACTCAGTGCCAATCTGACTGTTTCAATTAAATAGGCCTACGCAAATTATTATTATTATTTATCTATTCCTTTAGCAGATTTTCACAGCATATGCCTGACTTTTGAAAGCTGGTCAAAAGAGGAACTAATTAGGGACGTTTGTATGTTCGTAAGAGTGACTTCATCTCACTCACAATGGCTGCAAAGAGCTCCCCTAAATAATCTTAATATTGGAAAAAAAGGGCAAATTATTCTAAACTGAATTCACACTGTTGGTCTCATTCTTGAGTAAATCATTAGACCACTGCAGAGAATCGGGTCCTGTCAGCGGCACTGAAAGATCTGCTTTGGCCGTCTCCTGTGTATGCCCTTGTGGAGATTTATCACGATAAATGTGCACGGTCACCAAGCAGTATCCCCCCCAAGGTTTTTCCCATGCATGTACTTTGTCTGGCCTGTGACTGTCCATGAATGTCCATGTGTCATGCTTTATTATAGCTTTACCAAGGTTTTTACTTTACTTTCCGACACTTGACTCTGGTTTTACCTTGGTTATAAACTGCTGCCAACGTGTTTATCATTGTGTTATCGAACCATGCTTGATTAGCATCCTTGTTACCGCTTTAAAAGACAATTTTAATTCCCAAGTCTCTCCTTTAACTGGCCGCTGGAGATGATCAAAGGCCACAAAAGTGAGTCATAATCAACAAGTCGCTGTGATAGAAAGTAGGAGCAGACATAGGCCAGTTTGCTACATTTCCAATGTTTTGTGTTTTGTTTTTGTTTGTCAGGTTGAGTACCAAATTATTTACCCTGAATATCTGTACTGCATACAAACACTAACAAGCAGTTTGTTCATGATTGTTGTTGGACTATAGTATGTGAACTACCCAGCTGTTGAAATGGGGTTGCCTTTATTGCTATGCGTGTGGTCGAGTGCTGCTATGTTCTTACAAACACAGAGAGGTCTGAGAGGGACACTAGTGCACTGCTGGGTGGTCTGGCAGTGGAAGAGTTTCTTCCTCGTATTGAGAAAAACCTTCAGGGCTTTTCAGCTTGGACACGAATGTATTTCTTATTGGCCGAGGTCTTAATGAAAGAGATTTACAGGTATACCGTTTCCTTTCCTGCCAGAGGTGATGCCTCTTCTCACGCTATTAGATGTTGTTTAAACACTTTTTGCCAAACAGCATGACTTGATTGGAGAATGACAGGACTAGATTTGGACGGTTGCATTTTGGCTGGGCAGACATTATTCAATGTGGAGCTTATTTTTTCTTAATTATTTTTTTACTAGAGACAGGGAGAGCGGAGAGAGAGCTATTAAAGTTTTTTTTTATATATATATATATATATATATATATATATATATATATATAAAGTAGTAAAGGAGGAGCTGCAGAGCACAGAGGGCTTGTTTAGTTGTATGCCTTATATCATTTGAGAAAAAAAGTGGTTTGCTAAAGTGCCACAGAAGCATCGCTTAATGTTTTAAACAAATGTATATTTAGTGTAGAATACATATTGTATTCAGATATAACTCTTTAAGATTTCTATGAATGTATTTCTTAAATGTTTTCACTTGCTGTATGTTGCTTTTTTCTGAACTGCATTGCTACCAGAATCTTTTGAGAACATCTTTCTACAGGGGCTGTCCTTCCTGTCTTACATGGACAGCAAGTCACTTGGGGGGGATTTCTACCCTGGTCTGACTACAGCAGATTTCTTTATTTTACAGATGGCTCCTCAGTGACACTAGGCAAAAACTAGAAACATAGAAAAACAGAAACTTTAAAATACAGTCCCTAAATAAACGCCTAACCCTTGTAAATGTCAACAAAAGAATTTAGTGCAAGGATCTATCTGGACTGAACTGCAGTAAAAACGCTCACACAGATGTGATGTTCTGATATGGAAATACTGCACACTTGCACAGGGGAGCTATAATCACATTCTGGGAAATTAAAAAAGCATTGTAAGAAATATAATTTGCTTTGTAGCATAAATATCGCCTTCCATATGTCACTGGCAATAAGTTCTTACCTGTCTGGGGTTCGGGGTGAGAAGAATTGTGCAGAGCACCCAGAGGGATCCTTGCAGTAAAGTCAATAGTTGTCTTGGTTTTCAACACGGGTCAGTGGAGCCTGTACGAGTCAGGACTCAGTGCTGGGGAGGCATGCTGATTTAGTTTCTGTTTGACATTCAGTAAAAATGTATGTTAAAAAGTATTAATATGGAGTGTTTCTTAAGCAGGACAGTCCCCCCATGGCAACTAATGTACTTGGTAGGTTGAATTATGGATTTGAATCCACGCACACACGCACACACATATAAACACAGATCAGGGCTTTTCAATTTTGTTCCCAGGTACACATGAGCAGTCCAGTTGTCTGTTTATGTTCTTCTTATTAAACTGGGAATTCTCAGGGGGAAACCATTGCAGACTTACAATGTGGCCGAAAGATCAACATGGGATCCTGGTCATACTGGGAACAGTGGAGTGCCACTGGTCTGAGCCTCTGAGAGCAGAGGAGAAGAAAGTATGAGTAGTGGAGCATGAACAAATTCAATCTTAGCTTTCGCGGCTCCGTTCTCCTCTCACAAATTACCTCATGAAGAATGTGAGCTTACCCCAAACAGACAAACATTATATATGTTAGATGTTACACCTACAATATTTGCACTACAGCCTCCACGACACAAGAGTAGGTCTGGTAGGCAAATAATGACAGAACATGCCGTTGGTGGGTCAGTCTGCTCTTGGTCAATGTTCCTGAGTACAGGGTTCTATCGTGCCTCTGTCGAGGTTTTGTTTCTGTTGTTGTTTTTATCACCGGCATCATCATTCTTGTTATTGTTGTTGATAGGGAACGTGGCTTTGGAAGAGCATTGCAGTTTGGCCCTAAGGATTAAATAAATGTCTTTACGCTGTGTGGGACAAGAGCAATGAACAGCACAAAAACACCTTGCCGCATGGTTGTGAGAGAGCTGGTGCGAGGTTTGTGTGGCGTCGTGTTCTCAGTTGTGTGTGTAGAGCGTGGCGTGTCGGAAGACTATACTGGTGTCGATCTCAGGTCTGTTGCAAATATTCGAAGAACAAATGCATTTATAAACAGTTAATCTGCCACAATCCACCAAACACAGAGAAACCAACATAAACTGTCCACGTATTCCTGGTTCTGTGGAGTGGGCAGTTTACTCATAGTTAGAAACTTGGACCCACTGTAGCACTACCAAGCTCAGGGCTGTGTTTCTGATGCTTTATCGAGTAATACACAATTCAAGAAATTTGAATCGGATTGCTTTCAACGCGCAGCAGAAGTATTTTCTGTGTGCCGCTGGTTTTGCAGGCCTGGGAGAAAACACAATTATAGCGCCACACACTGAGAACGCCACGGCCCCTCTCTCCACCTGGGAAGATAGACCGATCAGAGTTGTGGGGATTCTCTACTGCCACATGAACCGAAGCTCAGGGCACTATGCTTTGCCACTAGCTGTCAGCTTTACTTACTTCCCCTAGATGTTGGTTTTAGTCGGCTTACGGTACAGATACAGTATGAAAAGGGAAAAAATAAAATAAAAAAATGTAATAGATGAAGGATATTTTTTATACATATATATTATAACTTGCCTTGCCCACTTTTCTGTATCCCCAAATTAAAACAAAATAAGTCGAGCTTCTAAGTGCAAATATTGTACTTTTTTTGTTGAAAGAGGGATATGCTTAAACAGAAGAAAATGACAAAACTGAAATAATTAAACAAAACAGCTGTAATTTTATACCTGTGCTTTGTAAATGTTTTCTATGTGCGGTATTTGATAATGTGAATCTGGTATTTTTGTTCGTTTGTATGCTGCAGAACTCAATGACTTTAGGTGCACGCAGTTTTGTAAAAAAATAAAATAAATTATAATATTAAATTGAACAAACAAAAAGACTGAAAATTTTCAAATCAAGCTTGTATCTGCATGCCCCTTGACAGCCAGACCAAGTCATTAAAATTCTATTCGACTCAATTTTCTGCCTTTCTGTGATGATTTGTCTCTTTACTTGTATTGTGTTAATTCTTAACCCTGCTTACAAAGTTACATTTTTTTAACTTCAGTAACACGGTAGTTGTGACAAGACCTACACAACAGAAAACAAATCACTGGACAAATATTTCTGCTAATTGTTTCAAATGCAACTTGTGTAATTCAAGACTAGGGAGAAAAGGAATAAAACCTCCACATCAGGGCTGGGCAGCACCATCTTGGACAGGCAGGGTTTCAGCAGGTGTTCAATGCACTTTCCAATTAACAGCCAATTAATACCTGGAAAGGACAGGCGATTTCCAAATAATGTAGTTCAATGAGGTAATGAAGAAGTGAGGTGGAAGGAAAACCAGCAGGCACTGGGGACATCAAGTTCTGTGTCTTCC
The DNA here is from genome assembly GCF_036373705.1 of Amia ocellicauda. Classification (NCBI taxonomy): domain Eukaryota; kingdom Metazoa; phylum Chordata; class Actinopteri; order Amiiformes; family Amiidae; genus Amia; species Amia ocellicauda. The sequence continues at coordinate 26,420,202 of NC_089860.1, forward strand.
CATCCCTGCCCTAGATGCTGATGCTGCACTGAACAATAAGGATGAGAATGAGATCAAATAAAAATACTGGTCAGCTTGTGCCAGGGAGCTGCAGTCCTCTAATAAAACACACAAAATGGACAGAATGAGCGGTCTTTGTATATTTAAGTTGACTTTTCGAACAACAATTATAGTGTCAAGTAGGTGTCTTTCCCATGATGCTTTGCTGACACCCAAGTGTACAAAGACACGCAACATGCAATTAAATGTCCATAAAACTATCTTTAATTTGCAGATTTTCCACACGAAACAAGGCTTTTATATTACATTTTTATATATATATTTTCATGTATGCTTATATTACACAGACAGGATATTAAAAAAAGGGAAAAGAAGAAAAAAAATATTTAAGCCATAGAAAATGAAGGTACACAGTACAATTTATCCACAAAAATTGTTGTGACAAGCATTAGCAGTTTAAAAAAAAGGAAAAAAGCAACTGGAGACTCAATAACCACAAGTGAAAGCAATATAATTTATAAATCATTCTGTCAATAAAAGTGTACATTCATTTAATTTGCAAATATTCTTTAACTTAGAAATACAAAAATGAAACGGACCGAGATCTCCTCTCATCCAAATGGAAAAGGAGAGCGCAGTTTTGAGACCCTCTGGCAATGGGACACAGACCGAGCCACTGGGTGCAATGGTCCACTCCAGGACTTTGCCAATATCTGCACGAACTGCTTATGGTCACAGCCTGGGAAAGCAGCCCAAACACTGGACCACAGTTCTCACAGAGGCCGAGACTTGGATCAAATCCCAACCTTTTTCTAACACGTGCTAAGTGTTCATTCTAATCCCTGCACTGGTGGCAGATTTTTTTTTAAGCATTTTGTTTTGATTTGGTTTTGATTTACTTGTAATTTGCAAATTAACCAGCAGGTCAAAGCTTGGGTACTGTACTTAAGTTTTTTTTTAATTTTAAGTACAAAGAAAGGCTTCATAAGTAATTTGAGACAGAAATTATAAAAAAAAAATTACACAATCTCATCATGCAACGTTTGACAGCAACAATTCTTATAATAATAATAATAATAATAATAATAATAATAATAATAATAATAATAATAATAAAGTGGGTCCATCAGTTTTAGGGGGGATAAAATCAAGCAGCCCCCCTGTAATGCCTACAAATAAAAACAAGGACAACCAAACAATGAATGAGTTTCCTGAAAAAGAGGTGTATAGCAGGTGTGGGTGCTGTCTGTAAGGGAGGTGCTGTGTGGGGGGGGTGTTATCAGACCACCAGAAAGACAGAGGGACAGCACATATACGTCCTCTCTGGCCCGCACTGCATGGCCCACACCAGAGAAATGTCACCCTGTCTGTCCACAGTGGGAGAGAGAGACTGGACTGGACAGATGTCATGTGTGACTAAATCTGCCTTCTGTTCCAATGTACAGATACAGGCACACAGTGCAGTGTGCTGCAGGAGAGTGACACTAATGTTCACAACAGCCATTTAACTTCTATGTGTTTCCCTGCAGGCACTCTGACTAAAACAGAATGATAAATTTCAGCCTCTCTCTCTCTCTCTCTCTCTCTCTCTCTCTCTCTCTCTCTCTCAATTTACACTGCCTCCACCCACTTCCACAGATTTAAAAGATAAATGTTAAAGCTTAAAGTTTGAGAAAAAACTCACTGAGGTCTGCTTACTGATTACCTGTAAAGTGCAACTTGAGTTTTATTTCCATGTGTAGTATTAGATATGTTTAAATGTTTTTGTTTATTATTATTATTATTATTATTATTATTATTATTATTATTATTATATTAAGGGTCACGTAAAATCCTCTGATGTATATTGCATTTGATGCGACTGACAAGCAAGCCGCTTACACTTGGTCCAGATATTTAAGTGATATATAAAAATCGTCTATTCTTGACCAACTAAGCAATGTGCAGCCACAGTAGTTTTGTTCTCAAAATGAAAAGGCCATCTAAGGTGAAGTCTCCTAGTGTGCATTAAGCCCCCAAAAACAAACAAAACCCCCAAAAGAATTGTGCAATTCACACTTTTGTGCAAACCCCTCAAGGAATTTGTCATGTTTTGTTAATGCTGTGCAAAGTGGAATTCTACACCTAGAGCAGAAAAAAGGTGCAAATTGTACACTGGAGTCAACAGCCATGAAGACAATTATTTTTCCTCATATGGATACAATCATGAAGGGGCAACCTTTGCAAATAAGGAAAATACAGATACTAAAGAAATCTGATCCCCACTAGCTTAAATACAGACTCTTATAAGCTAAAAAAAAATTACCCCCCACATCCCCTCTCAAAAGGAGGCAAGTTTCCACACCGTTACTTGCCAAGGTTGAGCAATGAGCACCTTTCTTTGAGAGTAAGAAAAAACACAATAAAAAATATAAAAATCAAACAAATACCCAAAGAAGAAAAACAACATCACAATCACATGGTCTCAAAACAACTCCCAGAGAACGGTCTTCAAAGAATGTGAGAAAGTGAATCCCCAAAGGTAATGACTGTGTTATAAAAAGTGCATGGAGAACATTGTACATCAGTGTAACGACACATACGATGTGTACATTCAAACCCCAGAGGAGGGGAAACACTGCCTCCTACTTGCCCTTCACTGAAACTGTTCCGCTTGCGAGGTCAAACAGACTCCAGATGTTTTTCCAACAGTGATTTAATCTAAGTTAGTCACCCTCCAGAAAGTACAATTCCACAGTTGTGCCTCTCGCACCCATGTCAGGGCAGAGATGCCTGCAGAGAAGTTTTCTGTTCTGTGCAGGGCTAAGCTATGGGGCGGTGCAAACCCTGACTGAGAAAAAAGGCCGTTGGGAAACTAAGCGAACATAAGTGGTCTATCCCCACGACCTACCTGTGTGCGTTCGTGTGCGAGTGTCCGAGTGTGTTTTTGTGTGTGTGTGTACCAGTATGTGAAGAGCGTGAGTCTTGCGGGACACAATGGCTCGCCCTTAATAGGGCAGGGTATTTTTGGTTCTGTATCTGGGCTCCAGAGTTGCACTGGGGAGCGAGAGTCCCAGTGGTGCCATGTAGAGTGCCTGAGTGGTGCTGTGGGGATGGGCCTGCCAGGCTGCTGAGACAGGGACGGAGACAAAGCTGATGCTACGCCACTCAAAATATATCTACATCAGAACCGAGAGTGTAAGTAAATGCAAAGCTACCTTCTATAATAGCTACCTGAATGTGATAGGGACCCATGTGACATTTGTAGCAACTTAAATGCCATTTTTTATGATTGTTTTTTTAATTACAATAAAAGTGAAGACTGAAACGGACAGAGCGATGCAGGCCAGGAGAGTCTTGCCCAGTGAGTGAGTGAATGAATAAGACTTTCAATACATTCATTAGTAGTGCAGTGATGTTTTGCGTCCGGTCAGTCCCTCTCAATACCACGGTTGGAGTTACAGTGCATTTAATGCTGGAGGGGGGGAGTATCCTTCATTTTTTTCAGCTGCCCTCTTGGATTTTGCACCTCAAGGTCTTGCCAGGACTAAGCTGATAGTATTAATTCTGAGGTTAAACAAAGTAAAATAATAAGGCTTCACAATTTATTAAGAACAACAGAATTTTGAATTTTGAAGAATTTTGCAGGTCACTGTTGTTACACCTTAAAGACTCTTGTTTCTCTGTGTTTGTACCAGAATCTCCATATCTATCCATTAACAGCTGACAGACCCCCTGATTCTGTATATGACCTGTAGGCACACGTCTAGCCTGCCCAGGGACAGCAGGCCTCGATTGTCTCTGAAGCCTTTCATCGCTGACTAACAAACCTGCACAGTAACGCAGTAACAGAGCAATCCACACGCACTCTAGCCTAGTCCAAATAAATCAAATCATTACAGGTGAGCATTTTTCCAAAACCACTAGACTTTATAAATGCATTTAAAGTGTATAATCTGAAAAAAATGAAACTTATTTTTTCCTCCTGCATTACCAAGGTGCTCCGAGCGCCGGACAACACAAGCCACGAAAGTGATTCTGTCTTTAGTTCTGTCAGAAACAGAAATGAGAATTAACAGCTCAGCTCAGCTAGGACTGTAAATGCGGGAAAGCCTGCAAACTTCATTGACATTTAAGGCTAATTAAAATCTTTGGTTTCCAATTATTATTATTATTATTATTATTATTATTCCACAATTGTGAGTTTTAGACTCTGAATGGTAACTGTCATAGTTTACACAAAACATACTTTTTTTTTTAAAGATGTACATGTTCCTCAGAAAGAAGGGGGGATTACAACAATCAAAATTAAATAAAGGAACAAGCTTCTCAGGATGTTTAAGTACCTTTTTAACAAAAATCAGCAGCTTTATTCCACCTGTCCAGTTTTATGTCAAGTTATGTCTCTGCTATGCTCCAGGTGCATGAAGAAGCTGTGCTGACTATCGTACGCCAGCAGAGCCCACACTTACATTCAGGTATCAATGGCGCTTCATCGTGGACAAATCAACAGCAATACGAAATGCATTTTCTCAAAGGCAAGAGGATGAGAACAGTGTACAGGTTCACTATCTTGATGGGAAGACATCTTTCCCTGCTTAAACCAGAACCAATCTGAGAACCAGTTAAGCTCCACCCCCCTCCACACTTACATACAATGCTCAGCTCTTCTTAGGTCAATGATACATTCAAAATATACAATCTGTGTTGTTAATTGTTAGCATGTTTAAAGCACACATACACACATACATTCAGCTTCAGGTGGTGGTCCAGAGCAGCATTGTGATGAAGGCAAGAGTGTATTTATAACCCACTTGAGCATCTGGTTTAGTCCTTTACCTGACACAGGTGTGGATGTAGAGGGCAGTGGGCAGAAGGCCGACTCCCACTGTACTGGAGCCAGAGTTCTGGAACTGCAAGTAGAATCGGAATCGGAATCGGAATCGGAATAAGAATATAATGGGAGGTGCAGAATGTGGAATCGGAACAGACTGGACTGAATTCCGGTAGAACCAAACAGAAGGAATCTGACACCAATTCACGCCGGCGGCCAATACATTTCTGGATTTATTTATTTGTATTTGTTTGCACAGCAGGAGCTGCAGGGTTCAGGCATCCAATCTGCCCTTCAAAGTGCAGAATAAGAAGAGCCATTTGTGCATATCGATTTAACTCTGCGCAAATGCGAGGGCCAGCCTGCGTTCGTGTGCTCCGTGCTTTGTGTTGATGGCTAATATTGCCTTCAGCTGCCCTCCAGAGGACACTATACTGCCCCCCAGCAGCGATTCAGAATGCAGTGCAATGAGAGTCTGCCGCATCCTCCTGCGTGTGCTTCAGACGGACAGGTGAAGACGTTCAAAAGTGTGACCCGGTGAGACAGGGGTGGGAACAGAGTGTCGTGGTCCCTGTGCTTGTAATGGCAAGTCAGGCATGTCTTAAATACAGGTGTGTCAAACCTCCAGGCCTCCAGCAACTCCTCCTGCTTTTTGCACCTTTTTTTTTTTTTGTTTGGTTAGCTGTTTTTAGTTTTAGTTTGCGTCCAAGGTATAAACCTGAAGAATTTCGCAGGAGATGAGGAACCGGTCAGTATTTCCCTTCTCAGATGTATTTTTTGCACCAGTGGGATGTACTCATTAAACACTGCAAGTCGTCGCGAAGACCCAGATGGCTTTGGTCCAGGAGAAGAAGACAGACGGCGCTGGGGTGGACTGAATCTATCGTGTGTGAGAAGAAAACTAACAAACCAAAAAACAAGAAGGAGGCATCTGGAAAATGAGAGCAGACACTACCTGGGAGACTGGGGGACTGGACTTCAAAATGTCCAGGGCTCAGGATCGCATAGAGAATAAGAAAGACAGGAAATATATATATGTAAGAGAGGAAAAAATTAAATAATCAAATTCAGTGATGGTTCGGAAAGATTAGAACAAACTGGAACAGCTGTGCGTGGCGCTTATAGAATCAGTCCAGTCCTGTGTCCAATGGCATTTCCAGATCTCTCTCTCCCTCCCTCCCTCCCTCCCTCCCTCCCTCTCTCTCTCTCTGTGTGCATCTGTACGTGTGACAATCATCTCAAAAGACAGAAAGTGGACGTCCATAGGATGATGGCAAAGAAGACATGAGAGAGAGGAAGGAAGGAAGGGGAGGGGGGGAGGAGGATATGGGAGCTGATATGGGAACTCTCCCCCCCCACCTCAACTGCCTATTTGTTTCTTATGAAGAGTCTGTAAGTAACAGAAGATTCCTATGTGTTATCCCCCCACCCCCCTACTGACCTTCCTAGCCCCCAACAGCTTTACTCCAGGTTGCATGTTTTTGCGGTCATTTCCACACATGTGTACCCAGCATGTGAGACGATCCCTGTGCCGTCCCGCTGCCCATCGGCTGACCATATCCCACAATCCCGCTGGGGCTGTAGAGGTTAATTCCCGCCATCTGCTGAGTGACCTGGAGAAATAAATATATCAGCGTCAATTAAGAAACATTTCAGTAGTAGTATTTTTATCATTAAGATGTTTTTAGGATCACATTGTTGTATTTTACATTTTATTTCAACTATGACAAGTAATACAGCAGTGCAGTTATGTAGCGTAATCCAGCAATATAGTGCAGTGCAGCAGTGTTGTGCAGTATCGTGCAGTGCAGCAGTGTTGCGTAGTATCGTGCAGTCTAGTAGTGTTGTGCAGTATCGTGCAGTGCAGCAGTGTTGTGCAGTATCGTGCAGTGCAGCAGTGTTGTGCAGTATTCTGTCCGCTCCCACCTGTGCAATGTTCCACTGCAGCTGCTGTGCCTGCTGGGCTCCATAGACGGGTGCCTGCATCCCTCCCACCCCATTGAACATGCCGCCCTGCCCGCCTATCACTCCGCCGGGGACTCCCATCATCCCGCTCTGCAGGTTGGCCATATAGGCCCCCGCCGGCATCGCCATCTGCGCCAGCATGCCAGCACCTCCCGGCTGGGGTAGCATGCCCATGTGTGAGGGCATCACGCCTCCCATCACCCCCCCTGCGGCTGCCAGCGCTTGGTACTGCCCATAGCCTGCCCCCGCGTACGCCATCGGGGTGGGCGCCATGTACATCCCACCTGGAGGGGAGGAGGAGAGAGAGCTCAGACAACAGACACAGGCCAGACAGAGAGGAGACCGCCTGGTTCTGATGTGTAACACGGCGCTGGATGAACACCAGGTCTGGACATTAGCTCCTCACATCTGGACCGGTCATTCTTCACCTTTTTCTAATCTACTGCAAACCCCCTCCGCCCAACTTTTACGCCACCGCACCCTTAACATAAGAGCCCTCTCTCTGTCCCATCGCTTACCCCACTCGCCCCGGCACAGCACCCGCATTCCTCACCCCCATCCAGTGCAAAACCCCTCCCACTCCAGAGCTCCCCACTGCTGCAAACCCAAGCGCAGAGTCCGAGCCTCGCCAATCAGTCTACCTTGCGCCGGCATGTGTGTGATCTGGGGCGTCTGTGGCCCGTACAGGGACAGGATGGAGTCCTTGGACATCTTCTTGCTGCTGTCTTCCGGTTTGGGTGCCTGGTCTAGGAACAGGTTGAGGTTCTCCGACATGGAGCTGGCATTGCTGCCCGTGGGCATGGAGCTGGGGGCAGGCTGCTGAGACAGCGAGAGAGTGGGGGACCGAGACAAAGTGAGGAGCATCCTTTGTGGATATAAAATCATTAAAAAAAAAATTCACCCATCAACTCTCACTGCCCTGCTAGTGAGCCAAAGGCCTGCAGTTCATTACCAGGCTGTTTGCAGTCTTAGTTTGTTAATTGGTTCAATTAGAGGTTCAATTAGAGGAACGTGGACAGTGTGGAAATCAGAAGACCTGTACTGTTTGTTTTGTGTGTGTGTTTTTTTTTTTTTTTTGTTTTTTTAATAGTATCGATATCCCTGGTTTCCAGATTTCTTGATGTTTATAAGATAAATATATATTTTTTAAGTCACAAAAATAACCACATGTGTAGATGCTTCAGGACAAGCTTACCGCTGACGTGCTGGAGTCCAAGCTTGACGCCGTCATGGACCGAAGGAAGTCCAGGTTGTTGACTGGTTCTGGACTGGGCTTCCCGTTGTTGATGTGGGAGCCGGTGCTGGGAGTGTCTGCAAGGAATCAGCAGTGCGTCAATGTACTGCACCTACGTGTACGGCACGGTGCTGAGAAAAGACACGCTTGTGTGACAGACTCTGGGGGCCGAGCGAGGGGTGAGGAGAGTCAGTTACCCAGTCCCAGGAGGTCCACTTCGGGCTGCACTGGCTTGGTTGGGCTGGTCTTGAACTGCTGAGACTCGTCCCTCTTCTGCAAAAAAAAAAAGAAAGAGAAATCACCCATGATCAATACAGGACACAGGGGAGTGCACAGTCCGGGTCCTGCAGATCCCAGATCCTGTCTGTTCCAGAGGTCCCGTCAGATTCTATAGACTGGGAACACATGTTAATTACAAATTAATGAGGCTAATGCAGTGCAGCACAGCGATTTTTCCCAGCCCTGGCTCAGGATGACTGCCTGTGTCAGCTGGTTTTCACTCCCACCGGAGCTCTTAATTGACCCCTTAAACAAACTACTAATCGTCTCGTTTCAATCTTGTCACACAGGTGGTGGTGCCCCTGCCTGGTCTGCTCAGTTCGTTGACAAACCCTAACAGGCAGAACCGACACAGACCCACCTACCCCACAGTGCTGTGCCCCCCCACCCCCCACCAACTCTCACATGCTCACCAGCTTCACTTTCTCAAATATGATGGGCTCCACTTTTCTCTCCTTCAGTGTATCACTGCTTTTCTCCTTCTGAAACGGCAGAGAGAGAGAGAGAAAATGTTTTAGAGTTTAAAAAAGTAAATCTGCATTTTTATTTCATACATGCACACTGACGTTACATTGCTGCAATCAGGAGAGCAATAACGCATCACATTTGAAAACTAAATCAACTCATCAGTATGCAATTCACAGAGTGCACTGCCTCCCCTCCATATCTTATTAAAATTGGGCATTAGATATTAATAGATGAAAAGAAATGTATATTCCATGGTAACCACGAGGAGTTAGAGAGAAAGAGAGGGAGGGAGGGAGAGAAAGAGAGAGAGAGAGAGAGAGAGAGGGAGGGAGGGAGAGATGATATTTATGAGGGACAGGAGGGGAGGCAGGGGAAGGTTACCTACGTGTCTAAGTGTTGTGCCGTCAACCGTCATTTCACGCGTTTTAAGTGCTTTGATAAAAAAGCATTTTGTGCAGGCCAATAAAGCACCCCTTTTGAACTTGACAGGAATCTGAATCTGAACTGGAGAGACAGATCTCACCCCTAACCCCACCATCCTCTTTAGCAGCGCCACAGACTCACCCGGAACGAGTGGATGTCAATGCTTCGGTCCATGTACTTCTTCTTCTCGTACTTGTCCCGGATGAACATCTCCGCAGCTCTGCGCACCATTGCTAAGGCAACCTCTGGGGCTGTTGATTGCATGTCCTACCGTTCCTACTGCAATTCTTACATGAAATCAAATAAACTGACTGGGTCACTGGCTGACTGGCCACCCTGCCCTGAACCCATTCTCCAAGTGAGTGAAGGATACTGGTCTGTCTCCGGGCGCTGGAAGCAGTCTGGCAGGAAAGCCTCGTAGAGCCTCCTGGCCTTGCCATTGCCCATCTCCTGGATGCACTGTAAGAGGAGGGGACACAGTGACACACACCGGGGACAAAGAGTAAAGTTATGTCAAGAGATGAGGAATACGTATCCTGTATTGTAATGAAACAAGGCAATAGACAGAAATATGCAACCAACAAGCATGTCCTGCTGGCAGTGCTAGGTTTCAACATCAGCCTGGGGGGCAACCCTGCCTGGATAGTGTATTTGAATCAAACTTCTGCCTATTGCCACCCCTACTATCCGTAAACCCTGCATACGAGACCCTAACTTGACCCGCTGGTGACCTCTGACCTGGATCTGCTCCTGGGTCCACTGGTCCAGGTTGACGGACTTGACCCGGGAGATGTGCACCCCGAGGTTCCGGTGGATCCCAGCGCAGCGGATACAGATGAAGATTCCCAGGTTCCAAGAAGCCCATCGTGGACCTGGGGAGAGATGGGGGGGAACGTTTAACTCTGGAGTAATTAAAACAGAAGGACAGCAGTCCCGCATTCATATGAAACAAATGTTTTTATGAATCACTTGAACTTGGGGAAAAACTAAATCAGCAGGTGAGAAGCACAAGCCACAAAGAAGCTGGCAATCCTGGATGAATCCTGCAATTAAGACACCTGGCTTGCCCTCAATTTGAACAGTGTAGGATGCTTTTTTGTTTGTTAGTCTGTTTATTTAATCTTTGCCCTTTTATTAATTTTATAAAGACATGATCAGGCCAAATGTAAGCCTTCACAGCGAAGTTCAGTCCGATATGCGAAAAGTCAGTGGACCTGTGGAACTCAGCTCTCGTAGCTGACCTTCTCAACTGCAGCACATTTGGAATCGACGGTTACACCAGCAGCCAGCAGATGGCAGTCCACATGTAGCATGAGCAAACAGCCAGAGCAGCCACTACAAGGCATTCCTTCTCAAGGCATCAGAAAATTCTGTTATTCCAGAACTCTAACCTTTAACCTTCTCCTTGACATTCCATACAATTCCACCAACAACAAAGAACAAGATTAATACCCTGCATAACAATCTCATTAGTATTTTCATGTAACTTCTGGTTTGACTTGTTCATACTCTTCCACAAGGCAAAAATAGCAAGGGCAGGTGGGGCTTGCTGCGCTCTCACTGTAGAGCACGTGTGTGGACAGCAGCCTGTCAGCACAGTGCAGCCTGGCAGTGAAAATCCCATTAGCCCCCACCCCCTCACATCCCACGTGACTCCTGCAGTGGAAGCAGCATGGTGCTTAAAGTCAGAGCCCAGGGGTCGGCAGCTTTACTGAGCCTTGCTGCATCACAGGCTTTCTCCCAGACTATTTCCACAATAGCGTTCTTCTGGGACGGCCTTCCACCTTGAGCTCCTCGTTAATTGGTTAATTGGTGAAGTAATTATTTGCTTCAATGAACTCCTGTAACCCTTCTCTCCAGTCCTGGATCGCAGAAAATGTGAGGATTAAAGGAGACCAATGAGACCGGTCTACAGCCTATCCTATGTTAGCACATTGAGGACAGTGCAAACAGCTCCCCCTCTCTCTCATCCCCAGGCCAGACTGCCCTGCTACAAGCCCAGGGGAGAGCTGGCCTGTAAAGCACATACTAAACACTGTATGGATTCACAGTAGCTACAGGGGAAAGAAAGGAATGGTGCTCAAGAAACTGCCTGAGATTTCCTGTGTGAATTCACAGCAGACCCGGATCAGCTGCAGAGTGTTCCCATGGCTGATGTTCAATGACTTTGTATCATCCTTTCACTACCTACAATCCACTGAGGCTCTGTATTCAAGATCTTCCTTGATTCCTTAGGCTTCTTTGTTATTAAAAAACTGCTTCTGTGATGAATAATGAGAATAACCCCCCCCAAAAAAAAACTCTCTTTAGCACAAGTCACAAGAGGCACTTGCAGCGTCTGTCGAGGTGAGCACAGTGCCTGTGCACGAGCACCGCCAAAGTGTGGCTCCAAGGCTCCTGCATTATTAATCCTCCTGCTCTCCCGCTCTCAAATTAAATTATTGTTGGTGTCTGAGGAGAAGGAGAGAGCTTGGTGGAGGGGGTGCTGCTGACTGCGCCGCGGCACGCAGGGAAATCTACATCAGCAAACAGAACACAGAGCACTGCAGCTCCTCAGTGCCGCTCTGTGCCCCAGCGGTCTGCGGGCAGGGTGGAGTGGGGGGGGTTGGGCTACATTGGGAGCTCAACTGGAGCTGCGCTGCGCTGTTGTGCATGGTATCTCCCCCCCAACCCCGTGACTGTGCAGTGCTCGTGTAACTGCATGCCCCATGGTTGAGGTGGAGAGCTGGCGGACACTGACCCTCAGGGGCCAAGGCCCTGCTGCTCTGCAGAAGCTCGTGTCCTACATACCGCCTGCTGCTGTCACCTACAGCAGCTCCCCACTCTAATGCTGCCAATTAATCCACACAGGGAGAGGGAGGCAGCAGGGCTGGCTGTATCGGTGCCTAAGAGGAGGCTGTCAGGCAACTTCCTAGGTCATGGAGGTCATGCTCAGGGTGATGCGACCCTGCAGCTGGGGCCAGGAAGAGGGAGGAGTGGGAGGGGACAGGAAGGGCAGTGCAGCCGGGAAGTAGTGTTCACCCTGAATGCTCAACAGAGTAATGCGCTGAAACACTGTATCCACTACTCCGGGTTTGGCTCAGGCTATATACAGTAGCCTGCAGTTCAGTACTGTAACACATGGCACGGATCAGATGGCCCTGCAATCACAGCCCCATGCGTCTCCCTCCCCTCTCCTAAAGGGAACTGGCGGTCTGTGCCAAGGCTCAAGGGCTGTCCTGCAGGTGCTCTCTCTGCTCTCCAAAAGGCACACACACAGACTCACACACTTTTACCGACCCTTACTCTGGTCAAACACAAACACACACACTTTCACTGGCCTCTTACTCAAGACAAACAGAGGCATTTTGACTGACCCCCCCTCAGGACAAACAAACACACATAAACATACTGCAAGAAAACACAGGCAAGAAACTACAAAAAATCATATACAAATCGAAGCTTGAAAATTGAAAGTAGCTCCACAAAGAATAAAAAAGCAGGAAGTGGGAAGTTATGAAATGTATGAGAATGTTTCGTTTATTGTTATATATTTTTAAAACAAAAAAATAGGAAGTTTTCATTATCTATTTGAACACACTGCCATCCAAATCATTACAGTGCAGAAGGTTTTCATTATTAGTAATGAAAACAAAGCAGCAACAGAAAATGAAAACGAGTTAAACCCCTCATTCAGCACAGCGTTGACCCTGCTTCTCTGCACTGTCAGTGTTTAGTGTTGCTCTGCTCCCAAGGATGCCGGTACAGTGGCAAAATGCACACCACGGCAGCAACCACACACACTGTCTTCAGTTTAAACCCAGACCTGCTGTGCATGAGCCAGGGGGCCCATGGTAGAATGGAGGGATTTCAGAGGTGGACTTTCAGAAATCCATACCGAGGGACAAACAAGAATTACCTTATGCTCAATTGTGTTTTGTACAATTAAATAAAAAGAGTGTCGGTGTTCCTGCCAAACTGCATCATGTGCGAATGGCAAACCTTCGAATTCATGGGCCTGAAGGTGCTCTGAATGCATGTTGCTTTAGCACAGGGTGGGCACGCCGTATGCTAAAGTGCTGGGTGAGCAGCCTGCTGTCCCGATCCCTTCAAACCACCAGGGACTCCATGCAGGCCTGCTGTCCATGTGACGGACGTCTCCTGCGATTCTGTCCGTGAGGCCATGCACACGCGCACTCTGGTTGTGTCCATTATTCCGAGATTTTTACTTCATATACCACACTTCACAATAAGTTGCACTAACCAATGTGCTATAAATTGTGTCACCTGCAAAGGGCTCTCCTCCTCAGTGCACAAAATAAATAAACAACCAGATGAAAAATGCAGGCTGACACCAAAGAATGCCTTCGTCAATATGAACATCCACTGAGCCACGACGTGGTTTTTAGACTTTTGCCAGCTCAAAATCAATGCAAAGCTGATTAGCTCCCACCCCCCACCCTGCAGGAGTAGCATAATTACAGAGTAAGCCAAGGCCGGGAAGAGAAGAAAGGTGGGGGGCTGGGAAGTGTCAATAAGGCATGGCACACAGACCGACGGCAAGCCCATCCTGCCTGGGCTGGTGTTTTCTGAAAAAGCCAGTGAAAGACTGTGCCCTAATGCAATGCCTTTTCACATGGAGGGAAGAATACCAACAACTATAGAGAGACACGTACAAAAATAATCATTAAAAACAAACAAAAAAAACTTAATTACTTAACTGAGAAATGGGAATGTATGGCATTCCACACGTTCATATATTTTAAAACATATTTTCGGGGGCCATTCTTCCATGTTGCAATACATTCTCACAATGCACTTCCAGGATGTACTCCGCCAACCCCCCCCCCCCCTTATTTTGCATATAGGTCAGAAGCAGCCGTGGGTCTGGGAGAACTGGTCTAATTTTACAGTGTAATCATCTCATTACAGATTGACACGCTACCCTGACCTGCTGTCTATTCTTACACAATTCCACGACACCATTTATGGTGTGATGTGTTTAATTTTGCATTGCCTGCAGGGATCTTCCCGACTCAGCCGCTGGAGCAGTGTAGCGCTCTTCACAGGCTTGAGAGCTATAATTTAACCCTGCGGGGTTAAAGAGGTGCAACACATGCAATGAATTCCTGCAGGGCCAATCTTTCCCCTCAGTGCAGTGCTCAACAGCACACCTGAAGAAAGTTGTCACACACAAAGCTGTGCTGTGTCGTGTTGTTCACCCAGTGTGTCCTACAGGGAATGTGGACCAGCATCTTGCTTCCCCCACACTGTCCCCTTGACCACTGTATGAGACCATGTGGTGCCAGGCTGACAGTTTCACTACAAATTCTTCATCTTCACCTGGTGAAGTTAGTGACGGGCTGGATTATGTTTTAAAACAGCCAGACACAATTGCACAGACTCACACAAACATACAAAAGCACAAACGCATGACCACACACACGTGAGTGGAAACATACATATACACACAGACATGCACACACGTAACAATGGACTTGGCGCACACACAGCTCTGAGGCCCACAGATGCATCACGTGCATCACACCAGACTTGCTCCTCAAGACTCTTGCAGCGCATTCAAAACAAAAGCATTTTCAATGGTGTAGGAGAGGGAGTACCCTCCCACCTATAAACAGCAAAGGGATGCCTGGGATAGAAGCTCCTTATGAGTGAAAGATATCAATAATAATAATTACAATAACAAGCACACCCCTCTAGTATGTTGCACTCTAACTGTAAACTAGCTCCTGCTTAATTCTCTCAGAGCTTCAGGTGCTTCAGTCTGTGTGCTGGACCAGTGAGGCCACTCAGCAAACACCTACCCCAGGAGCAGAGTTGCAAAAAAAACCAGCCTTCCAGCACTCAGTGGGAAGAACAGGCCCTTAGAGACACAGCACCCCCACCCCTCCCAGCTACCCAACAGATGGGCTCATGCTTCATGCCTTTCCTACTCTCTCCACAATGCTCCTACCAGGCTGCCACTTCTCCAAGGCAACGACGCTCTGGCAAGCCACAATCTGGATCCCACGCCAGAACTCCACATTCGCTGGTTTCCTTTTTATTTTCTATTCTATGCGTTTTGGTGCTTGGCCCGTGGAAAAATAAATAAAGTGGAGTATTTAAAATCAAAACTAAACATGCATTTAATCCACACCATCCACCTGAACATCCAAAACCCAGGGGGGTCAAGGAGGAAAAATAACAAAGATTAAGTAAAAACAGCACAAAGCAGCCCTTCAAGAAGCACATGTAAGAGAGGAGCTCTTCGGCCTTTGATGACACAAACACACAAAGCAAAACAAAAAATAATCAACAAATCGTGGAGGCAAATCCGGAGGCAGCAGAGCTGGACTGAGCTGAAACCTGTCCTGGCAGAACCTGGCAGCTGCACAAAGCAGATCAGGTACTGAATAAATCTCAAATATAGCAGCATTCACTTAACAAGCCTAGTCTAGTGTAGTCAAGTCAAGTTTATTTGTATAGCACATTTTCATACACAAGGCAACTCAAAAGTGCTTTACATTATGTAAAAATATTTAGAAATAAAAAATCTTAAGTTAAAAACAGTTTAAACAGTTGAAAACAAACTGTAGTGTAGTGTAGTAGTGTAGTGTGTAGAAAACAAAGTGTAGAGCATTGTTTTGTTTGGTCTTGTACGGTATGGCAATTGTACTGTTTTCCATCAATGTGTCGAGGTCCAAATTACTTCCTAATGATTTACACGTTATTAGTAGTAGTAGTTGTAGTATTTATTAAATGATGTAATGATTATTGATTTGAAAGATCACTGGTATTCCCGCTCCAGTGATCCTGTTGACAGGCCGTGACTAGCACTGCATCCGCTGCACGCCCGGTGTGCACCAGAGCAGTGCATTGCGTTTCCCCAGCATCCTGCCTGCTGTGTGCCATGGCGGCTCCTCACAGCTCGCCCGTCCTTCTGCCGTGCTGATGCTATGCCTATCTGTTTCTCCTGGCAGGCATTAATCTTTTACAGGCAGGCTCACAACTTGAATAAATGCCTAATCGTGTTTTGTATCCACTTTAAGCTACTGAAACTAAGTGAAAATAAATATTTCAGTTATGCAGTTGAATTGGTGCTCAACACTCTGATAAATATATAAATATATATACAGGAAAACATCTATTTAATGTACAGCCCAGGATCCACGAAATTTTTTCATGCAGTTACTGGGGTGGTGCTACGACAACACGGTGCAATGAGAAATGCTGCCGCCTTGCTACCCTGAAACTGAAAAGCACAAGAAATGGCACTGCCCTAGTAAGGAAAAGTAAAGTGAGATTTTAATTGCTCAATTGAAAACAGACGGAGAACAAACACTGTGTCACAGCTGCGCCATGGGCTGTCAATGTGCCTCTACACTGCATACTAATCCAACAGCAGCTTCTTGGGGTGGGATGGGAATTAATAATAAATAATAGTAGCTAGTTTCTCTGTGAGAATTTAACATCTAATTTTACATGTCTGCCATTATCTTACATCGCTTTGTTTATTATTGTTTTATAGTGTCAATGTATTTTAATTTTAGAGCAATGAGCAGAATTATTTTGTGGCATTTTTTTGACTGCTGCCAAACCGTCATAAAAATTATAATTCGATACATGACTGGTCACTCAGTCGATGCTTGCTAATCTTGTGAAGAGCCAGGATTCCAACTTTACATTCACCACTGCTTCAACAGAGTGGTGTAGTTTTTTTCAATCACTATACAGCCAGAAGTCTGAGGTAATTGTAGGCCAGTATTACAGAAATGATGCAGCCTGAAGCAACCTCTTTCTGGGAATAAGTACTCACTTCCCGTCCAACACTAGCTAGTATCAACCACATCTTACGTGCCTTGTGTGAACTTCTCACTTATACTTCCGCAGACTCTCCTGTTCATTTAAAAAGCACCCCCTGCAGGAGGGTTTATAATGGAGGCTGTGTGGGAGTGTGTGTACGGACGGCACGTAAAACGTTCCGCCAACTTGCGTCTCTTGCAAATAGCCAGGCTATTTTTTGTGGTTGCCTTTGCAGAAATATCACATTACAATCGATGTGATAACCCTCTTGGAAAAGCACTGACATTCAGAACAGGTTAGGTCAGGAGGGCTGTGGAGACGACACTGCAACACACAGCATGAAGGTACACAACGTACTGCTCAAAGCACAGCATCACCGAACACAGGAACAAGCCTCCAGGCTAGCACTCTTGCTCACAGGAAGTGTGGCTCCAGATGTTGAAACAAAAAATTAAAGACACATGCAAGTTAGTTTGAGGCGGTGTGTGTGTGTGTTGGATGGTGGGGGGGCGGGGGCAGATAAGTTAATGGAAGCATTTCCCCTTATTTATTCCATGAGTTGAAGGGTGTTGGACCAATTACCTTAAAGACATTGAAGTCAATACTCTCCTAAAGGTCAGCTGCTATATTTAGTACAGAAGTAATTTAACACTGAAGGTGTTTTATGCAAAAGACCACAGATCAGCAGTGTAGTTGTGCAGCAGTCATGCCCTGCCTATGGATCGCTTTATCAGGAGAGGCAGAGAGGGAGGAGAGGGCAAGATAGCATCTGGCCAATGAATCAGCAGCACATCCTGCACAGCACACAGACCATTTACCCATCAATGTATGGGACGATGCTGCCTCCCATTACCCCTGCCCGGTGCTCGCCCGTATAGCTCCTGTTCAGCATGTGGTGCAGCGGTGTGGTAGGTACGGCACAGACAACCTGGAGGGCAACAGACCATTCCAGGTTGTAGATCATTGAAGCCAGGAGCTACACTCATGAACAATGAAGACCACACAAGTCATCATTTCTGAAAACTGCTAAAAACAAAGAATACTGCAAAACAAAAATTTATTAAATGAAATTGTTTTGCGCATCCCACTGAGACTGTTAAATGACCAGGCTGGATGGACTGACCAGTCCCCACACTGCCACAGTGTGTCTGTTGTACAGTTATGGAGAAAAAAGAAAGACACAAACAAGCCAACAAACAGGAGTAAACTTGATATGCTAGGGAATGGTTCACAGAGTCTGAGGACAAATGGACTGCATAACCAGGAGACAGCAATCCACTTAATACTTTAAGTCTTTTTTGGTTTAAAAACACATGCAGTACAACCAGCCTTTAATTCTCATAGGTTATTTACCAGCTGAGCAACTCCCAAGCCATTTGTTGCGGTTGTGAAGGTTTTCTTGATTACTAATGTTGACAAGTTGGACATTTACAGCTATGCCACTGGTTACATTTGGCAAGTTTGTAATGCAATTGTGTTTCTGAATGTAATCTGCACTTTTACATTTTATACCAACCTGTAATGAACCCAAAAGCACAGAGCTGAATCAGCATTTCTCTAAGCTGTGTAAAAAGGCAAACTTAGCACTGGACTCATTAGAAGTAAAAAAATACTGCAGTTTGGGCCTGGATTTAAAATGATTACTAGGTATGAAGCTTTTGAAAGTCTCTTGAATTCAACATTGGGACTAACAGCCATTGCATACTGAAAACCAAAAACACAGAGCATGGTGAAATGAAAATATGTACTAATATATATATTTGATTTGAGTAAAAGTGAATTCTGCAAAAGAAAAGCAGAATTGTTCTACACAGATGACAAGAGGAGCACATGTTTACTGTACATTGTAAGCGAGCTGCATGTTTGTATTTTTTCCTGCAGTGTTGGTGTAAAATATGAATGTGACATTGACACAGACACACATCCACTCCTCCAATCCCAACACGCACTCATCATAAAAAACGTCAATATTAAAACCACAAGAAGGGGATGGTGGCCAGCAGCTGTACATTATGGGTCTGTGGTGGTTAAATATGCTGGTTCATAAACCTATTCGTTGAATAAGTGGAAAGTCAATGTGGAATGAATAATGATTTATAATAATAATAATAATAATAATAAATATACATAAATAGATGTATTTCCATATGAGTAAGCTGACAGTCACCGTACGTCTATTTCGTTTTATGTAATCAATAATCAATTACAAGACACGCTTAAAAATGTCAGACGCACACTGATCTGATCTGACTAGGGGAGAACAACGAGTTCAACACAACACATGACATTGATGATAATAATAATAATAATAATAATAATAATAACATCTTACCTTTAGCCTGACAGTCGGCGCAGAATTTGTTGTCCTCCTGGGTTAACAGGCTGCTGAGCACAGCCTGGTATCTGTCAATGTCTTTCACAGATTTGCCGGTCATGATCAAAGTAATTCTCCAGCTGCCGTGCAATTCAAATATAAAAACTTCTCGTTCAAGGAAAAAAAGAAGATATATATATATATATATATATGAATTATTAGTACTGTTTATTATTTCTAAAAAGATTGCTTCCTTCCTCTTTAGCAAATAAAACAGGGAAGTGCTTTGACTTCAATAGAAAAACAATTGCAATAAACAAGCTTGCTACACAGCACAATCTTTTTTCTTTTTTTAGTTTGTTAGTCCCCCCCCCCCCCCTAGAAAAATGCTCTCTCTCGTCCTCGGGGGGCAACAGAAGCGCGCGCTGCCTGGGCCGGCGCTAATTGCTCTTAATTGGTGTGAAGTTGCGCGTCTTGTCAAGTCTGGCCGTCAGTACCTATATTTTCGCTTCTCTCTCTTTTCCCCTTTTCTCTGCCAGCAGTTGCAGCTCTGTGTGTGACAGCCGTATTCAATGGCTCAATACAACATTACACATAGCTTCCTGTTTCCGCTCTCCCCCCCCCAGCCGTTTAAATTCTGTATTGTTTCTCAGTTTGCTTTTATTCTGCCTATCTGACTGGCGCCCACTTCCTGCCGCCATGCTCCCCCCTTTAATCGGTTTCTCTTGCAGGCTGCATTTTGGATATCTGCAACACTGTCATACATGGAGAATTCAAATATACCATCTATATATGCTCAAAATACAGTCAGTACTACGTTCTTGCATGTGTCCGGCTTTTACCAGGCAAAGTGCGCCCCCTACTGCATAGATTTTGTACAGCCCGAACCGTCCTGTGTGTGCCTGTGATGCCCTACCTGCACCGGGTGCGCTACTTCAGATGTGAGCCAGTGATGCTGCGCAATTGTGAAGTCACACAACAATCTAAATCATTAAATAAAAGTAAACATCCCATTCAGGTAAATGCATAATAAAAAGTTTTAACTAGTAACTTACTGGAAAGTGTCTTATATTTTATACAGTTATACAGTGGGTATATACAATACATAGGGGGCAATTGTACCCCAACAAACAATAACAAGAATGACAATACCGGTGATAAAAACAACGACAGAAACAAACCCTCGACAGAAGCTCGACAGAAGCACGACAGAACCCTGTACTCAGGAACATTGACCCACAAACGGCATGTTCGTCATTATTTGCCTACCAGAGCTTCTCTTGCGTCTTGGAGGCTGTAGTGCAAATATTGTAGGTGTAACATTTTACATATATATAGTTTGTTTGTCTGTTTGGGGTAAGCTCACATTCTTCATGAGGTAATTTGTGAGAGGAGAATGGAGCCAGGAAAGCTAAGATTGAATTTGTTCATGCTCCACTACTCGTAATTTCTTCTCCTCTGCTCTCAGAGGCTCAGACCAGTGGCTCTCCGCTCCTGTTCCCAGGATCTCATTTTGCTCTTTTGGCCACATTGTAAGTCTGCAATGGTTTCCCCCTGAGAATTCCCAGTTTAATAAGAAGAACACAAACAGACAACTGGACTGCTCATGTGTTTATGGGAACAATTGAAAAGCCCTGATCTGTGTTTATGTGTGTGTGTGTGTGTGTGTGTGTGTGTGTGTGTGTGTGTTTGTGTTCCTCTTAGTATAGTACTATTATAATTTACACAGACCAGTGGCGCAGTACAATAAGTGGGTATAAAGGAATAGTGTAATTTTTGTCCTATAAGTGTAGTGTGGTGTAACAAGGTAAAAATACAGTGCAGTGTAGGCCTACCATGAAAAACACATGGTAATGCAATGTAGTATAACACAATACAAAACATGGTAAAGTGTAGTTTCCATGGTATAAACACAGTAAAGTGTAGAGTAGTGTACCATGGTGTGAGAATTTCTAGTATTGATCAGCAGCTATATTAATTTATCTCTGTCACCTGTTTCTCTATATTATTTCATTCCTTCAGTAAGTGGGTCAAAGTCTTTCTAATTAAATTAGATACAGCCAAAGCCACAGCTATAGTCCTATGGGAACAAGTCTATTATGGATGGGGACTTCCAAAAACTGTGGAAAGTGACAGAGGAACTAATTTCACTGGACAAATTCATAGAGAGCTGTCACGTGTATTAGGAATCAACCATTTGCTTGCTTGTTTCATATGGAACATTTGACTTTCGGAAGTGCTGACAACCGAATATCCTGAACATCCGGGTGTACCTGTAAAGGAGGGAAGTACATATACACACACCTGGCATAGACGGTGTGTGGAAACTCCTACCTGGTACAAGGATGGTAAAGAACTACATTCCAGAGACAATGTTCACTAACGGTTCACTTTGAGAATTTTTTGTATTGATCAGCAGCTATATTTAACTTAAATGAATTCATTTTGGCTTGTGTGTGTGTATCTGCCTTTCTTTCTGTGTCTTGAGAAGTCTGTAGCAGACAGAGACACTCAGTTCTCAAAACATCTGGTTTCCCTTGCCTTGACACTTTCAGGGGATGAACGAAACATGGCTGTATTGATACCGAACCTTCCTTCCATGAGAGTTATCCAAGGGGTTACTAAAGTAGTGAGGTGGAATTGTACCAAAGGGTAGGACATATTTACTCCTTAGCTTTATTGATGATTATGTTGTAAGTCGCCCTGGATATCTGCCAAGAAATAATAATAATAATAATAATAATAATAATAATAATAATAATAATAATAATTATTATTATTATTATTATTATTATTATTATTATTATTATTCAGTAGACAATATGAATCAGTATTTAATGCATATTAATTAATTGCTTCTTCAAAATTGTCGCAAATTAATGTATTAATTACGGTCAAATACAGTACTGTCCATTCCCTACAAAGTAATGCATATCCTTCACTCCTGCCACAGCACTGTCCTTTTGCAATAGATAATGGACGAAACAGTGATTCTACATGAGTAGAGCTTGTTCTTTTTTAAATACAGCACAACGCACTTTATAATGCAGTCTACAGTAAATTACAGTACAATGCCAAATAGTGTATCACCATGCAGTACAGTATATTATAAAACATTACAGTGTATTACTGTATAGTAGATTAGGGCTTCTCTAGGGATACATACATGACAATATATCAATGTGTATAATTAGCATTCCACATTTGATATTTTTTGTTGCCATGCACGATATTTTTCGGTTTGCATTCATTGTTTTGTTACCGCATACGACACTTTTTGTCTTTGTCTTTTCGCTACTGGGTTCCTATTTGCATAGCCATTATAATGCAAAAATGTCTTAATTAGCCACGGGAGCTATTTCCAATGTATAATCAGCTATAATGCTCGTCGTACTAATACTAACACTAAAACTAATAATAATAGATAAACGACATTCTCACTTTCCCTACCTACATATCCTATATTATCCAGAAAGTACTGTGACAGGCAAATTATCTTCAGATTATTTATATTATAGGTTATTATTATTATTATTATTATTATTATTATTATTATTATTATTATTCTGTATTATTATAAATGCATTAAATGAAGGACTGATGGCAGTGCTAACCTGCTGGGGACGCAATCCAGCTGCAGAACATCAGCTCACTGCGGGATCGGGCAATTGGGAACACAGAGAGCCACCATGGGGAATTTCTCAAGCGATGGCAGGGATGTGCGACTGGATGCCAGAACAGGGAACAACCTTGGACTCTGGGAAAGACAGAGTTACGAAGTTTAATTTGTCTATTCAGCAAAATAATAATAAGTAAAATTAAGGAATTCAGAGACCACCGACATGATTTACTTATAACTAATTTACCCGACCTTTTTGAAATCTGCTGTTAACTCTCTAATTAAGGGCCAGTGCAATATTATAGCCACTTCAAAAATCAGTCAATCAAAACCCTCCACAGAAGCGTCTTCATCATTAAACTATTAAGGAAAAAGTATTAAAAACAGAATGCATATAAATAATAAAATACATGAATAACAACAGCAACAACAAGAGTTCACAGCTGATCGCTTGAGCGGAACCCACCCGACACTCCGCATCAAGGACACGGGTTTGAGTGAACGGGGCGGCGTCCAATGGGCTTCCCCGACTGCCCCCCAGGAGTGTGAATATTCATGAGCTCCCCCTGCCTTAATCCTGCCCCCTGAGTTAGGCAGAGCTCTCGGGTCAGTGTGGGAGCTCAGTGCTGGGGTCCATAAGCGTCCTGAGTTCTCAGGGGCTGGATGTTGGGCTGGGTTCACATTATTTATTAGATTTTTGATTTATTCGGTGAGACATTCCTGCTCCTCTGGAATACTGCAGTCCTGCTCTGAGGCCAGGTGTGGAGGTGCTGCTGGACGCTTTGTGAACCAGAAGCCCTTACCATGGCTGGAAAATTAGGAGCCCTCAAGATCTTCCTGCTCCTGCAGTTGGTCTGCCTGACACTGGCACAAGTTGTGAGTTTGTTCCTTCTCCTGACTTGCTTTTACGTTTTGAATCCTTTGTCTTTCTCTCTCTTTGTTTGAATGATTATTATTTTGTACCTCTGCCGTTTACGGAATTGAGTCTGGCTGAGTTTTTGTGGTTTATTCTTAATCCCAGAAGTAGGTGGTTATGGACTCTGGTGCCTGGCTTCTGCCCCCTCTCCCCTGTCCACTGTTCTGTAATGGGGACCGATCCGTTTGCGGGGGTTTGATGTTTTTGGGTGGAACAGGTAATGGTGGTCTTAGAGAAATGGTGTAAGAAAGGGGAGATGTGTTTGTGGAGCTACTAGATTTTGTACAGCTTTCATTGGTCTCTGTTGCTTGAAAGATCTAGAAATCTGAGGTTTTCTTGTATAAATATACATCTGTGTCTAATGCACACTAATTACAATTACTAATTAACACTGGACTGAATGTCACATCTGATAGAGATTTTGGCTGCTTTTCAGATATGAGTTTGAGTCTTCTTGGGATGTACTAGCTTGAGATAGGAGCTGAAATACATATGGATCTTCTTAGGAATGCTTTGGTGTGATTTGGATTGGAATCACGATTCATGAGAAACAGTTTCAAATACATTTTGCTGGTCTCCCTACAATGGTGATGCACACCTTTTGAATGGAAATGGCAGGAGACAAATAGAACAAATAGAAGATGCTGTTTTTGATTTTAGTGTTTAATTTTAGTTTTGTTTTCTGAGTGAGGGGAATGTTAAAGAGAAGACAAGAAATAAGAAAAGTATGTTACAGAGAAAGACATTCAGAGATCAGGTTTAAACTGAGTGGCCCTGAGAAAGGAGGCATTTGGGAGCTGCGGGTAAAAGACAAGGGTCTCCATTCACTATTTAGTGAGAGGCAGCCTGCCTGGCTCTCCGTGGCTCTCCGTCTGTATCATTAACCCCTGTCCCACAGCAGCTCATGGCTCCACCAACATACTCGGACAAAGTTTGTTCATCTGCCCCCCAGTCTGGCGAGAGAGTGTTACAGAGCCTGCATCGCTACCGTGCAACAGGCTGTGCAAATACACTCTCCCTCCTCCCTGGAGGAATGTGTGTGCAATAAACAGAAGCCCCGCTCTCAGAATGTTTTTTTGAGTTAGTCTTTAATTTCTTCACTGCTACTAAACGAGATGCACAAATAAATAAATTAAAACCTAAGCAATTGCTCTGAGGGATGTAGGCCTCTGAAGGATTTAACACCCCCCCTACTTTTTTTTACCTAGTGTAACCAACCCCCATCCCCAACCAAGCCACCCCCCGCCCCAGCCCTACATCGCTTTTCTGCAGATTCTAATGTTCACCGCAATCAGCTACCACTGGAAACAGCATAGGCAGTACTTTTAATAAGTTTAGAAATGTCTTTGACCATTAAGAATGAAAGGAAGCGGAATATGTACTGACACTGCATGTCTGTTATAGATGTCCTGAAGCTGTAGCCCACGCCAGGGGTGGTTCGAGGAGGGACTTGGTTTATTGTGGTTTGCATTGCATTTCTTGGGCAAACTTTATAATAATGCCCATCGATTCTTAATGACTTGATGTATGATTAACACAGGATGAACACATGAATGCCTACTACACTTCCACTGTGTTCTGACATTGGTCACATGTGGAAGTTGTAATCCTCCCAAACCTAGTCTGTCACCCTGGCCCCTAAGCCTGACCCCTAACCTTGTTACACATGCGATTGACAGCAGAATTCTGAGGAAGTGCATATGGTGTCATGTGTTATTCCTGGGCTATTCATACATGATTTAATTAAGAAGTGATGCCCGCTGTTGTAAAGTGTGACCCATTTCGTATACCGCAGTGAGCATTGCTGAGCTCCTGGACATCAAAGGAGGAGCACTGCTGGACCTGCATGCCTAATGGCTCAGTTAATCCATCACAGTCTTGTTCTTACACTGAAATAATGAGTTATGGGTGCAGAGTGGTGAAGGAGATTTGTTCCTAATGAGCCGATATAATTTCTAATTCTAATACGACTCTCACAGGCTGCTAATCGCCTCGAAAGCTACGTGCTCGCCCTGCACTGGGCTCATACAGAGCCAGAGATGGGATGTGCGTATCCCGCCATAGAATCCCTGCCTTTGAACAGTTTCTGTGTGATTGACTGTGTGACATTCGTGCAGCTTTTCCACAGGTTCCCAGCAGAGAGACAGTCGGGTTTAATCATGGCACAGATTTCTTTGTTTTCCTGTCTGTTGGTTTCTCTTTCTCTTCTTGTTTGCAGTTTACTTCCAGTTATATAATTGTATGTTGAGCTTTATTGTAATAGAGATTTATATGAATTATGCAACATATCCAAAAGCATAAATGAACCTGAAAACTGTTCCAGCACTGAATCAATCTCTCTCTCTCTCACACACACATTTTCAGCAGGATAAAGAACTAAAATAACTTCAGTATTTGTTACAGGTTGTACATTTTAATGTACCTGGATATTGTAAAATATATTATTATTATTATGTATTATTCATTCAGCCAGCGCAGGACAGTAAACTGTGCATATCTACATTAATAAAATCCAAATTAAACGCATTAAGCCAATACTTTATTCCCCCATAACCTCTTTCTAACCCTAACTTCTGCTGTGTTTTATGCAGAGGGGTCCGCCAGGTGAACAGGGACCGGTCGGCCCTCCAGGCCCCTCAGGAACCCCCGGGTCCGATGGCATTGATGTGAGTGCAGTTATTCAAACAACCACTCGCCCTCCGCTCGGCACTGGACAAAGAGCTGCATTGTCCACTGCAGCTTCCCCAGGGAGCCTCGCCGCTGCAGTACCGTCCTGCCGCCGGCAGAGGGGGCGCTGTGCGAAAACATTGCAACACAAAACGGGCCCTGTTTCTCTGAGACCAGATAGATTTCACTTATTTTCTCTATCATGTCTTTCTTCTTCCAGCGCGCGTCTCTTTATTGATTTAATACAACAGATACACGATAATCAAATATAATTTATAGCTTAAAAGTGTACGAATCTGGTTTTAAATGTGGCATAGCCTATTGGTCAATTGTATTCATTCATCTAATGCTGAAATATCTATATATTTGCAAAATATTAATTTCATTATTAATTATTATTATTATGATTTGTAATTTGCAGTGTTTATTCTCACTGAAACATCAGTGATTTGTATATTTGCAAATGTGGAGAAGGCGTTATAATGTGTGTTATTTTTATCTTATAAGGTATATCTAGTTTTGTGGATGTCTTTTGTGGTCTGAAATTACCGTTTTGGACAGTTAAGGCTGCAAATGTAAAAATACTGTAGCACAAAACCACCTAGGACTTTCTATTGCTGTGCGCCTTCATTCAGCATGTAAGCTTATAGGTAAAATATAACACCAAAATGTATCTGTTCAGCTTTATAAGGGGTAGAGTACTCATCCCATATCCCCAGGTAGCGGACCTGTTATATATACGCTATTGTATTCCGTGGGGGGCGGGGCTGGAATATATCTGTGACGTCAATAGGGGGTGGAGTGGATGAGAAGAGGTGCGGAATTTTCTCTCTCGTTCCCACGGCACTGTTACGTAGTAAAACTCCAATTAACTCTGTTCCACTCATACTGAATTCAGTTTTTTCAGATGTTAGTAAAACATCATGCACTGAACATTAATAATAACGAACATAATTATATATATATATATATATATATATATATATATATATATATATATATATATATATATATATATATATATAATTTATTTTAAAATATATTACAAAGATATGGCAGGTAGGTATAAGGGGCAAAAAATGTAAAAAGAAACACACACTTTTTTCTAGTGTTTTCTAGTGTATATATATATGTATAAGTTATACAAGTTGCACTAGAGGTCAATGATCCACTCAATGGAGACTGGCACCGAAGCAAAAGCAGCCCAGTAAAACAATATTGCAAAAATCTCACCTAGCTGCAGATGGGTCAGGGTTTTATATGTAAGCCCCAGGTTTGAAGTAGTAAACTCACAGAAACGTTTTTCCCCTTTGGTACCCTGGCCCACAATCCCACCGGCTCACTGAAAAAAAAACACTGGGTTTGTTGTGGTGCTTGTCATGTTTGTGATAAAACACTCACAATTACAAAAGATTGCGAGATTCTGGCAAAGTTTAATTTAGAATGCAACAAAATAAGATATGCATTCGTGTTTCAAGTTTCAACATGGTTTTACATTTTCCCCAAAATTAATTTAATAACATAAATATAAAAATATTGGACTTGCTGTCACTACACTTCCACGTCCCCACTGCCACGAAAGGCTGACATACACAAGATGGGCTGGACTAATTTGCAAACTGCTTAGATTGAACATTGAGCATTTAGATTTATATTTAGACTTAACATTTAGATTTAGCATCTACATTTAGTTTGAAGATGTGTGTCAGATATTTAGGATTTAGTCAAATATGTAGATAAAATTAAGATTGAACATTTATTTCAGTATTTATTTTTCCAATTGAAATATAAGTGGAAAAAATGCTTAATTATTTATGAAATCTGGAAAAAACACAATATTTATGTTAAATCTGTTACAAAAGACACAATAAATTGTGTTTTACATTTGGCGCCCCCTACAGGTATGTAAAATACATATTGTTCATATATGATTGTTCTATTTGGGATCCTGTCTTGAAAATGAACATCTGTGCCTGTGTCATTAATATGGCTCTGTTCTCTCTCTGCAGGGTGATAAAGGACCTCCCGGGCCTGCGGGTCCAGTGGTGAGTATTTTGCTGTGTTTGCTGCTGCTTGTGTTTGTACTGTGTGTGTGCTCTGTGTGTCCTGTGTGCTACGTGTGTGTTGTGTGTTGTTATATTTATGTCAGGGAATACAGTCTGTTATTTTAACATTAAAAGCTAAGGGTAAGTCTTTCACTGCCTCACCCCTCTGTGTGTTTTATTCCAGGGCTCGAAAGGGGAGCCAGGAGAGCCAGGCCCTGATGGTATCCCAGGAGAGGCCGGCATTGATGTAAGTGTGACACTTCCATTCCCCCTGTGGAGTTCAGAGTTCAGAGGGCAGAGGACACGGGGTGTCTGTTGGGCGGAGGGGCTCTGTTCTGCGGTGTTCCAGACTGTGCTGAGCGGAATGGAATTGGAATGGGGGCGGGGTTCCACAGAGAGCGTGGAAGGATCATGCACAGCTGTGATTCTCTCCATGTTGGATGTTGGGTAGAGCTGTACCGGGTGGGGGGGTAAAATTAGTAAAATTATTGTATTTTACTAGTTCGTGTGTGAGCAATACAGGAGTGTCTACAGTGTTGCCCTCTCTCCTGGTCCCATAAGGTAAAACAGGGTTGTGGGAAACACTGACAGATCACAACTGGCTTCAACTGATTGTGACTCAATCAGATGTACAGCAATAAAATTAGATGTTTTCCACAAGGGATTTACTGGCTAATCCATCCCGGAATGTGAACCTGAAGCCTGTAATTAGAGTTCTGGAACGACTGTTCTGGAATGAGTGTTCCTGCACTCTCAGAGTGCAAAACTGAATGATATATGGAATTACAAATTGTAGCAATTCAGTAAATGAAATGCAAAAAAAAAAACACACAAAAAATATTGTAAAGGTAATAAGGAAGAAAGGAACACAATAATAATAATAATGATAATAGTAATAATAATAATACAAAAATGTTCCATATTGTTTTGCTCTAATTGCTCTTCTCTGTGGTTGTTGTTTGCAGGGTCTGACTGGAGCCAAAGGAGACAGAGGTCCTGTTGGAAACCCTGGACCCAAGGTACTGGCCCATTCTGGGCGACCGAGCACCTCAAATAGAAGAATGTAAAAATAATATATACCTTGCATGCTTATGTACATAAGAACATAAGAAGGTTTAGAAATGAGAAGAGGGCATTCGACCCATCCTGCTTGTTTGCTGTCCATTAATAACTGAGTGATCCAAAGATCCTATCCAGTCTGATTTTAAATGTTCCCAAATTTTCAGCTTCAGCCACATCGCTGGGGAGTTTGTTCCAGATTGTGACGACTCTCTGTGTGAAGAAGTGTCTCCTGTTTTCCGTCTCCACATATGCTCCACAAATCTATATATTTAACACCAGGCCCAATCAAATATTTAACCAGTTAAATTTAATACTTTTATTTGTCAGCGGCCACTTCAAAATAAAACCATGGTTGCATACACGCTTACAGTTCCTGATTTGTGGGGTCAGAGGTCAAATGGTCTTAGCCAATGCGTTGAATGAATAGTGTATTTTTGCAGCGGGGTGCCAGTTGTCAAGAACACAGAGCCGCTGTTTTTCAGGGTGACCAGGCATGCTTTCACACATTGGGGAGATCCCTGCCTTGTTGCTGTGAGAGCTGCCCGTGTCCCTCTGCCACTGAAACGAAGCACAGTGTGAATGTGATGTTGCATAACTGACCCCTGCTTTGGTCTTGATTTCAGGGCCAGCCTGGTCCTGTTGGGAAAGCCGGGCCCACTGTGAGTATGACGCTCTCACTCAGAGCTAGGAACATGTTTAGGTGACGCAAACAGCCCTACACCGTACCATGAAGTAAAATTGAACAGCAGTGGAAAAGAGATTGATCTGGTTGCAGTGTAGGTTGTGGATCTCTAGGGGGAGCTGGGTTGTCCAAAGTACATAACTCTCCCAACAAACGTACCCGCACAGATACTGTGTTCCATTTGAGGTCCCATTTGTTTTGTTTAATGTTGACCACTTCTGGGACGAGGACAATTGTACTGAAAATTCATTTTTTCTCTCATATTTAAATGTTTATTTAAAATTAGATGTGTATCTCATGGCACTGTAGTTTGTTTATAATTGAAAAAACAAACTGACACCCACTTCTCCAGGAGGCTTTAACGTTCATGAAGAATTTGCAGTCAGTTTTGTCTACCTGTTGTTTACTGTGAAGGGGTCTGCATGTAAACTCAGTTCTTGTATTTTCTGGTTTGTCTTTAGGGCCCTGGACTTCCGGGACTGCCTGTGAGTACTATAAGAGCTCTATACAACAGCTGATCTTTCTGTCTCCCTGAACAGGCACTGAATAGAGGCGGGTGGGGGGATGGATGTAGGGAAGAATAAAATACTTTGATAACTGTGATAAAATGTACTGTGGTAACCTTTCATAAGGGGGATGAGGATGAGGATGGTGGCAGTTTAGTAGGAAACAGAGTGAAGATAAGGACCTACTTCTATTTTTGTGGTGGTGGCACAAGCTGAGCTGGACAGGACCCGGGTGCAGGAGGGTCCATCCACCTCAAGATCTGAGAAGAAGCCCAGTAACTGGTTCTGAGGAGTCCATGCGCAAACATAGGCCCTGTATTCACAGAGAATAAATCAGGAAAAATACATGAACATGACATCTTTACCGTTTGATTATTATTTGCACAGGGATGTGACAAAACAAAGCCTCGCACCTCCCTGTGTAGCTTCTTCTATTTGCATAACTGGTTGCGTGATGTGGTATCATTTTACTTTTGCATTGTTTTCTTTTTGGTCGTTGGTCAAATCCTGATGGGCAATCGATTGTCCCTGTGGCCAGTCTATCTAGTGTAATCACTTTTAAGATGATAGTCTGCGTTCAGTACTGCAGGGGACGATGTCCATGTGTCTCTCTGACATCACTCTCAGCTGCTGGAGATGCACCAATTTCAAACAATGATGTGATGGATGCCCTTGTGATTGGTTCTTATGTAGCAGCTTTGAGTGACACCAGACAGAACCCCTCTGCATATATGCCAACTGACATACAATTTAAAGAGAAGTTACTAAAAATCACCTGTGAGCATTAATAAATTAGATGTTTTTTTGAGAACCCATATAATGTTGATGAAATTGAAATTTGTTAATGATTACACTATTGTACTAGTGTCACTACTAAATACACAAACAGACAGTCAAACATGAAATTAATGACACACAGGGGCTCTCATTTTGGTAATTCGCTGAAGATATCCAGTCGACACTAAAATTAATGGGCATTTCAGGCACTGAAGTTTAAATAAATCTTACCAAAGTTAATTGCCCTTTTTGCTTGTTAATCTTTTTCTCCACTCTGCAGGGTCCTCCTGGTCCAATCGGCCTTCCTGGTGAAATCGGCCGACCGGGAATAAAGGTGAGGTCACAAACACTAATGTCACGGTTTCACACAGCGAGTGGCCCACAGGCAGGCAGACAGGCAGACACATGCACATAGGGCTGGGTCATCGATGTCATCCCCGCCACGATCAGAGCGCACTAAGCTTTCCAGCCTGACTTACGGCTCTATTGTCACCGTTATAAGAAGGCACTGTTTCGCATGTTTAGCTGAAGTCAACAACAAGACCTCAACACCTCTGCAGACATTTGGCCCTAGTTGCAACTAGGGCCAAAATGATGGACGGAAAAGAACAGCTCAGAATAATAAAAAAAACCTTTTGGTCCCTCCAAGTAACAGAAATGAATGCAGGCTGTAGTCATACAGATGACACGTATAACAGCACTTAATTTATACTTGTTATAGGTGCAGAAAGTTCCCACCCAATGCATTTTATTTTGACCCTTTGAAAGGAGTTTATTAAGTGTTCTGAAAGAGATGTTTTAAAATGACTTTGCAACCTCCTTCTTAGTTCCGCCTTCACACTATCACACTGTTAATGTATTGTTTTCTGTCTGCTTCACAGGGCATGATGGGACCAGTTGGCCCATCCGGGTTGCCTGGACCCCCAGGGAAACCAGTACGTTTGAAACAGAGACAACGCCCGTCTGCCCAGCAACCAATCACTGCCCCCCCCTTCTCAATTTCTTGCACTCAAAAGATACAGGAGAAGAGCTTTCATCCCAGAGGGGAATGAAAAACAACAGTATCTTACTGGGATGACCGCATGGCCACTACAGCTCTAGAATTGCTGCAAAATATCATCTAATAACTGTTTATAACTTACATTGTCAGTGAATATTGATATCCAGATGAAGGCACCTAGAGATGCAGCTTTACACCATAGTGTCCACTGGGTTTAACTGTTTCATATCTGTATATACTGGATATAGCTGACTGAAGTGCATCCTGTAGTGCTCACCATTTTACAAATCGAGTTTTCATCTAGGGCACAAACAAGCATTGCCTTACAGAAGAGGAAATACAGTAACAGGGCAAAGCAATGTTTTAGATTGATATATTTGTGCAGCTTTCTTTCCCAGTGAAACTGCTGAGTGTACATAAGGCTCGTAAGGCTACTTTCTGTGCATGTATTTTTTATGTCTTTGACCTCTCGCCCCTGCCCCCTCCCCCCACAATACACAGTCTATAAATCTGCCCCTTTTGGCATCAGGATTATGTCTACTCAACCTTTGCTTAAAACACAATTTAAGAGCTGTGTGTGTCTGACATGGTTTACAACTAGTTTTTAGTTTGTTGTTCAGCTGTTGAGTGTGAAGCTCACTGAGACACTGTAGGTATATGGGGTGCTATACTCGCCACACCATGATTGATTGACCACACAAAGCTCACACAGAGCGGGCTTGTATTTAAGTCCCTGGGCCTGGAGAGCAGAGTGTTTTATTAACCTGTGTTACATCTGCCACACTCCAGGACCACAGTAGTAGACAGTGAAGTCACTTGAATTACATTTTCCCTCCTCTATCCTCCTGCCCTGCAGGGACCTCCGGGCAAGTTTATCGCCGAGGAGGGCAGTGCTGACTTCCAGGTGAGAGCCTGAGATAAACCTGGAATCACATGGATGTATGCGGGATTGCATGTTATATATCAGAATAATGGGGAATTGATGATGAGATTAACGTGGAATATATGAGGGGAACAAAGGTCCCAATTCTCTTCAGGTTAAAAGCATTTTTAGATAATTGTAAATTAGTAAGTTGCTGAAGTAAAAACAACAAACCATCATAATAATGAAAATTATATTATAGTGCATCATGAGAATGACCTTTGACCCTGTCATGTGTCTCCTGCTTCACAGTGTCCGACCAACTGCCCAGGTGGGCAGAAGGGGCCTCAGGGGCTGCAGGGGGTGAAGGTCAGTCGTTATATATATTTTTTCCCTAAATAAAAGAAAATGCAGGTATTTAGAGAGTTGTGATTTGTTTGTTTTTTAATATCATTCCATTGTCAAAGAACTTTCTGTATTATTCCTGACCTCCATCTCTTCTTCCCATTCTGCACCATCTCTTTCTCGTGATTACATTTCCCCAGCTGCTGGATGTTAGATAGAACAAGCAGATGAGAAGATGCGGTCCTTATTTTAGCTCTTTGCCAGGTTATGCCAAGGACAACAGGAGCCAAGGACCCAGTTGAGCCAGTGTGTGTTTATTGTGCTGCAGGTTCAGTTCTGTAACCATATAGAACCTGTCTGGGCAGCGTCTCGTGTTCACCAGGCCCCTCCATTGTCTGTGATGCACTGTGTATGAACTGTCTTTCATGGGCATCCTTCTCCCTCACACAGGGACACAAGGGCCGTCCAGGAGTTCTTGGGGAGACAGGCAGTCTTGGGAAGCTGGTAAGTGTGTGTGTGTGTGTCAGCATACTGCCTCCTGAGAAACACACACTGGCAATCTGTCTGATAGCTCTTCTCTACTCTACTCTTCTGTGTGCCTCTCTCTCACCTCCACCCTCTCTCATTCTCTCTGGATTGTCTCTCATCTCTCCCTATTCTCTACAGCCTTTGCCCACTTCCTTCCCACTCCTACATCACCCAACCCTTTGCTCATTCTCTCATGAGCATTTTCTGCCTATTTTTCTTCCTACAGGTCAACAGGCGTATCACCATACGATTACACCCGTATTGAACAGCCAGACTAGCTGTACAATATTCACCTTTGTTTACCTTTTTTTTCAATAAAGGAATGTTGGCAAGTGGATTACAGTTAATTAGTACCTCCCATGGGTTAACTGGCACTAATTAGTATGTGATTTGTCAGCTATAGCAGTCAGTCCTGATGCATGAAACCACTGGCGGTCAGGTGCCGTGCGAACAGTCGGGTCCCTGCTGTAAAATTAATGAGACTTGAGAAGACCCATGCCGTGGAGGGTCACCTGACCGGAAACTACAGATTATGAAAGTGATTTAGCAAACAAACCAACATGGAGGAAGATTACGGTGGGATTGTAGTACACAGCTTCATTCCTCATTGTTCATGGTTTTATTTAATTTTATACATTTGATTGGTAAAAGGAATCCTAAACCAACACGTTTCTTTAATAACATTAGAGCACAATAGATTAAAATACGTCCAATGCTATGAAGGTTTATACAGGCCAGCCATTACAACAGTTGTGTTATGAATGCACTACCAGTTTTTGGTTTTACACTCTTTAAATCTCAGTCTCTCTCTCTCTCTCAGGGCACAAAGGGAGAAGTGGGAATCTCTGGTGAACAAGGAATCCCAGGCCCTCCAGTAACGTATTTATTTCTGTTTTGTTTGTCTCTCTTTCATGTAGAACTTAATCTTCTCTTTTAGTATTTTATAAAGATTTACATTTTAAGATCAAATTAAAATATGTATATGTATGTATATACATTTTAAATATCACAAATCAGTTATCAGTTGTCTGGATTAATAATTCCAACAATATTAGTACAGGAAGTCCTATACAAGGAGTTAGCAGGGTTTGGGGAAACTTATAAGGGCTGTATTCAGATGTTTTGTATCTGTGATATTAATCTGGCATTTACCGTTTCTACTTCAATAGGGCCCACGGGGATTGAGAGGCTACCCTGGGATGGTCGGGCCAAAGGGGGAAGCTGTGAGTATCTCATAAGGCCAGAGTCAATCAGAGCGGAGAGACATGATTTTACTGAGGCACTTGATTGGCTTATGTCCTTCTAAAAATACTGTACATTGTTATAAAGCAAACTGAAATCATGCTGAAGCACTAATAGATGGAGAGATGTCACATTCATCATGACTGAGCGTCTATGTGGAGTGACAGTCTGTATCAGGTGAATGAAACAAAGCTGAATCTATTTTAAATGTTGTCTTTTCCAGGGCCCTCGTGGGTACAAAGGCATAACAGGACCTGTTGGAATCCCTGGAGCCCCAGTAAGTACCAATTACGGTCTCTATTGATAGTATTATTTTTATTATTTATTTCTTAGCAGACGCCCTTTGTCAAGAGTGATTATTACTTTCCCCTCACTGTTTTTCACTAAAGAGCTGCAATCCTATTCTGAAGCTCTGCGGGCAAGGATGTTTTTGTCTATGTTACAGAACGAAAAACAGAAACAAGCAGGTAAAAAAAAACAACCCCCCCATGAAAAGCACAGGTCCGAATGAATCAATGACATTATGGCTGAACCAGCCTCAGAGTGTGGTACCATAAAGAAAGAGTACGAATTGATGTATGCAGATGGCTGGTGACGGGTTATGGATCCTGGACGAGAAGGCACTCCTGCCGGGTGGTGATTGTCTAGCTGTTTTATAAATGTGTTTTTGTGTTTGCTGTTCCTGTAGGGTAAGGAAGGACCACAGGGCCCCCCTGGTGATGCAGGAGAGAAGGGAGATGTGGTAAGTCTCTGGAGAGCATCTTTTAGTGTAAGAGCAAGCTGTGTCCAAAGAGAGGAGGTTGAATATTGTGGTTAACTAGTCCAGGGCTTGGGTCAGCTTTGAACATATTTAAACCCCCAAGCCTCTATTGCTTACCATCATTACTGTATTGCTTATTGTTATGGTTACTGACTACAACTTCTGAGGAGGCAGCTGTACTGGATCCAGGGATCGGTCACCACACAGCCATGCACATCTCACATGTTCGATCAGCTTCCTCTCTTAGTTTGGCAAAGTGGTCTCCAATGGTCAGGCAGCACATGAGCACTCCCCAGACCCCCTGCACGCAGAAAACAAAGATCACATCCTCTCACACTGGCTCCAAAGATCAGTCATTACAGACCTTCCCCTGGCTCTCCTGTTGAAGCTGTGGCTTTGGGGATTACGCGGTTGGCCTTCTGCCGATTCATCACGTCAGGACCCGGCTGCCGTGCCCGCGGTGGACACTGGTTCTACAGGGAGCAGCCCTGGTCACAGAGATCTGTCGTGTCATACAAAAGGGCAGAAGTAGAACTCTATTACATATGCCCAGTGAGTCACCATGCTGTTTCCAGTGATCAATCCCTATAAGGAAGGCTCAAAGCCAGGTGACAAGGGTCATGGTGACTCCAAGATGCAAACACTGTCCTACAAACCTCCCCTCAGGCAATTACTGCATTATACTAAGGTGCCACAATGAAGGATGACACCAGTTATAGAAGCCATCACTGATGACTTGTTTGCCGTCTTTCTTTCGTTCTTTCTAGGGAGGGCGTGGAATTCGTGGGCTACAGGGCGGCATTGGTCTGAAAGGAGAGAATGTGAGTCAGTCACTTTTAACATCCTACTGGACTGATTTCCTATATTCTGTCTTCCTGGTGATGTAGAACATGGTGAGTAGTTTGTTTACTTATTTATTCATTTTTGATTGCCATTTCAGGGTCTACCGGGAATTGATGGAAAAGATGGTACCCCTGGCATTCCGGGCATGAAGGTAAGGACTGAGACTGGTACCTGGTGTCCTGTGCTGCCCTCTCTGGACCAGCCCATACAGCAGCAGAACTGACTTGAAGAGTGTTTAAAATTTTGAGTGTCTGTGTTTGAAATCTGTTTTGGACAAAGTTTCTATCCAGTACTATAACACTATGTAACACAATTTTTGTTCCTGGGTAATAAGTGTTATTTTCTAATTGCTTATGCCTCAAAAGTATAGAAAATGGCTATTATTGCCCTCAAACTTTGCTTTTGTGACCAGGACAGTGATATTTTGAAATTTACCTATTTCCAATGATCTAACGGGTAAATTTGTCAGAAAAGTCAGAAAAAAACAACATATGAATCCAAATTAACATGTATTTATACTAAAATAATACAAAAATGACTACAAAAGATTTAGAAGTGAGTAGTTTTTTGAGATTTACGATTATACTGTATTTACAGTTGGATTCATATGTTGTTTTTTTCTGACTTTAAGTGAATGAAAAGACAAAAATTTGCTTTTGCCAGTGTATCGCAGATAGAACACAATTTAAATATTTAAATATAAACTTTCTGAGTTTTTCAAGGTGAAGTTAAAGTGCTGCTTTGGATCTATGAGTGTTTAAATGCATTTCATTAATAATAATCTGAGGAAGAAAATACATCTGGAGCTTTTGCTTGTAGCTTTATTATTTCATGATGGGACACAGTGCCAAAAATGTAGGCGAAAAATACATTGCAGATTGTGTGTTCAGTTTGATTTAGCCAGTGCTTAATTTTAAACCTAGTCCCCAGGCAGGCTTATTGATAATCAGTCAATTTATATTCATGATTCCCCAAACTATAAATCTCTGCAGATGAGACATATTGATCCGCTGTAATAATACTGAACCTGCACTAATGTATCATGCATAACTGTAGGTGTGTGCAATTACATCTGTTTAGGAAAACTACTGACGTGAGAAAATTTGAATTAGGGGTTGCTCTGCACTTACTGGCCGTGTTGTCTTCAAAGCCCAGAGGTGATTTTTCTGAACTTTTCAGGGTGTATAAAACTCCTGCATTGGGAGAACAGTCTTTTGTCGTAGAGTTTTCACTCTGATGGGTGGGGTGGGGAGCACCTGACCTGACCTGCACATGCGACACTAGGCACTATAGCAGTCCCAGCTGTGTGGGCTGCCTTATTGATGGGATGAGTTTGCACATTATCTCCAGTGGTGTCTGTTCCCCTGCTGGACAAGGAGTGCCTTGGGCTGATTCCCTGGAGGTAAACGATTCTGCATTGAAGGTCAAAGTTTGCTGTCGCCGCCTTGGCAGATGGAAAAGGACCAGCCTGCTCATGCAGTCCAAATCCCAAGAGCTCGCTGTATAGGGTTTGCATAGGGCAATCTGGCTGTCGCATACGCAGGTACACAGGCAATGCAAAGAAACAAACCAACATATTTGGAAAGAGAATTGTAATAAAATCACTCACAAGGTCTCAATATATCCAGATATAGGGGTAGAGGCATTTGTAATGAAGAAACAACAAATAAAGACAAAAAGTGAAAAGGACACATGAAATCCTCAAGATTTACGGTGTGCTGACCTGTCCCTTGCAGCCAGTGTGTCCTCCTTATACAGATGATGTTTGATGCTGTATCTGTGCCTCCTGAAGTCTTCACTGCCTCTTGTATTTTTCTACAGGGAGGACCTGGACAGCCGGGGATGCCTGGGCCTCCAGGCAACCAGGGGACAGCAGTGAGTAGTTGTAGCACCACTTACATCAGAAAGCACAGAATCCCAAATAATACTTTCCTCTACATTGAATGTGAGACAATAGATACATCAGGGCAGTGTATAGGGACATCATTAATATTCAGTACAACATGCTGTAACAGGACAGGTGAATATGTCAGTTTGCCTGCAGAAGTACCTGTAAGAGGAATAGTGTGCCCTGCAGGGAGACTGGAGAAGCCATGCCTGTCCACAGCTGGGTGCTCTCTGACTGTCTGTTTCTCTTTGACTAGGGTTTACCTGGCAGCCCTGGCATCAAAGGTGGCCTGGGAGACAAGGTAAGACATGGGCACAACCGTCTGCATTTCAACTCCACCTCTGTTTAAATCAGCTATTCTGCCTGTCTGTGTACCCATGTGCAACTCTGTCTATAAGTCATTGTGTATGTAATACACCCATGTATCAGCATATACACGTCTGGCTCAAAATAGCTATCCGTACTTCTCACAGGTTACAGACTGTTGATTTAGCCATCTTTTGTACAGCGGAACACAGGGTTAACATACGTTCTTCAGTAACAAACAGCTTTACAAAACCATGTGCAAATGGGCAGGCAACTACTAGTACTTCTGGAACAGTATGTTATTACTGTACCTGTACATGTTAATAAACATTACAAACAAGGGTAAAGCACAAAGGGATTTTGATGAATCTCTCTGGTTCTCAATTTTTTTTGTAGGGCATTTCTGGGCCAAGAGGTTTTCTTGGAGTGTCTGGGGCTGCTGGGCCTCAGGTAAGTGATTGATCAGTACTGTTTACCTATCCAGACTATAGAACTACTACTATTGAATAAAATGTGTGTGTGTGTGTGTGTGTGTGTGTGTATATGTAAATATATACACAAACAAAATCAAATCTGTACGGTTGTTAATGTCAACTGTTGCTTCATCATGCTTTAAAATTGAAACTTACATTTGTTTTTAATGAATTGAACACACAGTATTCCAAAAAAGGGGATATCCTCGTAATTCCTTCTGATCTCCTTAATGCTATATCAGAATGGAGCCGTTTTCCATAATGATTTCCATTCAGCTTCAAAGGATTGACTACACGCTGCCCTTTATCTCATAATGCATTTGCCGGATTTTAGGGCTTTTGAAGAACAATCTGCTGTGAATGGCACACTGGTCTCATGGCAGGAAGAGCTCAGAAAGATGACAGAACTGCAGAATGTGGCTGAATACACCTCACTTTTACCTTATTAGCACAACTCATTAACTGAACTCATAAGAGGGGATGGGGAGGGGGGTGGTGGCTACCTCTTTAGCTTCTGAAAATTAAATTATTTCTTATAATTTAGAGAAAGTACAGCGATTTTACAGGAATGTATCCTAACTCTGTCAGTAGTTCATCTTTTTGTTTTGAGATCCTTTATGGATGCCATGCAAAGGCACCACATATACTGTGAACATTGCAGGCATACATATCTAATGGATTCGGGATTGTTGAAGCCCATTATTACAATGTGTACATTATGTACAATGTATATATCATTATAACACTGTTATTTAATTAGCCATGTGATTGTATTATATCGTAACAAGATACCATTACGATTTTAAAATGTTGACACTGTATAAGTGTCTTATTACATTGTTATTATGCAAGCTCATGTGAGGTCATGCAGTGTGTCATTGTTCTCTCTCACAGGGAGAGCCAGGACCTCCTGGAGAGCCTGGGATGCAGGGAGTTCCTGGGCCCAAGGTACAAAGCACAGTCTTGCACCCTCCACTCCACCTGTACTGGAGGAGCTGCTTGTTTGTCTGTATGTCTGAATTCTTGCCTGTCCGTCCACCCATCCTTTGTGACT
The DNA here is from genome assembly GCF_036373705.1 of Amia ocellicauda. NCBI lineage: Eukaryota > Metazoa > Chordata > Actinopteri > Amiiformes > Amiidae > Amia > Amia ocellicauda. The sequence goes on from NC_089860.1 coordinate 26,461,055, forward strand.
TCCCATCTCTCTGTCTTCCTGTCTGTATGTTAGTCTGACTGTCTGTTCGACTGATTCGCTCTCCACCTGTCTGTCTGTGTCTCCCTCTTACTGTTGGTATGTCTGTTTTTCTTACAATGTGTTTGTCTCATTACCTGTCTGTCTGTCTCTCCCACAGGGTGATAGAGGGCAAAGGGGGCCCGTGGGACCAGTGGGACTCACAGGAGTTGCTGTAAGTAGTTTGGCTCAGTTTAATTTGATTTCCTGAATTACATGTAAAATGAGAGTCAATGGCTTGAGTAACTAGGAGGTTAAGCATTAAAGGCACAGCAGGAACAACTAATATCTCTGTAGCTGCATGTTGTAGTATTTTTGCATGTAGCAATTATGTTGTGGTTACACTGTAAATACATTAACCTAAAAGGCTGTTTAGTGTTTTTGAGACCTACAATATTTTGCCACCTGTAGCTGGTACACTAATTTAAACTAGCTGGATTGTCCTGGAACCACCCACAGATTGCTGCAGTTTATCTACTTGTAGTATTAGTCCATTACTACCTTAGTCCATTCGGGAATGACCCTTTTGAAATAATTTCTCATTCATGTTCAAGGCGATGTGTTCTACTTTAATTCCAAAGCAGTTCATGTATAAATATGGATTATAATAGTTAATTGATTAATTGGACTGTACACCATTAAGGGTCCAAAGCCACAGATTATTGAAATTGTGCTGCAGTGCCCTCTCGACTAAATTGAGAACAGCTCCTCATCAGGGCCTGTTCACCAAGGCAGAGGGGCACAGCAGCCCATCACAGAGCTGCTGCAGTGTGCGTTGTGGATAGGAAATGAGTTCTGGGGGGGGTTGTGTGGCTCCAGTGTCAGATGAATGGGTTCAGTGTTTGAGGACGAAACCTCAGGATCCTGCATGCAGGTCGGCTGGAAGGAATTCCAAATACTCCGGAACCCCTCGGTGGGACAGAGCATTCCAGAACCCCACTGGCTGGGAGGATGAACAGCGGGGACCTGAAATGAACAAGGGATGAAGAAAGATGGCAACTCCACTTCTCCTCCTCCTGACCACGTGCTTGAACTAGAGCTCTTTGAAATAGATTACTACTACTATTTTTATATTTGTTATTCTTTAACCTTAAAAATAGTGTGGGGGTTACAATTTACACTGGGTAATATCTGTATGTGCTGCAGAGTTTCACAGTGTATATTAAGCCATTTAAAATTTGTAAACGCTGTGTCTGTGGGACCTTAAACTCATTCAATGCTGCTGTCTCTCTGCAGGGGATAAAAGGCGAGCGCGGGCCAGTGGGAATCCCAGGACCACAGGGAATCCCTGGAGTGAAGGGAGACAAGGTGGGTGACATCACACTGACAGACGAGGGGCCACATTGTTTACCACAGCAGAGATGCGACTCACACATTGCACAACATTTAGAAACTGAGTGGATGTGTGCCAGCCAGCTTGTCCCCACCAATGAGCCATGGCCACACTGTGCATCAAGGCTGGCTCTATTTTCTCACTGAAAAAAAGTTTAGTTGTAATGTTTATAATGGGATGGGAAGGGAGGGGGAGCTGGGAAAAACTGGTCCAGGATCCAGGGAATTTTAAGGTGATGGAAAGGAATTTAAAATAGTTACCGTGTTAATGCTAGGCTCAGAGGTTGCGAATGAAGTGAATGTCCATGCTTCCATGGTGTTGTCACCTTAACGCACCTCTGTGCTTCTCACCACTAGAGGGCACTCAAGCTCCTTCAATGGCGCTTTCAAAACGCTTTAGTATAGAGTAAGCAGGCAGCAAGTGTCCTCCATCTCCCTCTAGTGGCTGACAGGTGTATTGTTTTCTTCCCTCTGTGACTTGTATTTTCTCTAGTTAGTGGTTTAAAAGAGGGAAACGCTGAATAACCTTGAGGAAAATTAATTGTCTGACCATATGTAATGTACAACCATTGCAGCGCTGTTAAAACAACAACCGTGGAGAAAAACCTAACACTTCAAAGACTCCTAACTGCCGTTGTCCACTAATGCACACACCAACTAACATCAATTATGTGAGGCAATGCTACCAAAGATATTTCTTCAGTTTTATTCAAAGTAGTTTGCTAGCGCCTTTTATCTACAAGATGGCAACACCTACCTGGAATACTGACCCTCTCTGTGGAGAGCTGCTAATTTTCTTTGCGTGGATATCACTCAAGTCTTTCTAAGGAGAGAGAGGAAGAAATTATATAATCATATGTATTCTGGAAATTGAAACGTGATTCAACACATTGTGTCAAATTCAAAATATTTTTCTTTCACATCAAACACAATGTATTTAGTCTATGATTCAAAAACTGACAAGAATAATAATGGACCGAAGATCCGGAGCTCCCACTGATTTACTGCAGAATGTATTTATTTTTCACCACTTGTCTGTATTTCATGAAAGTGGAAAACTATGTACACACATTACACACATATATAGCTATATATTCTAATCAGCTTTATACATTTTGTCTTTATCCTGGTGTAAATTAATGTTCTGTTTGCTCTGACTTGACAGGGATTCCAAGGAAAGGTCGGACCGAAGGGAGACTTTGTAAGTATACACTGACAATCCCAGACACATTCCCCGCGCTGTGTGGGTAAACCACTGCAGGAGAAATATCGGCGTGAGAACACAGCCATGCTGACTGCGTCCGGCAGCACCTCCAAGTGATTAACAGTCACATCTGGTGAATAAAACACAGTACACACAATAACAGCCACAGCATAGTTTTCACTATATAATATAAGATAATACAATGATTAATAATAATATGGACCCCCCCAACACACACACCTTTTATAACCTCATCCACACTTCCTGCCTGGCACAGACTGTAGTATACGTCTTTGAAAATTAGCTGCACAATGCTGTGAATAACCCTCCTCTCCTCCATGCTGCTCTCTCCAGCCTTCCTACATTTTGACCAAGTCTACCTTCAGCTCCTTTGCTGCCCCCTCTCTCTCTCTCACTCTCCCTCTCTCACTGTGAACATCTTTTTTTTTCCAGGGAGACCCCGGTGTAGAGGGTCTTGGGGGAGAGAAAGGAGAGCAGGTGAGTGGAGTTTATAATTTAATCGTTTGATCATTGTCATTGCCCTGTTATTGCATGTGGAATATTCAAGCCTTTGTTATTAGATATGTCCTCTGTAGAGGTTCCAGCGTGTGCAATATATTAATTTCACAATATATAAATATATATTACTTTTTAGCTATCATAAACTAGTTTTACTCCTGCAGTTAGTACTGTTATGTTTACACACACAAACTCACAAAAGATGAGCTGAATGCATCCTCTCTCCTTACAGGGACCATCTGGAGAGCCCGGACCTAAAGGCCAGGTAAAAACAAAATCTCAGTGTCTCGTTTATCGTTTATGTAATTGGTTTTATCCAAATGCACACTGATCTCTGTGATGCACTCAGTCGTCTCCCCTGTGGCTGCAGTGAGTGCATCTCAGCCTCAGCCTCCGTCCCTCACAGAAGGTCTGATTGATAAAGAAAATGCAATCCGAATATTCACTGCCTGCCCGGGCGCGACTGCAGGGACGCCACACAGCGATTCTGTGAAAAGGTGGACATCCATGCCAAAACATAATTGCTTTGGCCAGTGGCCTATTGTGGTGCTCCAAAAAAATCAAATTATAGGACCCATCATGATATTCATGCAACAGTGAGATGAGCCTGATATTTTGAGGTGAATTAATTAAAAATTAAAATTATTTCTATATCAAAATTGTTCATTGTTTTACTTTAGGGTGCCCCTTGGCTTCTGCATATCTTATCATACTTATCTCTCTCCATCTCTCCCCTCTCTGACCACAGCAAGGTGTGCGTGGAGATCCAGGGAACAATGGCCCCACAGGAGACCCAGGGAAGCCAGGCGAGCAAGGCCCCCCAGGCCTGCCCGGCCCCAGGGGCCTCTACGGCGAGAGGGGTGTGCCTGGGATGCCTGGACGACAGGGCAATCCTGTAAGTGAACAGCACAGTCCACTCTGTCTGGAAACCACTAACTGACTGGCAAATAGGGTTGGGAGCAGAGGGCAGTCTTCTCCACTGGAGTAGCTTCAGGACACAACGGCACCTACAGAGATTATATAAATTACAGTTACAACTCTTAGAATGTTTTACAATAAGCTCAGGTAATATAATTAACCAATGATCCAATCTCTGCTATTGCCATTTTATAGAAAGAGGCACAGTTCATACGACCTGAGAGCTCTGAGTCTTCATTAGCACCCTCCCTCTCTGTCAAATCTTGTATTGATTGTTGTAGGGTTTGGCTGGTTTGCAGTTCTTGTTGGTTCCTGCATCCCCTTTTTTCTCCCTTTATTATTATTTGGATGCTATCCATTGGCAGTAGAGCTTGGCCCGCCCTGCTCCTGGATTTATGTTGTTGTGAGGGGCAGATCTCAGATCTCTGTGTTCCTGTCCCCTTGCAGTTAGATTTGCTCTCCCAGTAGAGCAGGCCTGTTAATCCGTTCCTGGCTGAGCTGTTCCCAGTAGAGCGGACCCGGATGTCCTGCTCCTGGAGTATCTGGCGGATGGTGTGCGGGCGGTGCTGCTTGCCCCTGTCCAGTGTTATATTCTTCACCAGTAGAGCTTGGCCTGTTGGTTTATGGGTTCCTGTTGGTTCCCTGACCCCTTTCTTTTTATTTTCATTAATTCATTGTTACTGGTTGAGATGAGGCTCAGCCTAACAGGCTCTGGCCTCTGGGCAGGCTTCCTTACCAATCCGCTGCTGGCCTCCCTTGTGATGCGTCGGTTATACGGTAACCCCTCCATCTTTGGGTATTATCCTCAAATCTAAAGATAACATTAGGTTGTGAAAGCAATCCAGGTTATCTGAGAAAGAGGATACTACCCAAAGACTGCAAGGCCTTGAGGGAGTCTCTTGACATCTGGAAAAAATTTACTTTTCTACTGTACGTCAAGGTCTTTATACAAGCATGGGAGGTCTACTCAAGTGTGCAGTAGCCAATAGGCAGCTTTGTGATACAAAATGCGTTCACTGAGGTCCCATGGTAACAACAAAGGTCCCTCCCCCTTTGGGTTGTATGTGTTGAACTATACATGCAGTTCTTTTTGTGTTCCTTTTATTCTGTAATAAAGGTATTAAAAGTCAATCTCTCTCCCCCTTTCTCTCTCCCTCCCTCCACAGGGCAGAGACACTTCTGACCAACACATCATTGAAGTGGTGCTGAAGATGATACAGGGTGAGAAATATCAAATCTCACAGAAACAGAGACAGATACAAAACCAAAACAGTAGAATAACACATTTAAATTGTTTTTGGGATTATTTTCAATGCATTTTTTATTGTTTGGGGAAAATAATAAAAATCAGTTTAGGCCAATCAGCACAGATGGGAAACCCCAGGGAATCTAATTGACTTTCTAACTTAGGAGAAAAACACAAAAATGATTAATGCCTCCCTCCTGCTGACCCCAGGCCAAACTGAAACTGACTGAGACACAGGGAGTCAGGAGCAGAGACAGGACTCAAACCGGGAACCCTCCGACATTAAACTCTGCCACTGGCACCGGAAGGGCCTCTTTCCTCACAGCAAAACATAGGAACGCTAGAATATTTACACTCGAGAGGAGGCCAATCTTGGCATCTTGCTTTAGTGTGGTCTCCTCAAGTTGAATCAAAACATCTCAGACTCAGCTGAAGTGACCTTTGGAAAATGAACAATATTAACAACATTACATAATACTTGCCATTGTCATTGTTGTGGCAGAGAGGCTGGCGGCGGTGGCGGTGAGCGCAAAGAGGGCTGTTCTGGGCGGAGCTGGCGTCATGGGACCCCCCGGACCCCCCGGCCCTCCTGGCGCTCCCGGGCCCCAGGGACCTCATGGCCTCACAGGACCCAGAGGAATCCCTGGGATGCTGGGTGCCTCTGGGCAGATCGGAAACACCGGGCACAAAGGTAGGCAAGAGCGGGGACTGTGCTGACCGCAGGGGGCCGAGGGTCTCTGTGTAAGAGTGGCAGCAGATGCAGCTTTTCCCTGCAGAGACGGCTCATCACTGTGACATGAAAGCTAACTGAGCATCCCAGGGCTGTGTAGTAAGTGTTCATTGCTTTACTCCATTTCTCTCCTCCCACAGCTGCTCACAGCCATGGTGTTCCTGAGCATTTATTTATTACGTTACTTTATTTATTATGTAAGTTGATCAGATCAGTCGACGCCTGACAGACGGAATAATAAAAATACACCCTAATTACTATCAAAACCTACAACAGACACATTTCAATGAGCTAATCAATATTTGGTCATGTAACAGAATATGAAGTAATTTAAATTAAGCTCTGTGTGCTCCTCAGTCTGAACTGCTCACTTCTCTTCCTCCCGAGTTCAACCCTCCGATCTTAAGAGGTGCCAACTCTGGTACTTCTCTGCAATCACCTACCTACCTACTTACCTACCTACCAACCTACCTCTCTCTGTCTCTCTCTCTTCAGGAAAGAAGGGTCCCAAGGGTGAACGAGGGGACCCAGGCCGTCCCCACCAGGGTCAGCCAGGTCCACCAGGTATTCCAGGTAAGAGTGGGAGGCGGCTTGTCGGGGGGTTCAGCACACATATCTGCCAATTCCACACCCAAAGAACCATCATAGCTTTGTGAAATGCCCATAAACTCCAGGAACACTTAGAGGGGGGGAAAAATATAAATGTGTGAGAATACAGCGCTGGTCCATTGAAACAGTGTGTTACCTAAAAATAAGGTGAATGTGAGAGTGGGGGATGGGTCACAATTAATTTAAGAGAAAACTGTTCAACTATCATGAAGAGGAAGGCTTTTGATACTGAAGAACAAGGTGCAAGAAGAAACTGTTTGGCCCATATTGGTCACCTAGTGCTTACCTCACTGATCAAATACAAATACCATCAAACAGCCAATACCATCAGATCTTGCAGTACTGTGGTTTGATTTACCTTGATTTCACACTGCCTTTGGACAAAGTTGAAAGTGATTTGCATCCTCCTCCCTCCTCCACTTCTCTCTCTCTCCCTCCCCCTCTGGATCCCACTTTTCTCCCTCTTCCTGCAACCTACCGCTCCCTCTCACCCTCCCTCAGGCCCTCCTGGCGTGGACGGGTACGGCCGGGACGGGAAGCATGGCGAGCAGGGTCCCCAGGGCTCGCCGGGTGAGAACGGACACCCTGGCCGTGTCGGCCCACTGGGTCTCCCTGGGTTCTGCGAAGCAGCAGCGTGTCTGGCGGCCTCGGCGTACACCTCGGCTCGGCTCTCCGAAGCGGGCACCATCAAGGGGCCGTCCAAGTAAAGCGTAGATGAAGACGGCACCGGGGGGAGACAGACGCCCGAGAAGACAGAGGGAAACCGCCACGTCCCCCCAGTGTCAGCCCTACCCCACCGCTCCTCGCCACGACGGGAGCCAACGAGAGACACATGAAAAACACCAGTCAAAACCGTCTTGGACTGAGACAACTGAACTGAAGAGAGAGACTTGACTCCCAACTATTGGTGCTTTCTATTGTACCATGGTCAATTTAAATGCATTTTTGTCCATTTTTGTTTTGTTTTGATTTTTTTCTGCCTTTTTTATTTTAAGATTATAAATAGAGACACTTCAGAGCCACCATCCCTACCCCACGTCATTAAAGTGTAAAAATAATTACAGAAATTACCAATAAAATAAAGACTATGATAGTATAAGGCAATATTCAAATACCTTTGTAAGATTCATTGTTAATTACCTCATGCGAGACTGTAAAATGCTTGTTTCCTTCCTCTTTGTTTCTCCTTAATGCTGTCTGTTTGTTGTTTTGTTTAATTAACTTCATTTAGAGATCAATTAACTTTTTTCTGCTTCGATAGAACAGCATTCCCTGATTGACAATCGCCCGATGATTCAGTGCTGTAAATCTTTGTAAATGTGTGTTAATTTTATATATATAAAAAGTGGGTTTTCAATGCAAAAAATAAATAAAATAATTAACAATGATAATGAAGGAAAAACCCAATGTTAATGAACTTAATCAGCATTTTTTTTCTTAATTTCAATCAGGTTATCTAACTACTTTACTGCTACCAAGAAAACTAAAAGCTAAAAACCAAAAGGATTAAAAGCCACTGTCTAAACACAAGCATATGTGAAATATGTCAACTGAAATATCAGAGACTGAACTGAAACTGAAAAGGAAAAAAAATGATTAGTTTCATTAACAGAAGTTATTTATTATGTTCTGCTATGTTTGTTCAACTGTAAAGACTTTTTAGTTTTTTTGATTTTTCAGTGCAACCCGAATCAATAAAGAGGAACGTTTTGTAAAAGAGAAATTCTTCTGTATCGAATGGGAATGATGGTGAAGAACGCAGCTTTTTAAATTTTCCCCGTGAGTACATCACCTTCTTTGGCTCTAACCACCTTCTCTACTTCTTCTCTGCGTAATAAAATTATACTGTCCAAACGGTTGGCAATCGTCCACAATTATTTAATCCTGGCAGCACAGGGATGTGCCAAGAAGAAAATAAAATGCCATCAGTGTCACATGATCAGTTATCCTGGACTGAAATAAATATGTTTCCAGTAATCATGGACCTTTTTTGATTCACATGCTTAGACTTATGAGGTGGGGTTGTAGGTGGATATGGAAATAGTTTGCTAATGAACAGTTGAGGGAAAAAAAAAATCTGAAAAACCTATGATGTAGCTTTAGCAGGCTAGAGGTCTGAGTTTTCAATTCTCAGATCTTTATCAAACAACCGCAAATTTGGAGGAAAATCCCAGGATGTTCTGAAATACAAAGATGGCCGAGAAGAAACTAAATATGATTAAAATATTTAAGATTTATTTAAATACATCTCCTGTTGTTAATTGCCAGGGAAACTTTACAGACATTTGGATCCCAAATTCAGATATACAGATTTGGAAGATTGGCAGAATACATATAAAAAATAAACAAAATAATATAATATAGTAAACCACTTGAAATGAAACCACATAGCTTATAAATGACAATGTAAAACCTAAACAATGACAGCAAAACCCAATAAAGATGCCCTTAGAGAAAATATTCAGGCTCACTTCTGCACTGCAGCAACAATATATGTGGTTTACTATAATGTATTTAACAGACACCAGGTGCAATCTTACAAAATTAACCTGCAATCACATCTGTATCAAGTAAGTTCAATTGCTAAGCTCAATGTGTGAGTGAGCCCATCAGACAGTGGTGCAGTTATCATTAGATCCAGTTGGTGTACAAAGTTGATCGTCCAGCTTTTCCGTTCATACTGGTAATATCGCTGTGATGTTTCTGCCGGCTCAGTCCTGTGCTTGGTGTTTTGTCACAGCTGCAGTATTGCTATGTCAAAGTGCCTTGATTTTACTGTGGCTGGACTCTTTCAACCCCCTTCACCCCAAGAGTGCAACTGTTTCAGACAGAACTCGCCAACTTCCCTCGGAGGAGCCCAAAGCAGTCTTCGGGTTCCTGCTGCCAGCAGCTATACATATTTATACACATGCACAAACACACACACGCTCGCGTGCGCACACATGTATATCACTGAGGGCTAAATAAATTGTTGATTTAAAAATAACAAATATATATTACATAGAAATTGACTACACAGTCAACTCCATAGCTTGGGTAGTTTGCAAAACCTCAATCTGGCCCACAGTGCTTTCCCCTCATCATATCAGGATTTGTGGGTTGTGCTGGCTGGTATGGCACACGGACAAAAACAGAGATTTGCACCTTCGGTTTGTTCAACCGTCACCATTATTTTTAAATACATTGCAGCGCAGACGCCAAGAGAATTAAGAGCCTTGATTTCACTCAACTTTGCTCAAAATATTTATTAGCTTTTTTGTTGCATATTCGTTTTGCTTGGTTTTGTTTCAGTTTCCATAATAAAAAAATAAAAGTAAAAATATCCTTGTTGATTGATGGCTTTTACACCGGCCTTGACACACACATGGAATGCAATTGCAGAGGTCAGGAGATCTTGCAGGTCGCAGGTAGTGAATACAGTACAATTCAAGTGTGTTACTTGCAAACAAGCGCTGTTACAACAAAGATGTGACATTTCAGAAAGGCATAAAAAATCTCTACTTTAAAACTAATACAATGAGAAGACAGGGGCTATAGGCTGTATTAAGAGCAATGGTCTAGCAGTTTGGCTCATAGATACAGACAACACAAAGACTCCCCCTGCAAGATCATGTCTGACAAAGATAACCCATTACTCTGTGACTGTACAATCAATAAACGACAGTTCTAGGAATTGAACAAAAAATCCTAAAAATAATTTTGAAAGACAAGCTTTAAAAATGAATTGCTTATCAAATATGTGTTTCTTTCTGAAAGGCTGGGAACCCAGGGCTGGTGAGAATGGAGAATGAGCAATGAGGGGGATAGGAAAAGGCTGCTGGCTGTTAAACACCTTGTAAAATACTCAGGAATATGAATATAAATATGTACACCGCAGGTCCCACTCACTTTACTAAAACAATGTGTCTTTTTAAAGTTTTTAGAGACTATATATAACAGACTGCAGGGACTGGGACGTGGCAGCCATGTCCTCATCTCACCCCTCCCTCTGCAAGGAAGAATGACTGAGCTGCTTGCTTTTGGTGTGCATCTCTGAACCCCATCGAGATCTGACACTTCTCTCTGGGTCCCTGCGTAAGTCCAGGTCTTTCACACAGAACTCCTACTGCTACTATTTTGCATAGTGGTTTAAACAAGGTAGGAGGTACATGTTGGAATGCTACAAGTATCAAAGACATTGTTGGTACAAATAATAGAAAAATGTGATGGTGTGTAGATCCACAGCTCACTCTGTTTTTACAGTGTGACACAGCTGTAAATGTCAACTGATGTGTGTCCTCATGACAGGGACTGGTCTTTCATACACGCATGCATCATCAATACATGGTGTCTGCTTCGTTATTTGACAAATATGTGCGTGTGTGTGCGTGTGTGAGTGTGTTCACTTGTACATGTATAAAACAGGGCACATAAAGTGCACACTAGCACAGGAGATTACCTCAGAATTACTGAAACATGAATTTCCTACAATATACAGATTTAGCTCCTGCTTGCAAAAGAAATTTAGACGACTGTACAAGTAGAAAGCAAAAATCGACGAGGGCTAGAGAAGTATTCCAAAGAAGTAGCCTTAAAAAAATGCTTGATAAAAAAAATATACACTTTAAAAAAAATGTTTTTAAGGGCTAATTCGCCATCTCCTCTGTATGTCACTCTGAGTGTTCGGGCTGGTCTGTGCCCTGCACTGCCCTGTGCCACAGGGCAGCGAGACGGGCCGGCCCTCTCCACAGCCAGACTGCTGATGTCACAACACTTGGTAACTTGATTTGTCTGCAAACCAGCTCACCGATCCAGCAGGAAGGGAAAGGGACAGGGTTTTGTGTCCAGGAACTGAATAATTACTGATTTTCTGCATTGCACGTATCGTTTAATTTTTGGTGTCCGTGGTATAAAAAGAAGAAAAAAAAAGACAAAAAAAAAGGTAAAAAAAATAAAATAAAAATATGATGTTCTCTTTGTGCATTCTCTCTCTCTCTCGCTCTCCCAACATCTCTCCTAGTGCATCGGCCCCTTCATGCTCTTGGAGGGGTATTGCTCCATGGGCATCATGCTGAGGCAGTCAGAGGGGTTGCAGCGGCCCTCTTTCCCAGGCTGCCCTGGGTTCCCGGCAGGGCCTGGCACTCCCGGGATCCCTTGCTGACCCACTGGACCTGGGGCACCCACCTTGCCATAGCCTGGTTGACCATGGGGACCTGGGAGAGGCAGCGTGAGGGTGGAGAGAAGAGAGAGGGGGAGAGGGAGGAGTGGGATTGGGACAAGGAGAGGAAAGGAGAGGGGTTGGATAGAGGGAACCAGGTTGAGAGCAAGAGCAAGGGTTACGAGAAGAGGGGTGGAGAGAAGTATTGGAAGTGAGGACCAGAGTGCGAGGAAGCAGAGGTGGAATAGGTAAGGAGGAAGAAAGCAAGGCCAAAAAGGGAAATCAGAGTGAAAAGAAGGAGATGGAGGGAGGGAAATTAAGAGGTGGAGAAGGCGGGGAGTGAGTGGATGATGGGGGAGAATGCGACAGAGAGAGAGAGAGAGAGAGAGAGAGAGAGAGAGATGGAGAGTGCAGAAGAGTGGTGATCAGGGGACACTGAACACCTAAATGTGCCAAAAATAACCAAAACAATAGGCTGCAAAAGTTCAGGGCTCTTACCTGGGGCTCCTGGGGGTCCAATGTCTCCCATCACTCCTATTCCTTTATCTCCCTTTTCTCCCTTACTGCCAGGTGCACCTGTGGGGAGACAATACAGCAGGTAAGATATGAACTTCACCATCAGACATTTATGAAGCATCAACAGATAAGAAATGCGCTAATGATGTTCAATTGGCAATTAGTAATTAGAGGCCAGTCTACTAATAACCTGTGAATACGCCAAAGTTAATTAAGAATTTATGTACAGAACTATCTTTATTTATCCATGTATTCATATATCCATTTATTCATTTATTTCAGAGAAATGCCATGCATTGACATCATGTCAGAAGACCAGATCATGACAGACTATCGCAGACTCTTCCTTTGTGTTTGTAATGGCTGTGATTGCATCTTCCATTTTACTCACCGGGGGGTCCCATGGGGCCCTGCCGCCCCTCTCTCCCGATCTGACCTGGCATCCCTGGCATCCCTGCAGACCCCTGCCTGCCAGGGATACCGTCCTTCCCTGGGGGGCCAGGACGGCCAGGAGCTGCCACCATCTCCACAGGCAGCTGCACTCGGGACATGTAGTAGGCCATGCGCTCTGCCAGGACACAGAAGGGTGAGAGGGCATTGGGGCATTGACTGGCTGACAGGAAAGAGGGAATGCAGATTGTGTGTAGTTGCAAATATTGGCATTAGCTCCCTAGTGTCAGGGCTCTGGTTACTGTTAGGGCACCGGATTATATAGGATTGTTTAGGACAAGATGTTAGCACGGACAGAGGTTCTGATTATATTGAATTAGGGATACAGATACAGACAGAAACAGCTCCAGGGTTACTTATTAGGTTGTGTATTTACCATCAAAGATTTTCATGACTTGCTGCCTAATTAAACCCTTGATTTCTTCGTAGTTCACAATTCCCTGAAAGAAAGAAATAGACACGTCCTGAAGTTTGCTGTTGATCCTGTAGGGTTTGCAAATGCAAGTAAGGCACACCAAACAAATAATAATAATAATAATAATAATAATAATAATAATAATAATAATAATAAATAAGTAAACCCATATAACACTAATCATTCAAGAACATTCCTACGTTTTTCCAAATCCTGAACCTGATTACACCACAAGGTTTGCATGGATCATCAGGCATTGTTTGATAAAAAAAATATGAGAGTCAGGAAGACAGGGCCTGCAGGACAGAGGACCCTGAGGACAGGAGACAGACAGTTCTGATGCACTGTGCCCACTACGTCACTACCTCCCTGTCAGGGTGTTCGCCCCTGTGATGTCAGCCTTACCGCTGGCCCCGGTGATCCAGGGATGCCTGGGGTCCCAGAAGGACCTGGAGTTCCTGGAGCGCCCCTCTCTCCTCGTGGCCCCACTGGACCCATCATTCCCATCCCGGAGTCGCTTTTCAAAGAGCCGCCTGGTAACCCAGGGCGGCCGCGCTCGCCGGGGGCTCCTTTCAGTCCGGGAGTGCCTGGTTCTCCCTATGGCACAGCCACACCACACACACTTCAACCATTGCAAAGTACATAATACTCACTGCACAGTACACAATACTCGCTGCACACATTCACTGGCAGGGGTTGGCACTGGTTGAGCTGAACTGCCTCTAGTAACCCCATCATAGAGGGAACAGACAGATATTTACTCATTCTGCAGATGTCTCTATTCAAGGTAAGGACACTTACCTTCTGTCCATGCATTCCATTCTCCCCAGACTGTCCTGGACTACCCTACAGGGACAAACAAGTCACTAAGTTTAGAAACCAGCTTTGGTCTGCTGCAATGACAACACACAGATTTTAATTTCCCTGCTGTTAAGATGCAACATTCATAGATACGCCCATCCCCTGTTTTCCAGAGGCTTTTCCAGGGTTTGTATTTCGGGGGTTCACAGGAAATCTGTCCAGTGTTGTGGTCATTCCCATACAACCAGCTGATCCTCATGGTTTGCTAGCGCCCATGAACTAACACTGTACTCACATCTTTCCCTGGTGTGCCGTCGTTGCCGGGCTCTCCCTGTACAAATAAAACCAGTGAGAAACATCAGAAATGAAATGGCAGGGTGTAAATTAACCATTTTACATTAATAAATACATGATCTGAAATAAACAAATAAAAGCATGAATAAAATAATTACTACTAATAGCACATGTACTCACAGCCAGTCCTGGGTGTCCAGGGGCACCTGGCTGTCCCCCCATTCCTGGGAGGCCCCTCTCTCCATTCTGGCCTTTCTCTCCCTTTATCCCCTGTGCAGAGAGACAGAAGGCCACAGTCAGAGCCACACAGGGCCCACCACACAGCTCCCCCGCCGGAGGGAAAGGGTGAGCGATTCTGCATGACATGGACAGGACTGACCTGAGAGGACTGGCTGGAATGGCCAACTAGTTACTTGGGATGACTGTATATAACAATTCATATCTACAGTCACAGTTTTAATGATTATGACAATGTAAACAATCAATCTCAAACTTCAGTACTACTAGGATAGGATAGGTTTTTACTTTTAATTGTGTGACCTGAGGTTAATGGACTGAGAGAAATGGGGGTGGGGTTACAGTTACAGAGTAAGGTGGTGAACCACAGTAGAGAAAAATCACAGAACAGGGTCACTCACCAGTCCTGGGGACCCTGCTGGTCCTGGAGGGCCCATTGGCCCAGCTGGTCCCTATAGAAGAAACAGAGAAACAGACAAGGTGTTATAATACTGATCCTCAAAAGATCAGGATCACAGGACAGACTGCTGCCTTAAAAATACTGCAGTGCACACATCACTAATAAAGTATTTTCTCCCAGTTTTCCCAATTGTCAGACTCCTACTGCTCCTCTCCAGTAACCAGTCAGGAAGGCCAGTTATCAACAGCACTGAGAGCTGTACTAGGCATGAGGACAGAGGCATAAGAAACCATGACTTCAAGACTTTGACCTCAGTCTTCCTCCCATGACAGACAGAGAGATGGAGAGATGAACAGAAATGGACAGCTACTCACTAAGTGCCCAGGTGGTCCAGCTGGCCCTTGAGGTCCAGGGTTCCCGTGGTCACCCTGAAAACACAAGCCGGTTAGCAGTGTCAAAACATACACAAGTACAGCAGAAATGTACAACAAATTACAAAATACTAAACTGTGTGAACCACACTGTTCTGAAAATCTCAGAGAGACACTGCAAGTAGGTCATTGTGTGGTGAGGTCATAGTGTCAGCAGGTTATTTTATTTTTATTTGTAGAGGTCTGTGAGGGTGTTAGAATTCAGTTTTCACTATACAAGAATCACATGCTGTGCGGTTGAATTCCGGGTGTTGGGGGCTTAATGATCTAAGAAGATGTAGTATCAGCCCTACTTTGTTATTAAAGGTGGTTATTGGCAGCACTACAGTGAAGCTCACCTCAACGCCAGGCCTCCCAGCAGCTCCAGGTGGTCCCTGAGGCCCAGCATCGCCCTGAGAGAGAGAGGGGGAGTGATAATTTGTTCCAGTCATTACATTCACTTGTTGAACTTCTCTGAGCACCTGATGGCACTGTAAGCAGCTAACATACACACAATGCGACAGTAACAGCAACACTGGACGCTGGTTGGGCAGCAGTTACATGTAGGTTACAAGAAATATTGCTATCGCTGGTCCCTAAAGCAGACTACAACATCATCTTACTTTTTGTCCTGGGAATCCAGTGTGTCCTGTTTTGCCCTTGAATCCCTGGATGGCAAAACAAAAACATCTTTGTGAAAAAGCTTTCAAATAATTGTATGTATTGATATATGCATCTCTCTCTATATCTGTTAAATGTATGTATTTTTTTGAGAAAAGGCACATTACTACTATTGTATAAAAGTTCAACCTGATTATTAAGGGTCATCCATTTAACTTCACACGTGAATGTGAATGTCAGTAATGCTCACTTAAGACACACAACTGCAGATATATTATTTTTATTAGCAATATGAGGGTGTTCAGCCTACGTACTGGCATGCCTCGTGGACCAGCGGGACCAATCGGACCAGGCTCCCCCTGGAAAAGAGAAAACAAGTCACGATTAACAATAATAATAATATTTAAAAAGGTTATCACGGTGACACAACGCCAGCTGAGACTAGTGCTTTGTGTCGCCCACAGGGGTAGCAGCTTTAGAGGCAGGTTTAGAGAGGTCATTCCAAGAGGTGTGTTCCATGGCTTTGTGGTGTAATGGTCTGTCCGTGATGATGCAATGAAGCTGTGAAGTTCTGAAGCTGTGCTCCATAGATCTGATGATGAAGACGTTCTCTCTATGGGGTAGTGGAACACCGAAGGAACCCTCGGACCCTTTGAAGGCATGACAAAACAGCAGTGACCCAGCGCTCTAGAACCCATGAGGATGGAATATAATATGGGGGAGGCCCTTACTCTGGGTCCTGGTTTACCGTCCTTCCCGTCCATGCCCTCAATCCCAGGAGGACCCTGAGGAGATGGAGAGAGAGGAGTGACGGACACGTTTTCATTCAGAAAAAACATTTTTGAAAGAATGACAACAGAACCATCCTCTGACCCATGCACGTGTCTTCCTCAGTTACAGGTAACGTAAACCTGCCCTTCACACAAGAGCACCAAACAAGAATATGTCTCCAAAGCTTTGTTGTCCAGTGCAACATTTTTCTCCACTTTTTCAGTGTCCAAAAAAACAACAACCTCTGACTAATATTCCTACCTAGGCTGTCTCCTAGAGTCATAACTTTAAACATTCACGATTACCTTCAAGTAAATGTGGGAGAATAAATAAATCTGCTGCTCCAAATCCCTGCATTTCTCTTATTCAAGATGCAAGAAAATTATTGCAAAACATCATACATTCCTGACACCAACATGGGTTATAGTTATATTTGTCTATGCTTTACAAAGCTCTTCCTGAAATAATGTCACACAGCAAGAGAACATCTCTGTCACATGCCATGATGGACAGTCTTCCCATCATGCCGTTCACAGGATATCCTCACTCACTTGCATGCCGGGGGGACCAGCTGGGCCGGGGGGGCCTGAAGGTCCCTGGGGGCCCCTTTGTCCTTCGCTGCCCTGAGGGTTGACAGAGTCAGTCAGTCACAATGATTGGGGCTTCAGAAAACATTCAAATACAGTAAGAAGAGTAGTTGCAGTGACTGGCGTCCCGTCCTGGGTATATTCCTGCCTTGCGCCCTATGCCTGCCGGGATTGGCTCCGGCTTCTCAGCGACCCTTGCCAGGATAAGCGGTTTCAAAAATGGATGGATGGAGTAGTTGCAGTTGACAATTCATAATATAAGATGATGTTGAATTTGTATATTAAAGAGGAACATAGGAAATACCTGCACACAATAACGTCAAGGCACAAGTTAATGGATAGCTGTGGAAAACAATGCACTAGTCATTTAATACATTTTTTTGGCAGCGGGAGTCATTCAGGGAGTCTTGTTTTCACGGAAACCCACCTTCTCTCCTGAGGGTCCAGGAGATCCGGGAGAGCCTGCCTTTCCAGGGAAGCCGGGGGGGCCCTGCGGACACACACGGGCATCAGCACAGCACTCTCGGAGGGCAGAGTCACCCATAATAAGCTACATCTATACTCAAGGCTAACTAAAACGTATAGAAAAAATCACAACAGGAATCTCCTGCTCCTCTCCGTGCCTCCTGCTCCTGTCTTTCTGTCTCACATCTCTTGTAGCACAACTGCATGCAGACCGACCTTGTTAAGTAGGTTGGCAGGTCATTTATTTAATGGATGGGCCAGTTTCTAAGAAGCGCAGTGCATTTCGAAATGCATTCCCTACTTATAGTAGTGATATGTGGAAGGTGGGGAAACCACAGGGCTGAACTCAGTGAGTTACCGACTTACCGACTGGCCTGGAAATCCAGGTTGTCCTTGGAAACCCTAAAACACACAAGAAATACACATTATAAAAATGATCGCCATATTAGTAACATATTAGTAAATTGGAATTTATAATGTTTTATGCCTTGAACTGTACTGTATTTTTGCACTTTGTATTGCGCTTATATATTGTAAGTCGCCCTGGATAAGGGCGTCTGCTAAGAAATAAATAATAATAATAATAATAATAATAATAATAATAATAATAATAATAATAATAATAATAATAACAATAACCAGAGTCCTGAGTTAAGGGTGAAATATGCATTTCCATTCCTAATATTACCTAATGAAAAGATCTTACTTCACATTTCTCTCTTCTACGTGAACTAGAAGACATTTTAAATACAAGCTGCTATCAACGCTCTTACCTGATCGCCCTTCAGGCCTGGGCTCCCGGAGGGTCCATGGTCACCCTTGGGCCCCTGTGAAGTGACAAAGAAATGCTTTTCAGTCAGTGTTTCATGACAGCGCAGCTACTTTTTACATTCAATAAGGAATCCCATTCAACCGTCAATCGCCAGTGTCCGTGCAGCTGTGTGATGGGCTGAGCTCTGCAACAAAGTTGTTCATTAAAGAGAGATTTTGCACCTTTAATTATGTGCATAGGGCATTCTAAGACCATTCTTAGGCTTTACCTCCGGCACCGTGACATTTCTGTCACCGTAATCCAGCTTCTGTAGAGTGCAGCTGGCACAGCTCTTCCGCTTTCAGAAACTGCTGCACATACATGCTAGAGCACTTGTTTGGAACTTGCACACATTTATATTAAATATTTTTAGCACTGTATCTTGACTATTTTCAGTTTTTTATTTATGTATTTATGCATTTTTGAAAATGCATAGACTGTGAGCACCATTTGTGTGTGAAAACTGTAACCCTAGGCCTGGGCTGATAAAGTTAATGGGTTTCTACTCACCGCTGGTCCTGGCTGCCCCTGGTACCCTGGTGATCCTGGTGGGCCCTGAAACAGCACAGTAATTTAAACACGGGTCTGTGGAATCCGTTGCCACACTTTACAGCACTGCAGAAACATCACATTTCGTGACAAGTTACGACAGACGCAGTCATGTATTAATGGGTTTCGGTGCAATTCCTCTAGCTGGTAATTAAGGTCCTTACCGATTCGCCTTTCTGTCCCACAGTGCCTGGCTGCCCGCGCTCTCCCTTCAGACCCTGTTGTGAGTGTTGTAGGGTAGGGATGAACAGACAGAGACAGACTATGAGCATATCAGGTACGATAAATACAAACAAATGAAACTGAACACGTCCTAATTCATAATTCGCCTAAACAGATGCTGAATAACCAATCGATTGATCAATCAATGAGGAAATAAATCACATTTTCCCAGGGAAACAACCCCTGGAAGAGACGAGTGATTTTTCCAGCTTACATGTAGGCCAGGAGGTCCCATCGATCCTGGGTACCCTGGGTTCCCAGGTGGTCCCTAAAAAAGAGAGCATTACTTTAATACATTAGGGAATTAGGGGGAAATCCTTCATTGCTTTCCATAATAGGAATTATTTTTATTTTTCTCATTTTTTGTTTTGCAGTTTGTAAAAAAGAAAAACAGGATGAAATAAGAAACTTCACACTGCTAAAGGTGTAGAATTCAGTCACAGAGTATGTTCTGGTTTCATATCAAATCATCTCATTCAGCCGGGTTCAGACAGTACCCAGGGGAAACCTCAGCGGACCCTGGCCTTGGATGAAAAAACAGGCTGAAAATGATTGGCAGGTGTGTATTCTCAGTGGGACCGATCCACTACTACAGGCTCACTCACCTGCTCTCCTTTGGCCCCATCAGATCCAGGCAGGCCTCGCTCCCCCTGCTGCCCCTTTGGAAGAGAGACAAAGATTCACCCTCCAGTTCAGCTAAAGTAAAGAGGCTCAAGTGCACCTCAAGGGTTACAGACGCCCTGCTTTCCCTGACACTGACTGAGAGTGCACAGTCAAGATTTGTATGAAGAGAACAATAGAAGACATATTTGTTGTTTTGTGTCTTAATCCATCACAGATCCCATCCCAGCAGAATATATATAGTTTAGTTCTTCCGTTCAATCAAAACTTGACTATGAATTCTCTTTTTCAGTGTCTGTGGCATCTGTGTGATGCACTGACTGCATGGTATCTTACAGCGATCAAGATAAAGTAAATGCTCTTACCTCTTCCAGGCAAAAGTAATAAAGAAGGTATTTTGTATGAGAATAAATTAATAAAGGTGTTTTGAAGAATTTTGTTGGATAATCATCACTGATATTCTGTCTCTAAGTAAAAGTCAGATATTACATGCCAAAAGAATGAAAAACTTCATTAGCTTTTCTAGCAGGGTGGGGGGTGGGTGAAAAGATAAAGGAATTATTGACTTTTTCTCTCTATCCTTTTCTGCTGAATTTGTGCAGTCAAACATAATACAAATCTGAGTTAATGGTCCAGTGATATTAACATTTTATCCAGGGGACAAAAATCACTGAGGGTAATTAACTGCTCCACATAAATAACAGAACAATAACTATTGATTGCTTCTTAACTGAAGCCAAATGAGCATTTCTCCTCAGTCGATGATCAAGGTAAAGGTTTCACAAGCCTCCACAAATGCTAAAGCCAACACGAATAAAACACTTTCACCCATCTAAGAAAATATAAGTTGTTATTATGAAAAAATAAATACTGTAAAATGTTTTGATTGAGTCTCCCTTACTCAGATTTTTCCAGATTTAATTTCTCCCTTCTGACATACCCTTCTAAAATGCTAATTACAAAATGCTTGTATCGAAATTCTCAATTATTTCTGAGAGGTTTATATCAAACAGGCACTTTTTGACTCCTTCCTGACTGCCCAGATTAAATTGGGTAGAACACTCAATCACCTGCAGAAGAGCACTTTCCACGAGCAGCAAGATCACGATTCAGATTTGAGAGGAAACTTAACATAACTCAATGGCTGCTCATGTTTTAGAACGAGACCTCAAGATGTCTGAAGATGGGAAAAATGAGTATTTAAAATAAATAAAAAGAAGAAATTAACAGATTTCCATTCTTTATATTTAATTAATCTAATCAGAATTCACAGGGACATTGATCTTGGTAATTGTGATTTCAGAGGTGTTTGACTCGACTTGATGTGCACAGGGAGTGGATAACACTTGGGCGAGTCCTGTGATAGAATCCTTATGAAAAGGAATCCATTGAGAATCAGACAAAAGTTGCTATTGGGTCCAAGTATAGGACACCAGTAAGCTTTGAGGAGCTGAATAATATTAATATTAATAATGTGGTTGTCTTGCAACTTCTACCAGTGAATTACATTAATAACCAGTAATGATTTCCTATATTGAAAACAAAGTGAAGCAAACTTTCAAAGACTGTAAATCCCATAAGAGGAAAAATACAAAACAAAACAATCTCTGTTCATTCCTTCACAGTCCTTTGATATGAACTCTGAGCTCTCGGTGTGTCACACTGAGAAGTGCGTAACCCCACATACACATCAGCAGCACACGGGATTAAAAGGTGCTGATAGAGTCGGTACGATAGACAGGTGAGCCAGACAGTGCGACAGGTGGGTGCCTGGGGGCTGTAGAAGTGAGTGGATACAATTAATCACAGCACAGGGCTCAGGCAGAAAGGGGGACAGTGGAGACTCGGTTAAACAGGACAGTCGGTGGGGGGCTGCGAGTGGAGGCTTGTTGTATGTCTGGTGCCACTGGTATGTCTGTAAGGAGATGTCAGTGTCAGTGTCAGCCAGGCCAAGAACAAGTCAGTTGGATGAAATTCTGAGAATTTAATATGTAACATGTCTGTTTTCGAATGCTCTTCTGGTTGTCTATTGAAAATTCTACCAAAAACAAGTAAATGAATAACAAAGACAAGATAAAACATACAGGTATCCAGGTAAACTGAAAAAACTTAATCTGCCATTTTCAAGAAGTCTGCCGGCAGACTGAATGTTTTAAAAACTGGCCTGTCTACAGGACTCAATCCCCTTCAGACAGCATTTATGCCTGATAGATGTGGTGTACACAAAATATACACACTGTACTTGCAATGTAATACTAACATCTCTTCAATCTTACTGAACTGGCTTTAAAGTACAAATGCAACTTACATACACATATATATTTCATATTATTTTCAGTAAAAGATTGGTCTATGAGACAGAACTACAAACACATCCAATTACTGCCGATTTTCTTCACATGTTTTGCAGTCTTTGAAAGCCTGGTTCCATAACAGCAGTGAAAACATAGACTGTCCTTCAGGAACACAGCCTTTGTTTTACTCAGTGACATGAATTTTCTTCTGAAAAAGAAGCCTTTGCAAACAAATATGCCTTTATAATTGCTTTCAGAGGAAAACATTATAATATGAAAGGCCTTTGGTAGTGCTCTGAGGGCTCTCGTCCTTGGCTAGCTGGGATTGCATGGCTGGTAACTATGCTCCGGTTCCACTTCTGTAAATCGTCTGGCCTGTTTCATGCCCTCTG
Source organism: Amia ocellicauda (assembly GCF_036373705.1). NCBI lineage: Eukaryota > Metazoa > Chordata > Actinopteri > Amiiformes > Amiidae > Amia > Amia ocellicauda. Next base: position 26,483,642 of record NC_089860.1, read on the forward strand.
ACACATGCAATCAAAAACCTGCTGTGAACCTTAGATATTTTGAGTGACAGGCACTGGGCTGATTGCCCGTGAGGGTCTGCTTCCCAACCTGAGTGTGAAGGGAAAGCATGTGTTTTGTTCCTGATATAAGGCACCTTAAATACTTTAGACTTAGTCTCAGTCTGTCAGTACTCAGGTGAACTAGGCTGCTGAAAGCTTCTTATAAGGAAAGGCTGCAGTTTTGATAGCATTACCCTCCTCTCCCCCACTGCCAAATACACACATCTTGTACAATTCAACCATTTGTTTTATGGGAATCAGTGAGCTGGCATTAAACACAGACCATGATGGACAAGAACTGGTACAGAGGATGATGGGAGAGAGAGAGAGATAAGGAGGGCAAGCAAAAGAGTGGAAGAACGGAGGCAGCTTACCGGTAATCCAGCGGGACCTGGAGAACCAGGGAAACCTGGAGGACCCTGGGGGGAGAAACATGGAGTGAGAGGGCAACTCTGTCAACCTGCTGGCAAAGGGGCGAGGCAGGGGCTGTACCCAGCACCTCAGGGCACATACCACGTGTGCAAGACCAAGCGCCATATTCATGTTCAAGTCTTTACCACAACATGTTTCCGTGGGCACCTGTTTTTGTTTGTTTGTTTTATTTTGTTATGTAAGGCATTGCAAAATATCCTTCATTCTACAAAATGCTACAGCGTTAGTCCGCCAAGGACCACAGGACAAGGGCTATGAACTCAGAATGGTAGAAAACATTTTCTGAGTACATCCTGGTGTGCCTGGTGCAGGGTGCCTCCCAGGCAGATACACAAGACCTTCCCTAATCTCTCGGTTGAAACAGTTGTTCTATGGAGTTTGGACCACAACAGACATGGCCCAAAGAATGGACTTTCCACTACTTTCCACTGTCCTGCTTGGTTGTAGCACGAACAAAAGGTCAAATGTCAGCCACAACTAAAAAGTAAGCACTGGACCTTCCCACTGCAAATCCTTGTTAATTACAACAGGGACGAGTCAGCAAAACTTAGGACTAGTCACACAATTAGGTGTGCTGCCACTTTTGCTTCTTCCTTCTCCTGCAGCTCTGCCATCACCAAGTCCAGGGTAACTGTGCATGAGAGGAAGGAGGAAGCAAGAGCCCAACAGCAAAGAAAAAAGAGATACTGACACTAGATGGCAGTGTAGATCTTAAATGAGAGCAATAAGAGGTATTCACACTGAAACTCATCTGTTTTGATGGCACCTAAGACTAGTCTTCTACACTTATTACATCACGTGAGTAATTTGGGAATGGGCTACAGAATTGGGGACCTCTCCCTGGATTTCACACGCTCTGCACTGGAACAAAGGGATGGGGCCTTGGCTGCTCCAGTCTGTGTGGCCCCATCTCCTCCACTGCTGTATGCATGTCAGGCATCTTATTATTTTCTTAAGTTAAACAGTATGCTGAATGTGTTGATTTTAGATTATCTGCGTTTGTTACTTGTGTTACTTGGGACTTTCATGAATATTTGTGTGCAAGCTCTCAATCTACAACGGCAAAATATTTTAGCAACTATCTATAAACAAAGAACGAAAACAATGAAACTACATCAGTTGTCACTAGAGGGCACTATGACCTAACATAGAGGGCACTGAGCTAAAGCACTTACATTAGATACTTTTGCTTTTTTCCCCTCAAGCTTGACAGTTAAGAGTGAAACTGAACATGGTTTAATGAGCAAGTCATCTGTTTAGGAATAACAAATAAAATGATACAAACTAATTAAAACTAAAATAATTAAAGTGGTAAAACACCGCTGCAGTGATTTTGTCAAGTCAAATTATTATTCCACGATGATGACACCTGGAGATAATGTCAGCTGGTGGTGGGATTAAAATCAGGAGTCAATGAAGGGTACATCAACCAGTGTTTGAACAAAGGTACTGCAGCTGTCATTCAGCTGACATGTAAGAGTCAATTAATACTTTAAAAACAACCAAATAAAACATGTACTTACAAGTGGTCCTGGGGGACCTGCAAACCCTCTCTGACCTGGGGGACCCTGTGGGAGAGATCAAGAACACGCTCTGTGTTATTTGGGGCTGATAGGGATGCCATTTGAGGAAGTCTAACAGACAGGGGGTATATGTAGGTGCTGAAGGTTACAGAGGTTTTTTGGGGGCAGTACATATCAGTAACAGTTACATGGAATGTGTTACAATGTGCTGTAGCACACAGAAAAAATCCCTGACAGGATACAACAATAGTTCTGTTAAAAATAAATAAAAGAATGAATGTAAACAGGTGGCAAAGCCTGGCAAAGGAGGCTACATTATAACAATTGTAAAATGATGATGATAGATAACTATAAATATAATAATAATCCCACCCCCAAATAACCATATTGCCCCCACCCTCACCTGCTCTCCCTTCTCTCCCTGAAGTCCGGGGATCCCGGGTGTCCCTGGCACCGCCAGGCAGGGCCCACCCGTATTGCTGTTGTCCCCCTGAAACAGTGTTAAAAATTCACAGGTTAATGGAACAGAGAAAGTGAAGGAAGAACGAGGAGGGACCCAGTCAGGGGGCCGGGAACAGAGACCTGGACATGGCGAGAGACGTAAGAAACTCCACCTACCCTAGCTTCCTCTTTCTGCAGCCTCTCGAAGCACTGCCAAGGCAAAACAGAACACGGACCAAGTCAGACACGAGGAGTAGCACCCATGAGTTCATTCAGTGTGTTTCATTCCTCTTCCTTCCTCGCTACAAAATGCCACCCAACTCCTCGCTGCCCACATCGTCCTCTTCTCTAGCTTCTTTATTGCTAATGTCTCTCTCAAATTCAGATTCAATTTCTAAAAAGCTTAACTGGCACGAGCACCCATTCCCTCCTCCATCTCGGTCGATCAGTTCCCCACCCTGTTCTTCTCCCCCCTCACCCTCTCTTATCTGTTTACATTGATCCATATCCCGCAGGATTGTGACAAAAGCAGCAAGGACACAGTGGAAATCTGGTCCCTAAGTTGAAACATAAAGCCTCTATTATGTATTTAGCGGTATCCTGTTAGTTCATGATTAAGCACTCTCATCAAAATCAATTCACAGCGTATACGCACGAAGTGTCTCAAGGCGCTTCTCGGAATGAGAATTAAACCAAAAACAAAACCACCAAAACACACAAAAACACGACGTGGTGTGCAGAGCTCACATTCTGGCAGTCGTCCGCGACTCCCGTCCCAGGCTGTCCCTGCTCCCCCTTCTCCCCCTTGACCCCCGTAACCCCGGGAACCCCCGGCAGCCCCTGGGAGCAGTCGCCACATAGATCCTGAGGGAGAGAAAACTCATCCATCTGCAACTCCTCAACCAAGTCAAATTGAGGGGATAAGAAACAAGCAAACAGAGAGAGAAATGAGGAATGGAGGAGGGAGAAACACTGGGTGTAGGAGGCCAAGATGCAAGAAGAAGATGAATGAGAGGTCACCACAATGTCATTGGACACTGCCCCATGCACAGGCAAGGACTGCTACTGGGCTCCAGAACTCCCTAAAATTGAATTTTGATAGAATGTTAATTTGGTTCACATTCATGCACTTTCCAAATTCAATTTTGACTTACTTTTATAAGGTAATCATAATTAAGAATAAAAGGTAATAACTGGGACCTGAGAAGTAATACAGAAAAAACAGACAAAAAAGAAACAAACGAGAGGATAATTGAAAGAGGAGAGAGTGAAACAGGCAGAGGGGAGGCTACAGGACTCTCATCCGGGATTTAGTTTCAGGTGGCAGTGGAAGGGGGTCCCAGCTCTGCGGTTACGACACGTTCTGAACAAACCGGCACACTCCGCGCGTGTCGTCCCTGGGTCCTCACCTTCAGAGCGGAGTCTGCGAGCGGCGGCAGTGGGGGCTGCGGGGAAAGAGGGCGGCAGTGAGAGAGAGCGGAGACTGAGGGGGCGGTGGGGGTCAGCGGAGCAAAGACATGCTCAGACCCCCTCTGCAACAGACTGACAGTAACACTGGAGGACAGACTAATGCTACGTCTGCATATGAGATGTATATTTGCACATTCAGTTTAATAAGATATCATTGGTTTCTATGACGTGAGAGTCTAAAGTTTACACCCCCCACACCTAATTTCACCTACGTATACAAACTCTTCACTATTTTATTATTAACAATATTTATGACACTATATATTTTTTTTCTCCCACCCTCGTTAGATACTGATCTGGGAGAAACAGGCGATCAGATAACACCATGGCAGCGTGTGCCTTCCAAAGCAGTTTGAGTATTCGGGTGCTGTGTGCCAGGAGTGGGACAGGACAACACTGACTGAAACGACTGACAGTCGCCATGGGGAAGATGCTGCAAGAGTTTGATCAGCAAATTCTGAAAATTAAATAAATAAACTGATTCATGTAGTGACAGAGAAAGAGAGAGTGAGAGAGAGAAAGAGAGAGAGAGACCTAAACAATTACCACATGAAGGATCGTCTCTTTTCTCTTGCCAGTCGTTGAGTCAGTTTCCCTGCCAGACAGTGCTGATTAATCAACTCAAACTCTTGCAGCTCAGCTCAGTGTTGTTCTCTACACCTCTCCCACACAACATCCTCTCGATAGTAAAATAAATGAATGCTTTGTGCAGCTGTCCTTTCAACCTTAGCTGAAGCTAGCTAGCAGATCAGCACTCGCCATAGGATCCCATTAGGGGGCAGTGTTGAGCATCACTATGTGGACCATTCAATTTTTATCCACCCCCGACCCCACCCCTAAATAGATAAGCAGGTTATACATCTGTAAATCTAAAAACAGAAAAATGAAGGCATACACAAGTAGAACGATCTCTCCTTCCCCAACATCACTGCATTGTTAATAAGAAACAACACTGCCTGAGAAGATAGTGTCAGTTCTGGGGTGTCCCTAATGTTGATTATTATGAAGCAATCATCCAATCACCCATTCACCCACCCTTCCCCTTCCCCTTCGCCCACCCGCCCTCCCAATCCCTTGCCTTGCCCCCTCCCCCATCCCCTGCTCCAAGGCCACTGAAGGAGAGACCAGTGATGTCTGATCAGCTGGTCTGGTGGTTAGCGATCCTGGATCTGTTCAAACATGCAGTGAGGGAGCAGAGAGCACAGTTTTTCAACGACTGTTAAAAAAACTGAAAACATTTTAAAAAAGGGAGGGAGAAAAAGGGAAACGGAACACAACAAGCTGTTTAAGTCAATTCAGTTTGACATGTCAGGTTTACCTACTTATTTAGTTTATTGTATTTAAGCAGAAGATTGTGGTTGGAATGAAAATAACTGAACATTATGGAATGGCGTTTTACATTCAGGATGAGGTTTACTGTTCATCAGAAAGCTGCTGTAAAGTAACTGTCTATCAGGAGTTATCCTGTGTTAATGGAGCCACCAGTCTACAACAACCTGGCCATAACTTTGACTATTTAAACATTTTCGCAATAAGACCATTCTCAAGATGTATATGTATATATAGGGATTACAGATGAGCCATGAATTTCTTTCCCCTGCTTCAACTTAACTTGACATGTTTGTATCATACAAATATACAGCTCTGGAAAAAATTAAGAGACCACTTAACATTGATTTCTGAACTTTCCAGAGCTGTATGTATTGTCGTTATACACTCACCTAAAGGATTATTAGGAACACCATACTAATACTGTGTTTGACCCCCTTTCGCCTTCAGAACTGCCTTAATTCTACGTGGCATTGATTCAACAAGGTGCTGAAAGCATTCTTTAGAAATGTTGGCCCATATTGATAGGATAGCATCTTGCAGTTGATGGAGATTTGTGGGATGCACATCCAGGGCACGAAGCTCCCGTTCCACCACATCCCAAAGATGCTCTATTGGGTTGAGATCTGGTGACTGTGGGGGCCAGTTTAGTACAGTGAACTCATTGTCATGTTCAAGAAACCAATTTGAAATGATTCGACCTTTGTGACATGGTGCATTATCCTGCTAGAAGTAGCCATCAGAGGATGGGTACATGGTGGTCATAAAGGGATGGACATGGTCAGAAACAATGCTCAGGTAGGCCATGGCATTTAAACGATTCCCAATTGCCACTAAGGGGCCTAAAGTGTGCCAAGAAAACATCCCCCACACCATTACACCACCACCAGCAGCCTGCACAGTGGTAACAAGGCATGATGGATCCATGTTCTCATTCTGTTTATGCCAAATTCTGACTCTACCATCTGAATGTCTCAACAGAAATCGAGACTCATCAGACCAGGCAACATTTTTCCAGTCTTCAACTGTCCAATTTTGGTGAGCTTGTGCAAATTGTAGCCTCTTTTTCCTATTTGTAGTGGAGATGAGTGGTACCCGGTGGGGTCTTCTGCTGTTGTAGCCCATCCGCCTCAAGGTTGTACGTGTTGTGGCTTCACAAATGCTTTGCTGCATACCTCGGTTGTAACGAGTGGTTATTTCAGTCAAAGTTGCTCTTCTATCAGCTTGAATCAGTCGGCCCATTCTCCTCTGACCTCTAGCATCAACAAGGCATTTTCGCCCACAGGACTGCCGCATACTGGATGTTTTTCCCTTTTCACACCATTCTTTGTAAACCCTAGAAATGGTTGTGCGTGAAAATCCCAGTAACTGAGCAGATTGTGAAATACTCAGACCGGCCCGTCTGGCACCAACAACCATGCCACGCTCAAAATTGCTTAAATCACCTTTCTTTCCCATTCAGACATTCAGTTTGGAGTTCAGGAGATTGTATTGACCAGGACCACACCCCTAAATGCATTGAAGCAACTGCCATGTGATTTGTCGGTTAGATAATTGCATTAATGAGAAACTGAACAGGTGTTCCTAATAATCCTTTAGGTGAGTGTATAACAGATATGAATTTGGTTGTGATTTCATATTCTTATCTCTTTTGCTTCATATTTCAAAGAGGCTACACAGCTTTGGCACTTCCCAATCATTTCATTGCGAAGTATTTTAATTATTGAAGTGATATTCAGCAGCAGGAGCATTTAAGTAATTAAAGGTCAATTAAGCAATGAACATTGTAACAAGATCGAAGTGCTGCTGTAGAAAAGAGTAGAAGTGCCAAGCTGCAATACCTGTCAATTAAAAGATACATACATTACTCTTAATTGCATCTATAGGGTTCTTGTGGAGCTGTCAGGAAATCATTGTTAATGAGATCATTGGAAGTGTTTTAGTCAGCAAAAAACAGAATGGCAAACATCTCCGAGATCTGTAATCCAAGGTGTTCTCAAAGGGAATGGTCTCATTGCAATTATATGTCAATGATAAGTCATTTTTGTGACTTCATTTTTATTTCGCTTTTCATTTTTTGGTTGATTATTGGTTTACTTTAAGATTGTATGTATGTATTTATTTATTTATTTATTTATTTATTTATATATTTCCATTAACTACACAAATAAGGCACTTTATTATTGGCAGAATGGTTTTGTCTGTGGATATGAATGTTTTGGTGGTTAGGATTTTTGATGTTTCTTTTTTGTTTTTGTTGACTTTTTATGAATTAGGTACCTGATCAAGTTTATTATTTTAAAGCCATTGACATATAACTGACCCTTGGCTGTGTCCTCTTTGCACTGAAAAGGGGGCTGTGGTTTAAGACAATATGCATTAGTGGCTCACTGGGACTCAGTCTGCTGTTGCTTAGTCCTCACATTTTGACCCTCAATTTGGCTTCAAAACAGTTTGAACACAGTTCAACAGTACTACAGATTTACCAAGGTTTTAGGGGACATCCACAACTTGTTATAGATACAATGGTTTGTGGAGTCCCACTCTACAGCCCTGAAGCCACAGTGTGCCACTGCAATCACAGCCCTGCCTGCCCTGCCCTGCATTGCATCTGCTAGCCAATGAGAAAGCAGCACTTCCACTGGCTCCACCCTCTCTGGTTACTTACTAATTGTCCGGGAAGACCCGGATTTCCAGGAAAGCCATCGTTTCCAGGGATACCCTGAAAGAAGGAACTGAGGTTCAATGGGTTTGATCGGCTGCTATGGTCAGTCCTACATCAATTTAGTGATTTGAGCTAATCCAGGCTAATTTAATAAGCCGCTGTTAGCAGAAACTCAAAAGCGGCCACAGAGAAACAGACCTGCCATGGTCACTGTCACTGTCCTGGTATTAATGCATTTTCTTCTTTTTTTAATGAATATTTACAAGTTATTCTCATTTTATTATTTATTATTTATTCGCAGTTTTTTTTTGAAGTTTTTAAACCAATGGGAAGTCCAACACAATACCAGGTTAAAAAACAAGCAGCGCTCACTGTGTCCCAAAGCCACACCAAACACCCAGGCACTGACAACCATTCAGTAAGAAAAAGAGCAACTAAACACATGGGTACAAAACAGAAATACATCACTGACGAGAGGATTTTGATATTGTGTATGTGAAAAAGGGCTGTGCAGACCAAACACAGTGAGCTCGACCTGTTTTTTAAAGAGACGAGGCTGTCAAGGAGAGAGTCTCGCTTGCAGTGGAAGTACAGGATATCATTATCTTCGGGGGGGAAATTTAAATTCAGCCTTGTGTTTTCCTGCTGCCTGCTGACCCTCTGTCATTCTTTTACATTATTTGTTTTGTTTTGCTTTTTCTTCTGTATCCTCAGACACTCCCTTCAAATGGTCCCACAGGACAGTGAGAGAAAGGTGACTTTTTATTACAAGCACATTTCATGGAGTACAAGTACCTCCAGGTCTACACAGTACAGTGCGTTCTCAGGTTAGGCGTAACTGGATATCCTCCAGTCCCAGCAGCTATGCACAGGAACACTACTCAGTGCTGTTAGTGTGTTTTTTAAGCAAGGCTATTTACAACACCAAAAGCCCTATTTTATTTCTCCCTAATTAGTTAAACCAGCACAGTGTGATTAATTGCCTTTAATCCTGAAGCCAGATTGTGCAACAATTGTGAGCAAAACAATTAATGAATAAAAAAAAAGTTATGAACATTGACATGTTTACAAGATTAATATTTTGTTCTATGAATCTTAACACGAAAGCAATTACTTTTTTTATTATTGCATTTTAGTTGTATTTAAATGTATATCATTTTTTAAGATGTATTCATTATTGTGGTTAATTTTATTTAATTTTTATCAAAGCTATACTGTTTAGTTTGGCTGTGGCAAGTTCCCACAGAAGCCCATGCACACCAGCAACATGCCAGAGGATAGAGAAAGTGAAGCAGGTCTACAGCTCGATCTAGCCCATCCCAGGATGCGAAAGGTTGAAGGTCAGACAGGGTGTCTCTTACCTGCGGGCCTGGATTGCCAATAAAACCCTGGGGTCCTGGGGGGCCGGGGGGGCCAGGGGGGCCAGGGGGGCCCTGAAACAGATAGACAGATTGAGGTCATAAAGAGGAAACATATTACATCTCATCTCATTTGTGTGCTCATATGGACATACTGCACACTAAGCAGTTTCTCATAGAGCACACAGGAGCTCCAGACCAGTATTAGTTTAACAAATACCACAAGGTATCGATGGAGCTAAGTGTACAGTGTGAATGGGTTTATGACATGCAGGCGTTTGCAATGCTTCAGTTCCATGCTATATAAATCCTGTGAAAACAGAGCAGAATTTGAATGGGGTGAAGCAATCCACACTGCAGACGGACACGCGTGTTAAATAGGTAGATTGACAGATACAAGGAGGGCTTTTTAGTCAGGCTGCGTGTCAGACAACAGTTACACAGATGAACAGACAAGAGAAGAACAGAAGAACTGATTACACCGCAGAGATGGGGTCAGCTCCTTTTCGTTCAATTCCACTTCGACCCGAATGCATTCTAGTCACTCCCCGTTGCCATACTGTAGCCCCAGATATTTCTCCTTTTCGATTTATGATTTACGATTCCAGCTCCAGGACTGGAACCCAAATGGAATGGAGTTGGAACTGACCCCTAACTCTGATGCATCGATGAGGGAAGAGTAAAGTGGAATTGATTCAGACCTGAGGTCCGGGATGCCAAATATTCCCATTGACCAATGTTCCAGGAGCGCCCTGTGGGGGAAGAGAAACCATCTTCAATTGACTCTGTATTTTATTTTATTTTTTAATCTTTCGGGACTAGAAATGTCTCTGATTAAGGCTGGCAAAGTGACAGATCTCTTCTGATCACATTGTGCATTGCTTAAATATTCAATGCTAAGCGGCAAGATATTTTAAATTCTACTTTTTACATTTTCTCGCCACACAAGAATCCCACAGGGTACAGGATTTGAGAGACTGCATTCTGCTTTGAAGGAACATAAACCACAGGCCCTGGGGACTGTAGCTTCACTGGGAATTGGGAATTGGGAATGGGATATATTTTTTTTTAAATTTACTTTTTTGCTCATTTCATGTCATCTCAGCAGGGATGTCGTAACTGACTGAGAGTGGATGGATCCTCCAAAAATAAAAATAAAATGGGTGTCACACATTGGCAGATGAAGTAAAAAAGTTTAAAAAATAATAATTTAAAAAGTAGTGTGCTGGTAACTTCTGTTTTCATTATCGACTTCCTGGTGAGCTTTGAAACTTAGACGTTATAGGACCGCAACTGTCACTTTCAAGATGCCAGCTGTCTTTGTTTCGTTCCTGCTGCAACGTGGCTCCAGCCTGGGAGAAACTGCTGCTTGAAGTCATATCATAAATTAGTAACCCATTGCCAGAGTTGTCTGCAATCACGCTGGTCAAATACCCAACACGTTCCAGTCCAATCCAGTCCAGTCCAGGCATAGGCGCTTCCATGACATTGTGTCTCAGAGGAAATAGCTTCATCAGCTCTTGCACCTGCCGTCAAATGGGCAAAACACTCGTGCAACAACGCAAGCTGATGAACCCCCTTGATTGCCCTGGAGTTACAGCAATTCACTCTCTGCCAGCTGTGAATGTTGTTTGTTTGTCCCTCTCTTGCCTCTGAAGGTGGCAAACCTGTGGTTAAAGACCTCAACGTACATGAACCTGGTATGGAAGGATGATATCTAGATGTAGTTCACAAATAAATACGTTAAATAAAAAGTACCTAAATTAATAAGCAGTCAAGTTAGTAAGCAGGCTTGATGTGTATGAGATGGATCCCCATTCGCAGCGAATATTAATAAATCATTGCAACATTCCCAACTGGATGAAGCCTTGGTGTTCCTCGCCTGGCTGCCTCGTCCCAGGCGCAGTGCTATGATGGTGTATTTGGTGTAACTACAACCGGTGTGCGACAGTCTGAAGGGTGGCATCAGTATTCCAGCTGCAGTGCAGTCTGAAGAGCCGTGGCGTTACGGTGCAGGAGAGCATGCAGCTCATCCTGGGAGATATGGCACGGCTCTCAGACTGCACTGCAATGGGAGCCGAGGCCCCTCCACAAGCCAGACCATGTGTACGGTGTTCGTTGGCACTCACTGGCTTCCCGGAGTTGGTGAAGGTAGGGGCCTGGCAGTTACACTCCCCTGGATCTCCCTGAGGAATGCAAAACACAGGCCTGAGACACTCCCACACTGGCAATGACAATGAACTGCAATTAACTAAACAATATAGTGACAATGGTTCTGGACTGTGAGACTGTAAAATACTGTAAACAAGAAACAAGGGCTAGATTATTATATGTTTATGTATATATGTATTTACATTGTTTACTTGTTTATTTTTTACATTAATTTAAGATGTTCTGTTTCAATGCACACTTGCAAAATACATAGATATAATATCACATCCAATGACTTTAATTACAGCACAGTTTGAAGCATTCAGTGACATTGAAATATTAACCAATATATCAGAGGGACAGAGGGCAGCGCAGCAGATTTATTTTCGGCAATATTAAAGTCTACACATTATAAGTGAGCAATTACATAAACTGCACTTGTCACCCCCTCCGCTAAGTTAAACTTTTGTTATCATTGACTCAAAATCCCTGCGGCAGCCTTCACACTGTTTAAAACCATCCGATTGCCATCTGTTCAGCGATTTTGAAACAAAGTATTCGTCTAATCCCTGCTTTAAAACAGACTTACCTTGTCCCCTTTGGGCCCACTTGTTCCCTGAAACAAAACAAGAAAACTTTGTCATTCTTTTCCCATTTTAATTTTATTTATTTATTTACAGATTTGATACAGAACTGTCTGATAGCCGATTGAATGAATGGGGAGGTTTTAATAAAAGCAGATAGACTGCCACCGTCCTGATAAATATTCAGTCCTATCTCACAAAACTCAAATATAATTTATTAGCATGCATATTGTGAGTAGTGCAGAGCTCAGATCCACTGTATTTTTAGTCTGCCTGCCTGTACCGCTATATACCTCACTGCTTCAGACAGAAATGCTCTTTATATATCTAGGAGATGTTGACAACAGGGCCTGAATTGCACACTTCAACATCCATATTGATGCAGGGCCAGCGCTAAGGGCACTGTGATGCCAGGGGGAGCAGGGCTGTACTCACCGGGTGCCCGTCCTCCCCAGGAATCCCATGTTGGCCAGGAATACCATCCTTACCCTGCAAAACACAACCCCACCAAGTCAGTCAGAGCAATGTGCTGAATTTACAAAGACACATACAAACACACGTGCACAAATGTGTGGGTACATACATACACATGACAGATCCCCCATGAATCTGTGGCTCCCTTGTTTCCTTCATCCCTCAACCACTTTAATAGTCTCTCCACACACTCACCCCCCCAACCACTGCCCCCATCTCCCTCATTCACCTCCCTCTCACGCATCTGTCTCAGACTTCTCCCTCGCTCACCTCTCTCTCCAGCTCTTTCCATTCTGAATCCCACTTCCCTGTTGTCGCTCGTCTTCGTCCTCCCCCCGATGTTCTTACCCCTTGTAGTATTGTGTATTACGCAGTACAGGGAACCTTAGCGCTATGCAACTCCTAGGTGTCAGCTAAACAAGAGTAAGGTGAACCCAAGCCCACCCGCCCTTTGTCTCCCTCAGCCTCTCGAGGGGGGGCTCCTGCACAGTCCTTACCGCAGCCCCTGGTGCTCCCACGCCCAATGGGCCCTGGGGTCCTGGTGGCCCCTTCACTCCCTCAGAGCCCTGTAGGAACAAAGACATGAGAACCATAAGGGGAGAGGGAAGGGGAGGGGTTCGTCTAACTAGTGCCTTCGTTGGATCTTTAGCACATTTGCCAGATCTCAACATACTGATGAAACATACCCTTTAAGAATGAAGTGGATTATGGACAATGGTTAAATTGACTGCTGACTGACATTGCATGCAGGGAGAGGCATCTTAAAGGGGAGGTGGGTTAAGCGACAAAGCTAAGTCATACTGACCTTCTCTCCTTTCGCTCCTTTCGATCCCGTCGCTCCGTCTTTAGCTTTGGGTCCCTGCACAGAATTCACACCACGATCAATATCTAATCAATACCAAAATCCATCTCTGTAATCAGGAATATTAACAGTTTCTGCCTGTGGGGTAATCCCAAGTCTATAAGGGTCAGGTCACACCAGCTACAAAAATAGGAAAGATCAGGGGAACCTGCGAGTCCCAGTCATGTAATGCTATAGAAGGAATCATGACCATGTTTTTTAAGTGTTATGTTTATATTTGTTACAGGGCCCTTTACACCCAGCAACCTAGAGCACAGCACCAAATTAGAGCGAATACAGGACATACAGGAGCTACAGACCAGTATTGTTTATAAGCACATTCAAATTGAAATGTTTTTAATTTTGACTTGGAAGAAAGCAATGTTTCATTCAGCCTGATTAATAAGAAGAGGAATAGTGACACAGACAAGAAATGTCCCAGCAAAAAAGCTGCCACTTTTTTCAAACCAACTCTTTGAGAACCATGAAAGATTAAGATTGACCCTCAAATCTCTGTGCATGTATCAGAAAACGTGCAGACAGTAACTCCTGGAGACAGAAGGGACCTCGGTCACAGAGAGCTTTGCTTTCTCGGGTCTGTCATGATCAGAGATCTATTCTTTATCCACCCCAATTAAAACAACCTATACAGGCATAATTCAGATAAATAAAAAAATAATAATAATTAAATAACTTACCGGTTTCCCGGGTGGCCCCCTTGGTCCCTCTTTACCCTGTTAGAAAGAAACAAGTTGACTGAGAGACACAATACCCATGACTACACTAATAACAGCAACTCTGTGAGTTCCCAGAGGGATATCTGCATGAGACGATTGAGCCAGCATCTGCAGTGGGGGAGTGGACAATAATGGTAAACTCCCTGGATAAACAGTAAAGTCAGCAGTACAACGGTAAAGTCATGGTTAAGTCTAGGAAAGTGAAATCATGGAAGATCACGGAGAGGTATTGACAGACCACAGCTAAAAGCAAAGTAAATGCACAGGGGACAACTGACAAACAGGGTTCAGTCAGTTTGTGACTGTGTGGAGTGTGAAGGTGGACAGTACCTGGGGTCCAAGCAGCCCTACTCCTGCTGCTCCTGGCTTTCCCTGAAAACAGCAACAAAACACAGAGATTACACGGGTCCCATATAGATCCCTATTCAACCATTCCACAATTAACACCATGAAGACCATCATAAGATCAGTCCTTTATTTGTCAATATAGACTCTGGAAAAATGAGATCACTGTTCTGTTCTATGAATCCCGATTACATTAAACTCCCCAATTCAAGTTCCCTTTAACACTATTCCTATTGGTCCCCTCAAGTCTCCTTCAGATCTGTCAGTGCCATTTATATCTTGCTTTACAGTTGCATATCATATTCCTCCCATACAAGAAGAATCCCTTAATTGTTGATTTTTAACGCCATGTGTACAACCCTCCCGCTGACAAACAGTCTAGCCAGGTCTGCAGTACAGTGTCTGGGAGGACTAAAGACATGGGCGTTGGAACCGCCAATGGCAAATGTGCATCTTGCATTTCTGCAGCTCACACAATCTGGGTTAACTGTGATCCGAATGCATCACTCTGACTGTATCTAACCAGTGTTGCAGGGAACTGTCTTTGCCACTTTGGCAGCAGAGACTGCCACAGCATTGTGGCAGAGGAGCTGGCTGTGGTCTTGCTTGAAGGACAGTTGAGAAATGTTGCCTCCTACCTGACTACCTTTGGGACCAGGTGGCCCCGGTACTCCAGGCAGGCCAGGCTTGCCCTGTGAGGACAGGAAGAAGAGCAGGTTGGCAAAAACAATAACTATATATAAGCAATAATGCATTGTATAGAAGATGCATTTGAATAATTTGGCAGAGGCTGTCCACACCTACAAATAGACAGTTCTCCTACATAGACACTGCTTTTCTATGAGCTGTACTTCTCTCCATTGAGCCGGTCAGCCCAGCTGTATCACATGGTAGCAGCCACTGGGAGGTTAATTTGTGATGGACTATAGTCTCTCAAGCAGAGGGGAGTCTTACACTATCAATGTGCTGAAGGCAACAGAAACCAGGATAAGCTCCAGCCCAGTGAGCTGCTTAAGGCTCACCAGGGACATTCATCTTATAACCTTTCATTCTTATAAATCCTGATAAATCCAAATAGATCTAATTTGGGCCAGTGGAGCTCAGTGGTCCAGATGTACTAAGCTCTGTGTTAAAAGCAGTGTTGGCTTTACCCTGTTTTTTCTTAACCACTTAAGGTAGCAGGACTGCAGCCCAGACTCACGTGTTTCCCAGCGATGCCCATGCCTGGGACTCCTGGCTCCCCTCTTTCACCTTTTGCCCCTGGGATTCCCACCATGTCCTTTAGACCCTCAGGGATTGAGGGACACATCTCACAGGCATCTCCCTGTCCAGAGAGGACGTAGACAGACACACAAGGGCAGGGACACAGTACGGACACAGTTATACAATACTGTAGTTGTAAATTTCAACACAGAAATATTTCAATCTCAGTCTAAGAGGAGACGTATACAGCCTGATTTATTTTGCAGTTTGTAAAACTTCTGTATGTTACCCTTTTTGTAATTTAAACTAGATTAATTTTTGAGAAAGCATTTGACTTTATAGATTCAAAAGATGGTCCGGCATAATTAATTCACTTATTCATTCTTCATTCTCTCTCTCTCTCTCTCTCTCTCTCTCTCTCTCTCTCTCTCTCTCTCTCTCTGTGGGTGACAGAATTAAAATGCACCAAAAATGTTATTGAAAAACAAATAAGGAAATAAATAAATAATCCTGGTAGAGCATCCCACTGAACATATGCCTGGGGCAGGTTGTATACACTTCCTTAGTCTTTAATATACTGGCGATGGCTCTCTGTCCTCTTGAAGCAGGCGTGGCCGATAACATGTTCAGATGCTTTGTGACACTCTCTAACTAATATAAAACTAAAGGGGCGGTGAGTGGAGCAGTGCCCTGTGGAGGTATCCCTCACCTTCTCCCCCTTGGTTCCTGGTATGCCGTTCCCTCCCGGCTCCCCTGCCAGTCCTGGCATCCCCGCGGGCCCTGCTGTTCCTGGGTCCCCCTGGTTCCCCTGCTCCCCCTACAGACACATAGCAGCAGCACCAATCAAATGCTGCGGCCCAGATCTGCAACTCTGAGTAACTAACTAAATCTCAACAGACAGAGTTAACATTTTTAAGTATATATGTACATATACACACAGGTATATAACTATATACATACACATAAATATATATACACACATATATACATATTATACAAAGAACAAAGAACACCAGTATGGTTGCACATGAGAGGAGGCCACTTACTTCATCTTTCCCATTTCTATCTGTTTTCTCAAGTCACTCCTCACACTCACCTTCTCTCCTTTCAGTCCGGGTTCGCCAGGCTGCCCCTGAAGGCCCAAAACAAAGTAAGATTGTTACAGAGAGACGTATGCAGCCTGTTGTAGTACCTAAGAGGTTTGTGTGCAGCTGGCCACAGAAAACACAGTGCCTCTATAGCAGATATGCAGAACCATGATCTACCCACCCAGTTTTCCATTCGTAGTGGCACCCACCCATCCAACACTGGCACCCTTACCGGTGTCCCTGGCTCTCCTGTCCCTGGGAGTCCAGGGTCGCCCCTCTCCCCAGGCAAACCGGGCAGCTTGATGATGGTCTGACTGCCACCGACCTCAGCTGGCAGTGTGGGACACAGTCCGCAGGCGTCACCCTGCCAGTGTAAATAATTATGACAAAATTAAGATTGGGAATTGGGCCAGAGGGTGAAGATAGGACAGGAGTTCAGACAGCAAACATTTAGAGAGAGTATATCTTCCTGCTCAGTCCTACAGCGAAGCTGAATTTAGACCTGTGAATGGCTCTAAGGAAAAACAAGCCAATGACTTAGACTTACTTGTTTCAAGCACACAATAAAAGTTAAGATAAGATAATAGTTAATCCAATTTCCATTGGCAAGCCACATCACTAAAATTCTAATCAAGTCTGTGACCTGTATGTCTAATACTTCCATTGGATCGCATGAGCATAATTTATTATTGCATAGCATAATTAAATGCAATAAAACCATAAGCTCCATAGCGGAAGTGGCAATAGTTTAATTTAGAGATAAATAAAAAACAATTACCTTCTCGCCTTTTATCCCTGTATCCCCACTTAATCCAGGTTGCCCAGGTTCGCCCTGAAAGAGACGAAGATGTGTGAGTCAGGCATGCGCACTATTATCCTCTTTCGCAGTGAGTGCAGTTACATGTATTTACTCACCCGATCTCCTTTACTGCCATCCCGGCCAGGTAGGCCCCGCAGACCTGCCTTGCCCTGAAAAGAAAGAAGGAAAGGTTGTCCACATCTGAATCTAAACAGAGAAAGTGTACAAGTTCAGTTCTGTTTCTTGGGTCATGTTTGCAATTCTGAAACTTTCTGTGGGTAAACAAATAAAATACAAATCTGTAGAACTAGATTGTATATATTTGTGAGGGGCTAATTAAACTGCCTTTATGCCAAATGCATCTTCTGGAATGCATGTACAGGTATGTAATGGTAACACACCAAAGAAAAGGTCAATTGCACAGAACGTCCAAATGTATAACACCACTCACTGTTTTCCCGTCAGCTCCTTTGCTGCCGCTGTTGCCCTGAATTACAGAGAGAAAGAAGGAAGCTTCAATTATTAATCAGAAGAACCTCCATGTCTTGTGATACCACAATTTACACCCCCTATTGTGTTCGAAGCCAAGAACACAGGCACTCTGGAGCTGTCTGGAACATCCTATCTGACTACCATGCACACATGGGAGTCTGTTCTGAAGAACCTGATAGTGCACATGTGGCACATCACAACACAACAAAGACCTAACGTGCCAGGAACAGACTGTGAAAACGTGTGGCTGACTGAGCTTTCTTCCCCCACTCCATCGGCAGCTCACGAAACCACAGAGCATGTCTGTGCTCATGAGCACATGTCACCCACTCATCCATCCAGGCACCCATCAGCCCACCCACAGATAGCCTTCAGATCCCGGTGTCAAAGTCACTGTCTGCGAGTCAGGCTATAGACAGACTATTAAATATACCAGCATTTCAAGAGCAAGAAAAGCAAATGATTCCGAAAGTAAATAAAGGAATAAATAAATAAAATAAAATAAAAAACAAAACAAAGACTACAAGAAAAAACAAAAACATTTGTTAAATAAATATAAAAACTGGTTCATTATTCACACCCACGTATTTTTAATAATGAAAGTTGTATAGAAGTGATGTATGTTACATAATCAGTTATAGCAAATCCTGGGGTGGTAACAGAGCCCCATAGAGGTCCTGTTACATTCTCTTCAAAGCAACAGTGCGATCTCACCTTTTCTCCTTTCAGTCCTGCCAGACCCGTGCCTCCGGGCTCACCCTGCAGATGGAAGCAAATTCATGTCTATTATTTCAGAGAGTCACAGAGCATTATCTCACGAGCAGCAGAGACATGCCAGGACAGCAAAAATAAATACAGGAATACAGATTTGAAAAAATAAAAATAAATGAAAGTAAACGCAGAGTAAGCATTGAAACTGGTTTGAACGACATGGAAACGCATTATTAAAACATAGGTATGTTGGAGAGAGATGCATTGCATTTTGTAGGATAAGCCCTCCTCAGGCTTTGACAGGAGACATATGGTTACTATATTAGGTAACAGTGAATCCACAAAAATAATAAACAACTAAATAATGTGGGTGATTAGAGAGCTCCAATGAATTAAACTGGAAAAGAAAACAACAACTGGAAATAACATCTGATCTAGGCCAGGAAGACGTGGGAGTTCACAAGAGATTGAACACGCATCCCAGACTGAAGGGGCTCTGAGCCCTGCCACACATTCATAATGGATGACCCTCCTCACTGGAAAATAAAACAATAGCTTTTTCATACGCACTTACACAAATGCTATTTTCTTTTCTTTCCATTTTCATCGATCTGACACAGTAGGGGTGGGTAGCCTTTGCATTGGAGAGCCCCACAGTCTTCTGTTTTGTTTGTGTGCATTTTTGTTGTCATTTGTTGTTCATTCCAAGCCAATAATACCGTATATGCAAATATGTTCAAGGGTAATAACTGCTTTTATTCTGCACATTATTTTGAATGATTGTGTGCTTTATCATTTGTATTGTGTTGAGATCATTTATCGGTACTGCAGTTCATAATTGTTAAATCTGATACCTGATACAAATGGTCTGGACTGACGGTGGCAGCATATAAGCAGGGTTAGGAGGTGTGGAATTAGGCACTGGCATTTAGCATCCATGAGCACTGAACATTTTAATTTTATTTTCCTGTAACATAACATAACATTTCTCCTTGAAAAAAGGTGAATAATAGGAAGGCCATTTTCACCAGGTAACCAGCGCTTTATACAAATCAACAGGATTGTGGCACTTCCCGGCACAGAGGAATCTATACCATTACCATCGGCGCTGAGGGATTTTCACAGTGTGACATTTCAATACATTGAGTCTTCGGATTTACAAGAGGGAGCTAGCTCTGAAGCTGAGGACTCACCGGCTCTCCCTTTTCTCCTCCCCCGACCTCTCCCTTCTGCCCCTTGAGTGCCACGGTATGCCGCTCGATGGTTTTTATGTTGGCAGGCAGTTGGCCAAGTGTCGGGCACACCTCACAAGGATCGCCCTGCGAACACAACGGAAAGAGTTAAAAACGTCATTAAAAACAAAAAAATCTCACTCCATATATGAAAAGTAGCCTGTTGGAAAAGAACACTTAAACAGAATTATATTTTGCCTCTGCCACCCCTCCAAATAAAAAAAACGTGCCATTCTAATATTCGGTTATCATTTCTTGCTCTACATTCAGAGAAGTCATGCGACTCGAGTCTACAGCATCGGTTTTGGTGCATTACTGTGCTGTTCTCTACAAAGGATCTGGATTACAGACAAAAGCCAACTTTCATACCTTTTCGCCTTTAAGCCCACCTGAGCCAGTCTCACCCTGCAATGAAAAATGACAGCCAGCGTTAGGAGGATTGATGGACAATCAATGCAGGAGCTTGGAGAGACCAGTCTCGGCCACTGGCCCCTGCAAGAGCCGGTGTTTGTCTCCGTTAAAAAAACAGGAACTGGAATTCGGTCATTTAGATAGATAGCAAGGCATTCCATTCAAATGTGGATTCCAGGAAATAAAAACAAACATCTTCTATATATATTTTTTCATTCTAACGAATGCTGAATGTTATCTTTGAAAATACTGCACCCCCTAATCACTGTTAATAAAACGTTTTTTTGGAATCTTGTGGAATCGAATTCTGAAACAACTGCTCCTTAGCAATCTAGAATGGCATGCAAACACCTCAGTTATCAGGTTCTAGAGTAGTTCAGGTTCCTGAGAACCGCAGAATCAAAGTGTAGGAGCACCTACCTTGTCACCTTTAAATCCCTGGAGGCCAGCTGGTCCCTGTAAGAAGAGAGAGAAGCATGTGTCCCCTTTTAAAACTCAACGAACAGGACTGCTCTCTGATTACACCAGCTGTGCTTCAGTCCCACAGAAAGGCTCTGTCAGGCACCATACCTAGTTATCAATGATGGCTGGTACATGATTGGAAATCATTGCGGATCAAAGCACACAAACATTTTATTAAAACAGATGCCAGACTGCCTCATTCCACAGGAGGGATTTTCTGGGAAAAGCAACACTTAAAATCATAATGGGATAGATCTGTCAAGGACAGGAGGGATGAGAAAAAGAAAGAACAAAAAAAGAACAAAACAAAACTATAATGCTGCAGAGAGAATTTGCTTTTTGTTCTTCTCGCAAAAACAAAACTGCATACTGATGAACAGACAGGCTGCGGTGCCAGTGAGGTAAATGATCCTTTGCTTGAATACATGCTCGTTGTTCTCCCGGGAAGCTGCACTGCTCTGTGCTGCAGAGTATCGGCAATGGTGTGAAATTAATAAGGGCGAAAATAATAATAATTTCAATTTATATAATGCCATTCACCCTGATGGATGCACCTGTTGATCTCTACACTGCACTGCAGACAAGGTCGAGGAGTGAGGATTAACTTGGTGAGCTACAGGTGGATTTTCTAGGTAGGCCAGCCTGAGAAAGCATGATTTGGACTGCCGCCAGGACAGTGGGGCTGTCTCTTCTACAGTTTTGAAAAGCACCACAGGATCTTTATTGAGTCAGGACTGCAGTGTAATGTCCCATCCCTGGCTCTCACCGGCAGGCCTGGGTCCCCCACCCCTGCAGGTCCAGGCTCTCCCTTGGGTCCCGGCTTCCCCTGCAGAGCCACGATGTTCTCCACACCCTCGGGCAGCACCGGACACACCTCACAGGGGTCCCCCTGTAGAAGAGAGAGAGCAAGAGAGAGGGAGCGAGATGGAGGGAGTGGGAGAGAACGAGAAAGGGAAGCAGAGAGTCTGTGTATCCATAATCAATGTCACAGTCCTCAATCGAGGGTCTTGTATTTTGAAACTGTCGGTGCGTAAAGGCACGGTTTCCATCACTGACACGAAAATATTCCAGTTTAGCAGAACTGAGGGAAGTTGATGCAGGACCTCACCTTCTCTCCCTTTGGACCTCCTGATCCCCTGGGTCCCTGAAAAGATAAAGAAAAAAAAGAATAAAATAAAATAAGGTTTGAATAACGATGTAGGACTGAGGCAGGAAGGAATGTCCAGAGTTTAAGATTTCCTTTAAGGCACTCCAATATGCAAATACATAGCCATTGGTCAGTCCCAGACGAGCTACAAACCCACTACACTGCACTATATTACACCATGCTGTACTATGCTATATTACAGTGCACAACGCTGTATTATACTACATTACTCTATATGACACTATACTACACTGCACTACGATTCTATATTACACTTCACTGCTCTATGTTGTGCTACACTATAGTAAACTACAGCACTTAATTAGACCACACTGCACTACGCTGCCCTACACTGCCCAAGCAGCAGTCCAACCCAGTGGAATGGCATGATTGTAACAGGCTCTCACACAGTGCATGGCGATAGAAAGTAGGGGACAGAGTATCAGAACAAATACTCACAGGATCTCCCGGCTGACCGTCTGTACCAGGTATCCCAGAATCCCCCTGGAAAGAAGGCCAGAATTGTTTACTGACATCACTGTTGAACAAACCCCAATTGTTGCGGTTTTCTTCTTGTATTTTCACATTCTTTTCACTGCAGCCTCTGCCAACATTGGGCCAGTGATAAGTATTAAAATATATAACATTCAAAAAAGGATTAACACATTATAAAATCTGACACAAAACCCTTTTTTTGGCTCCTGGCAGGAGAGATTTATTTTAAATTTCAATCAGTGTACAAGATCTGCCTGATTTTACATTCAAATTTATATTCACAGGAGCTCTGTCTATTCCTACCTTATCTCCCTTCGATCCAGGAGGGCCCCCCGGACTGCCCTGTGAACAAGACACACTCGGCTCAGTCAGGAATTGTGTTACAGAGAGGAAAGAAAAACAATTACTCTATATTCTTCTGCTTCGGTGAAACCGCTCCTGGCTTCAGAACAAAACTAAACAAACAAACAAATAAATTATTCTCTTAGAAAGACAAACATCTTTTCCAAACCATGTTCTCTAAAAGACAAAATACAATTTCTCAACACCCCCCCAAAAATGCAGAATTCTTCACAAAGTATCACAATATTTGAGCTCTATCTCTCCTTTTAAGTTATTTATTTACTTGTTTGCTGTGTTCCTACTTCAGTAGGACTTTCAGGATTAGGATGATTTATATTTAACAATTCTTTATTTGTTTTTTCATTACCTTGATGTGGAGAATGATAATGTTTTCTAAGAATCTGCTCCTTTTTGGTGAACTCCCAGTGAACTTATACAAGCTTTGACTTCAGTTCTCGAGTACAGTACTAGTACATATGCTATTATTCATGCAGAAGCCCATCTTAAGAAGAGTGAGTCACTAGTAAAAAGTTCTGATTTCTATACTGGTTTTAGCTGAACAAATAATCAGAATGTGAACAATGAACAGACACACCTTTAAAACAGCTGAAGCCTATAAATAACTGGGGATAGAGAATGCTGTATTTGTATTTATTCCAGCTGCTTGGTCTTTAAGAGGGGAGCTCTGTGTATAAATAGAAAGGCCAGACCAGATCAAGAAACTTGGACTGCCAGCAAGTCACAAATTACAAACCTGACCATGCAGTTATTTATTAGTAGTAGAAAGTGGCATCTGACAATGAATTGAACTGTAACGCCAGTTTGCAATTTGGGATTAGCCTGTGTGTTGTGTGAGGGAGATGGCAGTACTCACGGGCAGACCTGGTTCACCATATCCTGGCAGTCCGGGGGGTCCAGGGGTGCCTGGTTCTCCTGCCAGTCCCTCAGGTCCCACTAAGCCTGGGTGTCCCTGAAGAAACCAATTGAATCAAGGAATCAATCAGTCACTGAATCCATGCCTTACAGAGCACTGAACAACAGAAATGTGCAAGTCACCTGTAACATTAATACCTAATAGACTGTGTGAACAAACACACTTGTACTTTATGAAATGGCCAAGTTTACACTTAAACGTACTAGGTGGAAGGCAGGTATGTGAAAACAAACGTATTGCATTAGACACCGAGTGCTCTGGCACAGTTACAGGTATTCTTGTAGTAACTAAATCTGGACAAAGCTGAAGCAAACTTATTTGGGATTCAAATCTGATGACAATGCACTCACCAATACATAAAATAAATACATACATTTATATTAAAAACAACAACAGTTTGATGTGCAATACGCAATTCACCAAAATAACAGCATATACAGATTTAATCTAAAAAACTGTGAAATCAGAATGTACAAAACTGCTTTGATGCAGATTGAGAGAAAGCAAATCAAAACCACATTACTGAAACAATATACAATTACAATTATGACGCTGAGTGAGTTTTGGTATTTGTGCAGCACTATATAGTTCTTTACATGCGTTAAATCTGTAAGGATTGTGGAATTGTATGCTTGTGATCTGTGCAATTGTGTTTTCATAGCTGGACTCAGCAGGCTTACCTTCTGCCCTTTGGGACCCACAACACAGATCTCTCCAGGCCGGCCCTGCAGGAAGAAGAGAGGCCACTGTGATCTACTGTATGTTAAACACGAGCCATTGCACCCAAGTTGCTCTTGGAAGGTGCAGGAGCATATGGTCAGTGCATTGGACAGGGCAACAATACAGGCAGCCCGAGTCTGAATATAGATGCATTGGCATGTATGGCACACAACTCTCAGCTTTAAAAAGCAGCAAACCAGGGCGCATCGAGCACCATCCAGGTGTGTCGAACTCAAACTGCGTCTTATTAAAACGTGTCATTAATAAAAGGCTACCGGAGGGAGCGCTGAAAAGCAAGAGTGCCTGAAAGAATCACAGCTTCCATTCAGCAGACAATCTCACACCTGCATTATGTATGCAAGGTGCAATGACTGAGCCATAAATGAAAAGCTACATTTCTGGAAGCCCCCCCAAAAAAATCTCATTATGGTTATTTATGTATGTATGTATGTATGTATGTATGTATGCATTTATGTATATGTGTAACTATTACCTCTCCTTTATCTCCAGGCGCATACAAGAAGATTGAATGGTTTAAATCTACTTTTTAATAAGCTAGTTCATTTCATTTACACAATCAATGCATTTACATTGATTTACAGAAGCTGTGGTGTTCTAGCGTAATCTATATCACATGAATCGGACTCCAAAACCAGGGCAAAAGAAACGGAAGGAGGAGGATCAAGGAAGGATTTAGTATGCAGCTGGCATATAGAATAACTGAGTAGTTATTAATTTATTTTCAACTTTGTGTATTTTAGATGTGAAAAACACATCAAACATGGCATCCCAGAGTGCCTGTGTTTGTGTGACTCATGAAGAATTCAGAACACTGTCTGTTTAGGTACGTTGTGTAAATGATTTAGTATTCTGTTTATGATATTACATCAAACCCCCTATATATATACTATATATATATATATAAATAAAACACACACAAATACAAAACCCTGTGGTGTAGTGGATCTTAAAAGAACATGGGTCTTGTGTCTGAAGGTGTTCAGTCTGCATTGAATTATTTGAGATAAATAGCATCAGTTGCTTAATTAGGGATATCGTTCAGCAGAAAAACATTACATCTATAGGCCAGCTGAGGTGAGTAGAGACGCTCTGTATACAGGTGAGTTGTGTACAGGCACTCTATGTACAGATGTGTTGTGTAAAGGTGAGTTGTATACAGGCACTTAATGTACAGGGGCCAGTTGCATAAAACTATACTAGACTAGTCTTAAATATTTGACTAGTCTTAATTTGACAATTAGACTAGTCTAATGCAAGTTAGTCAGTTGCATAAACATTAAGACTGACTAAGACTAAGACCTGAAAAGATAGCCTCCAAACCCTCAGAGTAAATTAGAAATGAAGTCTATCTTTCCATTGAAACTGATGACCTGAGTCTACGATGCTGACAGGGGAAGCCTCCCATTAACTGACTGCACTGTCCCGCCCACCAGCAATCCCCCAAAACATTGAGACTCCTCCCCAAGATTTAAATGGGGAGGGTTGACACTGTTTACTTTTTATGTTATCCCATGCCTTGTGTTTGAGCAAGTTTCAGAAAATGTCCCCCAAATTATATATTTTTCTGCATTATATTCCAATAACTAGCATAGATTTTCAGTTAACTGGGACCGTTGCTGTTTTAGAGATGCGTTCGCCATTTTAGTGTCTACCCTTAGTATGACATAATTAGACAATTACAGACGTCTGTTTATGCACCCGGCACCAGGCGTGTTGTGTACAGGCGTGTTGTGTACAGGCGTGTTATGTACAGGATGAAAAGAGTCACTTTGAATACTTACATCCTGCCCTGGAGTCCCTGCCAGGCCCTGCAGACCTACGTCCCCTTTGTCTCCTTTATCTCCCTGCAGATAGAGAGAGAGAAAGAGGGAGGGAGGGAGAGTGAAAGGGGAATGGGTTAATACGGAGTGGACTGACTGGCTGACAGGACAATACAGTACATTAAAACATCACTGAGTGAGAGTGAGAGTGAGAAAGAGTGAGGAAGGGCAAAATGAGGGATTAATACAGACATAACTTACTGGTTGACTGGATAAGACAGTATATGTATGCAGCACTGAGTTTGAGAGAGGGAGAGACCAGACGAAAGAGGTAGAGATCAAGAGAAAAGGGGTTAACTAACTGGCTGACTGACTGAATGGATGTTACAGTACATTAATACAGCACTAAATGAGAGAGGGAGGGGGCAGGGTGGATACAGACACACTTGGTGAAATACTGAACACATTAAAAACATTAAAATAGCACTGACTGAGTGATTGAGTTTGTGTGTGTGTGTGCGCGCGAGAGAGAGAGACAGATAGAGAGAAAGTGTGGTTGGAAGAAGATGAAAAGGAAGGGATAAAGGAAAGAGTAATAAGATATGGACAAGACTGCCAACTAAATCTGGTGCTGCAATAAAACATGGAAATGTTAAATGGCATCTCATTGTGAATCCACACCATAACATTAATCCAGGGACCAAGAGACAGACATACTGACAGACAGACAGACAGACAGACATCTACCTTAACTCCCTTCTCCCCCCTTGACCCAATCCCAGCTGGCCCCTGAAGGAATAAAGTAAAACAAAATCAAAGTGTGAAGAATTCTGTTAGAACTCAATTAAATTCTCATGGGGATGAAAAGCAACTGGCATACAGAAGCCCTCGTGCGATTAGCTCAAACTGAAGGTGTGTTTTGCCTCACCTAGGAAACGGCACCTGGCGACATACAGAAAAGACATGGGAACACAACTGTTGTCCTGCATGATACTGAGGCTGGGACAATTCATCCCTCCATCACTCTCTGTACGAGTACTGGGAGAACTGGAGCAGTTGTGTCACTCCCGGATCTTCCTTCACACGGTCAGAACTGAGCCTTGCGGTTCAAATCCCTTAAATTGTCTTCTGATTAAAACCCTGTATGTTATCTATAGGATCAGGCTGTTGCAGACACTGTAGCAAGGGTAGGGGAGTCTGTGAGTTGTGTGTGGGGTTGGTGTTCAGCTGCAGGAAGTGACTCCATTACACATAGACACAGAGCGAGAGAGAGAGAGAGAGACTCACCAATTCGCCCTTTGCTCCCTTTTCTCCTTTGGATCCCTCGGCACACTGCAATAGAAACCACAGGAAAACACATACAACTCAGGCATGGGGTATCTTTCCACGTATGCATCTATGTACTGCTCAAACTCAGAGACACAAAGACAGACTGAGACACAAACTGATAATGCTCCCCCCGCATTTCAGTGTTTCTGCAAAGTGAGAGGAAGACCACTGGGACAGATGATCATGGTTTTATACATGGTGTTGCTTTACTCAGTTTCCCCTTGTGCCTGTGTGAGTCAAACTGG
Source organism: Amia ocellicauda (assembly GCF_036373705.1). Lineage (NCBI taxonomy): Eukaryota > Metazoa > Chordata > Actinopteri > Amiiformes > Amiidae > Amia > Amia ocellicauda. The sequence goes on from NC_089860.1 coordinate 26,511,422, forward strand.
GCATCAGTCCCATTAATGGTTTATTTACACTTCCTGGTCAATGTCACTCACCGACTCCTCATGTCAAACTCAATTTGAGGCCTCCTGTAGGTCTTTAAAGTGCTTGTGGGGGAAGACCTGACATTTTCATACATCTCACGAGAATGCACTTTAAGATGCACCGTCCCTACTCGTTCTTGAGGACGCACACACACTCTCTCTCCTACAAAGTCACGCCTCTTCGCATCGTGATACGTTTTATTTCTCTTTACAATGACCCGGACAAGAAGAATGCCTCGTGCAAAGCATGGCGGAACTGTAATAGAAAAAACAATAGTTCTGCAGTCAAGGTCCCACATCCACATCATGACTTACGGGGCCAGAGGAACCGGAGCCAGTACCAATGCAGTCTGCACCCTGATAAAGAAAAAAAAAAATATATAAATATTTATATATACAGATAAAACTCAAAACTTCCCTTAAAACAGAACATAAAGGCTTGTGTCAGATGTCAGATCACGCAGTGTTAAGACAGATGGCCACTGCCAATTTCAGAATCTAAACCAACGGGGCTCAGTCCCAGCAGCCTGTTGGTTCTCTCTCGGGTTCCTCGGGGGAGATGTTTGTCCAGAGCATGACAAGTAAGGTCAGTTGATCCTAAAGAGCCAAACTCAGCAGCACTTCGAAAAGCCCTCAGCTCCAACAGCCTCCTTTCCCAGTGTATTTATATCACTCCGTGTGTCATATTTAAGCTCAGTTATTCAGCTTTAGGTTTTAAAAGCTCTCCCGCCACTGGAGCGAGAAGCTCAGCTGGGAGCCGCGGCCCGAGCTGCTCGTTCTCTTACCTGATCTCCCTTCTCTCCCTTCATGCCATGATGCCCTGGGACCCCCCTGTCTCCTTTCTCTGCCTGAAACAGAGAACGCACAGAACAGTGGCCTGTCAGTCACACTGGCTGCGTCTCTGGGCACAAGAGCAAGACCTTTACACACTGAACTCTACAAGAACACCCGACGGATGGATAGACAGGTAGATGGCTGCAGAAGAGAGAGAAGGACAGGTAGGTATGGAGATCAGTGGAGAGAAAGATGGAGAGGGTGAGAAAGAGTTGCGCAGATAGCAAAATGGGCAAATAAGTTGACAGGTAGGCAGGCCAATAGATGTACTAAAGGACATATATTAATAGAAACGAAGACATTAGGAAAGAGCAACAGAACAAAAGATGATTACATTATTCTTTTCTAAAATTTCTACAAAAGCAAAACAGTTCTTAAGCTGAAAAAATCCTTTCTGCGGGTATCCAGCCTGTGTGTGTAAGACCAGGCTATCGCAGTGAGAGGGGGTGCAGACTGACCTTGACTTTGTAGGGCACGACCTCATCCTGAAACAGAGCAATACCAGCAGGTTAGAGAACACTCTGACAGACAGACAGAGCATCCAGGCAGAGAGGGGAAACAGGTCAGACTGCCACCACACAAAGAGTCATACCATGCTCTCTCCAGCTCCGGACTCTTGCATGTAGGACAATGACCATGGGTTGGGAACACTGTTACCTTATTTTGAGGAGGGTGAAAATCTATCTATCTATGTATCTATCTTTATATTTGCTTTTCTGCTTCATCAGTGCACTGCAATCAAAACCCTGCAGCTCACAAAACCTAAAAGGAATTAGACTTGCAGGGCTTTTGAAAATCCAAGACTGACCTATTGAAGGAGCGAGGACCCACAGAATTTATGACACTAAAGGTAAGTCTGCTTTACCGAACAATACATGGAAAGTGTGTGCATTTACTATATAATGAATGTCTTAAGTCACTATGAGACCTGTCTACTCAAACAGGACATATACACTAATAAAACCATATTGTTTTTCTATGCGTGTGATTTTCATAATTAATTAACTATAGCATGGCTGATTAATAGAACATCAATACAATTTAAAAAGCATAAGATGCACCGGCCACGTCTGACAGTCGCTCTGTTCCACACTTACGTTTTGTTCCCGATCCGTGTGGACACAAGGGGCACACTGCAAAACAAGACCAGAAAACAACTCAGAGTGCACCCTGCCCAGACAGCAGCCGCACCCCCACCCTAATGTCATGTATCCACCGCATGCAAGAGAAGTGAACACTGATCCATTGTCTCCCACATTCTCGAAGTGAATTTGTTGGCCACTGCTGATCTGAGTTTGGCTCATGTAAAGAAAAGCGCACTATTCTGGCCCCTCTCTCTATATGGCCTCTCCAGCTGTCACAGCTTCCGTTCCATGTTTGACTGTTCAATATGCTCAGTCAAGTCTGTTCATGGTGAGCTCTTTGTGTGCCACTACCACTCTCAAACGCTCCAGTAGCCAAGAGGACTGTCCAGTCGAATTAGCCAGCAACAGCCAAAGCAATTACAATGCAAGAACACAAGGTGGAACCATTCCACTGGTTAAAATCACATCTGCACTAAAAGTTAGTGTAACATGAGTGTGGGGGGGGGAGGGGGTGACCAAGAGGAAAGAAGAAACTGAAAAAAAGTTGAGGTGAGGTGAAAAATCTACTTTAATTTCTTGTTTTAAGCTAATTCTCTCTTTTCATTTGACAGAGATCAATAGGAACAAGACTCCCCGAAGCAAGACACAGGAGATGAGTGAGGTTCGACATGTGGAAACAGAGAATTTATAATCAGTTATAAATATGTAAGGTTTTAAGAGAGGGGGCGGGAGGGAGGGGGATGTTCAGCTATCCAGAGTGTCTATTAAACTGCATCAGCCATAAGAGCAACCACCTTAAGCAACCTTAAACTTATCTTAGTGAGGGGGAAATAATTATACATTTTCAGCCTCGTTTTCTATCAATGTCTGGCAGGCTGACGACTTGCTCACTGTTTCCTACAAGTTGGTTGTGTTTTCCTAAATACCTTATAAATCAAAGCAGTGTATGCTTAACACAGCCTAAGGGAATATATATATATATATATATATATATATATATATATATATATATATATATATATATATATATATATGCTTTCTTCCTTCTGTTATGCTTTTGCTTTTGAAACAAGACTTGTTTAAATTTTCTTTTCATGGAAAGGTTGTTAAACATTTTTTTCTTGCCCAGTCCTACCCGTTTCAACAAGTCAAAGTTACTTTTTTACTTTTTTACCCCTGCTGGTGATAAACAGCACACGTACACTTCTTACAAGGGTGAAGCTAATGATTGCTAAGTTCAGAACTGGAAGTGAAAGGCTAATTTTTATCCTTTGAAGAACAAAGATAGATTCTTTGCCACTGTGATTCAGATCTTATGTGGAAGGCTTTACAGGACCAACATTCTGGTTCTGTGTAAACATAACATTGCGCTGTAAGATATTGGTCTTTAATTTCACATCTTTAATTTTAGGATGCACTTTTTACCAACCAAACAACTGTTGGAACAGCAGAACCAATGATTCAAAGAATATAAGAAACTGGCATTTACAAAAACCCACAACACATGGTGTACATAAAGAGCATCATCATCACATTCACATGCTGTACCATTATATGAAGTGTTGCGGTCCATGTTCCCTTTCAATGCTTGTTTTTATGTACACATTAAATTGTACAACAGCTATTGTTTTCCCCTGGATTGGCTTGAAATGGTTTAGTTTGGTTAGGAAAGGCCAGTCACTTACTTTGTCTGTTAAGTCTTGTGGTCCTGGAGGACCCTGTCAAAAGAAAGACAAAAAAGAAAAATAAGAATACAGTTCAGTTCAACACAACTCACAAGAAGTTTAACACATACCTCACAACCAACAACCAGCCCTAAACCCACGTCCACCAAACCAATAGCCAACCTTCTGCCCACCCAACCAATGGAAAGAACTTACAGAAAATGGCCAGCTCTTCAATCAAAAACTACCCATATAATTTAAAGAATGTGTCTTAATAATAATAATAATAATAATAATAATAATAATAATAATAATAATAATAATAATAATAAGCTATCAGCAGGCTGAAAAATGCTTCAAAGGGTACCCTGGAATGAAGTCACCAAAACCAAAAAGTGTTCCCAGTCCCACTACATATCAGTTAATCGGTAAGTCCTCATTCTTGTCTTCCAACCAGAAGTCAACATGGATCCTCAATGAAGGACATTGAGACCTCTTGACTAGCCAGCCAAACAAACCCCAACTAATTGTCAACCTATCCAACAAAGTAGACAGTTGAACCACCTATCTAACCATACACTGCATAACCAACTGACTGATCACCCAAACACTAACCTGGCATCCAACCCAACAACACCCCCTAAAACACTGAGCCACAATATCCTGTAGATGCATGGGATTCCAGGAGGGAAACAAACAAACAAACAAAAACGTGCCAGACAAAAACTAACAAACAACAGAAAGTAAAGTATAGATAAAAGACTTTATAGACAGAGTGACCATGGCAGAAAAGCAAAAGAGGGATGTTACAGAGAGGCTGGAGGCTGGCTGGGGTTTTCATTGTCTTCTAGCTTCAGCCAATATGCCAGTTAAGTAAAAAGCTACTGTATTTATGGCAAAATTGTTAAAGTTGTGTGCAGATGTGTGAGGGAGTGAGAGTGCAACAGGTTAAGTCAGTGTCTTGTTCTGTCTGTGCAGTGCAGTGTGGTGGAGTGCACTGTAGTGAGTCTGCACCTCTAGAAACCCCCCACCTCCCACCTCCTCCCCTCCTCCTCTCTTCCTCCCTCTGCCCCTCAGGCAATATATGGTGCGTTAATGGACAGGTGTGCCGTACTGATAGCGTGGGCGCGTACAGACTCGCAGGAAAAACTGCACCCGATCACCCTCCCAGCCTGGCGCTCCAGTTCAGAATAAGCATCCCCCCACCACCACCCCAATAAGGACAGCAACAAGGCGCGGCACAGAGCAGGTAACACAATTGGACGAGAGGACACACTGCGAATTTCCCTAGGAATTTCTGTGTTGTCTTTACAAGAAAAATAATGACATTTTCTTCTTCGCTAAGCATTACTAGTGTGGTATAATGCAATCTGGCTTACATTAAAAGGATTTGTCTACAGAGAGGAAGGAGGAAATAAAAACATGAGCATTTTTTTTCTTTATAAAAATTTGATTTGTGATTAATGCTTCAAGTATGTGGATTTTCTTGTGTGTGTGTGTGTGTGTGTGTGCAAGTTTGTGCATATACGTGTGGTTGTGAGTGTGTGTTTGTATATGTCATTGTGCCCGACTGTGTGAGTTTTTCCAGCCCCAGGCTCCGGTGAGGTCAGGTCGCGTGGGAGTGTATGGAGTCGGCGGGCAGCAGCCCCCAGTAGCACAGCACACAGGAAAACGTGTTCTGGCTCTGCAAGCCTCCTCTCGCCCCTGACCTACTGTGACCTTTTCTACCCCTGCAAGCTTTCCAAGTGGGCTTTGTGTTGCAAATGCTAATGAATATCTGCATAACCTCCAATAACAAACATCACTGATACCAGGGGCACACTGGCTGGCTGGCAGGCTGATCAGGTCATTGAAAGCGAGAGTGATACATTCATTAGCAGAAGACAAGTATAAAAATACAAAATAATAAGCATTAATTATATGTTGGACTATACAGAAACATTTGGAAGCTTATTCTTGAGAGCAGAAAGTAACTATTACATACATATAGTTATTTTAATTTGTTTATACATTTCCTTAAATTAATTATTCTACCCTGGGCTACCAGTGACATCAATGAGACCAGTTCATTTGAATTGTATTAATTTAGCCTGTCTCAAAACCTGCTGGCCAGGTGGCAACTCTAACTACAATCAGGATACTGCTGGCATATTTCCCAGAAATGCTTGACCTTTGACTCAAGGAGAAGGAGAATCTCTTTGAGTCAAAGGTCTTTTGAAAGAGAATCAAGCTGTATTTACATATTAGGTCTAGATTTAAATATGCATAAATGATGATACACAATTCACAATCCTGAGGTAGAGGCGATGCTGGTATTACAACCACTGCTTTTAGCTGAACAGAGCACTGTGGGGTGATATTGCTAGTCCCCTTGTTTTCCCATATCCCCAGGAAGGAACATTAGCAGTTTCTGTATTATTTAACACCTGCCTCTTTGTGCCTCATGGTATACACATAATCTCCAATCAAAAAGCACTAAGGTTGGAGGTCATGTAGATCTCTCCACAGTGGATGAGGAGGAGAAACTGGACTGGACCAATCTGTCAGTGTTGCACCAGATGTACCACCACTCCTATGTTGTAGGGGAGTGCACCCAAAAACTACAGCAGTACTATAATACTGTGTCACTCCTGTCTGTCCTGTAGCAAGAACACTGAAAAGAGTACCTTGAATGTCCTCATTCAACACAGTCCTCTAGCCTTCATTGCATTATGATGTAGGGCTTTTACACAATTAGAGCTGAATATGTTAGGAGTGCTTATGGAAGAGATTATCTTTTGTGGTCAGTGGTATGTTCGGCATACTGAACCTATTTACAAGAGGGACTCTTTGTCTGGGAATACACGTTGCACTCACAGTCGACCTACTTTACAGAGTTTGTGAGCCAAAGCTGCTGAGTGAGCAGCAAAAAGACTCAGCAAATGTATTAATGTTCAAAAAATAATGAATAAGCCAGGTAAGGACTGCAAGTCACTGCTTGTACCAACAACTTGAGAAATGAGCAACAATGTTAAAGCCTTGGAATTGTACAAGGAGACTTAAATAGCCATGAGGGTCAAACTTTAATAGTTAAAAAAAAAAAAAGTCACTGCGTGAAGTAAAGCTCTCTCCAACAATTGATGCAATTAAAAAAAAATGCTACCTGACTCAGCTCCACTGGGGCGAACAAACAAACGTATAACAAAGAAGGCTTCCAACTTCAAAATACATAAATTAATATACTATCATTGCATTAGAGACCAATCAGTTACCTAAACCATCATTGTCCGTGACACTAGCAAGAATCCTTGCCTCAAGCAAAACCTATATTTGAAGCTGCACCCAATCCACAACTCTCTCCATCTTACTTTGTAAGTAGAAATGCAACATGAACACTAATGAAAGTGGAAGCTTACTGGACATCCCAACACTAACCCTCACATTAATTCTAGACTGAAGTCTGTATTTAATTCATAATGATTAAAAAAATAAAAATGTTTCAAATTAGTAAAAGTATTACTCTGATATTAGCAAAACTAATCAAATCATGAATAGTAATAATATTAAAAGTAGTTTAGCTTCTACAAGAAAACATGATGATGATATCAATAACAACAATAATAATCACAATAATCATCAACATAATAATCATAAAAATAAATTTGTTTAAAAGTTCTGGTTCTTTCTGCAAGGCTGTCTCCTTAGTTGTTTGTTATATTCTGTAACATAGACGAGTTTCTTCCAGCTGTGCAGGAGAAGAAACATCTGGATGATGCAAGCAAGGCGTAACCATGATACCGTCTCTTCCCTACTTTTCTCCTACATTTACTCTCTTCTGCCTTCCCTCTCTACATCCCTCCCTCCGACTGTGTCTCCACTTCTAGATCAGGCTTCTCTACCTCTCATCTTCCTGCTCCTCTCTTCCCTCCTAATCCTTCCTTAACCTTGCACCTTGTCTCCTCTTTCCCAATCCCTCATCTTTTTAACTCTGTCCTTCTAGTCTCGACCATCCCCACCTCCACCTCCCTCTCTCCCCTCAATCCTTTGCTGTGGATGCTCAGTGTTAGCATTCTGTGATCCACTCCTCCCTCCTGCCATTCACCCCATCGATCGCTCCCCCAGAGGGTGATGACCAGACCCTCCTCCAGGCGTGTGCCCTGTCTCTCTCTGTGGCTCGTGGCACAAAGCCAAGACCCAGCATTCCCCAGCACTCCACGCAGCTTCTCTTCATGAAGCATGCTTCTCCTTTTTCCTCAATAGGACAATTATGATTAATATGTTTTTTGCATGTTTATTTGTATTTCTAACTACGTCCGCCTTTTTTTCTAATCACTGTATAAAGTACATTGGAAACGAGGAAACTGTACAGCCTGTTGACACTCTGATCCAATATCAAAATCTCTGATTATACTCCCAGTCACCCCATCATCCTTCCCACCTCCCATGCTATTCCTCATCTTCCTAACACCTCATCAACCCCCCAACTGAGCCCCAGCCCCCTTGAGTGTCTCCCATCTCCACATCCCGAACCCATTTCCATCTCTTGCTTCTCATTCCCCCCTTCTCCCTACTTCCCATTGCCCTCATCCCCCCGACTCTCATGCTCTCCACCCCCCCACCCCCCTTTCCCTCTCTTTCATCCTCCACTCCCCAATCACTCTCAATCTTCTTTGGCTATGACCCATCATATCCCCACCTAACCCATTCCCCTCCACTCCCACCCAGCCTTCCCACGGCATTTGTCTCACCTGCATGTCCCCTGGTCCCTCCTCCAGGCAGAAGCAGCGAGTGTACACCTTGCCTTCGGGCCGTGGGGCCACCTCCACCAGGTTGGACCGTGGGGATGCGGTCTCCGCGGCACGCCTGCTCTTAGAGGTGTCAGGGGGGCACTGCCAGTGAAGGGAAGGAGTGGACAGTTTGTTTGTACATGTACACATAAGAATGAGCACCAGTGCACGTTAACAAAATTAATTACATGTTACTACAGTATATTAAATGTATAACACTCTTCCAGAGTAAAACTGAAAAATGTAAAACTTACCAAATAATGGTGGATGGCAAAAGCAGTGTTATGATGTTATGACACAACACATCCTGAAACACTGAAAGAGCATACATACAGGCTTTTGACAGACATTATTTGGTTAGTTTTAAATCCTAAAGTTTTAAAAGTTGCTTATATGTTAGGATTGATCTGGAAAAACAGTATCCATCTTACTTCAACACTTTAGCAACACACACCTTAATTTTAGCAACTGTGCAAGTTCTCCTTTAACTGAAGTAATGATATGGCTAATCGGAGCTTTCAAAATATTTAAAGATATTTAAAAATACTCATTTTGCAAATGATCAGTTCAATCAAAGTTTAATTGAAGTAACCAAGAACTCGACTGAGAAAACAAAAACACAGAAACACAGTGTATCCTGAAGTTTTCCGAGTGGCGGGTCTTACCCTAGCACCGGGGATCTCACAGCAAGCCTCCTTAATGGCCAGGCTAGAGTCACAGTACACGGTCACTTGCTGAATATCAACCTGCAGGAAGAAAGAGGTTAAGGGAGGTTGAGGAAAGAGGGAACAAAGAAATAATGTATTATACAAGTGCTTGGGTGAAGATACAAAGAGTAATATGGCATTATAAAACAATGATGTGCACTCCCTTCACAGCCAAACAATATGCTCTTTACTACAGCCCATCAAGACAAGTGTCTCAGCTGCAGGTGAGCAGTTACCAGCTTTACCATAACCCAGTTTCATTATGCCACCATAGTATTCTCTTTATGACCCATATTATCGTTTAAGGTAGCACAGCTGTATTCCCTTTACAGCGCAAACAGTATGTTCTTCATGGTCTAGGCAATTATCTCTTAATAAGCAAATACTATATCGCGTACAGTCCCCCCCCCCACCCCGTTTTCCCTTTATGATCCAGCAGTATTCATTTGATTAGCTCTGTTCTCTTTATGATTCAGGGCATATGATTTCTGCATTGTAGACATATTGAATCTGCTTTAACCACTAGCAGTTCCTCTACTCAGCCCCAGCAGCAGCAGCCTCTGTAGAGCTTTGGATCTCTCTCTCTATGTGGTCTAACAATGCTCTATAAATCCCAGCTGTATAAATGTGTATATCAACATTACCTTAGTTCTCTATATACAACAGTACTCTGTTTGAAACAACAGTAGTCAGTATACCTCTGGCTAGCCTCTAAGAGCTAGAACGGCTGTAGCTGCCCACTGTACAGCCTTCTAGCTCTTCCTGTATTGCTGCATAAAGCTCTATAGCAGTCTCTATATTCCTGTATGAGCCCAGCGGACATTGACTGTAATCAGTGTCTAGCACAGGCACTGCACAGTCCATCTTGGGGGGGCGCTCACCTCCACTGCCTTGCCGTCGGAGGCCCGTAAGCCCAGGAAAGTATGTCCCTGTGGCTCCACCCCCCGCCGTCCGTCCAAGAACTTGGTCTCGATCGAGCTGCAGTCGACGTGCAGGGAGGCGGCCATGGCCCCGATGCTCAGCGCCACTTTGTGCCAGCGCATGTCAAAGAGCGAGGTCACGCCTTCCCCAGAGAACACGCAGCCCACGGACTCCTCCTCCTCACCCTGGCTGCGCGCCCGCACTGACAGCGTCCGCTCCAGCCCATTGAGGTCCAGGGAGAACTGCGCCGGGAGAGGGAGGGAGTAAAGGAAGGGCAGGGAAGAAGGGAGAGAAATAGACTGATAAACTGGGACTAGGGAAGGGAGAGTCAATGACACTATGAACAGGACATTGACTATCGCAGGGAGGGAAGGGTGCTTTGTCTGTTAACTAATTTGTATTTCTTCCTCATTAATTCAGTTGCTGCTCCATCAGCCTTGGCAGTGTCTCTCTTCCCTCCTGACTGTAAATAACATCTACTAGTATCAGCTGTAACAATTCACAGAGACCTTACGGCAACCTCAGCCATTTTCTTTAAGTACATTGAGATGAATAGCAACAGAATTTTCCAGGAAGTGGATATTTTCCCAATTTAAATTTTCCAGGTCTGGAAATGGGTTGCACTTAATTAAATTATATATTTTCTTAAACATTGAATTTAATCAATTTTCACAGCTGCAAATCAAAAAAACTCAAAGCTTAAGAAAACAGTCTTTTCTCCAAAGCCGGAGCCGAACCTGTGGGTATCCTTGCTGGTCAGTGATGTGGAGCAGGTAGACGTTTTCTTTCACAGTCTTTTTCTTCAGAAGCAGGGTGAGGACCACTGTGAATTCCTGTGGGAGGCCATGGGGGAACACCTGCCTGGGGGACACAGAGAAGTTTTATACTTTTACTGAGCATTTTCACCTCAAACCTTTACACTTATTGCAGAATATAGAAAGGAAAGTACAATCATGAGCCAACAACACTAAGTTCTTCCCCAGGGTTTAATTTTAAGCACTTCCAGCGAATAAACAAATACATAAACATATAGATAAATAAGTAAATACATATAAAGTGAATGTTTATTTTAAAAATATTACAGAAGGAGGGTGCAACATCTAGGGAGGGGTAGGGGTGGTACTGACACTTTTGCCTAAGACACATCGCACTGACACTACACCTGGAAAAAACTAATATTGTTTCTCTTTGATTTGCTGTTAAAGCCTCCAGTGCAACACTGACACATGGGTTTGATGTATGGTGGATTCCTCCTGTACACAGCAAACTAGTCTGGACCTCTGCAGCAGTGATTTATCTCAGTGCAGAGACGTTCCAAAGGAAATAACTCCCTGGCGGCACGGCAAAAAGCGGCCCAGATGAAATCCAGTCTAAACAAAGTCAGCCTTCCCTGCATTGAACCCAAAATATACAGACCAGCTCTGAGGACAGGAAGGGGGCAGCATGTTCCAACTGGTTTTTAGGAGAAATAGCTAAGGGGCCTAGTGTAAAACAAGATGAAGTTAGATGCTCTCCCAAGACAAAGATAAATACTACTTTTTAGGATGGCTAAGTAGACCTTGGGGGGAGAAAAAAGCGAATGGAAAAAAAAGTATTTTGGTTTAATAGTGAAAAAGTCGAAATAATACTATCGTTTGTTGTGAGTATTGTGCACATGAAGGACGTGAATGTATAGTTTACAGGAAAAACTGGATTTATAAATAGCACTGCTGTTGCACAGTCCAGATCTCAAAATCACAATCACAAAAGGTCAAACTCATGTTTGCTGAACTTCTTCAGAGAGAGAGAGAGAGAATTATGGAAAATGTTGGAAAAAAAAGGTGTTTTCTCAGAAGTGCTTGAATTGTAAAAATAGAGACTGGTTTCCTTCTCCTTCTCTCACCTCTCAGTCACAAGTGAAGCGAAATACAGCTGAAGTCCAGACTTGGAAGCAAGATAAATGAATTTCACAACACCGCATGTTGTATTAGAAATCTTAATCTGAGTAAGCGAGTGCTGTGGGGGAGGGAGGAGGTGTGTGTGTGTGTGAGAAGCAACCCATTCCCAATCCCCTTCCCTCTGCACTGTTCTTTATTCCTACCCTCTGGTAAAAGCGTTTCCTCTGACCCTTTCCCTGCCTCTCTTCCCTCTATTGCATCATCTCCAACCCTTTGGCTCTCCTTGTCTTCACTCCTCCCACTTCTGAAGTTTCATCTTCTCTCTTGCTTCTCTGATCTCAGCGCTGGAGAGAGACAGCAACCAGCTATCTATGTTATCTTCCAGCACAGCGGGCTCCCTGCACTTCCAACAGTATCGTATTACAACTGGGCCTTGTACTCACCTTGCAACTCACAAGAGAAGAGACACTGATCTGACTGTTGTACTGGTGTCAAGTGCTGTACTTTGGGCTCCAATTTTCAGACTGCCTTTATTTTTTGTTTTTAGTTTCAAATTAACTTATTTTTCATTGCTCAAATATTGACTTTTTAGTAATGCCGACTTAAAAATGTCCCAATTACACACACACACGCACACACGCACGTGCGCACGCAGGCGCACACACAGATACAGATACATAATAAGAGCTGTAAGCAACTACAAACCAATGAGTCAGTGCTCTGATGCAACCAGCTCATCAGATCTCTTAAAGCACGCTAATGGATCTGCAGCCACAGTCCTGGCCCTGTCAAGGTACTCAGCGATTGGAAACTAAATCACACCTCCGTGTCCACCTGGCGAGACTGACAATGTGGAGAATGTCAGTGTAAATCAGAGATGCACCAGCAGCCTCCCTACTGAAGACAATGTCTACAGCGCACAGCACTTAGGCTGCAGTTCACAGTTAACAATGGTCTGCACGGACAGAGACTCTGCTTAACTGGGCATGAGACATACAGAATGAGTGCAATGAAACCGCAAGCCTCAGTTTTGACTCTGCAAGTCCACATTCTCAAGTCATGTATTTACTTTAAAAGATAAAGCACAAAAATAAACAACAAAGAAATGACAAAGATGATTAAGAACAAGAGACTAAAAGCGTAAAAAAACTACGGGGATGAATTTGCAGATGTTTGGTGACTACAGCCCCAGTTTCAATTTTGCTCCAGATGTGCTTTCCTGCATCCTTGAAGCCAGATGGGGCCAGCTGATGCTCCAGCTTTGGAATGACTTTGATATGGAGCCAGAAAGGGAGAAGAGGGGAGGGAGAGAAGGGCCAATGTGGCAGGGAGCCAGCAAGAAGGACACAGAAACGATGCACCGAATTCCTAACGCAACCTGTGGAGTTTCTATGTATTGATGGCATATCTTGCTTTCAACAGTGAAAAACAACCAGCTTAGTTTTATTGTCTATCCCATTAGCTGGATTTTACATCAGACTATCAGACGTCCGAGCACCTTATAAGGATTAAATAAAAAAGGTAAAAAAAGACTGGGGAACAATCTCAGAAACGTGAACACAATTTTTTCCTTGGCAGCCAGCCATTCAAAACACTTTCAGGCCTCTCTTGAGCTGCCATCGAATGGAGAGCTGGGAATGGGCTGTGAGTCTCCTGTACAAGCCCCTCCCTGCCTTGCCTGGGGGCTGCCTGTGCCAGAGAAGTCACAGTCCCACTCTTTGCAGGAATTAATGGGATTTACAGGGTTAATACAAACCTGGAATGTAATGTCAGCACTCCTCTACATATCCAGCACAGTTATGGGGGACTGCCTCTGCCAACATCATTATATTCCCAGCCCTGGCAACATTACAGGCTTTTTATTATGTACAAGGAAGCCTGTAGACAGTAAAAGCTGAACACGTGTTATGCTGAGCGAACAGTAACTGGCACAGTGTACATCTGTTACGGCAACAGAGAGGGGTTTTAAATGATCGATTGATACGTGTAAATAGGGACAGCAAAGACTGCATGGACCTCACAAAAGTCTTTCAACTGGAAACCACACCCCAGGGATTAATTCTCTCCTTTCCTTATCTGTTTAAATCTGTTCCCTTCTTCCTTTAATCCTCTCCTTCTGCCTCTTCTTCGTCTGCAGGTCTATACCCCCCCACCCCACCCCGTCCTTTTTCTTTCTCTTTCTTTCTCCCTCCTCTCCCCCTGATCAATGCAGGTCAGAGCTGGACAGGGCTAGGGCGTGGTCTCGGGGAAGCCGTGGATGGCAGGGAAGGGCAGGAGGTCTTACTCAGTGGGTTTGTTCAGTGAGACGTTGCCCAGCCTGAGGATGACGGGTCCTCGCGGGTTTCTGATCTTCTTAACCTCTGGCGTCTTTAGCAGAGCAAACTTCCTCACCAAATTGAAGCCTGTTCAGGAAAATAAAGAGAGAGTAGATCAGACAACATATTTTCCAATGATAAGAGGTCTTGATCTGATTGCCAAGCCCTAAGCTAAGCCCCCCCACCTTTCGGCAAGTCGCAGGGCATCTAACATCTAACACTTCCTGAAGAGATAAGAGAGGAGGCTTTACCACCATCTGTGTTTTGATGCTCAGAGTTTCTTTAGCTGCCTATTGACTCCTAGCCACCTGGAAGAGTTTGAAGACTCAATAAGGCTTTATTCTGGATCCAGTCCATGCAGGAATTCTTTTAAAAGCGATTTGTTGTCTTCCTGTGTTTGCATATTTTACATTGCCGTTTCTACCAGATGAGGTGTTGCTGTACGTTTGCTGGAAGTGCTTATCCCATTTTGCTTACATAATATCCTCTGAAACTTTTAATTCACTGTAATGTGTAGATGATTTGTCACAGTGATGTTTCCTTTGTAACACTGTGTATGCGCAGAACATGGGACAAAAGTATTTATTGAATGAGACACCCTGGATAAACAGGCCAGCTTAACAACTTTTTTAGGTTCTCTTGCTTCTCTCTCATTTCACCTTCTTTCCCTACATTAAGCTAAAGATGATTTACAGCGTACCTGTGATGTTCTGTCGCAGCTCAGCCGTCTGTGGGAATTTCCATTCTTCTACCTGCAACAACGGGCAACGAACACCTGCAGAAAGACACAGCACACAGCACCATCGGTCAGAGAGTAGGGGGGAACAACTGTAGAGGAATACTCATAAAAACGTTGTTGATGAGTTCGAAAAATACAAAACAGCGAAAACGCACAAAATAGGCAAACCATAACTGGTAAAGAAAAACAAATAGAAGAAGTTAATCTTTACAGAGTTGTAATGGGGGGTCGGCACTAAACTAACCCCGCCATGGAGCTGAAACCGGCATTCTGGATTCTTGAGATGAAATTCTCAGAGAGAGAGACACATGGGCCAGCTTTGTTGTGCTAGATACTCATGTCAAGGCTATCACTGTGTCCTGTAGTCTGAAACACAATCACTCAAGGACGCAATGGAAGGGTTGGGTATCTGGGACAGGATTAAACAGAACCAGCCTTACCACCATGTAAGAGCAGGCTAGGCTTTGCCTGGAAGCAATGAGCCAGACTTTACTCAGTCAACTTTTCTGAGAAGCAGCCAGACAAAGCTCCGATAACCAGCAAGAAAAAAAAAAGTTTATTTTCTAATACATTTTCCTCAGCATGCAGAAAAGATACATTAAAAAAATGTGTCTGGGAGTAGAAAGGGATCCTTTTCTTATCAGATACACATGTTTTTTAAAGGAGAAAAGCAGCAGTCTCATGACTCAGAGACAACTGGCAGATTTTTTTAAATGCTATAATTAAGATTACAGAGTATGCAAAAATAAAAAAAATAAAAAAAATCTCTTACTCAATGAGTTAACCATGTCTGCGTCTGGGATGTTTAAGCAATTAATTAAGCCCTGTGTAAGTTAAACACTGATGATGGGAACTACACACTTTGAGAGCTTTCTCTGCTGAAACACCATTATTAAATAAGTGACAAGACAGGGGCAGCAATCTTGGCTGCATTTGTTTCCTCTAATCAAATTTCTGTTTGTGGTTTGGGGCGAGAAATACATTATTTTAGAGCTTCCTATTTATCAAATTGTACTAGTGCCTGGAGACAAGAACATACGAGTCTATTTGTCTTTGCCATAGAAGAAAAGGAAGAGAAAAAAGAAAAAAAGAAAGAAAAGAAAAGAAACAAACAAAACCAAAAAGGCTGATTGCTGCAATGGAGGGAAAGCCAGAAAACCCCTGAATCTAAGCATCTAGTTTAATATTGGAATTCTTGAGGTGATTGCAGAGTCCTCTTTCTTTGGAAATATAATATAATACAACTTTTGTATTTTTAGCTAAATAGTGTATAAAAATAGTTTTGGCAGTGCATGACACATTACTGTCAAACTAAATGTGTTCACTGAGCCGCAGGAGAGATCGAGGGACTGCACTGCGTTCCATTACACAGCATTCCCAGGCAAGTGCCCTGTGCCGGTTCAAAGGCAGGGTCTCTCGCTCCCGACTCCCTGCACTACTGCTTGCAGTGGCACTGCAGGATGTGACAAAATTTTGCATTGCGTCAGGTGGTGCCAAATATCCCTGGGTTCTGTCCAAAGATAATGGGGAGGGGCTGGGGAGGCAGACTGCAAAGTGGCTAGTGAATTTAAAGCAGGACAGAGTTTGTATAATGTATACAGTATGTATGTATATATATAGATATATACAGCTCTGGAAAAAATTAAGAGACCACTCCAAGTTCAGAAATCAATGTTAAGTGGTCTCTTAATTTTTTATATATATATATACACAGTACTGTGCAAAAGTTTTAGGCAGGTGTGAAAAAATGCTGTAAAGTAAGAATGCTTTCAAAAATAGACATGTTAATAGATAAAATTTATCAATTAACTAAATGCAAAGTGAGTGAACAGAAGAAAAATCTAAATCAAATCCATATTTGGTGTGACCACCCTTTGCCTTCAAAACAGCATCAATTCTTCTAGGTACACTTGCACAAAGTCAGGTATATGATTAAACAATTATACCAGACAGGTGCTAGTGATCATCAGTTCAATATGTAGGTTGAAATACAATCATTAACTGAAACAGAAACAGCTGCGTAGGAGGAATAAAACTGGGTGAGGAACAGCCAAACTCAGCTAACAAGGTGAGGTTGATGAAGACAGTTTACTGTCAAATGTCATACACCATGGCAAGACTGAGCACGGCAACAAGACACAAGGTAGTTATACTGCATCAGCAAGGTCTCTCCCAGGCAGACATTTCAAGGAAGACAAGGGTTTCCAGATGTGCTGTCCAAGCTCTTTTGAAGAAGCACAAAGAAATGGGCAATGTTGAGGACCGTAGACGCAGTGGTCGGCCAAGGAAACTTACTGCAGCAGATGAAAGACTCATCATGCTTACTTCCCTTCGTAATTGGAAGATGTCCAGCAGTGCCATCAGCTCAGAATTGGCAGAAAACAGTGGGACCCTGGTAAACCCATCTACTGTCTGAAGAAGTCTGGTCAGAAGTGGCCTTCGTGGAAGACTTGCGGCCAAAAAGCCATACCTCCGACGTGGAAACAAGGCCAAGCGACTCAACTATGCACAAAAACACAGGAACTGTGGTGCAGAAAAATGGCAGCAGGTGCTCTGGACTGATGAGTCAAAATGTGAAATATTTGGCTGTAGCAGAAGGTAGTTTGTTCACCAAATGGCTGGAGAGTGATACACGAATGAGTGTCTGCAGGCAACAGTGAAGCATGGTGGAGGTTCCTTGCAAGTTTGGGGCTGCATTGCTGCAAATGGAGTTGGGGATTTGGTCAGAATTAATGGTCTCCTCAATGCTGAGAAGTACAGGCAGATACTTATCCATCATGCAATACCATCAAGGAGGCATCTGATTGGCCCCAAATATATTCTGCAGCATGACAACGACCCCAAACATACAGCAAAAGTCATTAAGAACTATCTTCTGCGTAAAGAAGAACAAGGAGTCCTGGAAGTGATGAAAATCATCGAGTCTGTCAGGGATTACATGAAGAGAGAGAAGCAACTGAGGCTGCCTAAATCCACAGAAGAACTGTGGTTAGTTCTCCAAGATGTTTGGACTAACCTACCTGCTGAGTTCCTTCAAAAACTGTGTGCAAGTGTACCTAGAAGAATTGATGCTGTTTTGAAGGCAAAGGTTGGTCACACCAAATATGGATTTGATGTAGATTTTTCTTCTGTTCACTCACTTACTTTAAAGCATTCTTACTTTACAGAATTTTTTCACACCTGCCTAAAACTTTTGCACAGTAGTGTGTGTGCGTGTGTGTGTGCGTATATATACAGCTCTGGAAAAAATTAAGAGACCACTCCAAGTTCAGAAATCAATGTTAAGTGGTCTCAGTTTTTCACAGAGATGTATATACATACACACACACTGTATATAGACTTTAAAATATAGAGACCAAAACAACTGCGCGCTGCAGGCCAAGATTTCGATGCAGGGTCATAACACACAGTTTGGTCATTACACAATATGCACCATCTTGTCTGGAACATGTCCAGCACATTCCAGGATTCTAAAACTAGGATCAACACGTCACATACTTCCTGTATGCTCAGTGCCATATTTCTGTTCCGCCTCTTGAATGACTTTATTGGCTCTATGCAGTTTGGACAAGGGATTCTGCTAAATAAAGACCTGCTAACAACCAGAACAACAGATTGTATTACAATTGATAATGTTTCTGGCTGATGCTTTTCATCCCAACACACTTGCATGTGCCCATTTATACATATTTCACTGGCACAAGTTGAGAAGGTACTTTTGATCCAGGTGAAGGACCGCAATCTCTCAACAGGGATTGCAACACATCGCTCTCTGGTTACGAGTACATATTCCTAACCACCGCTTCACAGCACTGATGCCCAGTGACACACGCTGATCTCAGGGATATGCATTTTAACACACAGCAAGTTTAATGAGTTTTATATGCACTGAGAATCCATATTGAAAAGATGAAATGGTGACTGAGATCCAACAGTGCAGCTCAAACACATTGCAAAGGGCCACCATTTCAAACCTTATTCTCAGAGTGTCTTGTGTTCTTTTGCATCTGGGTGTTACGTGAACACCTTGGCTGTCTGAGCCCACCCAGACACACATACCTGGCCCACTATTTGTTTTTCTTGTGTTGACGTGATTTTTCCAAAGCACTTGCAAGTTAATTCAGCCATAAATAATTAAAAACCCTGCACTTCTTTATCTAGGGGTGGAGATAAGTTTCCTTCGCTTTGGCAATATATGTATACCCCCTCCCCAAGAATAATGCATTGTGGTGCAAAATCAAAAGTAAATATAAGAAGAAAAAATTATTCTAGTTATCAGTTGTTAAATTAAACATTTTTACCTCAATGTTTATAACTTGGTGTTCTAATTAATAAATATAATTAATATCGTCTAACACCTAACATCAGCAAATATGAATCATCCTCACAAAACAAAAACATATTCCAGCTTGTCTTCTGCGCTGTTCAGTAACATGTTTCTCATTCATTTTCCTTAAAATATGCCAGATGATCTGAAGGGCTTCTATGTCTCTGTTCCAACCCAGACAAAGAGCAGTTTGGATTTTGTGGTAGCATAAACTGAATGGAAAAGCAGAGAGTAAAAAAAATAATAATAAAAAAATTGGGGAAAACCACAAGTTTCCATTGCTGTAATGGTATGGAAACATTGAAAGACAAGGGGTGCTCTCAGAGACGAAAGGAAAAACTCTGACACACAGAGAGAGAGAGAGAGAGAGCATCAGTGACGAAGAGAAGAGTGGAAGAGAAAGCCACACTGGACTCACTATATCACTATACTGGGGTTCTGACACACAGATACAGATACAGATACACACAGATACAGGTTTGTAAATCCTAAATTCGTAGTCTTGAGTCACGGGCTGCACATCAATTGCAAAATACTCCACTGCTTATAATTAACGGCAATGATGAATATTACCTGCAAATAAACTGTCAATCACTCCAAAAATTACGACAAAAACAAAAAAATATATATTTTATAATAAACCAGAACACCGTTATCTGGAAAGTCATCTGAAAGCTATTCTACTGCCTGTTCCCAGCATAGCAGCCAGCCAGCTGGCCAATGTGTCCCTGTGACTAATACAAAGGGAACCCAGACGTCTTCCGTTGCAGAACAATACAAAAAAGGGAAAAAAATAATAATAACAAGACACTCTGAAACCTCTGCAAAAGACGCACTGGAAACCTTCACTCCATTTGTACATCAATACCATCCTTCCCTGGGAACCAAGATTGAGTCCTGGTGTGTCAGGGAGCGCTGTACAGGACGGGGATGGGTGCTGGGGATCCGTCACCCTGCTGTTAGGAGAGCGAGCTGATGAGAGGCCTTCTCTGCCTGGCTGACTCAAACCTCAGACCTCAGGCCTGCCATCTGGGTTACCCACACTCAGACCCCAGCCAGAACCAGCCAACAGCTCCACACTCAACGCCGAGCTCGTCTGCACAGGATCAATTCATGAGGGAGCACGAGGACGCTAGCCACTGTACACGCCGGCCTCCACCAAGAAAAACATTTTGCAGGATAGCTCCAGATTTTTTTTTCCAACAATCATAATAGTGGAGGCGGGGAAAGAAACTGCAAACGGTTTCCTAAAATTAACCGCCAAATCAAATATATAAATTCTCCAGTCCATACTTGCATTGCCTCTAGCTACGTGTAAATGGGAGGGAGACTGTTCTGGGGCGAAATGCCTTTTGATTTTCTGTCCCTTTTTCTCGGCGGTGTGATGGGTTAAGCATTCAGCTGTGGAAAATTTGCATAATCTTTGACCTGAAAAACTGCCAAAAATGACTCATCAGCATTGAAAATAAATGGATGAACATGCACAGCCCCATTTTTCCTATCTCCATTTCTCTTTTACCAAACTGGGGCTCCCCTTTGAACAGACGTGTCCTTAACCACAGTAGTCAGAGCAGCAGAAAGAAGAGGTTAGCAGACAGTTTTAATCGTCAAAACCCAAGAAGAATTTCTCTTTCCGCTCCAAAGCTCCACTTAGCGATTGAAATTATGAATGATGAACAGCAAAGCCTGGTGGGGAATTTAGTGGTAGTTCTAGTTTCCTTTTCCCCCACATATAAATGAATAGAACTCCTAAAAGCTTATCTTTACATCCAGGAAAGCAACATGTATGCTTTTCTCCTTTTCTGTGTCAATCAAGGCACACAGAGAGAACACGCAGGACATTTCATTTTTTCACTGCATGCAGAGACAGGCAGTAGTTAGAAAATGTGTATTAAAAAATATGAATAAATAAATAAAACAAAAAAGGCAGCTCAGCACTGCCACATGAAAACGAGCAGTGTTTACACAAAGACTGATATAATCTCTGATATAACGTAGCTTGCAAAACAATGCAGATGCAAGCCACCAGTATACACTGGCTTTGTGCTTCTGTAACAGATGTATGGGCCAGTTATAGTGATGGAGGTCTGCCTGAGAGATGGCAGTTTGAATGATAATAAAAGTTAGTATCCATGTATGTATAATCGTGTTGTTACCAGGAAATAACTGACCCTTATGAGGCATGATTCAAGGGGGTGGAGATTTCAGCTATTGTGCAACCAAAGAGCTGAATACTAACACATACCTGTGCTGGAGGACAGCAGGACCGCCTCACTCTGGGATATCGTGTTCAGCAGCCATAGCACCACTGGGACTACTGGAGACCAGGCAATCCACATGGTCCGTTTGTCAGCAGCACCGCTCCCACCTAGACAAGGCAAGGAAGGAACGCAGACAGACGTGTGAACTAGCTGCCGCTGAACCAGAGCGCTCTCCCAGTCACTCCTCTCCACACAACCTCCTCTTGGACACCCTGACATGGCTTCTGCAACTCGAGCCATCTGGGAACTGGAAGGGATCCCAGCAAAAAAAGAAGGGAATCCAAGCCGCTGATGCTTCGAAAATGTATTTGTTGAAACATCTTAAGTGGTGGTCAAATGATTGAAGCCTTTATGTCAGTGATTATATTAAAAGGAAAAAAAAAAACAGAAGTGCAAGTTTCTATTATCAAATGAAATCACGGTTTGGCTTGCTTGGAAGGTTTGAAGCAAGGCTACTTTAATGATGAATTCAGGCTGTCCAGACTCATTCTGCCATGTATTAGAAATCACATTTTGGAAAATACGAGAAAAAGTTAAACTGACAGATTTCAATTAGCTCTCGTACTGCACTGATGGTAGAATCAGCACAAGCCAGTCACCAGTCACTAATTCAGTCTGTGTGGGCGACATGGCAGTGCGAAGCTCCTTTTGGCCTCAATTTAGACTTAATTTGGTCACAGAAGGGAGCCGAAAGCGCCTTTGAACCAGGGCGGAATATTAACTTGTTAGACCGAACTAACTCAAAGGGCCACAGCAAGAACTCTGTGATGCACAGGATTGAGCCTTGCATGCTGTCGCAGATTAGGAGCACAGGTCAGGCTGAAACAGACACCAGCAGCTTCAAGCAATCAGCCCAGGGAGGAGCAGGACACACGGTGGGCCCACGAGGGGCTCAGTATGCCTGCTGACTACAGAGAAGAGACTAATTCCCAGATACATGTGTTGCAGTTTCAGAGCCTCTACCTACCACTGTGCTGCAGCATTGGGGACACCACTTAGGCGCTGTCTGGCACCCTGTGCTCAGAGACCCACTCAATCCATTAAAGGATGAAAAGACTCTCTTTGCCTAGCAGTCTGAACCATGCCTCAGGTGCTGAATATTTTGAGCTTTGGTTACTTATTCATGGAAAAAAGTAGATAAGTACAGATGTTGCTTTAAAGGGAATTCTTTTTATGTTTTTCTGGCAAATAACTAATTTTGAAGGAGCACAAAACCAGAATTGGATCATGCTACTACACAAGAGGAATATTACTTTCCACACACACACACACACACACACACACACATTATATATATAAGGAGAAAACAGGCAACAAGAAAAATACAGTCATTCACACCTTCATATGTTTGTGCCCTGTTCGTGACAGTGGGAGTGAAAAATTTTGGTCCCACAGCATTAAAATCCAAGCTCGCTCGCTCACTCTCTCTACCTCTCTCTCCCCTTCTCCTTCTCTCCCTCTCCCTCTCCCTCTCTCAATCATGGTCAGCACCTCCAGCTGGTCAGATCGGTGCCGCTGAAATAGGTGGATTACACGCTCAGGCGGAATGGATGCTTCTGCTGTTGCTCCGGGTTATACAGTGTAGGCCTGTGTGCGTCCGCTTGCCAGCATACACACTGCATCAGAAGTGCAAGCAAAACGGTCCCCTGGAGCTCCACAAGCTCAATAACCTGTAACGATGTAGAACATCCCCCAGACGCTGGACAGTAGAGCAGAGAGCCACAGGACTGCTGCACGAGAGACTCAGGCCGAAGCTGGGGTGGGTTCCACTCCTGCAGTCAATCTCGCCCCATGACTGCAGGCCCACCTACCTATTCTAAATATAGGTAAATCAAAATCTTCATCCCCAGCATCCATTGCATCTCTTCCTTCCTCCCAATCACGCCTTGCCACAGCTGCCCAGCTTCCACCTGTGTATTTGTGTGCGTTTACGTGTATTTGTAAGCATGTGTGTGTTTCTGTCGCCGGTTTACATGTGTGTGGTTTCTAATAGTTTCATCCCCACGGCCAGACCCTTCCCTAGCGGGTTAAGGTCAATTTTTTTTTCCAGTTGCTAATCTACTCATTCTTCATGACTGCAGGATTTCATTGCCTGCTGAATCCGGTTGTAGATTGCAGGCTGACCCGTGCCTGCTATTGACTGATACCAGGCTGAAACATGTGTGATGACTTGCATGGTTACAAGTTACTGTATATTTACAGGGAACATTCCGCTGTGTTTTGTCATATTAGTTAAATAAAGCAAAGTCAATTGCCCAGGTAAAGTGGAACACAGACAATCTGCAGCCCACCCACCCCGCACACTTTTTTAACAGCTGTGTTTAAGGGCCTTTTTAACCCCCTCCCCCAAGACACCACGTTAGGAGGAGATTTACAGCTGCAAGATGCTGCAGAACAAAAAAACACACATCTCTCAAGCTCACTGTAACAGCCTAGTGCAGAGCACAGCCACAAGAAGGCGACACAATAACCAAATCATACTTTTTTTAACAAACAAATACATACATAAAATAGGCTAGTGCATCCGCTCACTTGTTATAATGACTATTGTTAGGATATTAACCTCAGTGTCAAACATCCTCATCGAGGAAATTCAGCATGTTAAATGTTACTAGTACGGCCAATTAAACCAATGTATTGCTACTTACACCTAATGAAAACCAAATGCAGATGTGTTTGTAGGTGCTGTGCAAATTCAATACACCATTCAAAGTTAATAAGCACATATCAACACACTTGACATATTCCGCACACATACGATTTTCCGAGCTGAGCAGCGAGACATGGAAAGGGATACCCAAAGTGTCCAAATGTAGCGCAGATATCCGCAGTTCTGCGCCGCTCCGCCAATGGGATCGATGGAATCCTGCAGATCTGTGCAGAACTGCGGGAATCTGCGCTACAAGACCAACGCGCCCTTTGTCACCGTTTTGCTGCTCGTTCGTCGAAGTGCGCATCCAGCATCCCCCAGCAAACCAGTGCGAAGTGCTTAACCCAGTCCCCTGCTGCAACAGAAAGCCACTCTTCTACTAACATGAGAGAAACGCACCACTAGCTCGTGTCTGCTCGGCGTTTTGCAAAAAAGTCAATTCCTAGTTCTGATATTAAAGTAGTCTGTACACATATTTCTCACGCATATATACGTGTAGGGACAGTTTATATGACGCAATACTCTCGTTACGGCTCTCACATACCCATGACAAGAAAACTATGCAAAGATGATCATACCTATTAGAATTGATTAATCCCGGCTCAGATGGATCCTCATCAATGCCAATTCTGGATACATTAAAAAAAAAAAAAAAAAAGTGAAAAAAAGATATATCCACAGCGTTGGTAATTAAGTTTCCTTTGCGAGAAAGTTTTTTTTTCCACGGCGATACAAAAAAAGGGGGAGAAATGTCCTTGCCTTGCCCAACTTTTTTTCTCTCTCTCCCACTGCACTATTAAAAAAAAGTCTCTCTCTCTCTCTCTCTCTCTCTCTCTCTCTCTCTCTCTCTCTCTCTCTCTCTCTCTCTCTCTCTCTCTCTCTCTCTCTCTCTCTCTCTCTGGGAGTTCCAGTGAGACGTGTAGTGACATCACCTGGTCCAACAATTGGAAAATACGCTGCAGGCTGCACTTTTCTCTCTCTCACTCTTTTTTGGTAATTGCTGTCTTCGGAATTGATTCATATGTTTTTGAGATTATCTTTCGGGTCACCCCCAGGTCACACAATTGCCCAAGGGGTAACAGAAGCAAACTCAAAGACCTCAAGGAAATAATTGAGACATCACGGTTTTCTGTTTGTGTGCGCAAAATGCCACTTTCTTGGATTTGAAAGTGGTTAAAACTGTCAAAATTGTATTTTTTGGTTTCATGGAAGATGCAAGGAAATACTACACTACAAAACACTGGCAGTCCTATTTTAAGTATTTATCCTGAATTCTGCCTGGGGTATATTCCTCTGCAGTCCTCTGTAACATCCATCAATTCAGTTACCAAGACTTAAAAAGTACCTTTTCCAGGAAAACCTGACAATAAAACATTCTGAAAGCAAGAAAACACAATTTATAAATCAACAAGCAGGCACAAAGTTGTAATTCACTCAGTTCCCCAGCATTCAGACAATATTTTACTACCATTTCTTTTAAGGAAATGACATCATAGCTGACAGATTAAGAACCAGCTGAAAAGGCTTTAGGATAAAGGACAGGACTGCTTCCAATCCGGGCTAAAGGAAAACTTTCCCTTGTTTCTCTTCTACTCATAGCAGAATCAGATTACAGCCCTTTAGAAATCTAGAACTCTCCACAGATCTCTCTGACGTAAACTGTGTACAATTGGAGCAAAAAGTGAGTGAAGCAGAGATATGCTTCTTCCATAGAGTTCAGGCCATTAAGGTAAAGTCATGAGATCAGTGTTTCTTCTTGCACGAATAGGCACAAAAAGGTGTGCCATGGTATAAATACTTAAAATTAACACACTTCTAATGCATTTAAAATAAATACAGTGCTGTACAGAAACCACTGGGGGTGCTTTAAATATTTAAGGTTTAGGTGTGTCATCATATTACATCACTAAATCACCCATATTAAATTCCAACAGAGATAGAAACGAATTACCCTAACATCTAAATAATGATCACAATTTTGGATTATCAATTTTTCTTGTGATTTCTGAAATATTCTAATCTTCATGTCATAAACAGAATGCAATTAATAAGACTAAGTACCTAAATAATATTCAGAATCTTCAATCTTCGGATCTTTAATCTGTTAACCGAGGCTTAAAAATGGTTGGGAAACAGTGATCTAATCAAAGGAAAATGAACAGCATCCCTGAGCAGTGCATTCAGCCTTCAGGCAGGGACCCAAAAATACGAATAATACTAATAACAGCAGCAGCAAAACAGAAAAAAGCACTTTTTCAAAAACCTTTGACTGTCTGGCACCTCCTTGGAAGTGATGTCTCTTCAAAAACGAATGCCTTCATCCCAATCATCCAGGCTTTGTCAAAGCTGGGAGAGAAAATAAAAATAATCATCACTAAAAATATATATTTCTGATTCATCTTATGCTCTGGTAATTGAGATTAAAATATAGCCAAAGCATGTTTCTTTTCTGTCTCTTCAAATCTTTTATTCCCTTCAGGTTTTTATTTTTCCCAATTTATTAATCAGATGAAAAAAAAAATTGAACTGCAAGTAGATCTGTATCCTCTTTGATTCTCACTTCATTCTGTTTGATAACAGGGTGACACTTGTAAAAGACTTTCAGAAACAAACAGGGTGGGTGGGGCGGGGTGGGGCGGGTCGTTATTTTTTTATTAGTCAAGTGCCCAGGGGCTTTTAGTCATTTTAGATAAGAAATTTCACACATTCAGAGTAGCCAAGGTCATCTGTGCACGTTCATGCGAAATACTGAATGAAACATTTCTTGGTGACAAAATCAAAAGGTCCATTGGTGCATGTTACATTCAACGAGTTTGTTTTTGCAAAGAGAGGGGTGCAAGAGACAGAGGGGGAGAAATAAGGACAGAATACTTTGGCCATTCAAATCTCCAGCTAATGTCTAGTGGGCAAAACTGTAGTCTGAAACTCAGCAATTATGAGTACTGGAAGTTTGAAACCGTACCACATTCTTATCGAGCGGTTACCATACATATCCAAACGTTTCATGTATATATGTGGAAAATGACTTGGAGTGGAAAAAAAGGTCAGGCAGCACAGAGCACACTGAAGATTTGAAACAGTTTTCCATGTGGGAATTCAGCCAGGGGGAGCTAGATAGTTAATACCACTTGGCTCCCAATACACACTACTCTTTCGGTTTGGCACAAAGGCCTCTGCAGTATTTAAAGGCCGCAAAATGGAAAACAAGGCCCTCAGAGTAACCTCCCCTGTCTGCTCCTCTAATTGAAATGTATTTACATTACCTTTGCTGCTGGTTTAGAGGGAGTTTTAGTTACACAGGTCTAGGGGCTGGATTAAATCAAAACTTTGACCCACCCGCTAATAGAAAACTACAGAACTGTACTCAGCTGCGGCTTCATTTTTACTAAGATGCCACTTTCTTTTAATCAGGAATGTAACCACTATAATGTAATGTTTGTAGTTTTTTATTAGCGGGTGGGTCAAAGTTTTGATTTAATCCGTCCCTAGGTCTTTAATGAGATTTAAACAAATAATAATTAATTTCTTCATTGCCTGAGGAGCTTCAGGTTAACTGTGTGATGTCAGCAAACAAGAGGAATGTTAATACTATCGAAGGGTTAATTGTTATTATCATTGCTTTTCTTAAAACATATATAGGGGGTCTGACTGAGTGACACAAACACCGGCCTATGGGCAGCTTTGTTAGACAAATGCATTCACTGAGTTTACAAGGTAACAACAATGTTCCATCCACCTTTGGAAGGTATCCTCTTTCTCAGATAACGAGAGATATCCTATAATTTCTCATTTGAGATGTAAACTCCAGTGGGAGGATGTCTGGTGGAATTTCTGTAGACCAACACTCAATGAAAAATTGTGTAACTTTATGATTTGCTGCTTTTGCTTCTGTATCACTGCTTTCTCCAATAGGAAGGGAGAGGACTGCCCTCTTCTTCTGTATAATGCCCCTTTTAGTGGGGCATATAATTGCTTGTCACCAGGAAATCAACAGACTTTTGCGATCCTAATCAAATGCGGGGTCTCTGTGTTAATTTCACACAAAATATGGGTGATTGACTGAAGACTCCTGTCCAAAGAATTATTTCCAACACTATAAATCCTTAACCTGTCACATCAGCACTTAACAGTTATCAACAGCAAGTAATGGGCCCACATCAGAAGCTGCTCAGAGGGAATGGATGGAATTGTAATCACTGAAGCCAACAGAAAAGAAACACAACAGATAACAACAAACCCGGTAAACCCCATGATGCACGTTGTGCAGATTGTATCTTAATGTGTCCATAAAATAACATTATTACAGAGCAGCATCTGATTGATAAATGGAATGGAATCAGCAGCCAAGATGTTACCATTATATATACACCGATCAGCCATAACATTATGACCACCTGCCTAATATTGTGTAGGTCCCCCTTTTGCCACCAAAACAGCCCTGACCCGTCGAGGCATGGACTCCACTAGACCTCTGAAGGTGTGCTGTGGTGTCTGGCACCAAGACGTTAGCAGCAGATCCTTTAAGTGCTGTAAGTTGCGATGGGGCCTCCATGGATCGGACTTGTTTGTCCAGCACATCCCACAGATGCTCGATTGGATTGAGATCTGGGGAATTTGGAGGCCAAGTCAACACCTTGAACTCGTGATTCATCAGACCAGGCCACCTTCTTCCATTGCTCCGTGGTCCAGTTCTGATGCTCACTGCCCATTGTAGGCGCTTTCGGCAGTGGACAGGGGTCAGCATGGGCACCCTGACTGGTCTGCGGCTACGCAGCCCCATACGCAACAAACTGCGATGCACTGTGTGTTCTGACACCTTTCTATCAGAACCAGCATTCACTTTTTCAGCAATTTGAGCTACAGTAGCTCGTCTGTTGGATCGGACCAACATGGGCCAGCCTTCGCTCCCCACGTGCATCAATGAGCCTTGGCCGCCCACGACCCTGTCGCCGGTTCACTGCTTTTCCTTCCTTGGACCACTTTTGATAGGTACTGACCACTGCAGACCGGGAACACCCCACATGAGCTGCAGTTTTGGAGATGCTCTGACCCAGTCGTCTAGCCATCACAATTTGGCCCTTGTCAAAGTCGCTCAGATCCTTACGCTTGCCCGTTTTTCCTGCTTCTAACAGATCAACTTTGAGGACAAAATGTTCACTTGCTGCCTAATATATCCCACCCACTGACAGGTGCCATGATAACGAGATTATCAATGTTATTCACTTCACCTGTCAGTGGTCATAATGTTATGGCTGATTGGTGTATACAGCTCTGGAAAAAATTAAGAGACCACTCCAAGTTCAATGTTAAGTGGTCTCTTAATTTTTTTCCAGAGTTGTATATACAGTATGTATTATAGGAATTTCCCTGCATTTAAATCAGATCAAATCAAATAGATATGTTACAGTTACGGATTTGTGCGAAACGGCGTCACCGACACAGCAGCGGACATTATAAAGTGACACCGATTAAGCTGCCAGCCAGACTCACAGCTCCAGGGTCCCTGTAGCTGAAGGGGGTGGGAGCTGTACCACGCCACACACTTTGGCTTAAATAAAGAAGCATGGCGGCAAGCCGGTGACTGATGCTGAGCACACTGGGATTATGCGATGAATGGGTTTTTGACATTCTATTTTATACTGTCCAGTATGCGTGGAGGGGGGACCTGGATATGCTGGCACAGGTTACTGTGAACAAAGTGAATCCATGTGTCACCCTTAAGGAGGCTTTAAACTGGGGCAGCAGTGTTGTGCGGTCTGGCATGGTCAGGGCTCTCTGGACTCGTAACCACAGGGTCCTGGATTCGAATACTTTTCAGACTCTGATCCTGTAGCTAAACATCCTCTCACAGAGCCACTTCCAGTTCACAGTCTTTATCTCAGGAGTACTAAAACCACACACAACACAGTCCTCATTCCAGTATAATTACTAAACTAATTATGAGTTCATCCTGTTGTCATTCACGACCTCTATCTCAAATTTCAGCTGGCGTTCGGAAAGCAGAGTGTATTTGGAAAAACGGCATGGGCTCCAGCCAGGGAACTGAGCTTACAGGTTTTCAGGGAGGCGAATATCAAATATGAATTGCAGCAGACGCCTATAACAGGTCACAAAACAAAAAAGGCCAACACAGGAACACAGGTGGTGAACCTCTTAAAATAATCCTGCTTGCTTAGCTCCTAGCCTACCAGAAGCAGCACTGCAGATACACAGGTAAACAGTGACTTTATTGACTAGCACCTTTGATCGATGAATGGGCACCCAGAGGTTAGGGTTAGAGTAAGAGCTGGTGCAACAGGGCAAAATCCCTGGAAGAGATCTTCGAGGTGCCCAGGTAACCAATCTCCACAAAGTCTCAAACATTTAGCTGCAGCAGGAAGCAGACCAGGGGCTTCAGATGTTTCCACTTTGAAAAGTATGTTGAATTCAGATGAGAGTCCCCCTACAGGAATTGGCTGCATCTAAAATAAATAAATACAATCAAAAAAGTAATACAAAATATATATATATATATATATATATATATATATGTATGCAATGTATTTGAAAAAGAAACCCCAAACCACCACCATGCACAGAACACTTCATAGGTCAGAAGGTGTTCTTTGTTTTTTTCTTTCTTGTTATTGCAAAGAATAATGCCAAATTCGCACAGAAGCTAGGTTAAGCGAGACATTTCATCCTCCAGAAGACGGCACGCATCCATCGCCTGATGCCTTTACAAGGAGCTGTGTTCTCAGGGGAACAGGCCGGTTGCGAGAACCAGACAGGAGCTGCGTGGCTGAGGCCTGACTCTCACATCGCACTCCTATTGCATGGGGGGCGCCCAGCGAAAACAGACACAGATCCTGCCTGGAATTAAAAGTGGACTGCGATGATAGCTGCACAGGAGAGGTGCTGACGTGCCAAGGAGTGCACAGATGACAGCACGGCTCTAACACTCGATCAACAGCTACTCCGAAAGAAAAAATATATAAAAATAAATGAGACAGAAAAACAAACAGGGAACAAAAAAAAAACTTGAGTTGAGGAAATCAAGTGGATGATGCTGTTCACAGGGAAACGGCTCGGTTCCATTTACCCTCCTTCAGCGCAGAGTGGCGATGGGCCAGATGGCGCTGTCTGGCACAAGGAGCTGACTTCAGTTATCCCAAACCAACAATGTGGGGGGGGGGGGCACCCTGTTCCACATGCTTCACCCCCAACTGCACGAGTCATGGAAGCCAGGTTGGAAATTGTTAACAGATGCTAAATCTGTCAGACACTGTATACAGACTAGACTACTATTTTTATTTATATGAGCACTGCTAGTTTAGTTTACTCTTCAACAAAGGGAAAAACAACATGATCAAATGAGAGAGAGGGGTAACATAAGGTGGCCAGATGACTTGAAAGCTAATCGTCTCTTCATTTTTTCCTTTCTTTAGTTTTATAAATATAGCTTTTCCCTTAAACCTTTTTTTATTGCCTAGAATGTGTTGCACAGCGAGTGAGACAGTTCTTCAAAGTACATGGCAGAGTCAAAACCTCCTTTAAATGCAAGACTTTTCAAAGTACAGTTTTTTCCCTTTTTTTTTTTTTTTTTAATACATGACCCAATTCTGGCTTCTTCCATAGGATCAAACTTATAGAAAGAATGCCAAAAAAAATAACAATTATAATGAGCAGGGGCGGGGGAACAGATTGCTGTTCTTTGGCTGCTAGTCTGAACCTGAACAGAAGCTGAGTTCACTGTACATCAAGTGCCAAGTCAAGGTTTTCTAAGCACTTGAATTTAAAGCAGTGTTATCCATTCAGTGCATTCTTCTAGTCAAAATCTCATTCTAGAGCAGGTAAATGGTAGTGCTGTAGAAGGAATCTCAAGAGGCCCTCAGTATGTGTAGTAACATTAAAGGGTCTGAAGCTTTAGTCTGAACTCCAGTTCAGTCGAGAATAGTCCAATCAAGCCAAGAGAGAGAGTTTAAGTTGCTGTTTTAGTTTAGTCGACTAAAAATGGTTCTAAATAGGTAGAAGGTAATGCAATATTTTAATCTTAAATTAAACAGATTAAAGGCCTTTTTTAATTAACAATTTGCAAGAGTAAAAGATACATACAAAGATAGGTTTTTGTTGTTTTGAAAGACCTCTCCTTCCTGGCTAAACATTGTTTATTTCCACTCAGATTTTATTGTTTTGAATGCATGTATAATAACAATGCCATGGGACACCATCATTCAGCAACACCATTGATCGTTTTCAAATGTATCTTACTGAATATTTAATTGTGGAGGTGCTGATGGAATGAATGGTTTGTACAACACTTGTAGTTACATATATATCATATCAAATTATATCATAGTAAATTATAGTATATTTGTTCTTCTGATTTCAAATTGACTAATAAAAAACAAAGCTTCAGGTAAATCACTTTCAGCTGCATTCTTAATCCTCTCTCTCTGGAGTTTTACTTTTTCCATACAGAACAAAAAATATCTTTAGTGTTTATAAATTGCTCTTTAGCAGTTATATTTGTGCAAGAAAAACACATCAAAGATGGACAATGGAAGCTATGAAATGGATGCAAAAAAAAATAAAAAAAAGTCCTAGAAGATGATGACATAAAATATGGGAAGATTAAATAATTAACTTTGCAGATGTGACATGGAAAATGGAAGGTGTAGATTTAAACACCTTGTGGAGGCCTTCATCCAGCAGTGGTCCACTTCTGATGCTCACGTGCCCATTGTAGGCGCTTTCGGCAGTGGACAGGGGTCAGCATTGGCACCCTGACTGGTCTGCAGCTACGCAGCCCCATACGCAACAAACTGCGATGCACTGTGTGTTCTGACACCTTCTATCAGAACCAGCATTCACTTTTTCAGCAATTTGAGCTACAGTAGCTCGTCAGTTGGATCGGAACACACAGGTCAGCCTTCGCTCCCCACGTGCATCAATGAGCCTTGGCCGCCCATGACCCTGTCGCCGGTTCACTGCTTTTCCTTCCTTGGACCACTTTTGATAGGTACTGACCACTGCAGACCGGGAACACCCCACAAGAGCTGCAGTTTGGAGATGCTCTGACCCAGTTGTCTAGCCATCACAATTTGGCCCTTGTCAAAGCTGCTCAGATCCTTACGCTTGACCATTTTTCCTGCTTCTAACACATAACCTTTTAGGACAAAATGCTGCCTAATATATCCCACCTACTGACTAGTGCCATGATAATGAGATTATTAGTGTTATTCACTTCACCTGTCAGTGGTCATAATGTTATGGCTGATCAGTGTTATATATATATATATATATATATATATATATATATATATATTACACATACACACATACACACACACACAAAGTGGGGGGAGAAAGTTAGTGAACCCTTTAGAATGATCTGTATTCCTGCATTAATTTGACCTACAATGTGATCTGAACTTCATCTAGGTCCTAATAATAGATACAGAGAATCTAATTAAACAAACAACACACAACAATTTGTACTTTTTCATATCTTTATTGAACACATTGATCCCACATTCACACTGACATTAGCCAATGCAAGAGATGCCTGCAGACCTTTAGATGTTACCCTGGGGTTCTTTGTGACCTCCTGGAGATTTGTACACCTTCCTCTTGGAGTGAGTTTAGTTGGACAACCACTCCTGGGAAGGGTAACAATGATGTTGAATTTCCTCCATTTGTACACTATCTGCCGAATCATGGGTTGATGGAGGCCAAAATCTTTAGCAACGGTTTTGTAACCCTTTCCAGCCTCATGGGCATCGACAACTCTTTTTCTGAGGTTCTCAGAAATCGCTTTTGATCGGGGCATGATTCACCTCGCACACCTGTGTCGTAAAAGAGCAGACTCCGATGGTGACAACCAACGTTTGTGTTTGTGTTATAGGGAAGGGCCCCTCAAACTCACACCTGATTGTCATCACATTGATTAGTAGAGCTGACTGAAATTACCAACATAATAAAATTGCAGAATTACACCTTGCACCTAACTGGTCACCTTAAGTGGAAACTGTGATCCTTAATAACCTTGAAAATAAAGCAATCTTACGAACAAAATATATACATTGGATTTTCTTTTTTGTTTTACACATTCTTCCGATACTGATACTTTTACATCCTGGTGTGCAAATAGGCCTACTTTGTGGTGCCACTGCATCATTAGAATAGCCCCCTCTGGAGCTGAGACAAGCTAATGCCCAGTCTGATGTTGAATGTATTGGGTTACTGGGCCATCACATGACAAACAGGAGAGCAAATAATGAGAGCTGTTTTCCCCCAATTGCACTCAACTCTAATAACTCAACACAGCTGGAATCAGAGCGACAGGTGTTTCAGAAGATTAATGCACAGCTCTCTCACTGTGGAAATAACCCCCCAAATAACAGAAATTAATAATGAAAAAAAATAATAGAAAAAGTAAAGGAGTGCTATTTCTTTTTTTTTTTTTTTTTTAATTCCAGCTAACAAACTGACCGTGGCGGTGTTCATTACTCAGTGTGTGTTGCCGCAGCTGAGATTAACACTGCAAGAAACAGATAGGCTGTGCGCTCTGGGCAAGTCTTCTTTTCCATTATTAAAAAGAGTGTGTGATAAAATGAGACTCGATATGCCTTAGGCAAGCAATTCCCCTTAAGAAAGTTTTATTGGTCTTTCAATGAGAGAGCTAAGAGCATTTTTGTTTGGCAGAGCTTTTAGCAACATTTTATCCCCATCCTTAAATACAGGCCTAACATACCGCAAAGTCTGTTGTGTAGGTTGTGACTTCAGGTGCCATATCAATCTCAGCTCTAGGAGATACGTAAAACTCCTTTTCAGATATTTCAAATGAGAATAAACAGCAAATCCATGAGTAAGCATATCTGGATTAGCAGTGTTTTCTCAAAGCAGTGTGTAATAGAATGGATTCCAGCCACAGTACAGTTAATGTAATACCCTCCTATCAAATGGGCTCAGCTTGCTCTGTGGAAATTTGAAAGCAGGATATACGATAGTCACGGACACAGAAAACCGTCATAAGCTAACGCATTCCTCAGTGGTTAACTCAGCAATATTTAAAACCACTGACTGCTGGATTCGACGTGTAAGACATTTTTCAGTGATAAAAGCTACTTGCCTGCTAATGAATGCAATGTGTGTCAGAAATAACTCAAGATTGTATACCATCAGCGTGGCACTCGTTCCTGTAACAAGGCCCATATGGGTGAGGGGATGATGGGATTGCATGTACCGTGTACCTGTGCAGAGATACAAGCCCCGGTGGTTTTCATTAAACTGCTGTCTGTTACATAAGAATGCCTCTGTGAATCTGTGTATTATTCATTTCGGGAGAAATAAAATAAAAACCAAACCAGTCACTCATAGTAGATGAAAACTACAGGACAGTTTGTTTAGATAAATGCTGCACATTCTTTAGAAAAAAAACTGCCCTGAGCTGTGCAGAAAGTCATAGGGGTCAGGAAATAATATTGATTTATCCCATAAGAAACACCTGGATTTATGCAGATTCTTCCACACACATACCTATTCCCCAGGACACACCACTGGTACAGATTTATTTATGTCCTTGCGGATTCCACACAGTCTCTTCCAAGAGGCCATTAGAGTTTGTGTTTGTCTTGCGTTTTGTTATTCTTTTAATGCAGCAAAGAACAGCACCCTGTTATGCTTTTAAAGAAATATAAATAAAGCAAAACAGATCAATACATTACTGAATCTTTTCTGAGTCTATTATCTCACTCTTTCTCTCCTGCACCCTCTCTCGCTTGCTCATCAATATAGTCATAGAGCAGACAAAACCCCCTGTTGCTTAAATAATTTTGTCTGGAGAGAATCGATTGATGCAGCGCAATGTACCCTCCAAGGTAAAACCATTAGTCTCGTCAGCTCTTGCGCTTGCAGCCCCTGAAGCGGAGAGATTGTGCCCAGCTGGCAGAGCTGAATTAAGAAAATGGATGTGCAGTACACCACGACCGGTGCTGCCAGGACTGCACTGTCTCTGTGCCCAGCTTTCCCCTGGGCCACCTAGAGAGAGCCTGCCTTACCTACAGTTTATCTTTAGGCAATGCCTCACTGTGCCGTTTTACTGTAATGATTAAGACGTTCGCACAGTGACTTATCTTAAATGCATCCGCTGCCTAAGGCTTTATTTTATGAAGTTTTAAAATGATATCTAGCTTCAGGAAAGAAGCCACCCTGGCTGCCCCCACCCCGACAGAGACTGCGTCGTCTAAGGAGCTGAGGAGAGATTTGCCCTTGTGCACTGCTTACACATCTACTGCAAACATCCCGCTGGAGTCTTGCTTTGTTGCGGTTTTCCGTTTTGATTTTTCTCCTCAGCATAGGTGGTCATTATTTTTTGAATGAGCCTTTTGAGAAGAATAACTCAAACCTGCATGTGGGGAGGTAGAAAGCCTTCTCATTTGCATTGCATCTGAGTTCTGGAATAATTAATTGGACCAATTATCTTACTCAACTTTTTAAAGCTACCCACTGTATAAAACTTGAAGTTCTGGCTCCCCAGGGGACTCTGGAGAGCCCTGCCATAGGTGAAGGAACAACACAACTCCCTCTCAAACCATAGGTCATATTCTTCAACACGCTACGCTGTGAAGGTACCAGGGGCAATGCCACAGGGGGCACGGGGGTAGGTTCCCATGCACAATCTTGCTTTGTCCCAGCTTGTCCCACCATGGTTAAAGTCATGCCAGGGTCTGTGAAAACCCATGTGCACCATGACTTACTATTGTACAATTTGTACTGACATTAAAGTGCAAGAAAATAAACTGAATTATGCAACTGCCTTTAGGATTATCTTCTCCACATTGTTGTGCTACAGGGTGATTTTCCATCATGGTTTTTAAGCCCCATCTACACTAATTTAATATTACTATGGCATTAAACCTGCGTGTGAGAACATGCAGAATCTTGTTCTCTGTTATCTTTAATTTTATTTGTACTATGTATTATTATTGTAGCGCCGTCTGCTGGATACATCTCTATTAATACCTATTAAGTTAAGTTTTTAACTTTAATTTAAAAATATTTTTGGTCTACAATAGTGGGTCTGTGTTGTGTTTTTATGCTGGTTAAACTTAACAAATGTTTTATAAACAAATGTGCATCCTGTGAAACTCTCTCATATTCGCTCCTGTAAAAAGATGCTTGGTGGATACCCACACAAAAACAATAACTGAGCTTCTGTATCCATGTGAACGAAATACAGACACAATCAAAATGTGCTGGGTACAATTACATTACTAGAACGACAGATACAACAATTGTTACATACATCCAGTTGTTATTTATTCAAAGTTTTATACAAGGTTTTAAATGCATCACTTTAGAAGCTAGTATATGTATAAAATTAATTTCCCTTAAACACACACACATTACATAAACAGTGTGACGCTGATGTGAACCACTGTATTCAGGGAATCGACAATGAACTGTAAAAATCTCTGAACATTTGTTTAGCAGTTGTTATGATAAGTGTGATTAATTTATACAATTCTTCGTGGAATGGGAATTGTGTAAGAACCACAATCTTTGTCTTAAAATTATATATAGGGGATTGATCAAAGCTGATAGTAATTAGTTTGACAATGGAAAGAATTACAGTAGTGTTGGAAGAGAATAATAGGATCTGTCTATACTGGGTCATGAATAGCTAATGCCCAGCACATAGCTCCAAAGGGAGGAGATAGTGAGTGTAGTAGCAAATCCTATTGGGTTTCTTCATCATAGGAAAAGCTAGGGGGAATAAAAAACAAATGAGAATGAAATGAAAGTTCAGTGTGTTACAATGAATGATAGAAACAGTGATGTACTGGAAAAAATAAAAAGTGGCTTAATTGCCATCAGTCAGATAAAACATACAAAATGGAGCATTACATCCAGGCTGGAGATCATATATTATATAGCCTAGAAATCCTAGTGCATCACTCCAGTACCTTTGCAAAATTGTTACTATTGTAATTGTGTGTCTACTGGTTTTGTTCACTATGTCCTGACACAAACTAAACACAGCTTAATTCAGCCCTTTCCAGATTTGCAGTAGATGTGACTGGTAATAATTCACTCTCAATCCCATTTCTGCAAAGACAAAGTCCTCAACATGGGTCACTGCCAAACCTGTTTGTTTGTGTTCCAGAAAGGTTTTCCATCACACTAATGATGACGCCAGGGAAGTGTCCGAAACCCAATTAGAGGAAAAAACTGAAAAAAATAACTATTTTCTGTATTTTTTGTTTTAATCTGTGAAGAAAACATTTTCCTATGAGGTTTAGAAGAGGATAGTTTAGGATAATTTAAACTTTTATCCGAGTTTAAGGTTTTGCACCAAAAAAGTCAGTATCTAAGTTCAGTGCAAACTCTGGTCTCAAGGGCTCTTTCTGGTTTTCCTAATTGATTTCAGTTTCTTAATTGGTTAATTGGAGCAATTAATTGAACCCCTTTCCTATGTCTAATGCCAGAAAAGGCAGCTGGATGAGGGCCCTGAGGGGGTGTGATTTGAAGAACGGCGCTCTAGTTAAGGGAAAAGGGACTCTTAAGTGCTATTTAATACATATTTAATACAAAAGGTACTTGGCACTTAAAGTGTGTTGTGTCTTTGGAGGAAAAAGCCAGATTGCCTCTATTGTCGCTGAGCTGTGAGAGAGGCGAAGAGCTTGCCTGGGAAATGAGATTTATTAGGATGTCCCTTTTTTTCTCCTTCTTTCTCTGGGAGGAGTAATTGATACTATGCACACTGAGGGGAATAGCTGTGGCCTAGCAGCCCATCAGACTGCACAGCTCCCGCTGGTGGAGAAGCCCCTGCTCTAGGGCCTCTTAAGGAGTCCCAGTCTAGACCCATGTATTTACCAGTGACCAAACTCCCTGCGGCACCTGGACAACAGGGCCCATCTGTCCACAGTTCTGTATGACACTGGAGGCACACAGGAAGACTTGAGAGGTAGATTTTTAAGTTTGTTCTAATGTGGCTTGACCTGCTCACACACTCAACCCCCATCACCTAGCATCTACACAACCCATTTTCCTATTACGTCTGACTGTGGTAAACCAATGCTGTAAAACACATGGAAGCTGAACACCACACATACACATCAATAGTCTCTGTGTGGGAGGCTGTGGGGCCTGCACATCACAAGGTCATCCATGCCTAGTATGGGCAGCTGTTTGTCAGAGTGACTCGACAGAGTGGTCACCAACGCTGCTAATCATTTCTTGAAGGCACTATCATGGGTGGTAGTCACACTCAATCCCTTAAAACCTCCCGATTACGCCTCCCCAGTTATTACAGACGATGGGGAGCCTAATTACCACCCCCTTCTTCTAGAAATTCCCCATGCAGGCTATTTTAACTTGGGACACCCATAGGATGGATTCAGGGTTACAGTCCAACACATACATTCATACTCTCATATCTATATACACTCACCTAAAGGATTATTAGGAACACCTGTTCAATTTCTCATTAATGCAATTATCTAACCAACCAATCACATGGCAGTTGCTTCAATGCATTTAGGGGTGTGGTCCTGGTCAAGACAATCTCCTGAACTCCAAACTGAATGTCTGAATGGGAAAGAAAGGTGATTTAAGCAATTTTGAGCGTGGCATGGTTGTTGGTGCCAGACGGGCCGGTCTGAGTATTTCACAATCTGCTCAGTAACTGGGATTTTCACGCACAACCATTTCTAGGGTTTACAAAGAATGGTGTGAAAAGGGAAAAACATCCAGTATGCGGCAGTCCTGTGGGCCAAAATGCCTTGTTGATGCTAGAGGTCAGAGGAGAATGGGCCGACTGATTCAAGCTGATAGAAGAGCAATTTTGACTGAAATAACCACTCGTTACAACCGAGGTATGCAGCAAAGCATTTGTGAAGCCACAACACGTACTACCTTGAGGCGGATGGGCTACAACAGCAGAAGACCCCACCGGGTACCACTCATCTCCACTACAAATAGGAAAAAGAGGCTACAATTTGCACAAGCTCACCAAAATTGGACAGTTGAAGACTGGAAAAATGTTGCCTGGTCTGATGAGTCTCGATTTCTGTTGAGACATTCAGATGGTAGAGTCAGAATTTGGAGTAAACAGAATGAGAACATGGATCCATCATGCCTTGTTACCACTGTGCAGGCTGGTGGTGGTGGTGTAATGGTGTGGGGGATGTTTTCTTGGCACACTTTAGGCCCCTTAGTGCCAATTGGGCATCGTTTAAATGCCACGGCCTACCTGAGCATTGTTTCTGACCATGTCCATCCCTTTATGACCACCATGTACCCATCCTCTGATGGCTACTTCCAGCAGGATAATGCACCATGTCACAAAGGTCGAATCATTTCAAATTGGTTCCTTGAACATGACAATGAGTTCACTGTACTAAACTGGCCCCCACAGTCACCAGATCTCAACCCAATAGAGCATCTTTGGGATGTGGTGGAACGGGAGCTTCGTGCCCTGGATGTGCATCCCACTAATCTCCATCAACTGCAAGATGCTATCCTATCAATATGGGCCAACATTTCTAAAGAATGCTTTCCGCACCTTGTTGAATCAATGCCACGTAGAATTAAGGCAGTTCTGAAGGCGAAAGGGGGTCAAACACAGTATTAGTATGGTGTTCCTAATAATCCTTTAGGTGAGTGTACACACACACACACATCACAACTCAGGACCAGAGTTCATACTCACAGCAGAGAAAGGGGAATCATTAATTCATACATTTCTAAAATCCTCAACCCTTTCTCATAGATGATAATTAGCAGCAGATTAGCACAAAGTGTGAATGCTTAACAGTTTTTGTTTATCAGTCTACTTGTACGCAATCCCATCAGTCACTTCACTGGGCTCTAAGGCAACGGCTACATTAGAGACATGTGAACACAGGTTGGCAGACACTCCAGTGACTCCAGTCTGTCCTCGGCAGCACAGTGGAGCTCCCACGGTGGAAAGCCACCCCCCTTCACTTGTTTCTAGGCCATCCGTCGGTGGCTGCGGCACAGTCCGTCATACACAAGCCTTCCTCCACCTCTCTGACCCTGGGTTTCGACTCTCCTACTTCTATGCCTTGTCAATATATCTCTCCAACAGCACTACTCACAAGGGCCCACACAGCTCCAGCTTGATCACTCTAGGACATGGCAGATCTTTTTTCCCTTCTTTCTTTGTCATTGCTTTATAGGCCTGTATAACCAGTTATAACTATTTAAAACTATTTACAACCCTTTTCAAACCTTTTCAAAGATCTTATCTCTTCTCTCCCCCTTCATGCTTCCTTTGGGCTAAGCGACATCTTCTGACAATTTACGATTAGGACATTTACATCTTTTGCACCGTAATCTTTAGTTCCTACAAAACGTTTCAAGACTGTAAGGCCTTGCTCAGGTTCTCGCTTTTCCCCTGCAGTGTGCTGTTCTGCTCTTGCCTTCTGTGCGAGGGAGGGAGAGTATTGGTAGACATGGACTCTTAAAGCACCAAAG
The DNA here is from genome assembly GCF_036373705.1 of Amia ocellicauda. Lineage (NCBI taxonomy): Eukaryota > Metazoa > Chordata > Actinopteri > Amiiformes > Amiidae > Amia > Amia ocellicauda. The sequence goes on from NC_089860.1 coordinate 26,553,091, forward strand.
GATCATAGAACTCATTGATAAGCAATGCACAAAGAAAGCCGTAGTTATATATAGTAACAAAGCAACAACAAAGAGCACTTAGAACAGTCTTAAAACTTCAACATAGTCTACAAACACAAGCAGAGAGAAATTAAACAAAGGCTCAGTCATCAGCTGTAAAATTTCAGGGCAAAATCACAGATAGAGGAAAAAAAGATAGTAAATGAGTGAATGAATTAATAAATAAATAAGATTTGAGTTTTTGAATCTTGATGGAAAAGCATTGTCGGGGGATTTCTATTATCCAGGATGTTATTCACACTTCAGGGCTCAGCTGGAAACTCCAGAACGCTCAGTACCTTCCACCCAAGCAAGAAAATGCAGATGAAATTATAGATTCAGTAACAAGCACAAACATTTACTCTGCTGAATGGTAAGCAAGATCAAAAGATGATATCTATCCTCCAATTACTGCCAGCATTACCTTCCACTGGAGCGCAGTGTATTCATAGTCCCTGGATAAACGCTTAACCCTGGCAGCAATGGAAAAGAACATTTGGTATTTATGCAATGTGATCATGAAGCATTAGGCCATTATTATTTTTACTATTATTAGTATTAATAATATTCAAAAAAGATGAGAAGCAGCATTCTGACAGGAAGGCATCCATTCATGTTGTTTCTCCTTTCTACTCTGCACTATTTCTATGTAAAACAACAATTACAGTGTCTGTACTACTATACTACTACTGCTACTACTGCTACTACTACTGTTACACAGCTGTAATTGCATTCCCAGCTTCTGATGATACTGTCTCTCTCCCTGGTGGGGATGGGGTTTGTGGCAGGTCTGTATTCAGAAAACAGCCCTTATACCCAAGATACAGAATATTCTGTACCATGCACCGAAGTTACGCAGACCTCTATTACAGCTGCTATTGTTTGGAAACAGGAATCATTGAAAACACTTGATGGCTATTTGAGGTTGGCTTGCTCATGAAAAGCGAACTGGCAAAATGTTCTGTTCAAAGTGAAGGAGAGAGGTCTCATCCCTGAAAATAAATGATATGTTTAGACGATGATTCTTTAGACAGGCATGGTGAGCTTGGGAAAGATAGAGAGTGTGTGTGTGTGTGTGGTGTTGCCCACTACAAGAGCAACAGACAGTTGGTTAACAGGTCTTTGGCTAACTTTCCAAAGCTTTTTCTCAGGTTGGCAGCAGGCCCTTGGATGACCCAGGAAATGTACACAATGTGCCAGTAGGAAAGAGGAGGGAGGGATTACAAGATTGCTGCAGCAGCGGCCAGCTCTTTTCTTCACAGTGAGAAAGCAGGGTCTGCAGAAAAAGGAGCAGAAAGGAATTGCTTCGCCTCCCCACCTGCTGTGCCGGCACAGGTTCTCAGATATTTGTTTATTTGTTCTTTTCTTTTAACACTCCAATTCCTCCAACCACAGAAAGTCAAAAGAGAGCTCTGTTTTTATTTTCTCTTTGGGATTGCTGCATGTTGCTGCACAGATGCTCAACGCACTGCTGTGGGCTGCACTGGACTGGGTTGCGATGCACTGATGGCACTGAGCTGCTTTGCGCTACTCTGGGCTGGGCTGTGCTGGGCTGTAATGTGTCTCAGGTGCTCCAAATGCATCATGGGTCAACTCCATGACAGTTGAGCATCTGGGACCCATACTCTGACCACCAGGGAGATTTATTTGTTTGAGGTTTTTCTCTAGGTATAAGCTCCTTTGCAAACTCCTACTAATCACTGCCTCTCTCTCATTAGCCCAGCAGTTACTAATTCCAGGCAGCTCCCCTTGTGTTTGTGTATTATTTATTTTATTTTTTTAATGATAAACTGAATAACATCCCAGGGGCGCCGTAGATGTAATCATTTTATCTTGTAATTTGTGGAATTCCTCTCTTTCTCCTTAGTCTCCAAACAGATGTTTGACACACTAGTAGACTCCCTGTGTGAGTAAACCAGGGCACTGCACCTTTCTTAGATTTTATTTTAATTATGTTTCTGCGCTTCGTCTCTCTTCTCGCAAAGATAAACGCCTGCTTTAGTGGTATTAGGAGAGAATAAAAACAAGAATGCAAATCCATAAATCTTCCTGAAAGTGAATAATCGGAAGTGAAAGTTGGAAGTAGTTCAACTTCACCTATTATTTAAAAAATTTGCTTAGAGGTGCTAACGCAGCAGCTGTCTCCTTCTCCGGGCGATCTGGCTCCTGTCTCTTGTTTTTATGAGGTGGTGGGGGAAGGGGGTTACAATGTATTTTACTGTAAATGAAATTCAGCAGAGAGAGCAAGTCTGTTCCGAGTCACTGCGGACTCATAGTGTGAGACCAAAGCCTGTATTAGCATTCAGGAGGCCAGGCCACGTCATGGTTACTTCAGTCAGGGTTTTTATTCCAGCAGCGTTAAAGATGATAATTGACATTCTCAGACAAGATTAGTATTCCAGTGAAGAATGAAGAGTGATGATTTAGGGCAGTTACAAGTTATAATGCCTCAGTAATTCCAAAGTAATTATGCTTTATATATATACGTGTGTGTGTGTGTGTGTGTGTATGTACAGCTTTGTGTTTCTGTGAAACAAACCATGATATCCTGCCGGCAGAGAGAGAACTTTCCGAGCAGAAGGTGTACACCGCAAAACTGGTTATGAAGAACTGTGATAAGAAAACAAGTCAGACACAAAGTCAGACTATTCCCATGTCCATTTCCCCCCTTCCTTTCTCAGTAAAGGACACAGGAAAAGCATTTCAGATTCCATCAGCATGGAAAACAGTATTGCCTCACTCTTAGAAGGTTAAACTGCACCCTCAAAATGTTCCACACTGCCTGTGCTCTTTGAACCAGGGGAAATGTCTATAGGGTGCACCAGGGCACCTTCCACTTTGTTCCCTAAGGATTGGGACACCTCTAGAGCAAGAGGAAGCCAGTCAAAGTAAGGTGCAGCATGGTCCTTATAGAACCAGCCTTGGTCACCTTAATCAGGTGCAACACTGTTACACTTCCCCATCTCACTTCCTCTTTGGGATGTTTTTCCTGTGTTCCTGCTTTCCTTAAAAAAATAATCTGATCTAGTTAGCACTGCGAATACTATTAGCAGACACAAAACGGCAAAGAAAGAACCCACTGCACATACAGTGAGAAAGAAATTAGACAGCTGGGGGAGGCAAATGCAAAATATAAACAACAACAACAACAACAACAACACTCATATACTCGTATAAACCTAATTTCAGTTCCAAACACAAACCACCTGTCATTCGGTCATTGGCTGGACTGCCTTTGTGATGATGTTCTCAGCATAAATCAGCTGCATTCTGGGAGCAAGAACCAATAAAAAAAAAGTAATAGCCCAAGAAACTATCCATAAACAAAACATCTGCCCTTCTGTCATTATTGCTAACAACTACATTTTTGTTTTGTTTTTGGAATTCTCTTTTCAACAATGAGCACAAAAATAGATTTCTCAGCAGCATAACTCACTCGTTCTGCGTTTATTTTTGCTTGTAACCGATGCATTATGATTACAGATTGAACTTTAAAGCAAATCAATTGTTTTTGCCAATAGTTTTAGGTCCTGCAATTAATTCTGCCATGTTTTCTGCGAGATGTTAAATCACCATCAACTTTAAACCGCTCATACATCAAACAGTCTTGCTGGCACCTACAGCAGAAGCAGACCCAGCTGTGTCGAATTCCCATAACTCGACACACTTAGAAGTGTAGGGTTACAGAGCTTTGCACTGAGGGAAACATCATACTCATTTTTGGTTTTGATTATTCATATCAGAATAAAGACACACCCACACACCCAAAAATTATGCAGACGTGATGAAAATGATTGTATTCCCAGTAAAACTACAAGGAGACTTTATATACACTGTAACACTAACCTCTCATCATACACTGCACTGCAACACAATCCATATTGGTTATGAGAGAGCTATAATTTTGGGCTAAACACAAGAAAAACGATGAAATATATATAAATAATACAGCAATATGTGGAAATCAAAAATGTGGTGCAGTTTCACCGCTTTGCCATGGGAGGGAGACATTTTCCCAGTCAAGGCTATGCAGATGACTTGAGGGCTTTTGTGAGGCATTATTTCTGTCGGGTTTTACTGCTACATTAAACCTTCTTGTGTAAAACACATGATTGAAATGTCACGGGTGTATATGAAACTGCAAGCACATTAAACTTTCACCCCGAGTTGCTGCTCCCTGGAGGCCTGCATGAACTTAATTGATGAAATAGATACATAAATCCCTGGTGAACAGTGCATGGCGAGGCACTCAGTGAAAACAGTGTCCTGTGAAGAGCCTGGCTGAATCTGTGTGTCTGTCAGCTCACAGGCAGGACAGCACTGCCAAGGAAACTGGTGCACAAGCCTTCATTCCCATTAGCTTCACCTCTGATGTATGAGGAGATCTTTAAAGCAGATGCAGCTGTCAATGCTTCCTTTTTGTTTTGTTTTCTGTTCTTTTACTTTTTTGGACTCAGACTGATTAAGTAAGCTTTAAGATCATCCAGTTTCCTCCTTAATGGGTTTTCAAGTTATCCGGGATTCTCAGTTTTTAGGCTTCACATACCCCCCGTCTTCCTGTCTCCCCCCTCCCACTCTTTTTAGAAAAAACTGACATCGCAGATCGTTTCTAAAGTCTGTGTGGCCTTAATGCAGCTTGTCTGGAGCAAGTAGGCTGAGACAGCAGGGGTGAAAAACCAGCGAGAGAAACTCATTAATACACTAGATAATTTAATATTGAGCATTAGAATAAGAATACATACATACATACATACATACATACATACATACATACATACATACATAAAACAGCTACAATGATTCACTTTTACAAAGAAATCGAGTCCTTAGAAGTCTTTGATTTCTATGATTGGATCCTGTGTAGCAGCTATATATGGCCTATTTTGCAAGTTTCTTTCCCTACTTGACTTACATCCCCTGTCGTGTGCTATGAGCGTGGGCAGCAACCTTGCTCTGCTCTGTATACCACTGGTGGGCTTCATATTCTGCAGATAACAGAAGGACCCTGGTTAAGCTGGGTGATCGCAGATGAAAGGAAGTATGAGGTATTTGTAATCAGACCTAAGAGTCCTTACAGCACTCGTACAGCCACGCCAGGGCAGGGAATGCTCAGTAGAGTAGGGCCCCCTTCTGGAGGGAATTAAATTGCAGCCAATCAGACACAGAGTACTCCACAGCCTGCTGAGGGAGGCCAGTGGAGCCCGGGGATGGGGATTGGACAGGGGAGGTTATGGCAGGACAAGATTTTACTAATCTGAATTGCACTTGGCAGACACACTGGGACTAGCACCCAAGTTTTTGTCTGTAGAGCAATAAAAAAAGAAGATAAATACAAATGGCAGATTAGTGTGGGGACGACTGCTGCTGCTGCTGCATTTAAATTAGCAGGGAAAAAAGATTTGCATAAGATAAACACAATGAGGGCTGCATTAATAAACCTTCAGTGTTATTGCTAGTTATGGCTAATGACAGGTCTGTAGTTAGAAGGCAGAGCAAAGACAAATGGCCCCTCTCTCTCTCTCTCTCTCTCTCTCTGTCTCTGTCAGGTCTTGCTGTAATATTGCTGTTGACCATGACATTATTAGCACAGATGATTAGCCATCAAGAGACAAAATGCAAACACTCTTATTCATAAAACTATTGCCCTGGCCGACAATATCCTCCTTTTCTCTCTACGTTTCCATGCGTGTAATATCTGTACCGATCTAACAGTAAATCTGGACCCTTTTTCCCCCAAACGCACTGCACAGCCTTTTTTGTGATTAATACATTTTAATCGAGCAAATTGAGGGGAGCTGGAAAATACGGCAGTGTACATCACCATATGTTGATTCTGCCGATTTAGTAATGCAGCTGTAATTCTGCCCTTCATTGTTCACGCGTCCGCCAGGCTGCTGTCAGTCTGACATTGCACGTAGGTGCAAGAGAAATTGGCCTCCTTGCAGCCTGCAGTGATGGGCATGCGAGCAGGAATGTCTCAAGCCTCCACTGGTGACATCAGACAGAGACAAATAGACAGAAGGACAACAGACCTATCACACACACACACAAGCACCTGCATAAACCCAATCTGACAATGTCAACAATCATGATCACAAGACTGGAAACCCCTAACTCAAACAGAGGGCGAAGAAAATACATCTTTAAACTCCAGAAACAACACCATGCGCATGGCGTCTCTCTCTCAAAATCCAACTCAGAACCTAAAATGAGTGGCTTAAGTGAAGGAATCATGAAACCACAGCCTAAAAGAAACTGTTGTAGCGGCTCCTTCCTAGCAGAGCCCTAGTAAAGGAGGGAGGCCAGTGCGGCTCATTTCTCTGAGCAGTGGCCCGCAATATGATTTATTTCCCTGTTTGCAGCACGGGAAGTGCTTTTCGTTTTCCAAGAAGTGATCTGTCACACAAGCGGCAGGCTGACACAGAGCCAGTGGCTGTGCTCCTGATGGACAGTCCAAACAGACGGCATGCCAGACGCAGGGACAGTCTCTGAGGCTGGACTCTCAGTCCAATCCCAGGTTGGCGTCCCACAGGATTTCTCATCTTTTGTTGAGGTGAACTTTGGTTCAGATTAGCACTTTTCAGACCCCGCACTCACTGGACCATGTGCATAAAGCAGGCCTTGTTGTGCTAAACTAACAGCCATTTGTGAGGAAAAAAGAAAAACACAAAGAAAAGTGGGAACAGTGTCACGTAAAGCTTTCAGAGAACCAGTTTAAGTTAACACATGTAAATTAAATCCTCCAGCACAGTATATTCCTTGCTGCAACCATCACAGTAAATTATATATAATCCTAACAGCACTGAAAGTGGGAAGCTGTATTAATATCGGCCCAAAGTGCAAGAGGAGCAGCCATGTGCATTTAACCTGGGATTATACTGTCTGCCATAGAAAACTGGATTACAGTCCCACACACACCTCTCTACAGCACCCTCTAGTCATATATCCCACAGTTTGAAGTCCCGGCACTCTTAAAATGGGAAAAACATTTTTCAGAAATCTAATAGGATTGTGATTAATGGATGCTGTGTAAATAAACATAATTTAATGGGCTTTCCTGTGGAACTTTTGTATATATCACTTTTTAAATATTGTGTCTACATTTTTTTTCAAGCCAGATGCCTTGCCAAAAATGCAGATATGCTCTGGAAGGAAAGAAGTTTCAGATTAAGTTTAAAAAAGAAATTAAGCTCTTACAAAAACAGAAATAGTTATGTGGAATTGATATTACGAAAATCATGTTTTGTTTCTGCTTTTGACAAGTAATGGTCATGTCACTGTTCCAGTAATATATCTTAAGATTAATTTCTGGGAAGCATTACCGTCTGAGTCTTGCAATCACTCTCGAGTCCCTCTTGAAAACCTCTCTCTGTCTTTCTCGATGTATACATCTATATCCCCATTCCCTTCCTTCTGCCCTAACAAATTGAAAGTTCTGTGAAGTGTGAAGTATCTAATTGGAAAAAAATCAACAACATCATCACAATACACAAAACCATTTTCCACTGCAATACATCTCTCTCAGTACTGTATTCTTGTTTATATATATTGATATAATTCACTTGTTTAGCCCTGGGAATCCCTTTGGTGGTGTCCTTTCTTTCAATTACTACTACTACTGCTACTATTACCACAACCACCACTACCCATATCTCTACCACTGCCTCTACAAAATAAATAAACAAATACATAAATAATACCAATAACATTTCATTAGCTGATATACTGACACACTGCAAAGCCAGGACACACTTGAATCCCAGAACATCAGGCCATCAATCTGAGCACAGCAATCTAACCTTTTCCCCTATGTTTGAATGACCCTTACACCACAGGAGCGCAGCAGCTGGGGAATATTATTCTGTATCCAGAGAAACAGCTTCATCTGTGGCCACTTACAGACAATTCAGACAGCATATAGAAACTGTCCAATAGCTTCTACTTAGACCAAGCAACAGCGGTTCAAACAGCCTTAACAAAAACATTTCCATGGAAACAATGGCATTAGCTGTACTCAGAGCATCTTTAGCTCTCCCAGTGCTGATGACTTGGTACAGGGAAAAGTCTAGGCATATAATTCCTCTCATTATTATTAACAGATTGTACAGACAGGTGCATACGCAACCTATGATTAGAAGACTACAGTGTTTTTCCTTATATGGTTATGTATTCATTTAAATTGATGTAGGTCTTGGTGTATATGCTGAAAGGGGAGAAAAGAGGCAGTGCAGTCTCTGCCAAAACCTGAGCGGGTCTCTCTCTCTCTCTCTCTCTCTCTCTCTCACACACACACACAGTTTCTCTAAGTGTTGGTCATGAAAAGGTCATTGCAAATCGATAACAGGCTGCACTTCCTGTGAGCTGAATGGCAGTGTTGGCGGAATGAGGATGACCAATGGCCGGGCAAGAATGTCATCTCATGATTCCACAGAATCAAATTACATGACAAGCTCCTCTGCCTCCAATTATTAAACAACTGCAGAATGTATTGAAGAGTTGCATAATAGAATACTGATGTCATCTGAAATGACACAAAACTTCCCAATGAAGATTATTTGTATTTTTTCATAACACTTCATAATAAGGTTTTGCTTATTAATGCATTGTTAATTATTTATAAATGTTTAGTAGATTAATATATACTTAATAAAGCATTAATAATGCATTATACATAAGTTACTATCCAGTTATAGCAATACGTGGAATGGCCACAGAGGTAGCTAAACAATGTTCCTCTAATAAATCATTCATAATCAAAATGTGTAAAATAATTTATTAGCAATGTGTCAAAGCAATAGTGAAGGACAATGATATATAATTTAAACTGCAATTGTATTGCTTTATAAAGTTATCTATTAATCACCTATTAAACATTTATAAATTATTAATAACATTAATAAGCAGCACCTTATTGTAAAGTGTAACCAATTATTTAAATAAAGTAATTGTTTTCTCATAATCAATCACAAGGAACAGTTTTACCAAGGTAGGTTCTGATTTAGAAAGACACATTTTAAACATGATGTGTAGTGCTGTAGCACTACTTTTGCTTCATTCAAATAAGCTGGTGGTGTAATGTTTTCTAATATAAATTTTAGGTTGAATTCACAGACAATTTTCAGCTAGCATTTGACTCCTCAGTCTTCCATAACATGGATCCTACCATATTGCTTCAGCTGCTCCCTGCTTGAAGAGACAGTTTCCATATTGTCTGTGTTTCTATTGTTTCAATAGAAAACTCACAGACCCCTGTTCTTCTGAGAGTTTATGGCAGTGATCGCTTGCCCCAGTGCATCAGGTTTTACAGGTGCCTCCAAATATTATGTTAGTCCTGACTAATTGAGCCATTATTTGTCCTAATTATGCATCTGGGGGTGAGAACGGAAAGCAGACAGAAGACTCTGCAGGGCCAAGGAGACAGCTGGGCCTGAAGGATGTGCCACCAAGGTGAAAAATCACTTACAAGGCTCCTGCACCTAGAATACATGGCAAACACATATCAAACAAATCAACGCAATGTGTAGTTACCAGCCATAATCAAACAACGGGTTCCCCTCAGAAAAAGGTGAGACAAGTGCAGTGAATGTTATGACAGGTGCCTTCACTGGCAAAGGTAAGCATTCCCCTCTTCAACGCCAAACAAATCTGAGTCTGGAAAAAACAAAGACAAAAGCATTGGGAGGAAAAATAACTACAACAACAGCAACCCCCCCGCCCCGCACACACACACCTAGTATAAAAATCTGTTCTGCAATGCTAACGTCTACCTCCTGACTCTCGGCCGTGCACATTCCAGTAACTCCTCAGCAGAGGGCAATGGCTCTTTACAGAATAAATAAGAACCAGCAGACACTCCCGAGTGGTCCAGAGCCACCTCATACAGACCCCAACACAGTGTAAAACAGCCAGAGGGCAATTTGCAATCAGTTCCGTCTGGTCTTGCAAGACCCCGTAACCGCCGATCCACACTTTCACAGCTATTCTGATAATTGAATGCGATTTCACAGAGACTGGCTCTCAGGGCCTCCAGAAGGAATACTGAAAAAGCCTGCGCACGGCTAATCCCAGTGCACGGTCCCCAGAACCACAACCGGGCATGGATGACATTTAATTTTGATGATGATGATAATTATTACAACACATTTTTGTTTGTTTTGCTTTTGCCATGTTTCCCGCCCACTTTGTTTTATCCATTATAATGAAATGTGCAAACATTCAAAAAACAGAAAGAGCAATAATTTCAACTCTGGATTTCAAGTTATTTTATAAGAAAGGATTTACAGGACACTTTCAGGGGTCACAGATAATGCCACAGGAGTATACCACAGCCTATATATATAGCAAGAACAGTGAACTGAAGAAGGAAAAAAACAGGATGAAATTGAATTGTTTTGTTGAAGTGATATTAAATATGGCAGGAAAGATGCCGGGTTTGTCAGTTAAACAACTCTAGCAGCAAAATTAAAGAAGTTTCAGAATCCAGGTATTTGTGCTAAAAATAAGGAAATTAAAATAATATAAATTATATAAACATCTGCTGCTTCCCCTTGCCTGTGGCAAAGTAACACTGTAAACAATCCCAGCTGACATCTTAAATAATATCATAAAAACTCCCATTCTTGCTTATTCTATCATAGCCAAACATATATAGTTATAGTATATATATATAATATATATATATATATATATATATATATATATATATATATATATATATATATAGATATATATATATACACACACACATTTTATTTTGCAAGGTATTATATTTATGAGGATAGAAATAGTCTTTAAACTTCCTTATCAATATTGTCCCAATACAATCAGAATTTCAGCTTCCTTGATATCTAATAAAAAAGGAACGGGATAGAGCAACCATTGAAAGGCAAGGCACATTTCTTTCAGAAATTATTCAGAGCAAAAGTCAAGACCGAATGCTGCATAGCGCAGTACTAAGGATGCAGACGGAGACATTAGAATTGACAGACACCTGTCAACCGACTGCACACCATTACACTGCAAAGATGAGTTCATCTGCAGTTTATCTTTCTACTGAATGCTCCACCATTAAAGTGAAACACTTTAGGAAAAAAAAATGTCTCAGCCTGTCGTTCCAGCCTGCCTTCCTTCTCTCATCCTGTCTCCAGAAGCCAAGAGTTTTCACGTCATAGTGCCAGTCATTCCTCAGAACTCTCACTCACTCCTGCTGTGTGATATAACGCGTGTCCCTGAGCATCAGGCCCGACCCCACACTGCAACGAAACAGACCTCCACAAAAGACAAATACACCTGCTGTTTTTCACTTTAATCACTGTTCTGCTGCAATTGGTTAGCTGAAATGTAATGCACAGATGGAACAATTAAAATAGATGTTGATTACTCCGGGCAAAGAATGCATTTTGTGCATAGAAATACAGCAGGAGAAAGTTATCCTGCAAAAATATAGATCCAAAAACAAAAAGGAGTTTGATTTTCTACCAAACCCATCTATCTGCATCTTCCTATTCTCTAACTTACCCCAAATCCTTCTCCAACCCTAACCCTAGCAGATGCATTTATATGACACCAATTAATCAAAACTAGTCTGAACCACAGATTGAAGACAGTCAGATAGAAAGTCTTTAATTGTGACAACTTATTGCAGGAAGTAGAGGAATGAGGACACTGCAACCACTCTGATGTATCTGTCTGTCTGCCTCTCCATGTCTCCACCTTCCCTCCACATCTGCCCTGTGTGTTCACATCACAAAACGCTGAATTGAAATCAGCTCATTGCATGAGACAGACTGGTGATCCCAGTTCTATCCTGCCCCCTCCCTCCATCCATCCCTCCCTCTTCCTCCTCCTCCACAACTAGAGCAATACATATTGACAATGACCATTAAAGACTGCTGCACCTTGCCAGCTCCCTCCCAGTCACTTCTTTCAATTAATATTCAGGTGAACACCTTTAAGTTTCTGTTGCTTCCTTAAGGTGCTACATGCTGGAATTGTATTTATTTTAGTTTAATTCTACTTAAATCTGTTCTGTTTTCATTTTCATCTTAGTTTTGGGCTTTCCCTAAGATGAGAAAGTCTCCCTGAATTAAACGTACCCATTCTCAGCCCTGATTACTCACTTGTGTCATTTACAATTCCAAATATTATGCTTAACAAATAAATGTTTTACTGTATAGAATTTGAGAAAAAAAAAAGAAAACAAATTAGCATAAATATCCCTAGAAAATGAAACAGATTTTCACTGAACACTGAATTATGTATTCAGACAGATACAGAGATGGGAGGGAGGTAGTTTGGGGAAGAGATAAAAAGTCTCTGGGTGGTCTTTTCCACAGTTATTAATAACCATTGTACTGCTTCCAGATTCATGTTTATTATTCTTCTAATTATCACACTCCCGAGCTTCTGGCTTTTTTATTATTATTTTTTTTCCCCAGGATTATTTAGTGCTAATTGATATCAGAATTAAGTTAGCCATCAAGGCATATGAGATGCAATTTATTTTGTGGTGATTAAGGTGTGAAGTGTTTAATTCTCTCACTTTCCCTCTCTTACCTTGACTCTAAACATTCAGGAATCCACTTACAAATGACCTGACTGCAGGTAGAGTTGCTGAGTTGCCTTAAAATGATGATGGATTTGAGGAACATTAAATCCCAGCAGGGCACATCTCTAGCCAAGGGAACGAGATGGAGGAAAATTATGATTTGATGCCCGTGCTTTCTGTAGAATGGTTTTATTATTATTATTACTGATAAAGGTGGTTGTTGGCTTCTTTCTCCAATAATGCCATTAATGCTGCTAATAGCAACAATAATAATAATAAACAGATATGAAGTGACTTTATATTAAGAGCAGGTCATCAGTGGCAAGCCTCATTTCAAAACACTATTTGACGGTTTATATATTTTTACCTACAGACGATCAATGGTCTTGATTATAATTCCCCAGCCCACCCACCACTTCCACATTTCAAACAATGATCCCAAGCCTTTGCTATGAGGGCTAGGGATCCAGGCAACAATACAGCATGTTCCTGCAGGAGATGGTTTCAAAGTGTTCCAGCTGAAGAAGCAACAGTTACTAGTTTGTGAAAGAAAAAGAAAATGGGAAAGTAACATACTACTTACTGGAAGTGCAAATGCAGTTAATGTTCCCTGCATTTTGAACCATTTCCTCATGCCTGTAAAATGACAGAACGGTTATGCTACTCGGTCAATGTTTAGGGGCTTGTAGTTCCTGTGCAGGCAACTTACAAAGCTTGAGCAAAGACATCATCCGAGCACCCCTGGAAGCAAGCGCATCGATTTTCTGTTGCAGCCACCTGGGGAGAGGGACGCTGGTTGTGCCATCGATTAGTGCAGGAGCCTGGAAAATAGCTGTGTTGTAAGTGTCTAATCGGGAGCTCACGTTATTTTATTTTTCTTTCCAAAGCTGACACCGTAGGAGACACCAGCACTTTTGCAGGGTGGGGTGATGTTACATAGCTTACAGGCGAGGGACTCTCAGATCACCTAATGATGAAGCCACCAGCGTTCCAGGGGGGTCAAGAAAAATAATCACACTGCGTTTTGTCATCAAACGCTCCATGGCATTATCTCTGCTCACCACAGAGAGCCAGCTGCAGAATGCCCTTTGTTATCAGACTTGGACAGGGAGAGTCTGGTCTACGTGCCTCGAGAACCTGTGGTGTGCAATTTGTCTCAAAAGCAATTACAAACGCTTGTGGAATTGAAGGTGCGTAAATAAAAAAAACAAATACATAAATCATGCTTTTGGATCCAGATTTTTGACAGACACAATTAGGGATGGTCTATGTCTAGTGAATTGAGAAGCCTTCACGAGCTGTCAGGATGATGTGTGATAACTTCCATGAGATGAGCAGTCTTGTGGCTTGGTGTGGTAACTGATCAGCCAAGGCCCAAGAGAGACCACTTGATTCAAAACTGTGAGAAGAAACAAGGAGATATGGGAATTTGTGGGGATAATAAAAGACCAAACAAAGACATGACATTGCTCCCCACTGTGTAAGCAAGACTTATAAAAATCCCCAGGTAAAACACAAGCTGAAGGATACCAGTCTCTGTAGTTCCTAGCCAGACACTCCATGGGTGTTTGTTCAGCTGCCTTATTTCAATATTTCAAACTTTCAGTTAAAACGGAAATTATAAACACTGTCTGGTTTAGAGAGAGAGGAGAAGAACAGGTGAGGTAGATATAGTGGAAGTCTAGAAAAGGAGAGAGAGAAAGAGATTGGAAGACCAGAGGAAAGGGAATGAGTGAGAGAGAGAGAGAAGTGTGGAAAATAGGGAGAGAGAGGCAGCGACTGGGAGAGAGAGTTGAGAAGAGGAAGAGGGAAGAAATGAAGGGGAGGCGGGGGTGGATAGCTAAAGATCAGTGGTGCAGTCGGGATAAACAAGTATCTGGCTATTCTCCAAGCCTGGCCAGAATACATTATTCATCTCCTCCACTGTAGCTCCTGTCCCCCTCTCCTACACGGCCAGCTACCAGAGTGCAGAAGTCAATGAAATTAAGCCTTGTTTTTATTAATTAAACAGAACAGGAGGGAGAAAAATATGTTCTTCCTTCCCTTCCTGCCCTTTCCTTCTTTCTTTCACCCCATCCCCCACACAGGCTGCATTTTCATTAATGTTCACTTCAGCTGCCGTTTCTTCGTCTCCTCTCCTGGCTCCAGAGGGGTGTCTGGCTAGCTGTCTTGCTTACAAACAGATTTATTTAAGAGCTAGATACGGCAGGCCCTTAAGCCCAGGTAATAAATTGCAGAGGAAGTTTTAAAGGGACTCGTTATTTGATCAAATTAGACGACTTTCATGCCCGCTCCCGAGCATTGCATCATAAAAGAGAAATATCCCATCTGCATCCTTCTCGAGAGGATCAGAAAAATAAAAATACAAAAAGGACGAGTTAAAGTGGTAATAATACATCTCATGCTTGGTTGCATTTACTCATTTATCTTCAATTATTTTCCACAGAGAAAAAACCTGTGCTGCAGCCCGATCAGATATATGAAAGGATTGTCATCTTGGTGGGGCTTTCAATAAAATAATGTTGGCATGCAACGTGAGTCTAAATTCAGTCTCCAAGCCCCAACTGGATGTGCCTGCAGGGACATTTGATTTGTGCATTTGCATATTTATTATTATTATTATTATTATTATTATAATCGTTATGAATGACTTGTGTTGATTTAGCCGATACATTATTATTATTATTGCGAATAACTTTCGGAGCAGTGATGAAGAACATTGTACAAACTCAAGCTGCTATTGTTCTGGATTGATTTTGAAAGCCATTGCTCAGTGCGCAAATGTAAGTGGAAACGTGTGGGAAATAACAACCCATTTAGTCTTGATAGATTTTAAACAGATTGGGTGTGACCCTACACAATGTTACAAAATGATTTCCATGTCAGGCTTTGCGGTAATCCGATTATATCTTTATGTAACTCATAACTGAAAGGATTCATTTTTCCTGACCTGCAACAGAATGCAAGGGAGAGTTGCATTTTGTGTTGACTGGTATTGCTTTTTGTGTCGATTAATTTTTATTTGCTGCTTTGAGCATACATAAGAGAAAAGACTTTGAAGGGGGAATAGGAAACTGAAAGCAGATAGACCCAGTGCAAGGACACATAAAAGAGTTTAGGAGAGAACATTGCATCTGAGATTGATCCTAACTGAAGCAAAATCTGCCTGCTGGAGTGGATGTATTCATCGTAATCTGCAAGGAACATCCAAAGGAAGAAAGATTCTAGGAACATGCTTGTGACTCAAACTCCACAACTGAAATATTTACATCTCCTGTCATTCAACCACCTGACACTGTCTACCCTGTGCGAGCCATTCCCCCAGGTTTCTTCACATACGTGTGAAGACACTCGTGCCTTAGTTACGAATATGCCAACATTTGAACTTGTGTATTCACGTGGCAGCTGTGGGAACAATGGGCGCTGATGCTGTGTATGGCGGTGAGGACTGTCCTCCTATGCTGTAATATAGTGAGTCAGCTGACCAAAATAATTAAAGCAGGGTCTGGAAAATGCCAATCTAACAGAACTTGTTCCTTTCAATCATTCATTCATCTATCCATCCAGTCAGATTTGTGGGAGTAAAGAAAGAAGAAAATGCATAAAGATCAACACATCCCTATCCCGTATCCCACTTAACTCTCTCTGACACTCCTGCTACCACATATATTAATAAAACATTAAATTACATTAGGACCTGACTTTTATAGTTCTAACTTTTTTGTGACAAAGGGGGCTATCAGACAATGAGATGCATTTGACAGCTAACTAATTGAAGCTGGAGAAGATGGAAGTGGAATTGGAATACTGTCTTAGTTCCTTTATTTGTTTTTTACCCCCTCCAGTGTTTCGAAAAAAAGAAAATAAAATGTATGGCAGCATGAATTGTACTATTAATTCAAATAATCTGTGATGAGGAGCTCTGTGACTGTACCTGTCATTGTTCTCTGTCTGCTGGGGAACATGGTGCCGTGAGCATGGAAAGGTTGAGGGGAGTCATCTCCTCCAAAATAATAGAATATATGGGAAATTATCATATTATCCTGCAGCACAGCTTTGCAATACCCGTGTCGCAATTAAAGGAGTCCCGTTAGATCAGGGACGGGCATCTACAGGCATCCAGGGCATGTAATTACTTAATTGCACTAATTATTTAGAAAAGTCAGATCCCCTACTATGTATGGGAATGTACCAGCTGCTAACAAAAAGTCTGTCTAAAACCTGAATTTAAAATGAAGTGTATAAATGCCCCAGGATACTTATTAATAGTGCAGTCCTGCAACAGGCAATACACACTCCCTGTGTCGACACATCATACAGCTGCCAGGTGACAGACAAGGTGTCAGCTTTTGTATTTCTGCTCTAAGTAGAAGTTAAAATAGATTGTACTCTAAATATTCTAGGCAGAGAGTTATAAAATAAAAGTAAAACCATATCAACTCAGTATGAAAACGGAGCCGTCAGTACTCCTTTTGGAATTGAGCGTATCTGCAATTAACACAGCGTGAACCAAGTTTAATTAAATTTAGACACGTCAGACCATTAAAACTCGACTGAAAAAAACACATCATGGTGGATGTGTTATTATTACCAGCCACAAACTGCCAGTTTCAGTTTTGCCAAAAACTCGTGATTTCAGCAGGTCTATCGTTCAAAATGTCCTCCTGCTACACCTGGATGTAACAGCGAAGACCAATTTCTGATGGTGAGTAATAACGGTAAACACAGCCCTACCCGTTTTCCTCGAGGATGGGACTTGAGTTGTCCCCATTGTAGGGGATATTTAATTAACCAAGAACAAAGTTCAGCAATGTTTTTTTTTTAGGAAAAACCTAATAAGGTTTTATTAGGCCTACAAGAGCAATCCTGGAGAGAGGAATCATGCTGTAGGGCAGTTCTCTCAACACCAAAGTCATCTCTAAAGCCTCCACTGACATCCAGGCAGAATTTATACAGTGGATACACATGACTCAGCAAACTTCAAAATATAACCATCTGTTTAGGTAACAAACAAAGTTTAAAATTATGTTTTTGTCATGACCCAGGTCAGAGGGACAACCTCCAGCTGCTACTTACATAATACATCCATTCTTGTCGTTTCCTACAGAATGCACGAGTCAGTTTTTAGCAGTTACCTTCCTGCTCAGTAATGCATTTAGTTTACCTACATTTGTGTTGAGTCTTAACTTAAACAAATTGCTAATTCTACCCTATCGATTCTACCAAGAAATAAAGGCAACGGGGATGGAAAGAGAGGTGGAGTTACGCCTGAAACAGAATAAGTGGAGCTAAGAGAGAGCTATACCCTCTTGCTCAAGATCTTTCCAGGAGTAGTGGCATACAGAGTGGCTAAAGTCTAGTGTACTGTATCTCTGTATCTGTAGACCCCCCGGTTTCCCCTGCCTTGATTTGCCTGTATTGCATTTGATTGCATAGAGCACTCAGTATAGGCCACCCAGCCAACAGCAGCATGACTTTCAAAGCTCTTTGCTTCAGTGCAGCAATTCCCCCAATCTTTGTAACTCCAACTCAGTCCAGGCAACTAACTAAACTGTATTTAGATTATGAAAAATCATAAATATACAGTACATAGGTATAGGTGTGTGTGTTTGCGAGAGAGAGCACGTGATTCATGTTACACTTTTATCCGTCAGCTTTTTTTACTTTCAGAACATTAACAGCATATCGTGAACAGGAACAATAAAATACAGTGGTTTGAAAATACTCTTATTGTTTCTCCTGCACATAAAACGTGAACCAAAGCACTGCGCTCAGTACCTCGAAAGCCCTGCTCTCTGAGATGTCATTTGCCGATTCCACTTTCTGGGAACTCCAGGAAGAATAGTGAGGAAAAAAATAAAAATAACAGCAAGGGAAGACGCATAAGTGATGTAAAAACATATGAGGTCCTGGTTCTTCTAGTCCTTCTCCTCCTGCTCTGTAAATGACTGGAACAAACACCCACATCGTCTTCACCACTCAAGGATCAGAGTTCCCTTAACTGAACAAAGCACTTGCCTACCGGAGTGATTCCTAACATATTCCCAATCATTAGAAAGTGCTGTTTTCAGAAGACCTATAAAACCATGTGGCAAGGGATTCTACAAGACCAGTATTGGGCATCACTGGATTAAAAACTGATTAAGAATGTATGTGTGTGAGAGGGTGTCTCCAGGACCAGATTTGGAGAACCCTACTCTAAACGTCCTCCTCGGTACTCATTCAGGATGAAACACTAGTGCTGACAGTGTGTAGTGGTCAGGTCATGAGAGGTCTGGGCACCTACCTTTCCCCACAGCACTGCTTCCTGATTTAGCGACGCCATTTGTGCCTCAGATCCCAGGTGAAGCCGCACCGCATTACAACGCACCATTAGCTAATGGGCTTTCACTTTTGTTATCTCTCAGTCTTCCCCAGAGGATTCTCTGTCTCTCTCACGGTCTCTCTCTCTCTTTCAGTCACTCAGTACCACCGCCTTGCATTAGCAGAGCGTTAAAACTGAACCGGGTGGAACATGTCGGGACCAATAACGTTCATAAAACATTGAGCGAACGTGCCGGTGACCCAGAACTGATCACAAACAGAACGAAAAACATTTTCCATTTAGCAGAGACTAAGTGCAGGGCCATTACTCACTCCACAGAGAACAAGCAGCTCGGCGCAGGTCCAGCGCACTCCAGTACAGATACATCAGGAGAATGTGTGAGCGCGAGTGTGTGCCCGCAGTCTGTGGGAATTTTAAAGCCAGGCATTCACTTTGTCAAACATTATTTCATCGCCAGCTGCTGTGCCCGTACCATTTGATTTTCAATAAACCCAACGTTTCGCCAATAATGTACTGTCAGGTGGCAGTGAGACTAGATGGCAGATATGCGTCTTCTTGTAGCTTTTGAAACACAGTACATCTGACCAGCATGACCAGAGAGTCACACTGCTTTATGGTGCAAAAAAATAAACTCCATTCCACAGTATGTGCCGATTCAAATCAATGGTGTTATTAATGTAAGATGCTTTAAAAGAAATCCAAAAATAAAAAATAAATACAGGACAAACTTTTGGAATCTCATAGGAGCCCAGGATTTTGCAGCGAATTCATTTGCTGACTGTGAAGCAGGAAACAGTCCTCGTCCAGGAGGGCTTTTTTTAAATGACCAATTTTGGGAAAAGTCATAGTTGCAATTACAGCAATGATGAGTTGCATTAGGTTGTTCAGGCTTTCATTCCCTCTGAACTCTGAAGACTTATGAAACCTGCTGGATTGTAGCCCTCCAGGACCCGAGTCCCGCGCCCATGTTTGCGATGCCATCATGTCTTCTGGCTGTTGTCCAACCTGAGCTTTTGGAGACTTCAGTGTACCAAGTCATTGTTGAATTATGAAGAGTTTCATTTTGATTCCAGGTCTCCAGCCAATGCATTTAAAAACTCCCTTGTACAATTAACATGACTCTCTTTCTCTGGGAGTCTAATAACAACAATAATCATTATAATAATTGTTATTCTATCCTCATTACATAATGAATAGTCTTAGCATAGGGTATTAAAAAATCATAATGCTTTTCATTGCTGTACTATATTTCCCCCCATATATTCTTGTCATTATTCAGCATGTTGGAATAAATAACTGAGTTTTCATCTAATCTGCCTGCAGTCGGTTGGAATGGAAGTGACAGTCGCGTGGCAGTGATTAAATTGTGTCTGATCCAATTAGTCTGATCCAGGAAAAAATACCCAGAGTAAAAACTGTTGTGCGGTTTCAAATAAGAAACGGGATGTTTTTGTTTTTTCCTGACACATTTGGCAGAGAAGATCCCTGGATATTACAGAACTCTAGACTCCAAAGGGACATTCTAACCCGATTATGACAAGACAGTGCACCAAGACCCACTGCGGCGTGGCATGGAGTTCCGAGAGTGTAATCTATTGACAATAAGTGGCGCTCTGCATTTTTACTTCATACTACCCTTCTGCTGAGATTTTCTACCATTCCACACAAGAGGAAGAAAATCAAACAGAAAACACTGACATTTCAGGTTCAGACTCAGCTGGAGGGACAATGCCATTTTAATTGTTTTTTTTTCCTTAACCTTTAGTGTTATCTGTCAGAACTTGGGAAGCGTTTCTCGATCAACACCAAGATGTACTGCAGTTCACACAAAGACATACAGGCAACCCTACAGACGTTTGTGTCACAACATATTTTCCACGTATGACTTTTGCATAGTTTTGTTTAGGTCATTGCCAACTCATCCATTCATTTGGTTGACATTATTCAGCCCCTGACGAAAACATGCTACGCTTTCACAGCGAGTCAGACCGTTTACAACAAATCGCTGCTCCATTCAGCGATAACCCTCAGAAAGTCCTCAGTGCTACATGGGTCAGAGAGAGCTTCAATAATCAATCGAGAATGAACTGGGAACAGTGACAATTTAGTTCACTGAAGCCAAAAACGTATTCACATTAAGTCATTAAGGCCCGAAAATGTAATGTAAAGCAGAAGACGCAGATTTCCAGGTAACACTTTACAATAGGTCTCCCTAATTACAGTGTATTAACATAGTAGGTACTCAGTGACTACATCTCATAAGAACAGTAATTATGCATTTGTTAACGTACTTAATGTGTAAAAATGATTAACGGTACATACAAGTACACATATCCATGTTTGAGGCTGGAGTCGGGTTCAAAAACAGCACAAACAATTCCAACAGGAGTTTGATTTGCGGTTATTCTTCCATCAAGGCCTGGATTCAATCAAAACTTTAACCTATACCTGAAAATCATTAATTACAAACATCTATCATACTACATTTTTTATTTATAAGATGTATAAAGTGTCTTTTCACAACACATTTAATCATGATAGGGTACAAGGTTTACGATTCTGTATATTTATCCAGAAGGAGATTAGCGATTATTTGCGATTCGCAGGTAGGTCGGAGTTAGAGTTTTGCTAATAAATTGCAAAAAAGTTAATTAACACCTTTCTTTGAACCCACTCATTCCAGCTAAGGCATGTTTTTCGGCACTTTGCGGATTGTTTGCAGACACTCCCTAAACCTCTGCCATGAGTCCAGCATATTATACAGCTCAGTGAAGCACAGAGTTAAAAAAAACACAACAACTGGAAAAACTCAACACCGCTCTTCAGCGCCTTGAGGTAATTAAGAGTGTTGCAAAAATATATTTTTGGCTCAAGCATAGCAACTGGGCTGCCTTTTTTCCCCCTCTTTGTGTTTTCATTTTAAATACATCTAATTTATAGAAAATAGTAATGACTAAGAAACTCACATAATTGCTAATTTTTATAGCTTGAAGAGAGTGATGTTAAATGAAAGTGGTATTATACGTGTTGGATGTTTTTTTTCTTCTTTAGTCTATATATTTAATCATCAGCAGCTGCCTTTATCAGTCTCCTGCTGGCTGAAGGCCTCCTCAAGATTTTCCCCACTCGTTTCAGCATCTGTTTTCCATGTCACACCACCAAATCTTAATTAGGAGGGCTAGTACACTTCCCATCTTTTATGTGTTCGTCTTCTAGGTCTTTTTTTAGTACCTTGGGATCCATTCGATAGCTACATTTGTCCATCTTTGGTCTATCCTTCTTGCAATGTGTCCAGCCCATTACCATTTTAACATTTTCACCTTTACAATGATGTCACTAATTAGCGATTCGTTTTAGTTCTGTGTATTGAATGACCAGATTTCAGATCCATACGTGGGCACTGGTAGTATGCTTTGATCAGCTTTTCTCTTATTATTAATATTAGGTATTTATTGGTAGGGTGATTTACAGTTTACGCAGCATTACAAAAGTGCAGTAGTATAATCAATATAAAGTACAATTTAAGAATTACACAAGTGAAATGCATACATCCTAGTCCAAGTGCAGACATGATGCGGTGAGGTCCTTTGTGCTAAATGGATGAGAGATGGGAGAAATCACAGTAAAACAGCAGGAGATCTAACAATTTATAAGTAAGCAAGAGCATAAGGAAGCACACTTATATAAAGTGCAAAATTACAAGAGTGTTCAGGATAATAAGCTGCTATATTACAAGTACAGTCTGAACAGATGGGTCTTGAGTAACCGCCGGAAGCCACTTCTGGATAAAGAAAAGGTGGTAAAATGTTAGACGCTGTGCTAAATTAAAGAACACAGGTGCACTTAATAAACACGGTAAAAAACAGGTACCTAGCTTAGCTAACTGAAGTGTGACTGCTGGCCCAAAGAAGCGTTCTCTAATAGATGGTAGATTTCCATTCAATAGTGTGCCAAATTTCTTCCAAATGTACTCTAAAAAATTGGTTGCTCTTCTTTTGACTTCTTCCATAAAATCTCCATCGGCATTGATTTGCTGTCCAGGGTAAACATAACTTTTGAATTGTTAAATTGTCTTTTAATCTACTTCAGTTTGCTTAGTTGTATACAAATAAACACACAATTATGTATATTTATCCAGAAGGAGATTGGCACAATCTAGTATTGAGGATGATGACAATGATGGGAGAGAGAAGCACAATATTAAAACAGAGAAATGAAGATAAACAAGCAGATTGACCAAGATAAGAAAGTGAAGGAAGTGCAGATGTATTCTTAACCCTGAAGCTCACAGGATGACATGCATGTCACACACAGAGGCCTGCTAACCTGGTATAATGCATGGTTGTCAAGGCAGTGAAATTGCGGTGGCATGCACCTCACACTGGGTTCCTATGGGTTAAAAGAAAAGGATATATCAAAGTAAGGAAATGTAATTATAATTATTTTTTGGTAAATTTCTGAGAACACATGTTTCTGAAGATCATATCTACTTTTAATCACATGCAGTATTTCTCCACTTAAGATACTTTTGTTACCATGTCGACCACATAATTAATTTTAAAATTTTGAATTAATCCCGACTCTCAGAATCTCATCAAGTATGCAGCTGTAAAGACTGCTTTCACAGTGGGTGAAGCATCTGTCTGCTCCTTTAATGATGCAAAGGAAGTAGAATAAACGCTGTTCAGATGAGACAAACAAGAACCCCCCCCCCCCCATTTTCTATCACATGGTAATTGGTCATTATTTAGACTGGTTAGTCTCCATACTCATTAGACCGGTTCTGTGTAAACTGTAATACTGCATGACCAGGTGTGCAGCATTGTGTGAACATCTGCATTTGTGTACTTCCAAATCCATTGCCAACACTGGTTATTAATTTATGTTGGAAATGTTGGATAGTTCTCGCTGATCACAGAAAAACAATGACGAGTCACAATCAGCCACTTAAAGCAGCACGAGTTCAATCTGAAGCAGCCATGCTGTTAAACGAACATCAGGGCTGCACGGCTTTGCAGGTCGTCTCAGTTTCCATTTTCAGATTTTTCTATTTTTTGTTTTCTTGTTTAAGGAGGATTTCCTGAATTCAGCAGCGCCTGGCTCGTTCAGAATCCAAATCAGAGCCGTCCTCGCTTAACTCTCTAGGTGTGAACTCGCAGTTATTTAATTGTACCCAACAAATATGTTGACAAAATAAAAAATAAAAATAAATAACCCATGTTCTAACTTATGTTTGTTTTAAAATGTAATGAGACAAATCAGATTAGTTAAACTAAGTGTGCAGCTGAACAATAATGATGAAAAGTATATAATAATAATAATAATAATAATACAGGACCCCCCCCCTGAAGGACTGGGATGTCAAGTCAGAGTGATGTTCTTAAGTTCTGTGACCCTATTCATTTATTAATAGTTCTAATTGTAAAGATGTGAGGCAGAGAGCACAGTAGAGCGCTGCAGGGTGTTTGTGAGCGAGTGTCTGTGCCTGGGCACTTGGGCCAGAGGTCAGACTGGCACATCAGCTTTGAAATATTAAAGGCTGGAGAAGCACAAAAGTGACACGTGGACAGAATGCACGATGCTGGTAGAACGTGAGGCATCATAGGATAGGTACACAGCCTTACATTGGCATAGAGATTCCTGGGGTGGGGGGCCATTTCTGTAGTTGTGCAGGGCGGCCGTCTGGCACACTTGGCTCAGTGATTAGATCGATAATCACGGTCACTAAGGGTAGATCTGAGCAGCCCCCCAGATCTATGAAGAGATTTAAACACAGTGGTCTCCCCCCCCCCCCCCCATCAGTCCATTATAGGCATCTTCGAGCCATAGCTAAAGTACCTGCTTATTTTGATCAATTAAGCCAGTAGCTGGGTTAATTATGTGACTGACAGCTGGGCTGGAATACGAACTTGAAGACCCTGCACTACAGTTT
Organism: Amia ocellicauda; assembly: GCF_036373705.1. Taxonomy (NCBI): domain Eukaryota; kingdom Metazoa; phylum Chordata; class Actinopteri; order Amiiformes; family Amiidae; genus Amia; species Amia ocellicauda. The sequence goes on from NC_089860.1 coordinate 26,577,934, forward strand.
CACAGGAGCACAGTTGGAGACCCCTGGAGACCTGCTGCTCTCTCAGGCACTTGTGTTTTAATTGACAATCATTATTTTAATTGAAAGCAAAGCACAACCAGAAATCCATACATATATACATATAGAATAGAAGAAAAAGGGACAGAAGAAAGAAGGGAAGGAAGAAAATAAATGAGAATTGAATGGATTTCTTCATTCTTTTGGCTCTTCTTGTTTGTCTTCCAGCCCAGCTCCCAGACACTTAATTGATTTGATTAAGATGATTAACTAGATTCATTTTATACTTCTTGGCAGGCTGCAAATCATGTTAGAAGTATAGCATCTTGCATGAAAAAAGAAATCTGAAGCCATCGACTATTAAAAACAAAAAACAAAAAAAAAAAACACCATTTAAACAGACATTACATCCGCATAACTGATCAAACAACCAGATTAATGCGAGAAGTCAGCGAGGGGTCCAGCTGGAAAGAGAACCAGGTGACGCTGCAGTGACTCTGGATTAAGACCGTCAAATCAAATGGTTCCCAAGCAAATGGACAGTTGTGTGGGAGTAATTCTCCTTTTGTGCCAGGTGAATCACTTTTTCATTTTCTGTCCACACAGTGCTGGTTAATCAATACAGATTCTCACAGCTGTGCTCTAAAGCTTTAAATGCCACTCATCTCACTCAGTGGCTGTTTGACCCATTCCACTAAAAGAAAAGACTGATCAAGACTGCACACAAAAAGCACTGTTGTTATTGATGTCACATTTGTTCCATTAAGTCCATATAATGACAGACCTGCAGTCACAAAATGCCCATGAAAACTGAAATTAAAATGATAATCAGGCTGATCTGGCAGCTTAAGTAGCTAGAAGTGGACATGAATCAATTAAGAAATTACAATAATAAAGAGCTGAAGAACAAAGTCACTAGCATCAAACGGCTGACACTGGGGTCAGTGTTTGTTGAACATGGATGAACAGATCAAATGTTTGCATTGTGCCCAATTCCTAAAGATAACACTGGTCTTATCAAGGTCAGAGGCAAAAGAAAGTGTGTGTGTGTGTGTGTGTGTGTGTGTGTGTGTGTGTGTGTGTGTGTGCATGCGTTTTCCCTCAGCCTCTCCAAGTCAGTAATTAATTTTCTCAATGAGTGTATCCTTTTCACATCTTTATGAAATGTGAAAAAGGAGTGAACACAATCAAAGACTGAAATAAAGAGAAAGCACTGGGTTACAGGTGCAGGGACAGAGGATTGCAAAGACAAGAGCGGTGTTCACTTCAACTGGGCTTTCACTCCCAAACATTTCTACCTTTCATTTTAAAAACCACCAAACCCTGTGCAATTACACACGCACACGCACAATACAAAAACAGAAAACTCAGGTCTCATAAGAAGAAAGGAAACCTGTTCATTTAAGAAATCAATGGCTAGATTGTTAATTTAGGAGAAACTCTCCTACTTCCTCTTTAAAGCTTGTCAACAACAACAACAACATTCTCTTCTTTGATCCTAAGTACTTTAGTTTAAAATAAGATCGGCAAACAGAGATAGGCTCATATAGAACTTACATTGTAGTTTTAATCCATCGAAGCAGGGAGCCCGCACAGCGAGGTTCAACAGCACATAGATGTGGTGCTTTTAGCATGGACTGTGCTGCAGCTTCAGCTCATTCAGGGGAAAGTGATTACAGATGAGGTTTAAGTACTGGGCAGCCAATTGACATCCTGAGTACTTAATTTAGGGTTGCCACCTGGCCTAATAAAGTATAGGATGCTTTCCGACAGGGCACATATTCAGCCTTGGACCTAAATTGAAAGTAATGATTTCACAAATTGGATGTTAAACATTTGCTAAACTAACACTGTTGCCACATTAACAGAAGGCAACAAGACCTCGGTTTTAAGTGTGCTGATTCTCTTCATGTAAATTAATTTATTGCAGGGGTGTCTCTGCTAATCAAATAGGTATTACTGATTGACTCAGTCTCCCAGTCAGAGGGTAGCAGGCTGATTGGACTGCAGTGTTTCTTCTAGTAAGGACATACTTTTATAGTTCTGGCTAGGGTTTGGATTCATATTAACAGGGAGTTGCCCTCTGATATAATGGGGGTTGTGTTTGTTATTGGCTTCCTAAGTGAAAAAGAGACACAGATTGGTTGTTCAGTGAAAATAAAATGTCACATATGCATTGAGTGATATTGTAATGCTCAGTTGGATTTGGTTTCTACTCTACATAATATAGCCACTGCTAAGAAATTGTGAACAGAAGCTCAGAAATTGGAAGGTGCAACAATTTAAGGGCACAAATCCTAAACATTTGAAAAAATAAGAAAAAGGAGGTACATTCATATATTTTCTCCAAATCTCTTGGAAAGATGTTTTGTCAGAGATGTGTTGTGTTTCACAAAAAGGGAATATATATATTTTAATTATGGTTTCATGGTTTCAGTTGCCTATTTATTCAGCTCTTCTGTAGGCGGATGCCTTCTTTTCATCCAGAATTGAGCTACTAATTAACTGTGAAATTATTTTTTCCCTCAGCTTACTTACTAATGTTGAAACTTATTATTTTATAAAAAATAAGTTAAAACATTTTCTTTACAATTTTAAACAATTAAACAATTTGTTCTTTTATATAATGTATCTGACTGTATTTAAGTGTGTGGAAAGCTGTACTACAGGCCTTGATGGTAATTATCACCACTATACTAACTGTAATAATAATTATAACTAACATAAAGCCAGTAACTATATATAAATATTAACAGGATAAAAAAACGAAAAACTACACTGCTACAGATTAGTGCATAGGGTAGGATGTCTTTCATTAACCAAAGATCAATAGCACATTTAAAGGAACTATGAAGAGGAAACTAAGACATTCAGCTTTTAATGTCATAGAAGTGCTGCTGTTTTTAAGAGTCTGATTTAAAACACTCAGGCATTAAAGTTTATTGTGAATATAGAACCTTAAATCTAACCCTCACAAAATCGTTATTTTCATCATAATCATATTGCAAATATTGTTTTTTTCCCCAAGCAACGCCCATTTGAAGAAGAAGAGATAGATACAAAAATGAATGGATCCGAGAACTAACAAGAATATGTGACATCATTGAAAGAGTGAAAATGTTAAGATGGCAATGGGCCGGACACATCGCAAGAAGGACAGATCAAAGATGGACAAAGGAAGCTATTGAATGGATCCCATGATATGAAATAAGACCTGAAAGATGATCACATAAAAGATCGGAAGATAAAATCATGAACTTTGCAGGCGTGACATGAAAAAGAGAAGCTGTAGGTCGAAACAAGTAGAAACATCTTGGGGAGACCTTCATCCAGCAGTGGATCCATATGGGCTGATGGTGATAATTCACCACAATATATACTTACTCTTTCCTAGTGAACAGTGCTGCAATTTTTTATTTTTTACATGTATATATTTATTTATCCATTTATGTGCTTTTGAACCTAATCCATCTGACTGCTCTTGAATTATTTAAGGTCTAAAGTGCATTTAATATAACTTCCAAATGGACAGACCTCCAAGGCATTTTTGGAAATCTATAAAAGATTAAAGAAAATTGTTTTTTATCCACTTTTTTTTGGTAAGAGGGTCACTTGTTTCTTAGTAAGTTGCCCCACAGCCTCGGCCCTCAACATTAGCAGGCCTGTGTGCCTGAGTGAGCTAATGAGACTGGGTAAAAAGGGGACTCTGCTGATTGCTACAGTCTGCCTCCTGGTCTCTGTGCAGGAACTATACCCCACTTTCACCACACTTCAGGCTTAAAGCGGTTTAAACCCAAACCCCAGAGCCAGTAAAGAATATTGGTCCATTTTAGCACTGAAGAAAATAATAATAACTGGCTCTATTTGCTCCCCCCGACCCCATTCAAAGACCATGTTGCCTAAATCTCTATAGGCACCCCCAGGGCAGAAACATGGCCAAGAAAGAGTTTCAGAACATAAAAGAAAAAAGAAAAAAGAAAAGCAGAAATGCAGGACACAACAGCATTTCCTTTGTGTGGATAACAGCCTTCGAAATCCAACATCTCAAAGACCGAGTGCTCCACTGGGCATACACCGTTGATAGCAACTGCAAGTAGAGAGTACTTTGGAGATGGTGTGTATTATTATTATTATTATTATTATTATTATTATTATTATAATTAAATGTAATAAATGTTGAACTAGGCTTTAGTTAGTTAATAAGAATTACACTTAGTAAAGTTTGGATTTTGTCATTTGTGTTTCAAAATACAAAGTAACATTATGTGGAAGCAATGTGGCGGAATTGTAAAACGAAGAAAGGAAATGCACTCTCAGTTTTCAGGGTCTGTACTGTGGAATTGGCGGCTGAGTTGAAGCCGTGTGGTTGTTCTGCTTTTCGATGGTTGAGGTGGAAGGTGTCTTCTTCCAATAACAGTCCAACAGACACAGCAGACCACAATTGAGAGGACCACAATTGCAGTCATTATCTAGAAGGGCAATGCTGCTCCACTTACAACACACTTCGCCTCCTCCTCACATCGCAGGACCTGCTCCCCAATGGTAGTTATTAATCTCACTGACCTGCTGTCCTGTGTGATTGCAGGGTATGTTGTCTGTAAATGGGCTCTGCAGATGAACAGTCTCCTCTCCTGCACTGCAGGTCCAGGGGAGGCTTCCCCCCCGCCCCACACACGCCTCCCTGTCTCTCTCAGTGTGTAATTAATACATTAAACAAACAATTAACTGGCTGGAGCAAGATCCTACAATAAGATGAACTGGGTTATGAATCCTCCCTTGCAATTAATAGTTATGTTTTTGTTCATTGTCATTTTATGATACTAAACACCACCAAAATCTCCAGTAACAGTAATAATAGTAATAGTATTTTTACAATTTCTTGCTTTGTTCTTTTAAAATTGTAAATGTGAAGTTGGAAGGAGCCCTGCGCTCACAGAAGAGCCAATTTAATTTGATGTGGTGTCCAAGAGATTCCCAAGTCAATAAACCTGTTGATGCGCGTGCCATGAGGTCACCTTACTGGCCATCTCCCAGCTGTCCTAGAGACTGTGCAAGTTCAGCTTCAACGTCAATGAATGGAAGATTCTTTTTTGTTTGTTTTTTGGTATTTTTTATTTTTTTTACTTGTATATATATTTTTTTATTTTCATAAAAATAGTATATGAAAACAACAAAACACTACTCATACAGACTTGTGTATAAAAAGACAAACAGGTAAAAAGGAGCACACAGGACACTTTCTTGTCATACTCCTCAAAAGCAGGCTATTACAGTCAAGAATCAGTAGTTCGAAAAGGGAGGTGTTGTGACACTGTCACGGGCAAAGAAAGGAATCAAACGCAAGAAATATTAAACTGAACAGTGTGGTGATCCATACCTTGAGTTAGAATTTCATTTTTTCATGTCTAATTGTGTTTATTTTACAAAGCATAAATCTACCCAATAAAACATAGGAGAGGACTGTATTTGTAGGATCATACTTTTTAAAATAGTTGAAATGAAGAAGAGCACAGTCCTCTGCACAGCTCAGTGTCGCATATTCAGTCCTCAATTCACACTGTGAGTGGAATAAGAAGAAATACAGGCAGGTGTAAGGCAGAAGTCAGAAATACTGTCATTCAGACTTGGAATTGTGGATGCGTCTTTGAAATCATCATGGTAGATGTATATGGAAAACTCCAACAGTCTCTTTTAGATCCATCAGGGGCACTCAGTGTTGTCCCAGCATCCCAAGCCCACTGTGACAACACTATGACAGGAGAAAAGTATAAATGCGTGGAGATGCAGCAGGGTTCCTATTGGCTGTTGAACGGAGTCCGCCTCCTTCAGCTACGTTAATAAATGTCCCAGTTCTCATGGCCATGTTGTCCCAACGGTGTGTCTCTACCAGCAGCTCAGTCTCTGAAATCTAGCCCTCAGAACATACATGACAGGACACCTGCCTAGCAGTGAGATAAAGATTTCATTAAAAGCCCCAATACTTTCTCAAAGGACGAGATTGCTCAAGAGCAGATAGCTGATGTCATTTTGGTGTTCAAACAGTAATTTAGACGAGTGCAGAAATGAACACTTGGCTGATGAAATGGAACATTACACAGGTTAAAGGAGAACAAATAGAAATATATATATAATGACAAATCAGGCAAGAAAGAGTTATGTACAGAATCACAAAAGCATGATGGCCTCTTCCAAAAATTCAAAGAAATAGAATAATACAAAACATGTAACTGAGAAGCATATCATAGGAAAATACAGTGAATCTGTCAACACTCCACGCTGATGCCACACTTACCTCCATCTTCCTCTCAAGTGCAGTGGGGAGCTGAAATGAATAACAATGTTACTCTACCCACCAAGGAGACACAAAATATTGTTTTTGCCTTCAGGGCCCTAATTTATTGTCCTGTTACTAATTGGTTTTTTAATTAAATCTTGTAAACTCTACAAGGAGGGTAGATTAGAGCTAGACTTGAAGCTGGGCTTTGCGTATTAAAACGACTTCACTTAATTTTATTTTTCCAAGACTCTCTCACAACCAAAATGTATTACAAAGAGAGAAAAAAAAAGGGAAAAGATGGGGATAAAAATAAAGGAAGAAAGTTGTGGCTGGGTGTTTCTCCTTAACCCTCATCAATACCTTTCAAAGTTCATTTTATGGATTGAGCATAAATACTCAGCAATGCATTAATAAATTATTAGTTATAAATGTTTTATAAAGTACGTTTTCACAAGCTGTAGAAAATGGATGATTGATTGTGTATTTAATACCATACAGCACTTTTGCAATACCCGAGACTCATAATTTACAGCAGGTTGAAATCTCTTGAGGTTGAATCTCTTATTAACAGTAATATGCATATGTAACAACACAGTAATAGACACAATATCAATGGACCATTTTTAAGAGGGCTGCTAGACCACATTGTCTGAATCTTTAATGAGAAGTGAGTCGTCTGTAAGCCATTACTTGATAACTTGTCCTTACTGTATAAGACCAATGAGCACAATTCTCTGAATCTTGAGACACTATCCCCGGATTAAATGCTATAAGAATATTATTGGCAAATCTGATATTTAAAAGGCATTTAAGCAAGCCCAATTTCCCCAAAATATAATATATAATTCTTTATAATTATAATGTATAATACTATATATGTCTCTTGTGTGGGGGGTGGGTGGGGGGCATTCATTATAACATAAAGAGGCACAGTAATGACTTTGGGCAAACCCACATAACATAACATCTGGCTTGGAATTATGGATTTTATCTGATCTGCTATAAGCCATAACCCTCAAGACTCCATGTACTGCTACACTAGACTGCGCTTTCTTTATACATCGGCCTATAGCAGGGGTCTCCAGTCCAGTTGGCCACGCTGTCTCCAATTAACTCCTCTTCCCAGTGTCAGTGATTTCAAGAGAGCAAGATAAGCTGCTGGACCAGGATTGGGGACCCCTGCTCTACAAGCCTCTACAAGCCATTGTCTCTGTACACTCATTTAGCCTAAACTAATTACAGTAATGACTATAACTAATGGATCTCATGTGTTAATCCTTAAAGAGATAAATACTATACCCTATGGATGTTGTAAAGGAGCGGTGATAGGAAATACTGAAGATCAAAGATGTGTGAATTGTCTTTTTTTATATCTGAAGCTGGAATTACAGTCACACTCTAATCAGTAGATATCTAATGGTGTGATCTACCGAGTCCTTTCTCAGGTTGCTAAGAAGGTGTGGTGTGGAGTGATCTTGACTTGCTGTCAGAGTTTCCTAGCGAGACTTTTGTCTGAAGTGGTGCATTGCAGTGCTGGTTATTAAACCAAATGCAGCCATAGGTCAGACAAAATAATGTTTTTTTGCCTTCCCTGAACAAACCTTGCTATATATATATATATATATATATATATATATATATATATATATATATATATATATATATATATATATATATAACATGGCAATAGATGTGATTCCAAATCAACCAAAGGGACTTTCAAAAAACAAATGGACCATGAAGAGTGTGGTGTAGTCAAAACGTTCAAAAACACAAAATGAAGAAAAAATAAATAAAGGAGAAAAGAACAATGAAAGTGAACAGTATTGTTGGTGTTGCAAAGAGCCGAAGACGGGTTTTGTTTATTAATGAATTCTGCTTTGTTTTTCAAAGAGAAAGCTTGTATCATCCATTAGGAATAAAAAGGAAAAACAAAAAAACAAAAAAAAACCTAAATCGCTTGAACGTGTGCAACATCAGTGAGAAAATTTTCTAAAAAAGAACGGTGCAGAAATACTCCTCTTTTTCAAACGTGTGAAGGGAATCCTTCCAAAGAAAATCGAGACATTTCAGAAAACTTTTTTTTCCCTCACCCATCCTGCCCTCCCTCCCCTGGTGTTAAAGTGTCAGTGTGAAAATATATAATGCAGTCTCTTCTGTTCTGTACGTCCTGTCTGAAGTAAAAATGTGTGTGTGATTGTTCTCCATTTATCTGAGTTTTTATTTTTTCTTTAATTCAAAGCTGTACGTTTTTTTTTTTTGTTTGTTTGTTTTATTCTCAAACTTCAGTTTGAAAGTCTCCCTCCGACGTGTCCAGTGTGTGTGCAGAAGTCGTGTCCCAGGTTTTGCTGTGTAGTTCCAGTTTGTCTTTCTGCTCTGATGGTGACGTATTAAGGGTCATCACTTTGAAACTGTCCCAGGACTGCTGGTCATCAGGGGTGGACTTATCCTGCACCGAAACAAGACAACAAAAAAAGCCGTTTTCAGTCTGCACTCGTTAGAGAAAACATTGAATATCATTTCCTGACGTTCGGTATACCTAGAGAGCAGGTTTCAATTGTGTGTGAATTATTTTACTGATGCCGTATTACACTGCACTGAGGTAAACACTGTTGAGTTTCAATTGAGAAGGCACCGCGGGGGGCCAAGCACGGCCGAGGCAGACATGGAGAGAAGGGATGTGCCGATACTGAGAAACGGTCTGCCGGACAGCCGTGGAAATTACTTTATTAGGCTGAGTAAGCAGGGCAATGATGTACCACAGAGGGGCACAGAGCAAAGTCACAGCCCTTCTTTACATTAAGCTGTTTGACTTGGACTGACATGTGACGGCTGACATCCATAGGGTGCACTCAAAGTCCAACCCAGAATTAGAGTAAACTCACATTTCTGGTGCTCTGTAACTTGTAGGCAGCTCTGTTATCTCTCTCTCTCTCTATTGTGTTTATCTGTACCTCACATACAGAGCACAAAGCAGTGAGGGGGCAGAGAGTCATGAGCCTCTGGGACTGTAGACATGTGACTGTTAGGGCTCTGCTAGAACCAGGAATCTTAAGGGGATTAAAAAAAAGAGAAAAGAAAAGAAAAAGGACAAAACAAATAGGATGAGTTGACCTGGCAATTCCCTTCTTCCCCACGTGAACCTATTAACCCTGAAGCTCATAGCTCCAATCCCATTATCTCACCTCAGATTTTAGTGGTCAACATAATCAATAAGACTTGATCCATCAGAGACTGAAATGCACACCAGCACACGTGTACACGCACACAGCTAGGCAAGGATGCCTCTATGGGGATTGTGCTGTTTGATGACTATGTAGTATTCAGCGCAGGTGTCAGGAAGCAACTGCACTCTCTTGGCAAGTTACACGGAATACACAATATAGTGTTGGAAACAATAGCTGTGATTAATACAACAACACAACTGAAAACACAAGCAAATGTACAATGGAAAACAAACACACACACACACACAATACGCATTGTGGTTTTCCTAAGGGGAAACGGACACACCAGGTTATAAACATGTTCCTTCAAAACATATGAACTGGAGACTGGGTGTTTTTGTTTCAACCACAATAATGAAACTCAGCCTGTTTACATGATTATGGGCCACTGGGACAAAGCGCCACAGTAAGAACTGGTTGACGGTTGATTGCTTTGCCCTCAGACATGGCTTGCCAACACCAGTTTAGGAGAGGGATTATTAAAGATGCAGTGAGACACAGCAGCTCCATTACGGTGCACTCAGAAGTATTGCCACCAGAAGGCACTAACAGATGATTTATCAATTGCAGAGAACTGTACTAGGGGGACATCTCAGATACAGATAGGAGGACAGAAAGACTTCTCCAGAAATGGATTTTGAACAAAAACAAAACAATGTAAGCCAGTGCATCCTGTGCCATCTGATTTTATTCCTGGGAGAAGGTAATTCATCACTACACTCCTGCCTATCTGCCTATCTTCAGGCTCTCTCTCTCTCTCTCTCAGTGCTTTCTACTTACACTTGAAGAGTTCTTTTCACCTCCGGCTGAAGAAATGCTCCATCGTTTTTCCCTCTGTTCCAATAAAAAGATTGAAAGGGGAGTTACAGTGAGGGACAGGCCACAAGAAGCAGACAGAATAGTACCAGGAAAGAGCCCCTTGCCATTCTGACACCCAGCTACAAGTGCATCAGTGTGGATATATCCTTCGTGGACAACTCATATCTAGTGCTGCAGCCACGTACAGCTAAAGATGCATTTACATACATGAACAAACGCATAAATGAATAAACAAATAAAAATGCATCTGGATGTTGTAACTGTCTTGCCATACAAATGAGATGACGACAGATCTCTGCAATATTTTCACCAATGCGCTGCTTTTTTTTTGTTGTTGAATGGGTCATACCGCTGCTGTGCTTTTTCACCAAGACAGAGAGCGTTGTTTAATGTCTCTGTAACCATCAACACTAATGCGGTGCAGCCATGGGTGCCAGAATACCTGGGCACAGCCAGCCACTAGGGGGAGCAGTGCCACCGGGGCCATGATCAGAAGCTGAGGAGCGTGTCTCCGTAGGACGAGCAAGTCAAAGACAGGGCTGCCATTGGGTGAGATGCGCTGCGATTTCAATTGATTCACTGGCAGGGTTTCCATGAGATTTATGGTTTCATGGTTTCTTTAAACAACCAGATTTATTTTGATTAAGATCTGATTGTGTTTTTCTTTGTTATTTTTGTATATACTATCCTTGGAAAAAAGGAGCTGCAAATGGCAAAGAATAAGGAGGTATTATCTGCTTAAAGACAGACTGCTTTTATACTAATGATACTATTTCTATTGAAAACTAGGGGTTAAATGCTGCTGCTGCAGAGCCTCTTTCAACAGAATCCTGGATTTGCAATATCGATTGAAGGACAAAGGGCAATGAGGTTAATGCACTTGCTGAGAGTAAGCCGTGGTGAGACAGCGGCAGGGCCAGAGCTCCAGCCCAGAGCCTCGGGGTAACAGGGCTTGTCCCGTAACCACTGGAACACCGTGTCTGGCTACAGCAGCTCTCATGGTGATGTTGGTGGGGATGAGAGGGAATGATACATGAGAAGATGATGCTTCGTGGGGAACTCCAAATAGCTCCTCACCTCTCTGTTCCTCTCTAACCCCCCTGAGTCTTGGAAGTGCGTCAGTTTTCCAAGGTGACACTGTTTTTGTTTTTTTCAGTAACTCTAGTAAAGCCTGTATGCAGGAACGGGAGAGCGAGACGATCGTTCCCGACAAGAGACCTAAGTCAGCTCCCCAATGGAAACCCATCTCGTCGTGCTCCTTTGCTCTCTGAAGAACTAATAAAGTGAGACGCATGAGAGAGCTACACAGCAGGGGATGGCGACACACTGGAGACACTTTGGGTTGGGCCACAATCAGAGCTGCACTACCGGTTGCAGAGTTAAGAAGGAGACAAACTACAAACATACTACAGTGGATTTAGCTTTTTGCTAACTAATTCTATGGGGTTGATTAGAGAAACATGGAAGGATTTTTCTTCTACTGAGGATTTTTTTTTCATTTTTTAATTTCCCCACAATTTGTATTTTATTGCATTTCCTTTTTTTGTTTTTACCTTTTTCAAGTTTGCCTCCCTTGGGTCGGCTGACTGCCTGGCTATAGTCAAACTATGATAGAAAACATGCAGTTTGAACCAAAACCATCCAAGAAAAGTGAAACAAAATTACTTTTTCTTTTTTAAAAACACAATCACAGGTTGCAAAACATACAATACAAGACAGGCAAGCAAGCATCGGAGACAGAACTGTATGTTAGAGTGACCCAGCGGTAAAGCCAGTGCTATACTGAGTCTCCTAACAGACCGATTCACTTCGGCACTCAGAAGCGTCTCCGTCTCTCCCACTCCACTCTCTCTCTGAGACTTCAGGGGTTTTTGCATTTCTCTGTAATTGTACCATTGAATACAATACATTACATTAAATTACATTATTTGTCATTTAGCAGATGCTCTTATCCAGGGCGACTTGTACAGCTGGGCATTTTTCCTGGAGCAATCTAAGTGAAGTACCTTGCTCAAGGGTACAACAGGATTTCAAACTCATGGCAAAAGTAAATGAATAAATGTTAGACTACAGGTAAGCAGTGAAATTAGTAAGGAGGAGGAAAGGTGGACTCCAGGACACTGAGGTGGACAATACAAAAGAGTGCAGCAAAGGCAGGATTGAGCAGGATAAAAGCCACTGGTCCGAAACTTTTGAGTCTCATCATCATAAGAAGGTGTTTCTCTGTGTCACAGTGGCCAGTCCTCACTGTGTCAGGACCTAAACGTAGGGAATCCAGCCCCAGACTGGATTCGGGGGCAATAGTTCAAACAGGCAGGTGTGAGAGAATTCATTATCCACTTGGCTATAAATGGACTCCAAATGGGCTAACCTGTCTGAAACCCTTTAAATTGTCCCAACTGCCAGGTGACTGCCACAGCTGCCAGGAGGAAACCAATGAAAGCAGTTTGGTGTGCATTTCACAGAGGCCCACTGTTCCTGCACACTACTACTCCAGCCCTGCAAAACGCTGCAAAACTCTGCGATTCCCGAACGTCACAGTCGCTCACTGGCCCTGCCTGCGCCAACTCTGAACCCTGACTTTGCACCACACTGACATGAGCCTGGCCACAGGAGCCCCACACAGTCCCAGCCATCTGTCAGGTCAGTGCAATAGATCAGGTGCACCGACTCCACAGTATTACCACTTTGATGAACGATTCAGTCAATCGCATGCCAATATGTTAGCAATGAGAGCAATTTGTGGCTAGAGAAGGCCAATTCCTTGTCTCCTCTCACCCTTGGTTTTATTTCAACTCATTTGGCCAAGCCTGATTTGCATTTTTGTATTTTATCTTCTTGTTTGTAAGAGAGACCAGCTGTGCTATCATTAAGCAAAGTGCAAACAGTGAAGTCAGAGGCCTTTCAGTCTTCAAAACAGATCAAACCACTACTATCATCATTTGCTTTTCCCGCTACGTGGTTGCAGGTTACATTTTCACATTGGCTCAAAGAAGCTTTTTTCAATCAGGTCCAATAAGCTTTAATCACTTTTTTCCTTTTCTTTTAAGTCTTGTGAAATCACTGCTTTGTACAGGGAACAAGAAAGCGAAATACCTCTTAACGACTAACCTCTTTCTGTCTGTCTCTGTAATTAAAGAATCAAGTCGAAGTGGGAGAGAGAGAGAGCTTAAGTGGAGGAAGAAAATCGTTTCGGAGTGAGGAAGCTTCTCAGAATGTTACAGACTTAAATGCCACCAGTACCGTTACATAGAAAAGTGTAAGAAAGGCACTTAAAAAATAACAATGAAAACAACTTTAAAAATGAAAGCATGGATTGCAAAAAAAAAAAAAAAAAAATCATCTGATGGGATTGATGAATTGAATTGATTTGGTTAAAGATTCTGGATCATGCTTTTACATTGGATGTGAATTCCAGTACGGTCTCCTGCTCACTAATCAGCTGAAATATAACTACAGAACAACATCAAGAAGTCACCAATAATTCTTTCTTGGCTACATATTTAGTAACGCACACGCTTCTACTCCTTTTTTATGCTTACGTTGACTTTCTTGATAAATGAAGGTCATTTTTCTTTTATTTGGGGCTTCAGTATGTCTTGGTGGTGTATCCTGTACAGCAGACATTGAACCAGTCAGAGTTCTCTGAGAGACCAGATACAGAGGAAACAAGGTGTAGAAAGTGGGGCTGGAGGGTGGTGCTGGCTGGGGGAGGGTTGGTTGGTCATTTAAGGTAGGTCATTTTTTGGCTCGAGGTAGGTATTTAGGATTTTGAACATTTGCATTTGAACAAGGAGTTTTCCAATTTGGATGGTGACATCAGGGCTTCATAAACACAGATATGAGTGCCAGGTTAAGACTCCTGGCATCATTCAGGATCTGATCACTTTACTTGACAAGGTGAGAATCCGTTTCAAAGGCGTGAGTTTTTATGCAATGGTTTAAATGTCCATATCAGTACAGTACATATGGCTGTAACAGGCACTTTGACCAAAAGTTTGATGATACTTTATAGAGAGATTTTAGCTTGTAATCGAAATGAATGGATTATTTGTGCCCATAATTTCTGTTATTTCTTAAAATATATTAATTCTAACCAAAAAACAACCTAGAAGAATTGGAAAATTGATAAATACATTCAAGACACTGAAGCAAGATTTACAGTTATGTATTCATACCCCCTCCCCCACCCCTAAAACTGTTTATGAAGTAGATGCTTCTTAAACCAGCTGGTTATGGGGATTTGAAATTAATTGTTGGTTTAGGGTATTTGATCAATTAATTAGGAGCCCAATAACCCCCATCCTTCTAGCTTTGTGCCTTTTCATAACTTTGGATTATTACTAAGTATTGACACAGCTAGAGTCTGCGGGAAGATGGGGTGAAAGTCTGTGCATCAGACAGCAGTTTTAAATTAGAACTTGGACGGTTCGAATGGAATGTTATGTCCAAGCATTCTTAAGCAGCATTCTCCCAAGTCTCTCTAAAATTAAAATCTCACAAGCATTTCTGCATTTCTTCTCACAATGTGGCTGTGGAATGAAGAAAACATTGTTTATTCTGACTTGGGAAGGTTAAGAGCTGCCCCATTTACTTATTTATATCATTAGGTATGCCAGATTGTACCTGACACTCACAGCACATGAAAGGAAAGACGGGAGAAGGGTGTTTCATCCAGCACATGAGAAAAATATTAATTAATATTCTTTGCATATAAGAAGATCAACTGCAAAGTATGGACTCGCGAGGTTATTGTTTAACGTTAGGAAGGTAAGACAATGTTTTCAAATGGAGCAAAGTGGGAGACTGAGTGTCCTTGCATCAGAGCGTTGCGGTAGGTCATTGTATGCCACACACTACAGCTGCAATGGCGAATGTCTCATTTTTTGTTTTCCCTTTTTTAGATTCTTGCTTTTGCGTGGTTAAATAATAATAATTTTAACCAAAACAAACAACAAAAAATAAAATAAAAACTTAAATGAGGTATATTTTGCTTTATCTTACACCAATATTTACCAATATTCTTTTTTTTCTTTTATGTTTAATGTACATCTGAACCCAGACCCCAATGAGATTCCATATGGATCTGCAGCAGGCTTTTAACTTCAAGATGAATCAAATCTTTACACTTTAATGTATTTACTTCTTTTGTCTTATAATATATGTTATATTGTATGAACCATGCTAACATAAACCAGCACACAAAAGCAAACAACTGGAAAGCAAAACAAAGACTCCAGTGGCTAAATCATTCTTAAAGTGGGACTTTTTAAAAAGAGTTAATGAGTTAAAACATGTAGAAAATTAAAAAACAAACAAACAAGAGAGATCGCAGTTAATGGATCTTTCAGTGAGATGAAGCATACACAAATTTAAATGCACAAATAGCAAATCAAGCAACATCAACGTCAGGCTTCTGCATGTTCAGGGCATGCATTTCACTGGCATTAACACTACAGACAGCATACTGTAGAACTTCTCACAGTGCATTCATGGATTAATGGGAACTTGTTTTTCTTTGCCAGGCAGTCAGCTACTTTACTTGTTCCTTAGCTGTGAGATCCACAATATCACAAATGATGAGACTTTTTCCAAAACAACACTAGAACCCCCCCAAAGTCATATTTTAATCCAACCGCCATTTACACTGTGCTTGTGTGCTTGTGGAATTCAAACTGTTTTCACACGAATAGTGTGGATGATATCAATGTCAATTTTCACACACAAGCAAAGATGCTTTGACTGAATGTGTGTATTCCTACAGTGGCATCCTCCTTCTGCCAGTTTTGGAGACCAAAACCAAAACTAATGTAATTCCAACATCAATTATGTCTTTAATCTTTCGGGGGGGCACAGTGATTTTGAAGTCCGTATAATACAGGATACATAAAAATGAAGTATACATTAGGAAACGCTCCATAAGCCAAATTCCACTTTTATTGTCTCAAGGGAAAATAATAATAATGATAATGATTAAAATCATCATCATCATCATCACCACCACCGTCACATGCACTAATGTATTTGAAGCAATGTAACATGGAATCAAATTGGGTGGAACTGGCTGTCCAATTTGTTTCAAGAGTTTTTATTCCTTGAGACAGAAAAAAATAAAAAGAAAGAAAGAAACCTAGAAACCTAAATCTAGAGGCAAATGTCCTGTGAGTAAAGGCTCATAAAACAGCCTAAAACCCCTTATACACTTTGTGCTATGCAACTTTGTGTCTCGTGCTTTCTCTCTATTATAACAATATAAATCAATACATGCATCATTTTGCCTGAATGCTAATAGAAGCCCCTGTTTGTCACCTATGGACAGGTCCTTCAGGAAATTGACAAAGATTAAGTGCCATCAGGCTCCTACTACTCTGTCCTGTTGCTCTGGTTTCCTTTTCAGTGTCTCTAGTAAGTCACAACTCATATAAGTGTAAATTAATGCACTGTGGATTTGTCCAGCTTTTCTCATCAGACGCCCATTTCCCTGGGTTTGAGGTAGGTCAAGCTGAAGAATAAACTGGTATGTGTGGAACTGCTCCTTTCGGTGTTTGGTATTGTGTCACCTACATCACTCTCTCTGTGCCAAGCCCTGCCCCCACAAGGGATAGATCTTACCTTGAAAGTGGATGTAGATGGTTCCCTGTACCTGTCAATTGTGTGAAACTTGTGGTTGAGTTCGTGGTACAGCTCCGAATGGCGCTTGCGAGTGTGCATCACTTTCTGAAAGGGAGGGGGGTGGGGGAAGAGAATAAAAAGGTTGAAAGAAACTTGGAGGATGAACAGGGAGGGTCTTTTCTGAGTCTGGTGGTGAGTCAAGTGAGGAGGCTTAGGAGAGAGGTGGATGGGACTGGTATGTGCAAGGGTGAGTGGGTGCGGTGGAATCGCTGTCATTTTTTAGGCCCACGGTTTACATAGCTACACATTCTCTAAAGGAAGGAGGGACCTGCACCACACCAGACGCCCCGGCGTCCTTCACAGGCACACTGTACCTTTGCCATGCTGGGACACAGACTGGGTGAGGGGTGTGAAGGTAGGACACCATGAAACACAAGGCTAAGAAAGTGTTGCAAGTTGGGTAACACTGTATAATAAGGTACTGCTTTCCTCTGTTTCATCACATGCTCAATGGATGCTGTGTAAGGAAGATGCAGAGTATTAAAATAGCCCTTTAAATATGTGTATTCCTATGCAGTAATATTTTCAAATATGACATAGGTGGGCCTAAAATGTGAAAAATGAATGCTTTTATTGAATGTTTTTAATGAATGTCTACGAAGGTATATTCATACTATATATCTTCACTATTAAGTATCTAATATGCGTTTATAACTCATTTATAAAACATCAACAAGCAGTGCTTCAGAGTAAAGCTGTGTTTCCTTCAGAGAGTGGCTTGCTGTATAGTGGACTGCCCCACTGACAGTTCTCTGGCAGCTTTTCTTAACCTAACATCCATGCTTTCGTGTTTTCAAAACCAATTCCAATATCCTGTCACCAGGAGTCTGAGGACACTTTCTTGTGGTTCTGTTCCATTTCAACATTACACCATTGAGTAGTTTTAAAAACAACAAACCCTTAAAACATTCTTACCCTCAAGAAAGTGTACCATACTTAAACTGCAAAGTAATGTTTTCCACTGATTTCCCCCAGACTTGACCATGCATGCATTGTATGCTGCCATGGTTTTCTATGGTTTGTATCAAGCTTTATTATATCTCTCTCTGTTTTACCAGGATTTTACTTTGCTTTGATTGGGTTCTGGAGTTTTGCTATTTTAGGTGTGCTTTGTCATTTCACATCTCTCCTTCATCTCGCCTACACCTGCTGCTCATTGAGAAGAAAAGGTGGACGGAATCATGCTTGTCAGAACACCTCTCAACTGAGAAAAACAAAACCTGTACCGTTCGGAAATTAAAGAGAAGCCTTCAACCGTGCTCCCTACTGTACTGCACCTAGTGCACACTCACAGACTCAAAAGACGGGATCATTCTGTCGTGTCTTACCTCAAAGTCCAAGTCAGAATACCGTACTCTTTTCCTCTGGAGGGAGAGAAGACATTATCAATAACAGTAATTCACTTTTGGAATCAAAAAGAAAACCCCGTTTAGCCATCATTCAGAGTGCAAGCTGTCTTAAATGGGGAGAATCGTGCCAACGGCAATAAGCAAAACAGCAGGACTTCCCAGCTCCCTTGTCTGTCATTTAAGCATTGGCCTCCTGTATTAATGTCTTAGTCATCCTTGGCTAGAAGGAGACTGACAAAATTTACAAAATAATATGAATATAATAATAAAGGATACAGAAGACCATGCCAATCAATGTGGATTGAAACGGGCCAGTCAAACCTTCTGCTCTGTTTAGTTCTTTGCCATTTTGTTCATGCTTTATCATGTGTACATAAAGACTAGCCTTTACAAAGCCTTATAAACACACAATTACAAAATTCAAGACTGGACTCTTGAAGATTCAGGTTATTAACTTTCCCTTCACCCAAGACCAGATTGAATAAACCTGAGTGAACTCAATACTTATAATTACTTAAATAATATTTAAGTGACTGGAAACTGTTTTCTGCAGGAGTAACTTCATAACAGTTGCAAAACGTTTCTCTCTTTTGACTTTAGTGTATTTTAAAATAGTTCAGGGATCTGTATGAATCTCAAAGGAGGTGATGTACAAATTTGCAAAGTATATCAACTTGTCAGGGTTGTGCGCACGTTTAATTCCCCCACTTAAGAGGATGCATATACTGAATGCATTTATATTCACACAAAAATGCAAGTGCATAAGGAAATTCAGACACATATTTCCTGTTCGCTGGTTATCGTGCCAGTGCTTCTGCAGATGATACTCTTGCAGGGTGATTTTAAGGTGTTTTTAAATCTTTTTTTGCTGCAGAGCAATAATGTGCTCCCCACTTTTTCAAAAAATTATGCTAGATTTCATATGTCACAAATTGAAATAGAACATGCGAATATGAAAAATGTACATTCAATTTACTTTCCTTTTCACATTTAATCAGGATTTTGACAAATGAACAGGCGTCTATGGGGAATTAGGAAATATGGAGCAAGTTTCACAGTGAAGCAAAAAAGTTTAAAAACTGCCTTGACAGTGTGGGCTTGCTGGCACCTCCATGACACTTGCACTTACCTCTACAGCCTCCATGTCTTACATATAATAGCTCAGCGTGAGACCATACAACGACGCTGCACCCCAAACTGGTGCTGCACTGCGTACCTCTCTCTGCTCCTTCCTCAGACAAATAGTAAACATGACTGGAAGGAATGTCTGATTGGAGCAACTTAATTGAGGGGCCCACAATGGAGAAAATATTCCTTTTAAATCACCTGCAATCCTATCTCAGGTACTAAAATACTCTGAGGAAATATTACCAATTCATTGCAACTCCCTAACGGGTTG
The DNA here is from genome assembly GCF_036373705.1 of Amia ocellicauda. Lineage (NCBI taxonomy): Eukaryota > Metazoa > Chordata > Actinopteri > Amiiformes > Amiidae > Amia > Amia ocellicauda. The sequence goes on from NC_089860.1 coordinate 26,597,674, forward strand.
CTTTCTCTTATTTGGCTTGAGATATACATCTCCTCTACCCAAGATGTCCCCATGTGATAGGGCAGAAGCATTGCCGATACAAAAAAAGGGGGATTGGGGCACATTGCCTGTTCCCGAAGGCCTTGTGATTATCAGGCATTAGGATCGACCTACCTTCTGACTGGCTCACTGTCTCACTGTGAGGAATAGGCTGATTCCACCCCCTTTAAGCAGCAAGGTTTCCTGCTTCCCTCCCTGTCTTAAAGGATCACATCCCTCTCCCGGCACACATCTCCCAGTTTCATACCTTACCTTTCACTCCCCTTTGTTTGCCTCTGTTTAAGAGTCCCACCTGTTACCCAGCACACACAATTCCCACTGCCCCCATGTCCCCTCCCCTGGAAAATGAGGGAATAGGGCGACACCTCGTGCAGCAAAGGCTGGATAAGTCAGGGGTTCCCAGAGCCTGTTCCTGGGGCCCCACTCTCCCACTGCTGGTTTGTGTACCAGCTAAGCTTACTAAAATTATTACTACGGTCTGATTAGATCAATCAAGTCATTGAGATCTCAGGAACACACTAGAGCTGGACAGTGGGGCCCCAGGACTAGGGTTGGGAACCACTGGTATGCTAAATGGCCTGCTGAAGAAGCATTGGACTTAATGTTCCCCTTCAGTGGAAGGGGCAGCTTGGCTTGGCAAGCTTCTGAATTTTCCCATCATCCCTGTTGGTTTGTATGACAGACGGCATGGGAAACCCGGCTAGGAACCTACAGCAATAACCGAACCTTTCGAGTTCGACTGATTATAGCGGCATGCCGTCAGTCGTACATGAGCACTAGACCCATTTGGTATTGGAATAGAAATAGCAACCTGTAACTTGTGTGTCTGGTGTTTCACGTGAAGAAACGGGAATCAAAGGGAGAAGGAGAGGGTAAGAAAATCATCCTGTTGTGTCGCAGTGCACGGATGCCTCGTCTTTCTTAGGGACAACGTCTTCAGACTTGATTATGCATCACGATTTCAATGCATGGGACCTATTTGTGTGTGTATGTCCGTGAGTATGCTTGGAAACCCATTAAATCTGGAGCTCACACAGTGCCATTCCTCCGGAAAATGCACAGAATACTAAACGCCTCAGAGTTCCAATGCTTTCAAATAGTTTCACTCGGACACAGACATCTGCACATGTAAAGGCCCTTAAACCAGAAGCCGATTATGTAGGCATACTGCATGCATGTATAAACAAGCTCCTTCAGTAGTTTTAATGTTTCATCGTGTTTTTTTTTTTTTTACAATATTAAAACTAGTCCAGATGAAATTGAAACTGTGTCCCATCTGCTAACTGAAAATTGTAACCCAATACTTTGTGGCATTTGTTTTTGTCAGACAAATATGTAAAATTGAATTTACGATTAGCGAGTGGGGCAAATTTCGGATTGAACTGCATCCACTGCTCCGTAAGGATTGTGTATGCTTTTGCTATTGTCATTGGGGTGAGGGTGGGGACGGCAGTGGGAACAGGGACAGGGATGGGGGGGGTTGTAAACAGTGAAAAAAGGTGCCGGGCAGGGGAAATGACCCTTTAAGCCCCTACTCTACTTACTTCCAGAGAGCCCACTGACAGAGTGGAGCCGCCCATGTTGCGTGGCATGGTCCGGCTCTTGTCGCCCAGCTCGGAGGCCAGGATCTGCCGCACGGAGGGGTGCTGCTTGAACTGCAGCCCGTGGGGGTGCTTGAGGGTGCCGTAGGACTGGTTCAGGTTCATGTTGATGTGGTCCACAGAGACGAAGTTGGGGTAGGTCTCCGTTTCTACCGGGTGCAGGGTGAGGGGCGGGGGGGGTGGCGGGAAGGGCACGTCATCCACGGCGATGTTGAGAGGCTTGCCCTCTGGTTTGAGGCTGACGGTCCTCCTGGGCAGTACCATGTAGTCACCCTCGCTCGTGGGCTCGTGCGGCCGGGCCCAGTTGATCTCCATGGAGCGCAGGTTGTTGTCCGTGCAGAGGTAGACCGGACCGGGGTGCTGCTGCTGCTGCTGCTGTTGTTGATTCTGCTGCTGATGTGGATGCTGCTGGTGCAGGTGCTGCTGCTCCAGGTTGACGTCTTTCTTCAGCGGCTGCTCGCTCAGCTCGTTCAGGCCACTCATCTGGGGCACCTGCACCAGGAGGTTGGGAGGGGGGATGTTGCCCGGCAGGCTGGTGAAGTTCATGCCCTCCAGGTTGGTGTTGAGCTTGGGGTCATCCTCGTCGTCCAGGGAGATGCGGGACAGCGTTCCTGTAATGGTGGCTGGGTTGCATGTGTTCACCTCCTTAAAGATGACTGAGGGAGGGAGGAAAGACAGAGAAAGAGAGAGAGGGGAGGGGGAAGTGGGAGGCAGTGCAATTGCACACCGGGGTGATTGTGGTCAGGTGGTGGTTGTCCTGTTTTTCATAGGTCCGCATTCTTAGTGTAAAGGAGAACTGAAGGATTTGGGGAATTAATCTGAAGGTGTCTAGTGAGACACTTATTTATAATAATGTTTTTTTTTTTTTTTTAATAAGTAAACCTAAAACAGCATACAAACAGAAAAAAGCCCAGCATATTTATTTATAATGTACTGGAGAAAATTGATTGGGAAGTCATTTTGACCACTCTAGAAGCAAAAGACAATTTTCCCTGTCATGTAAAAATGTCTATGATCCTTCACACTCTTTCTTTCTTTAAAACATACGTTTAAACAAACATTGACTGAAGATAGCAGTTTTCAGTTCTGCTGAATTTTGATTTCAGCTCTATTAAAAGAAGTTCAAGGCAGCACTACATTTCAATGATCACATAACAGCCTTTAACATGTCTACAGGGTGGAGGTCATGATTAAAGACAATAATAGTGATAATAAAACAACACTAACATGGGGATTAGGACTGTCAGCTATTCAATACGTGCTTATATGGCAATGACATTTTTTTAATGGCGACTTCTCTAATTCCACCATTATTTTTAAACATGTCTCACTAATATTAAAATCAACAAAGAAAAAAAGCTATGTAAGTAGTCAGAGACAGGTTCATGGGGGAAACATCTAAAGATTGTGATATCATTGACATATATGAACATGTTTATTTTAGAAAAGTAATTGACCTACTTCTATGATTGATCTGAGGAAACTAATTATGTCTAAAACCATTAGTGCACTGTACACTTCCCCAAGCCAAACTTAAAAACTTACACGAGCTTTCTCTTTCTGAATAGTATAGGAAAATAATAGGACAAAAAAATATTATTTATTTTATTTTCTAACATATATTTTGCTCAGACGACCACTGGACAGCTAAGGACAGTTTTTAACTAGGAACAATCTGTGGCACTAAAACATTTTTTATTATGACATAATTTTTGGCAGCTCTTAAGATCAATGACATTATTAATAAGGGAATGTACTGCTTGCACTGCTAACCCATTGAGCCTTTTAACCTCCTCCCCCTCAGACAAAAAGTAAATGTGTTCTGTAGAGAATTAAAGATTCTTGGGTGTACTTGAGCGTGAATAACTACCATATCCTTTAACACCCTGCTCTGCTGTCGGCCTTTGCTATATCCCATTTTGACTTTCACTTCTGACTTGAAAACTGACGGTTATGTATTCATCATTAGTGTTGACATGTGCAGTGTAGTTCTTGGCCATTTTTGGTTGAATGACAGGGGTGAATGATGAAGAAAACACACTCCTCTATCGCGAGGAAATTTAAAAGTACACATGCAAACTCTCACAGAACTGAAGCCCTTACCTGTCTGGCAAGCCAGGTCCACATCTTTTTCAAAGTCTGTCTATAAGAAGGCAGAAAACCAAGAGGATTTAAACAGCAGCACTATCATGCATCAACAGCCCAACCTTAAAAGCAATCCACAAATCTGTGAAGCCTTATAAGCTTGAAATCCCCTTTGTTCCTTCACATTGACTACATCAGTTCAAACCATACATATATATATATATATATATATATATACACATATATATATATATATACATATATATATATATATATGTACACACACACACATACACACAATGTGTGCGTGTGTGTTTGTGAATATTTTCAGCAAAGCATTACAAAACTGTCAAAACTTTTGAGAGTTCAGCAAAGAATTCACAGCAAGTTCTTTCTCTTTTTTTTTCCTCAGGTTGATTAAAGGGCATTTAATCTGCTGAGCCTTGTACCAAGACAACCGTGTGCATTGTACCTAAAAATAATAGTATAACAATAATAACTGCAACAACAAAGTCGAAAATGACAGCAAAAACCTGAATTACATTTTCACTTGTAATTAATAGTAAGCCAAGTAGAAAATAATACTCATCAGCAATTTACTAGTTAGATTGGCAAAGCTGTAGATTCTAGCAAGACTCAGAAAAACAATGCTTTTCATTGGGACACAGCCACTACTATTTTTTCCCTCCTCTATTTGGAAAGAGTTTATTAACAATCACAATAATTACAGCCATTACTGATGAGCAGAGTCGAGGACCTGATCACAATGAATATGCAACCCAATCAGGGCTCTATTGTAACGTGCTTCTCCAGGGAACAAACCCCTCGCCCCTTAACACTGCTTCATCTCCGCAGTCAGTGTTCAGTAATTCTAATCATTGTTACTTTCTGAATTAGTACAGTGATTAAGATATTTGTTTTAAATATGGTTAATAATAATAATAATAATAATAATAATAATAATAATAATAATAATAATAATAATTAATAACCCTAATCTTGGTGTATTTTAGCAGAGAGTGAAACTCCGAAATACTTATACACCCACAACAACAAATAAATATATATTTTTTAATTAAAAGAAAACAACACACTTTTGGGGAAAATACCGACACAGGTGCTCTAAGGATATTCTCAGACCTGTCTGTCATCCTACACAGCTTCCACACACAGATGAAGCCTGACTTCCTCTCAATACCAATTAATTACCAGCAGGCACCACGCAGTGTCCACCGTACCCCCCCTGACAGGGCTCTCCGGGGACTTTCCTTCAGGCTTTTGTTAGGAAATTATAAATTGCTTTTAGTTTCTGTGCCACGTTGAAAACAAAAAACTAAAGGAAACATGCAGAGCAATTAAATTGCTGGCAAAGAAGGAAGAAGTTTGGTTAATACGCTTTGAACAGTTTTATTATCTGCATGAATTAATGAAGTGAATGTGTGAAATATGAAAAAGGATAAAAAAGTACATAATACCCTGGTAGAGTGGAGTGGTCTGTGGATAAATTGACTGTGTAGGTGGTCGGTTAATTAAGCAATGCAGGATCCATTATATGCCTTCTACTGTTACCTAATGTTAATATATTATATTTCATGTAATTTTATTAGGTATAATAATTTTACATGAAGACTTCAGCCAAATTAGTTTCATAAACTAAATTCTAGGACACATGTCTGGCTGCCTCACTTTCAACTGAATATGTTAGCTATGAACTAGAGACAACAAAAAAGATAGAGAAATCCATACAAAGAAAGGAGGGGGAACTAATAATAATTATAGCTTAACTCATAAAAAAACAGAAGATGAGTAATGAAAAGAGAGAAGGAGAGAAGAAAAGGAAAAGAAAGCAGAAAAAGAAAGAAAGGATGTTATGTTATTCACCATGATCTGCACCTGTCCGTTTTTGCAGGAGTCTGGGGAGGTTTCACTGTCGTCTTTGCAGATCCCCATCCGGCAGCGCACCACGTCCTGGACCTGTGCAGCACAAGACAACACAACAACACAGATCAGCACAGCTTGACGCACAGTGGCCTGCACACTCAGTCACAGGAGAACCCACGGAGATGCCGGGCGGGGTTTGGGAGCAGCATGTGCCAAACATGGCGACAGTACAGCTCTGTAAAATTGTCATAATTAATACATATATATTTTTTATAGATCCAGAGTTTCCAGAAGACACATTTTTAATGTGAAAGTTGCACTGTTGCCAAGTTGCAAAGATTTAGTGGGGACTTTTAACTGAAGCGAGGTATCAGGACCCCCAGCCCTCTCATGGTGGTCCTTATTAGAAACAGTACTGGTGTGAAAGCAGCTGCAGTGTACTGTTTTTAGTTTTGTTTGTTCTTGAAGTGTCTTTGACATTAATCTGTCACTCTTGCACCTCACAGGGGTGACACACAGGTGATGCGTTTGAGTGTCTGATCTCGTGCACTCGCGTTTCCTTGGTATTATCATTCATCTGACGTACAAAGTTCAGACCCGAGAGTATAAACTGGACGCATTCCTTCCACTTGTGGCTTTGTTCCTGTCATTCAAAGCATCCAGATGGAGAATGCAATATCTGTTTTTAATAAAGCGACGAAAGTAGTTTAAACTCAGGAGTAAAAGACCATTTGAACTTTTTCTTACTTGCATTCTCTTTCAGCCAGAGTTTTGTCTAGTTGTTTTTATTGCACAAACAAATAAGTTTGCAGTAAGCAATTGTATTCGTCAGTGATGCCTGGGCACAATATGAAAACGAAACAGCTGTCTATTATTATCTCCCATCTTGCTAAACAAAATAAAAGATAAAATACAAAGCAATAATTCCTAATGTTTACAGAGCCCCTTTTCATTGAAGTGCACTGCAACGACACCACAGAATTAGAATGGTGTCCTATGGTCACCGTTCAAAAGACCACTAATCATGTGGTAGATCACTAATAATATCATACAAAATGCGTTTCTCAATATTACCACCTGGGCTCAAGAGCTAACAGCGATGCCACACTTCTCAACGCAGTAATAACTCTGAATAACAGAAAAAACAAGTGATATTTCCATGCAAAACGTTTAAACTATGTTCATTTATGGATGCCTCTACAAAAACAAAACAAAGACATTCAGTTAAATTCAATGTCCTTTAAAGGTTGTTTTTGAGCAGACACACCAGGACCGGGATAAAACAGCTGAGGAGAGCGCCTGGAATAAGCGACTAATGGCCTATAACTGAACAAGCTAGATGGTCCTTGAAGGCTGCCTCTCATTTCTAACATCTTTGCTTCCTTTTTCAGCATGCTTCCCCCCCGGTGTGGGACATTGCAGCAGGGGACTCACCTCTCTCCGTAGCGCGCAGTGGACAGTGATGATGACGAAGCCCTGGACCGAGTCAAAGACGGCGAAGAGCACCTGGAAGAGGATGGAGCGGCGGTCTGTCATGGCCAGGACGGCAGACATCCACGTGAGGGCCAGCAGCGGGAGCACGACGCATGAGCTCCACAAGGACGCCCTGCCAGGACAGCACAGCTTCACACAGTGCACTGGGGCACCTTGCACACAGAGGGGATGGGGGGACCTTGATTTGGACAATGTCACATCTATTGAACTGCACAGTACTATGGCATACACTCACTCACACGCATTTACACATAAACATATACACAGACGCGTTCCCACACCCACACAGTCACACGTCACTACATGGGGGAACAGAATACAGTGCATCGGGGGAGAGGGGGACTAGGCTCTGAGAGTTACTTTACAGAAGCTGGAAAACATAAACCTGAGCTCCCCTGACTGTGAAAGAGGATCTTTGACATGATCAAGAGTGATCCAGGGCAATGCTAACTTTTGCAGTAGAACAGGCAAAAACACAAAAAAGACAGGAAAACAAGACTGCAGAGCAGAGAGAGGAAAAAGTAAGTGTACAATTATAAGCTTACTCTGTGAATGCACGATCAACTCCGGCACACAAATCTGTGTACCACTGATCAGAATAAATCAGAATCATTGCCTCAGCAAAGTTGAAAATTTTCCAGCACTGTAATGTCACTTCTTTTGTGATCCAAAGTTACAAATTGCCATGCTTATTTTTATTGTTATTTGTTGTATTCGGTTCATGAATTACAATTAGGGCTGCATTAACACAAGCTCTGGAGGTCTCCAATGCAGTTCTACACTCAGGAACGATATGTCTACAGAGTCAGAATAGCAACACCAAAAGGAACCAGCAATTTTTGAAAACACGCCAAGGCTAGAATGAAATGACTTACTGGTTGTATCACCAAAATGCACCTTGTGGGCAAATACTTTTACAGAATCATTTCAAGGGCAAATTTATTTTCCACAATAAGGCATTTTGGAACAGACAATAAAATAACATGTGGTGGAAAAACAGCAAGGAGGAATCCCAAGGCTGACAACAAGAAGGTCAGAAAGGAGGAAACACCTTTGAAAACTCAATTGAATACAGCCAGAAAAAGCACGAGTGAGCGAGAACGGGAAACAATATGAATCCCGGATGCAAACATGGACGGAACGCCTTGTAAGAGTGCAGAGTAACAAGATGTTTCTTGTAGTCAGGCTTAATTTGTGACAGGTCTATGAAACCTGTTGGATGTCCTTTCATCTTAAAATAATTGTTTGATGAAATATTAATTAGCAGATTAGAGCCACATTGTCTTTCTTCTTGTCATTGGCTTGTTGGAAATTGGATAGCGGACAGCTGTTACAAAGGCAGTTATGTTTTAATGTTTAGTTTTAATTAGTTAAAACATTTGATCTTTTGTTGACTTTCAATAATTGACAAAAATAAATAATTCCAACTATGGCAGATGTGTGAGTTTGGTCATTCATAAATCATGGTACATTTATGTTTTAATTGGAAGTTATCTGAGCAGGTATTTCATGCATTTGTACTAACACGTTCTGTGTTGAAACATATTAATTTGATTTAATGAAGCATAAACAAACACCCAGTGGCAAATCTGTTCGGTTTTATCAGTGAACTCATAACAATATATGTACATACAAGAAACAGTCCCGATATATTGGAATTTAACACCTCCTTACAAGGTTAGCAGCCAGCTGAATTGGAGACCCAGGCCATGGTGCTAATGCAGCAGCTCCTAATAGACAGATTCCCTGACATGTGACAGATGCCTGAAAGAGAACTGACATGCCTTAAGCCTTCTCATTTCATTACCTCTGAGAGATGGATCTGGAAAAAAAGGCATCCAATCCCTAGCAAATTTCCAACTGGAAGACTGCTCTGAGGGATTGAACTTGAATTTTGATACTGAGGGCCTTGCCAAGTCAAGCACAGCTTTTATAAGCCAAGCAATGTGTTAAAGAAAGACAAGGTGATAAATGAAAAGTGTAGAACAATAGTTTGTTGTTGTTGTTGTTGTTGTTGTTTTTCTTCCCCCCACCAGGGTGTTAAATAATAAACACAAATACACCTTTACAAGCATCAACAATTACCCTGCAGGTGAACAGCTGTGGATGTGTTATTTCAACGTGCAAAAGAACCAAGATCAGTGAAGGCCGAGTTTGGTTCTTTTTCTCTTTAAAGAACGAGCAGGCCTCTCTTTCTGCAGAGCTTGTCGGTGGAAGGTACAGCATCTTTGTGAGATGTTAGTATCCCAATGCAATTACTTAAACATCCTGAGTAACAAGCAAACATTTAATTTATTTTGAGACACTTTAGATTACCTTTTTCTAGAAAAAATCTATACAAATAAAAACAACAAAAAGCATACAGATTATACACAAAGAATTGCAAGTATAAGACTGAACGTTTGTGTCATTTTACAATTATTTGAATATTTACTATTATTTACTACTACTTCAGCTATTATTACTATTAATAGTAGTAGTATTATCATCTTTATTGTTTGTTGCTGAACCACAAAGAACCTACTCCAAGTATGAATCTGATCCTACCAGATGATAAACCAGCAAACAAAACAAAGGTCGCAGGCGAGCAATGAATCATCAAACCACAACGACACAAGGGTCTCACGCGATAGACCAGGGAAGGGTAGCTCCAGTCCGCCCGCCCGCATCACTGTAGGTTTTAGGCGTGTCTTTCGATTAGCAACTGACCAACACCTGGAATGCTTTCAATATGCCAGTTCAGACCTGAGGGGCAGGGATGGCAAAACCAGATGAAACTGGGCTATCAAGGTCTGGAGCTGCCCATCCCTGCGACAGACGGAGATGCAGTCTTGATCATTTGCGTCTTATCATCCCGTGCGAGAGCTTCTCTCAGCCTGCGGACTGTCTGCAGAAAGAAAGAGAGCCTGGCTAGCTCTTTGAAGAGGAGCTCAGTCTTACGGTCACTGGACAGAGAGAGGAAATGGTATGGGACTAACATGGCGTTGCTGGCGGTGGAGGTGGACAGAGCTGTGCTCGAGATCACCCCACACTTGGAGCATTTGAGAAGCAGTCTGCTACGGGGCTCATTCGGCTGACTTGAAAACGGAACAAACAAACAAAGAACACGAACAAACGGACGGACACGGGAACAAAGGAACAGACGGACAGAAAAGCAGAAACAAAGGAAAACAAGGAAGAAAAGGAAAGAAAAGAGAGGAAGAAAGGAAGAAAGGAGCAAAGACACATAAGATGACAAAACACAATCCAAGGATGGGGGGGGCACGGAAGGAAGTAAAACAAGGAAGAAAAAAAAAGTTGTTTTGTTTTTGTTTTTTCTTTCTCTTTTCTGGTTTATTCATTACAAAGAAAACCAAAGCAGCAAGAATACAAGGCACTATGCAGAAGCAGCAGAGAAGAGAGCATGAGTGCACTGAGAAATGTAGGCGGCAGAAGAGGACTGCCACGTTGTCATTAGCATGCAGTAATGAGAAACACGGGAGCTGCAAGGACCACAACTTCTCAATGCTGGGCTATGTTGGGATTAAGTCACTAGCGGCCATAGCATTTGACTGGGGGTGCTGTGGATTATACTGGACAGGAGCACAAGGCCCAGGGAAGGATTGATGCAGTGAGCGAGGAGCATGTAGTTAAGCCCTGCCATTATATATATATATATATATATATATATATATATATATATATATATATATATATATATATATATATATATATGTGTGTGTAGAAAAGGAACTAAGTATGATCTGATGATTTTTACACTTCATGAAAGTCTCACTGTTCTCTTAATTTACATAAAAAGGATTGAAAAGCACCTCCAGTGGGGGGTAGGGTTGTGGAAGGGCTCTTTTCCATCTCATTAAACCACATTAAGTCAGTTAAACCTCCACAGGTAATTTGTGGGGGGCAGTGCTACACTAACCTATTATTTTTCCTATTTTCCACACTCAGGCCTCTATCTCTCCTGTTTTTGGCAGTTGCAGACTCCTTCTACATCAGCGCAATCTTGTTATTACTGGAGGAAGCAAGGGCAAGCTGACATTTAAGGAGTCTCTGAGATCATGTCAGAGTGTCCCCCGGGCAGTTTTTTTTAATACATAATTTTCATTTTAACTTTCAATCTCAAGCAAATAAGGCAAACTTCAAATATAATCAAAGACCTCTGACTTGAGAGCCACTACAAGGTTGGCACCAAACCCGGCCTCATTTACTTCAAGAGGTTTTTGAACATCAAACGCCATAAATTGTGCAAATTGCATTAAGACAAGTTGTGCGGCGATAAGGTTTTTTAAAGAGCTGTTGTTAGAACTGCAGAACCATCTCATTAAAACAAATTGTTCAAGAGAGGGAGAGAGAAAAGAAAAGAAAAAAAACAGCATCATATTTTTGTTCCCCACAAAGGAGGTAATAATTATTTAAAGCACGATTAAGGGAAATAAATGATTGTGGTTAAATTAATGGTCTGAAAACAATACTTCAACAAAGCCCGATGAGATGATTAAATGCATTCCTCTTTGCTTTACAGCTTGTCACTCAGATGTTTTTCCAATCGAAAAATGGTGGCGAGTATTCAGAAAGATGTTTTACGTCCTGGTGTACACATTAATGAGATGATACAGTGATAAATCCAAGATGGCAGTGCGTTTGGTGAAGCTTTCATTTAACTTCCATATCCAAGTCTTTCTTGTGCCCTACACTAACCAAAAAATACTCCTTAAATACATACTGTTGTGTTACCCTTTAGACATATTACTACCTCTAGATAAAACATGAAAATCCAAAATATGATCAATCAGATCTGAACTAAATTAACCCTTATGAAAGTTTACCAGTGAAATTCACACAGGATTTTCTAAATCTTTCCCATGGTCTTGCCTAAGGTTATATAAGCATTGATTTGATTGTATCAAGAACTGTAAAGCCTAGTGCTTGACTGTGATTACACTGTACTTTACTATAAGTTTCTGAATTCGACAGTGGTGTGCTCTGGTAAACTTTTGCAGTAATTCAACCTTTGTTATTCACTTTAGAATGGAGACAGTCTGAGGAATATATATATATATATATATATCTCAACATAAAAGATTCATCATTAATCCTTGCAGCTCCCGAATACATTGATCATATAAGCTGCATTCAAAAGATTTCCTCACAAATTAACACATCGATCATACACATGAGGATTTAAATATCCAGGACCTGAGAGATCACTTTTTAAAGCAAATCTAATCATGAGCAGAACAGAACAGAAACAATATCTCAATTAGGTAAAAACAAAATATATAGATTTTTTTTTTACTTAACAGCAGTAAAATTAAACAATGCTAAAGAAAAAACAGAGAACTGCAATAATACCAGCAATAAGACCTTGTTGGCTTGTGAAATCTGGTACAAATTCAATTAGATTTGGGCTATTGGGAAATATGTTTTAAGAACAACTGTACCTGCACCACAGATTTGAATTAGATGAAATATTTACTCTTAATACCAGAATACAATTTTAAATATTACAAGGCCGCTTTGAGTTTTGAAATCAAGAGGAACTTTAAGTCTAGACAAATACTGTATAATGGTGCTGGAGTAAAAATATCCTTCTAATGATCAAACCTGAGGTGCTCAAAAAGTCATCACATTTGCTGTAATTATACCCCTGGAGTAAAACTAATTTAGACTCCAAAACCAGCTGACAATGATGGAGTTATTTACTGTATTAGAGCAGGGGAGAGAGTCACAGAGTCATTTATTCTTTGTGAATGACTTAAATGGATCTATCGCAGCTTTACTATACACAAATACAAGAATAATTACGCTGCAATTTGGATAAGCGCAAGCTCTACCTTTTTTCCAATGCACAATGATAAATCAATAAAATGCCATCATGAATAAATCTTTCATAAAAGGGAGCTCTGGTTCCTTAATATTATATCAAGTGAGCTAGTCCGTGAAATGTATTATCTGGGTCAATAAACAAGAGTCTATTATGAAAGGTCATAGGGGACGTACTACTAAATATGTTGAGTTCAGGTATTTGTACAAGTCTTGTTAATAGTGTGTGAAAATGTCATGAACCGTGGAATCTTGTTAAGGCTGGTTAGATTTTATGACCATTAAAAACATATCAAGGCTTTAGAAAAACATACAACGTGTCTAAGCACTCAAACCTGGATGTTTAAAACCCTCATTGAACATCAATGCCTCTCTATACAGTCCACTAACACAGGGCTGTACCAGCTTAAAGAGCACAACGTTGCTTTGATCGATCGATTTATGAATGTATCCGCGACCTACCCGGCTCTCTGCTTTTTAGACTTATCTGAAATCCCATCCCTGGACATCAGTTTATTGAACACCACGATGCCAATCAACATATTCACCTGCAGGAAGAAGAGAAAACTCCCATGAGGCACCAGAACTGGTGGAAGTTGGAACATTGACAGTTATTACACAAAGGGAACGATATGTATACCCAAGTAAAATTTCTATTATTAAAATGTAATAAAATATAGGTTTTTCTGTGTTGTTTCTGTCCATGTAGTGCTGATGCCATACCACAATGGCTATGATTCTGTTATTTGCCATTGGCTGATGAATTACTTCCGTTACTTGGACCACCTTGCCCTGAGCTTGGTTACAGTCTCTCAGTGCCTTGCAGTAGTTACACATCTGCTTGTGCATTGGGTGGCAACAGGAATGTTAAAAGACATACAGCCCAAACTAATTTAAACCCCATTAAAGCAGACACCAAAATCAGCTGGTAATAAACATAAGAACTGCATTCTTACATGTCCAGTCCCTGGGATGTATTTGGATATTTTTACTAAGATTGTAATTAAAATGTGTGTTGTGTGTGTTGTGTGTGTGTGTGTGTATTTACTGAAGTATACTACTGTGTCCTGCAACTAAGCTGTGAAAAAGTTGACATGTTGGACATGTTTGGTTTTACAATGATGGATTATTTTCCCAGGGTTTCCTCACACCTGGCTTCACTTTTATACAAACTGCAGAAAATTGTGCTAGGACTGCCCCAGGTTCTTTACAGATACTTCAACATATAATGACATGTGGGTTAAATGGGCACATAAAGGCCCGGCGGGTTGTAATTATGCACCGCTGTGTACCTGCACATGATTTGGTAAAACTTCTATAACGTTGCAATTTGACCTATTCAAATACGGAAACCGAACAGAACAGAGAAATTAATGCGTTTCTTTTCTTAATTTATGCAAAGCAATTAAGTGTATCCTTCCTAATTATGTTTTGTTGTTTTGTATTTACAGGAATGCAGATCCATTAACAAATCAGAATTAATTGAAATATTTATTAGTGTTGAAACAAAATTCAAGCAAAAAAAGTGTTCTGGTCTGTTAGTTTCTTTAATAATAATAATAATAATAATAATAATAATAATAATAATAATAATAATCATCATCATCATCATCATCATCATAATAATGTATGTATGTATATATATGTATGTCATTTATATATGTATGTATGTGTGTATTTGTATTAATCAATTACAATTAGTTTGGCAAAGCACAATTTCCATAATTTTGTACTGGTTGTCATGAAAGTCAAAAAAATAATCTTACCGCAAAGCTGGGGAATTAGCAAAACCATCTGAACAGTTTTAGGTTTTTACTTCCAAACACCATGGGGAGTTGCTTACCAGCACAATGACTGCTGCCGGGCCCACGAAGGCGTACAGCAAGCCCCCCTCCAGAGACAGCCAGCAGCTGGGGACAAGGAGAAACTCATTCAGTGACACACAGCAGTGGACTGGGCTCTGTGGCCGGTCGCATGCCACATCTTTAAGCTAACACACCCCTTGCTTGCTCCTCGGGTTTAAGTGTGAATTGTTAAGGCCTTACATAATGCAAGATTCATATTTTCGTTACTCAAGTACTTAAAAGGTTCCAAGGAATTGGACACAACACTGAGGACCAGACCTATACAATATGCATTTGTCTTCATCCCTTTGGCCAGTGAGCCTCTCAGAAAAATGCTTACTACTACTTAGCAGTGTATTTCCTCAGTGGTACATATTATCTTGTACAACAGGCCAAACAGGCAGAAAAGAGTGCCTGTCCAAATGGCATTGATTCCAATAAATGGTTTGTTGGCTGTGATTAAGTTGCAAATGGACTGTGTGATGGGCATTAGGGTTGAGACAAATTAAAGTTACAGTGTGGAGCACCTTGAGCCGACGTGAAGAAACTGGGATTGCTTAACTACAATAAAGCAAATGAACAAACTGACCAAAAGGCTCCATCTCATACATCTTGATTTAATTTTAGTTTGTGTGTATTATTTCTCTACACCTATACATTGAAGGCCCTGTGTGTTTGGTGTATCAGAGGGACTCACTAGCTCGCCGTGCCATAGCCTCTGGCTCGAGTGAAGCCCACAGAAACAGCCACCACTAATGCTGGCAGACCTAGAGAGAGAGAGAGAGAGAGAGAGAGAGAGAGGTGGGGGGAGGAGAAGTGTCAAGTCAGGGGGAGAGAAAGAGGGAGAGAGGAGAGCGATACAGACATACTATTTTCCTTTTAACTTTCTTTTCTTTCTTTCTCTTTTCTTTTATTCATTGTTCATTGCTTCTGTAATTCTTTTTCACTTTACTTCTGCCTTATCTCTCTCCCCTTTTTTCATTCATTCATTCATTCATTCATTCAATCCACTGCCAGCCTTCGGCAACTCTCTGATGTGTTAAGTTTTTATTTATTTATTAATTCTTTAATTCCACACTAATTTCACACCCAACTTCACATTTTCAACTTTCTTCTGCTTCACAGACCATCTTAATGTGTGTCTGCTGTCATGTAAAAGTTACCTCATTATATATTGATTAGCTGTATCAATTTAATTTCAACACCAAGGGCTTAGACTACGGTGTGGCTAATGAGGTTCCACTGAAATATTCATGTAATTAACAATATGCTAATTAATGTCACTAATTAAATGCAATTAGGAAACATAAATTACAATAAATAAATAAAATAATGTAAAATAACTTCTTGACAAGTCCCAGTTTACACAAAATATTATATTTCTTGTTTTCGTCTTTATTTAACTACTTAATTCCTCAAGGCTAGCACCACGTTTTATGTTGGTTACATTTATAGGGATACAAATCAGATAGAAACAGTTTGATGTCAGCTGAAGGCTCTTACACTCCCTTTCTCTGCTTCAGCAGTAAAAATATGTACATTGCATATTTTGACATGTATATCAAGTATGGAAAATCCAGCCCCTGTGACATTTCATTTGTACGGCCCTGGATAAGGGCATCTGCTAAGAAATAATAACAAAAACCGTCAGTGGCCAAGCAGCCATGCAACAAGAGTCTAAGCCCACTATGAATTAAAATAATAATAATAATAATAATAATAATAATGACACAGAGAGTGCGTGTACCCCAGCCCAGGCAAAGAAAGCGCTTGCGGATGAGGCGAGTCCTGATCTTGCCAATCACAGCCAGGTAGGACTGCCATGCCTCCGTCAGCACCCAGCAGAAGGAGGACAGGAAGAAGAAATGCAGGAAGGCAGCAGTCATTGTGCACAGACCCTACAGACAGGGAGGAGATGGAGAGAGAGGGAGGATATAGGGTGAGACCGAGGAAAAAAGGAAAAAACAGAGCGAGAGTAAAACAATTTCTGAAAAAAATCACAGATCCAGTAGGGCTCTTAACTTACTTTTGAAGGCACACAGCATTATGGTTACATAAAATGTACAGTTTATTGTGGGTAACCTAAACATATCGCCTTTGCAAAAATATTAAGATTGGAGGGTGGGCACAACAGGTACTGGACAAACAGAGTGGGCACAGTGCAGGAACACAACACACACAGCAGCGAAAGAAGGAACTTAGAGACTGCCTGATGAGACGGCACAATCCCACAGCGTCTGCATTAGCGTGGGAGAGAAGTCAGCCAGGCTTAGTGCACTTCAAACTCCAGTCTGACCAGTATGCATTGCTGCATACTGCATACAGGCCTGTGTGTGAATATGTGTGTGTGCGTGTCTGTGTGTGTGTGTGTGTATCAGAAACAATTTAGACCATTGCCTCAGCTTAATCTGACACCTGACAAGCTGTGTGGGTTGCATAGCACCGGCAGCTCAGGACATTCTGTTACTCGGATCCTGAACAAGGAAATTAAAGAACATCCTATAATAGGTATCAGCGCCGTCATGCCACAAGGACTAGCCATTTAAGAACAGAAGTGCTGTTCTGTGATAACAGCAAGTTTGCATTTAATATCCGCCTAAGTCACAGATCTGCGGCACAATGATCTAATACATTCATATTCATCAACAACTCTGAAAGCACAACTCATAAGCCAGCCTGGTGACAAAAAAAGGGTCTCTAGTGTATTAAAGGGTCATTTAATTCATTACTAATTAGTATTATTATAGCCCAGAGCTAGTAACAGTGATCGCAATGAGTTGCTGACTCCACAGCCACTGTTGTCTGAACCCTCCTTTACCCTCTTCCCAGTGTGTCCTGGAAAAGCTGTGTCAGGACAATTATTGAATTTGTTTCTGACTGTGTACATCCACAAACAAAGCAAGTTCCTTGAAAACCTGAAATGGATCAAAATGCTACAGTTTGAACTCTGAGCCTCAGAACTCAGTATCGGCCCCTGTGCTGAGCATCAGCCCAGCAGCATCAGCACTGACCTCACGGTCCACGGGTGTTCCATGACTCTGCAATGTTTCCATTTCACCAGACAGTGTCAAAATGCACCCTTAGTCCAAGATAGGAAGGGCAGGCCTCCCTAGATCATTACACGAGTGTACGATGATGAAACCACAGCAAGTTTTGGAAAGCAGAGTGAGATCGTGCTAGAGCACAGTGGAGACAGAGGTATAGTAAACCATGACACAAACAACCCCATTAAGAACATGGCAAAGCACACCCATGGCAAAACGCAGTGTAAATTGTCTGTCAAGCTTCAGTATGGGTGATCTCACACCTACCTTGCTGAGTGTCTGTGACTGACCCACCAAAATGAGGATGTTGGAGGCCAGGATGGAGAGGCAGAAATTGAGCAGGATGATGGATCTCTCCGACCTTATATACCTGCAGGGGCCCCCGCAGAGGAAGCCATCAGGGGGAAAAAAAGATTGCAAAAGTAAGCAATGACTCAGAAGACAAATGGCTGGTCTTTCCTATTGTACAGCTGGGCTACACTGTGCAGATATCTGGATGGATCTGGTCCCACACTGCACTGCGCTGCTCTCTATCAGTCGCGAATTAAGTCACAGCTAAAGATTACAGCGCTGACTACATCCATCAGTCATCGTCCTATCGGGCTGCCTGAGACACTGATATGGTGGAGGGTCGGTTGCTCCAGTTTTAGGAGAACACTGACGTCTCCTCTCTCCACCTGCGTGGGCACCCCCGACAACTCCCTGTATTATCATGATGTCAGAGGGGATTCTGTGGAACATGCTAAAAGTAGTCTGGATAACTGCGGGTAACCTGCTTTCCTCAGTCTGTCGTCTGAACCACTCAATTTAATCAGTCAATTAAAGCTCTTTCAATCAGGACCACACTGCTACTGTACACACTGGGTAAGCAAGATCACAGCAGCTGCCACTCCACACTTACTGTGCAGAAGTCTTCTCTCCAAAGTGGTTGTAACAAAATTATAAATACACAGCAAAGTAATTAAAAATAAATAGCCATTAAAAGAAAAATAAATTCTATGTGTCATGAGGTTGTTTGTTATAAATAAAGGAAGTTTGAAAACCTGCATGAATTATGAATGAATGAACTGGAAATGTACACAGTCCTCAGCAAAACGATCTCACAGGATCATCCAGTATGTTTTTCCAACCACAGCGAGGAATGCCCAGTTAATATTCGTGGCACTTTCTATTGCATAAATGTTTAAAAGTACATGTCTATTTTTACACTAAATAGCTTTTGAAGTATTGTTTTGAAAATGTGTATGGTTCCAATAAACTCCTAGATGCATTTAGAATTGAATAAAACCAGGCCACATGCATAAGCATTCAGTCATCACAAGTTTCAAGAGTAGATCGATGCAAAAATTAAATAGATGCAAAATATGCTACTCAGCTTTATTAGGACTGCGGAAAATGTGCTGCACAGCTTTTATAAGGGTAAGAAACCAGCAAGGTGAATCCTAATGAACTAAATATCGAAGCTAAGAGTTGGATTTAGCTTTGAGTCAACTAGGCTAGGTAAACAGACCGCAAGCTTAGTATTAGGTCAACTAGACAGTACTACCTGCCTGGTTTAAACTGTGCATAAACATGTGCAGAACTCACAGGTATAGGTTGGGGATTGTGCTTCTCACCTTATACCAACACTTAGAACGTCTTCTTACAGGAAGAGTGATGATATAAAGAGAAAAATCCACTTTCAATTTTATTTCAATAACTGACAGATCAGTCCTTTGCATTGTCCGTTTACCTGCAGAGATAATTTCCTCAATTTCCTTGCCTCCATTCTTTTAGACTGTTTTCCAACAAAGCCATATCTGAGCTTCTGCACAGTGAATGGAGGCCGGTGGTACTTAGGCCTCTCTGCTGAACTGGGTGTGTCACTTTTTTGCAAGGTTTCGCACATGGTGAGAGCAGCGTGCTGCGTCAGATACCACCAGGCATCTTTGTGCCATGTGAGAGGATGGATGTGATCATTCATTGCGGTGCACAGACCAGGGCAAGGTTGTCCCTCTTGGCCACAAATTAAGTCACAGCTAAAGATTATAGTGCTGACTACACGACAGTCATCATCCTATCGGGCTGCCTGAGACACTGATACCCTGGAGAACACTGTCCGCTCCTCTCTCTCCACCTGGCAAGGCTTGCGTGGGCCCCCTGACACACACCTCCCTGTATTTTTATGATGTCAGAGGGAGTCCCCCTCTCCTGCCTCTTGACTCCCGTCTCCCCTCCCGATCTGTTCATGGTAAGAGTGAGAATCCGTACATACCTCCAGAAGGCAGCGTAAATGGCCAACAGGGTGAGCAGAGCCATGCAGGATATAGCACAGCCGATCATGAGGGGGACTGATGGCACGCCGGATGGACCCATTGCCTGTGAATGAAACAGACAGCAGTGTTAATATACTCACAAAGTACTGAAATTGTCCGAGTCAATGTGGTAAATACCTCTCTAGTCTCCAGGAGACAGTAAGACCCCCCTGCTATACTGTACTCACAGTTTACAGCACTTGTCTTCTTCAAGGTCACAGCTTAAACATTATTTTAAAGATACAACTGACAATCTCTTGGTTCTGCTTCCGATATGAATCTTCTGTAGCGCTGAATGTAACATGACTCTTCACTGCCGCACCTGAGGTTTTGACACCAATTCACTGTATGGTCACTGTTCGAAATCTGTCCAGACAATCCCAACGGCGCTGGCATTTCCACCAGTATACAGCAGGTGCTGCTTTCATGAACTTACAAGCTTGAACACTAATAAGTGAAATGTATAAAGAAATCATAAGGCCGAAGAGCTGAACAAAAATCATACAAAAAATAATCACAGGGCTGCAAATATGACTTTGGGAAAACAGGTTTTTATTTTCATTGAATAACTGTTCCACTTCTGCTCCAGCCAATATCTCCTGCCCCACTTCCTGTCCTACTTCATTTGATGTAACAGCCTCATTTAATCTAGAACTGTAAATAAATCCCAGATTAGTAATATCGAAAAAAGCCTACCTTGATGCAAAGGGGGAATTTTTCTTCTCTCTTATTAAGTAACATGCCAGTCGGCCCTTTCAGACATTGCCAAATATCCATCACTGCACTGGGACAGAGTGTCCCAGAAATAATAAACTTCAGCTCATCTTTCCTTGTTTAGCCAGTGTCTGAAGCTACTTGACCACTGGTTCAGGCAGGAGCCAGGAGCCCAAATGAGTCTGTCTGCCTTCAGAAGTCATTATGAGAAGCAGAAGAGACACTGATTACATTTGGAGGACATCAGTGCACAATGAGACTTACTTTAAACACCACTAGGTCCTCTAGAGAGGTTATAGTCTCTATGTGAGAAGAGACTAGTTGAAGTGTAAAAGAACAGTACAGAACCACAGAAGGAAACAGAAATAAATGTTGTTTTATCTCTCACAGCGCAGGGCATTAGTCCCCTTTCCATCAATTCCTCTCCCTGTCTCTCCCTCTTGTCCCTCACATCTTTCATTTCACTATCCCTCTGTCTTAGGAGGAATTTACGAGGTTAAAAGGAGGTTTATCATTTTAAGTTTATCAAGCATTGCCTGGTGTGCCAAACTCAAAATAGCCGTATCGACACACTGAGTACTGAGCAAGCACAGATAAATAGAGAATACTTTCATCAGCACTAATGAGCTTCTAACTGATTAACAAACATGCAGGTTATTGTGATCGCTTTTAATGCTGTTGGCGTTAGTCTGTTGCCTCACTGTGCAATATTCTGTATTTCACAGCCTGCTGCAGTTAAGTAAGAGAGACACAGACTTCTGTCCCTAACATTAACTCCTCGAAACATTTCCCCAAAACGAACAGTTCTTCCAATTAAAAACATTAAAGAGTTTTCTGTATAAGTGAGTCTCTCTATCTCTGGGAATATTTTGTGTGAGAGCATATTATAGCTACGGCTTGAAATATGAAACCAATACATTGTCAAATCTAAATAGTATATCAAGCTTGAAAGAATAAATCAGTGGGAAAAATATAAAATATCTGAAAACAACATAAACAAAACAAACAAACAAAAAATAACCCTAAAGAACTGTTACAGGAATAAATAAATAAAAAGTCCTTCTACATTTGAGGTCCTCTGGTTGGACAGTGATGATTATAGCATATTATATTAGGCCACTCCTCAATCCACCAGCCCCCAGGGCATCTTGGGAAAACAATATTCTTAATCTCAGCTGCCTCTTTCCTGGCCAAGCCATTTTAATAAATAAAGACACAATAAATGAAACCGTTCAAAAATTCATTGCGATTGTGTCTGGAGTGATATCAGTGCTGTGAATGCTTTTATTTTCCCATTTTTCTTTTTTGTTTCATTTTGTCCTTCTCTGCAGACTAGCTTATTTCAATCATCTTGAACATTCATCATCGGAGCTGATCAATAGAGATCTTCTAAGTTTTCAGATGAATGGTTTGCGTCTCGCGTGTTCACTGGCTTCCTCCACTTACTACTACAAGAATTAAATCTTTGTTCTTTAATTTAAGGTTTCTGCAAAAGCCTTGGCAGGCAGCATTGGTAGCAATCCAAGAGTGGTTAAATAACCTTGAGCGTGCTACTAAATGCCCACATGAAAACCTGCTTGAGCATCCTAATTTGTAAACTTGGTTTATGGATTCATAACAGAATGTGAATTAAGAAGATGTGTGATTTAGAGCTTCAGTTATAACTTCCTGACAGCTAATTATATAAAGAACGGTGGTGGTGGGGGGGGGGGGGGCATTCAATTTATAAATCAGGAAATAAAGCACAGTTGTTGAAAGAATGAAGGAGGAGAAAAAGGAGAACTTCAGCCCTGAGTGATACAGAAAGATTGTTGAAAAACTGAAAGTGCTTTACAGTGAACTCAGCAATGACAAATCTAAAAGGGGAGACAACAACAAAAACAACAAAAAGTATTAACATTAAAGCAATCGATACAGATATGGGGGGAAAGAAACAGCAATACTAATTTCCAATTCATAGCCAGTCTATCAGCTCTCTCTACATGAATCTGTAGAGCCAGACGGAAAGCCACACCAGAATATTAATAATCAAAATGAAAGAAAAAATAAATAAATAAAAAAGAAATGAGGAGTTTCTTGGCTGACACAAAGTCAAAAGAAGACACTGACTTGTGCGCACACAAAAATTAGCTATTGCTGCAGTGTGCAATCATGGAGAAGAAGCGGCACACAAGGGAGAGAAAGGAAAAAAAAACAAATACAGAAAAAAAAAAACAATTGTATTGTTCGGTTTGGAGTTTCACCTACAGAACAGTAAAGGTGGCGGGGGTTCTGATGGAGCTGTGATCGCAATGGTTGAGCACAGCGGGCTCCGTTGACAGATCGCTTCATGTGGAAATGGAAGGAGGATCATTGTGCCTAAGTGCCTGTAACACCTTGGGGGAATCCCAGGACTACTCATCGAGAATATGTGTCATCATTATTAATGCACTGGGCAGGGAAGTTCTCAGAGTCAATGCTATCCATCTGGTAAACAGGAGGAACAGAGCCCATCAACTACTAGGGAAATTACCTGGAGAGGTTAGAAGACTATTAAATACACTGGGAGAGAGAATGATGCAGGCACTATGCCAAGAACTAACAAACAAACATCTATACCTATATCTATGCCATCTCTACGACAGATCTCTCTGCTTTTCAAACTGTAAATGGCTATCAGCATCACTGCATTACCTCATATACCTAATATATCTAGGAATACAGGTAGAATTTCTCACTTCTGCTTTGTGGGTTACGGGGCACACCTATATATAACTTTAGCCCTCGTGATCCCCCACTTCCAGTCTCCGCCACCCGAGCTGTTCCCATTCTCATTAATGAGAGACATTACATTTCCCCAGGAAACTCTGACTTCCATTAGGGATAGGTCGGCACTTCTAACGGGTTAACACTTGTTGATTGGCCAGGGCTTTAAAAGTTGGCATCGGCCCGGGATCTGGCTATTGTCAGAACTAATTCATTTTTAGGACTAGATTTTCGGATGGATTCAGGTTATGGGTGGACTGAATCGGAAAACAAATAGTCAACTGCAGTGCCACTGTCAAAATACTCGGTAGGATTATGTGTATTGCTTTTACTTAAATATTGTATTTCCTGTGAGAAAAATAAATAGGAACAACATACTAAAACATGTGCAAAGATCGCCAAATTGTAACAGACATTTTGTTGTGACGTGAATTGAGACACCATATGGCAACACAGCCCTCAGCTGCAGTGAATTTGATAGTGTGGGTACAGAGTTATTTTAGGCTCAGGGTTAAACCTACTTATGTGTTTATTAACAAATGCTATCATGTGTGATTTACGCCCCCGCCCCCCCCACTCCATAGTGATAATTCATTTTGGCAGCAGCAGTCACATGAGATAAAATCTGCATAACCACGAAAGATTATATCTACAATAGAGCATTAGCTCGCCCTCCCCCCCCCCACTTTATTTTAACACCTAGGCACCACAGCATTTTTTGTCTAACTGGTTCATTTGTTTTACCTATGCAGCGGTAAGCTAATGGCCTCTTGCTGGCCCGCAGTGCTTTATTGTACCGCACGCTGCTTTGTATTCTGAAGAGCCTCCTTAAACACCAGCAATTACCGCACACATAAGCATTTTGTCTCAGAACGTGTTCTTATCTATTAAAAAAAAAACCCTGAACTTAGGAAAGCAGCGTTAGTTATACATCCCTCGGGGAGAAAAAGCCCACTGTTTCAACATAACTAAGAGGGTCACAGACAGGGAAGCTCTTGATGTTCAACACTAGATCTTTCCTAGAATATTAACCAATTTGACAACAATAATTAAACCCAAGCAGTATTGATTCTGAATAAGCACCAGCTTCCGAGCCCATCTCCTGAATTCCATTAATGTCATGCCAATCAAAGCCTCTTACAAAACCAGAGGAATGGTAACCCCTTGCTTTTACTTAAACTTATTCTATTGACACTGAGCTTGATTATTTTTTGATACACACACACACACACACACACACACACACACACATCTATCTGTGAGTTATTCCAAGGCTGTTAGCGCTTTAATTACATTTTTAAATCAATAACAAAATAAATCCTCTTAATAAAAATAAGAAGAAAAGTAAAAGAAGAGAAAACTCACTTGATAAACCCGTTTTCAATAAGCCCATAAGCTCTGAGCCTAAAGAAAGCAAGATGCATTTTCCATTACTAAATAGTCCACAGGAAAAAAAATAATTAAAAATAAATAAATAAATAAATAAATAAATAAAAATAAAAGATGAAAGGAAGAAAAAAGGAAAAAGAAAAAACACACACATACCAAGCAACTGTGCGCTGACTCTTTCTGGAGCAGAGGAAGAATGGGAAGGTTTGTCCCTGAGAGCCACTCTACTGTAATTGCCCTGCTGGCTATAATATTCAGCAAATGCCTGGTCTTGGATGGTCAGACACTGCCCTATTGGTATTGACAGTGTTTACCTCTCACACATGACTGCTTTTATGATTTTTAAGATGCACGTGAGTCATCATATGAGATGTCTTTTCTTTTTTCTTCATTATGATGGTTAATTTTTGTATGATTAATTTTATTTTATTTTACTTTACCTTAAGAATTCGGCACTGGTATTATTCATGGTCGCAAAGTGCATTAGAACGGCAGAAAAACTCAAAGGGTTTTGCTTTCTGTCCCTTTTATTTTTCTTACCCTATTAGGACATCACATTCAAGAGAGTATGGTCTAATACATTTTCATAACTTGTGTAGCTCAGATGAAGCATGGCACACAAAAACAAAAAAATAAATATTATGGATCCCCAGTCACAATATTTCAGAGCTCTTCTGACAGGGAATTAGTGGTGGTGTTGGTAGTGGGAGGCAGGACGTTATGTGTGTGTTGAGGGGTAATGAAGGTTACATACATACAGGTCCTTCTAGTAAACAGAAGTCATCTTTCAATTCGGAAACAGTTCCCCAAGGGAGTATGGGTCATCACCTTTGACAATCTATTCACAGCGCAAGAGAAGCCTGGTCTGTGTATGTCTATAGCATCATCTATCTATCTATTTATTCTTACTTACACATCGTTCCTGAACTTACAGTCTACGGACTGGATGTCTGCGTTTTTCTCCTTCCAGGGATTTCACAAATGGTGTGCTTCGCTTAGGCTCGGTTCCTGTGGTATGTATGTGAATTCAGGGCTCTGAATTCACTTCCGCCTTCCTGGGGCAGGGCGCTCAATGCAGTGGCATAGGTTTGGTTTCAGAATTTCGGATGCGTCTACTATGCCTATGGAGCCGGGCACACATTATTGTGTTAAATGTTCTCACAACATTGGGGGGACGCGTCCCCCTGTCCCCCCCTAAACCTACACCTATGACTCAGTGTACTCTCTCACTGTGAAAGCTGCCCGGCCCAGCTGCCAGCATGTGAACCTCATGAGTTCTGTGTGGCATGCTTGGGTCCTGTTCATGCAGAAGAGACTTTGCACAACCCGGCCTTGTGTGTGCTTTTTCCTAGCATAAATGCCTACATGACAGGCTAGGCAGGGCCTTGGGGCACGTTCCAAAGAAGGTTAGTGCATGAAGATGCAGCCACAGAAGAAGTGTGAAAGCACCTTTACAACTCGTGCTTCCAGGGCCCACAGGGTGGATCTAAAGCTCCTCAGTCGCCGTCCCAGCAAGCTGCACAATGCCTCTGAGACCACACAGCAGTTTCTGACTTCCCCCCACACTCTGCAGTAATTGACCAACTACCATTCTTGCACCAAGGACTCTTGGGTGCTACAGATTAAGTCTCTCACTTACTCCTTTCACAATTATAGAAAGGGACATGGCATCTTTGCCCCCTTGCATGCCATACACTTTCCTCATGGTGGCTTGATGTTGTGCTTGAGGCACTTTCCAAAGTCCCCTTTGAACATTCTCTCCTTGGAGACTGTATTCTACTGGCTATTGAGTACTGGCTAAGCAGGTGGGGGAGTTGCATGCACTTTCTGTACATCCTTCTTCACTGTGTTTTGCAGGTGATGGCTCAAGACTCTCCCGGCGACCAAAGCCCACTTTTCTACCTAAAGTGTGTCTGTCCCATGTTGATGGATTTTCCTACTCCTCCCTTCTCTTTGGAAGAGGGTTGCCGGCTGCACTTGCTTTGCCCTTTGCAGTGCTATGTTGACATGCGCTTGTTATGTTATGTTGTGGGCTTCTACAGGTTACCGCCGAGTACCGCGCCATCTTTTACTGAGATTCTCCATGCTGCTTATGTTTGATGCTTGTTAGAGTTCCTTTTGGAGTCTATGATCCCATTTTGTTTTCTTGTGAGTGTTCTGCTGATTTGTCCTCCCTTGCATGGGTATACAGTATCTGCCTGTGTGCAGTGTACTTGGGCTGTAATAAGGGTGGGCCAAGTGGGTCACTGCACACACAGACCTATCGGCAGCTTTGCTAGAAGGCTTTTCATGTGTTTCTGTGTCAAAGGTGATGACCCATACTCCCTCATAAGAGCAAGGTGCTCCCCTGTCAACCCTCTTTCCACACACACACCTCAGACCATGAGAAGGCCATCTTCTGGAGCCAAGATCAGGGTGGCTGAAGACCCCCATCCTATCACTGCAGCCTTCGGATAAGAAGTCGTGGCATGTCCCTTTGCTGTCCTACACTGGGCAATACGATGCCTGGCAACTGAGGCATGTGGCGGCTGCTACTATGGTAATACAGGCTGTAATACATCTCTCTCTCTCTTATTTTCTTTCTTTCTTGCTCTCTTGTTTTTCTTGGCTTTTCTCCAGCTTCACTACTTCAATAACAATCAAAACGTTGACGATGATGACGACTAAAGTAAGGATAAACTATAAACAACATTTTCACATCCATTTCTGTTTGTACATTAAACATGGCACTTTAATAGTACAATAGTAAATACTGTTTTGTTTGTTTTGTATTAGGCTGAAGGTTCTCTATGGGCTCCAACCATTATTAAAATGGTAACTGTTTGAATAAAATAAAATAAACATATTTTGTTTAACACAGTATATTGTTTGTGTTTATTCTAGGTTAGGAATAAAGTTATATTAAAAAAAAAAAAGATTGTCTTTTTTTTAAATCAGACAATTTCATTTTTTTTATCCCATAAAACTAGGAACCTTGTTGATGATACAAATGCAGACACAAACATATTAGATATGCAGGCATAGAGGACAAATTATGTGTATTGGCTGTGCAGAGTTTTAATATTCAAATTGTTGCACTAGAACAACAAATAACAATACATACAGAGGGTCTTGTGACTGGTGTATTTGCATGTTCCAGATATCCAACATTCAGATGCAGAGGAAGAAACTGAACTCTAGTCAAAGGCAGAGATTAATTTAGCTTGGAAGACTTTTTTTCCAATAGTAGTTCATGAGCAGAAACACACATTGAGTGGCACTTTCCCAGACACAGGTAGTAAAAACCACAAAACTGGAATCTGAAAATAAACTGCTACAACTTAACACCCAAACGCCCCGTTTTCTGTCGCCTTGCAAGACCAGCTAAGAGAAAACTATGAAAATGTTCTTCACCTTTCCTGATCAAACAGCATCGAGATCGAGTGTTCTGCCACCCAAGAGAATAAACTATCCTAAAAACAAATTAGTAGCGCTGCCTTCATTCGTCCTGACCTTCTCTAACACTAATTTGTTTTAATCTATGTTCTTATCATTTTAAAAATGCCCCAGACTGAATTCCTGTGGCTCCCAGATGCACGCCTCCCACAGCCAGGTTCAAGAACAGCCGTCCAAGCTATACAGTGTCTTAACCTGCCGTTCACCAGTTCCACCACGAACCCCTTGCATTTGAAACCCTGCTCTTAGGTGAGGCTGCTGCAATTTCCTACCTACCTTTCTGTCTCTTCAGTTTGGCCATGGGGGGACCGCATTAATAATACAAAAAAAGGGAGTTTAAAAGGGGAGGAAAAAAAATTATACAAAAAGGGCTTCGAGCAACTTTAGTTTTCTTCTCCAGCATCAGCTTCCCCGGCACATCTGTAGCCCGGCTTCCTATCGAGTGCACTGTACCACAGCAGAAAGCACAGAGGAGTTACTGCAATGCTAAACCGGACCCTGGGGTTAATGAACAGGGATCCTATATAAAGAAAGGAGAGGCGGTCCTGCAAATTCTAAATCTCCCCTTCCTATTCCACGAACGATCATCCCTCCTGCGGACATCTCATGCAGACCAGACAAATCAATGCCCTACTGGTCCAATCGGATAAGCTACAGCCTTACAGCCTTAGCTACAGCTTCCTGAAGCCTTCCATGCAACCTATACAGGCAAATAACACGCACTGCTTTTCCATACTGAATTCAATTACACTACAGGCTTCTTTCAAAGCCCTTGTAAAGCATGCTTTCCGCCGTCCTTTTGTTGCCGTATTCCAGAGGGGATGTTTGCACACGTCTCAAGAGGCACAAAATACTTGACCTCAGCTATGAGCTGCAAAGTTAAAGCTTAGAAAAAAACAAAAGGTTCATTGAAAGGCCAAGTCTATCCCTGAAAATTTCATGCACTGGGAAAAAACACAGTGCCTAAGCCTTCAAAGCTAACATTCAGTTTGTTTCTCTGCAACTGAATGTCAGATATCTGGAACACGCACATACAACATGGACCATGTGTATTTTTTATTGTATTTTTGTTTTATTCTAGTCAGGGCAACAATTCATATAGATTCTTAAAAACGATATATATATATATATATATTATGACAAATTAGGCTAGATGTGACCACCACATGGCAAGTGTGTGTATGTATAGAGTACAACACAAAACACAGACACACCACACTGCTGGTCATTCTGGTCATGCTGGTGTGTGTGTGTGTGAGTAGGTGTGCGTGAGTGTGTGTGTGTGTGTGTGTGTCCTTGTCCCTTTCAAAGTAGGGCTTTGAATGATAATAGCAAAGGAAACGGGCATGCTGAGTCGGGTGTGTTCGAGTGCGTGTGAATCGAGGGTGAATGTCGGCTGGTGTGAATGCAGGGGCCAGTGTGTGTGTGTGTGTGTGTGGAGGGGGAGGGGGGGCAAGGTTGTTTTGACTGAGCCCCAACTCCTGTCCGGAGCCAGTCTGTTTTTCCGCCCCACATCGCTCATTCCTCAGGGCAATTTTCCATCTCCTGGTCTACCGCTCACCCTCCCTGCATATAAATCACACTAATGGAGATCGGGGGGCTTTTACAAAATCTGGGTCAAAAGCACACTGCTGGTAAAACCCGTGCTGGGGAGGAGAGAGTGACAGAGCTAAAGGCTAGGAGGGGGTTACTGAAAAAAAAGAATAATACAAAATAAATAAATTCATATATACATAAATAAAGTCATCTTTCCTCCCCCCTGCTCTTAGTGTTTGACAGTATTAGATATACGTTTCCAGAGCCAGAGGACACATGCTGTACTACTGCTCCTACATCCATTAGTGGAAAGAGTCATTCAATACAATAGGCAACAGCATGCTGACTTACACATGGATAAAAGCAACCACAGAGCATGCATTAGCAGTGGAACTATTTATAACGAGATTGACAGAGGACATAAAAAAAATATATATATAAAAAAGTACACACACACGAAGAAAAAAAAACTCCACACTCTAGGAAGTCAGCTGCCGTACCTGCATGATTTTAACACACTTATGAAAATAATTCTACTACTAGAAGGGTGCTTTAAATCCATGCAGCTACAGAGAGTACACTGACACAGAGTATCGGTTTTCAATTTTCAGTATCGACAAACGCCACCCAAATACATGCAGCCACTGCAGCCATGTAAAAAATGATAGCAATATGACTTGAGAACCTCTAAGCACAATCACCATCATTTAATGAATCATTAATAAATGCCACTGCAACTAGTACTGAAGCTGAGGCTAGTCCAACCTGGGAGTCCTTGCCTTAATGAGTAATTCAAAAGTTGATGACACCTTGACCTGCAGTCTGTGATCCCATGATTCAGTGTGAGAACTTAGCAGATCCGCACAACCACCCCACCCCCCCACCGCCTCCCCGCACATGCACTGTGCCTCCTGCTTCATCAATTCGTTTCGCAGGTTAACAGATATATATTTAATGAGGGCACTTCAGCAGAACGATTAAGTGACACAGAGAGGGACAGCAAGAGAGAGAGAGATGGAGAGAGTTTAAAAGTCAGAGAGAGTCCTGCTTCCCCCTCCATTGGCGTGTCTCTGACCATCTTGTAGCAGCCCTCTCCTCACTCTTCCCTCAAGAGGCTCTTCCCTGGAGTATCCCCCGTTTATGAAGTTCACACCGCTGTGCAGGACCACCAGCGGAGGCTAAGATCACCGCGCTCTCGTCAGAGCCAAAGCAGCACTTCTCAATGAATTCTTACTGCAGTTAACATATTTATTTCTCTTCATACTAAGAACAAGCAAGCAAATATTCTAAAGCACACTCCCCAAGCAAGTAAAACAATGTTTCATCATCCACCCCTCTCTCACTCTCTCTCTCTCTCTCTCTCTCTTCTCTCTCTCTCATCCTTGGTATGTTACAGTGTATTTATTTATTTATTTATTTTGTATTAAATGTTTAACTTACCAAATCCTTAGGTTGCTGAGCTAGCACTGCAAAGGTAGAGATCTTCTTGCAGAGACATTTGGTGTGGACAGACTGAGATTGGAGGGTTTGGCAGCCTTGTGTGTCCCAGTTTTCTGTGCCAACCTCTCTGATTAACAGGAAAGAAAACACACACACACACACACACAAAAAAGTGTGAGTTATTCAAATGATCTGACAGTCCACAGACACATGGGGTTCTATACCGTAGCTAGATTTCCCTTACATTAACCCTCCAAGGACTGCAGCTAGCCTGACTGCACTGTACTGCATTGTGCCGTGCTTATAAAGTAGGCAAGAGCTCTCACTGCTTTCAGCTGACCTGTGTTAAGCATTTTCTATTTCTTTTCTTTTCATTTCTTTCTCTTTTTCCTTTTTTTTTCTGCCAGGGTTGCATCTTTTTTTTTTTCCTTTCCAAGTGATATCTATGAAGAACGGGAATATCAATAACATAATAATGAGTGACGTAGAGGATTGACAAAATGCATTTAATAAATAAGTGAAATTAAGTATGTAAATAAATAGTGTCTCTGTACAAAATGACATTGAGAGCGATCAACAGACTCCCATAGAAGCAGTCAATGGTGGTAATAGTAATAATAACAAAAATAATAAACATACAACAACCTCAACATCAACCACAGAGTGAATTTGAATCTGTGAGAATAATTGAAGGCTTTGTGTGGGTGAATGGCTGTACAGCAAGAGTCACTGGTATGGGTGTAGGACATAGGAGGGAAAGAGTTAACTGTTTAAAAACTTATATAAGCTGACTCAGCAATAACCCCTGACCTACAAGGTACAGATTAGGAAGTAATAGGACTCTCCGACTGCTATACATTGTTGTGCGTGATGTTTGTGCTTACAATAAAACATTGTTCAAGCATAGCTGTCCTTGCACATCACACACACTGTTACAATGGCTCCAGGGGAATGCCAGCTTAGGAGAGCAGAGATCAGGAGGTACTAGCCCCCCACACTGAGCAGTGGGGTTGCAGAGAGTGGAGGCTGTGCTCCATTGGCTTGGGCTTGGGCTGGTGGGACGGGGGGGTGGAAGCTGTGCTGTGTGCATGAAGACAGAACTGCGAAGGAGGCCATCCGGGTCCTGGGGGAGCGAACTTGACAGCACGAAGAGAAAGAAAAATCACTTCGTGGGCGACGGAGGCCCGCAGCTTGCTCGCAGGAACTCAGACACTCCGGAGCTGCTTCGTCAGCAGATTCTTTCTCCAGGAAACTTTCCTTGCAGCTGAGCACAGCCCCTGCCCCCGGCCCTGCCCCGGCCCCTGCCCCAGCTCCTTCGCTAGCCCCAGCCCTTGCCCTGAAGCCTGGGTGGCAATCCCTCTATCAAGAAATACACAAATCCCATTAAAAGGTTGGTCTGGCGATAAAAGATACGAGGGAGGTCTATCTTGATCAGATGTGAAATACAGGAGGTTTAATAATTCAACTCATGTGCCTGTATTGAACATGGGGTGGGGGGGGATCAAGGGCCAGATCCAGCTTTGCAGGTGAACCGCGCAGGTTGACTGAACTCTTGAAGTTACAGAAACAAACATCCTTCTTGGTCAGTCAGATCAGATACCCGAAATAATTTACCACAGGCCTGCCCAACACTTCACAAGATAGTGCCGGCATTTTTCTCCCCTGCTTTCTGTGCATTAGTAAGAGTACAAACAGGCAAATTTATTCACGGCTGATCGGATTTTCTTTTTAATTAAATCATTAATTTACTGATTACACACACCGTATTTCAGCCTATTTTACAAACCATGCAGGACAGAAGGGACATTGAGTCTGGCAGGTGACAATTTAAAAACAAAAATTAATTCTCAACCCGGACACATTTCTTATAATTATAACTAACTGAGAAGGTCAGGAGACAGGATATAAAAACAACCGGGGAAACAGACTTAAAAAATTTAAACATAAACCCATGTTGGTTACTTTTTCCTTATTAATTGGCAATCAGGATTATTTTGTTAAGTGCTTCAATTTTAACCCACATTAACGTAAAGCGCTAATGCATGCAACTGTTATTAAGGTCAACAGAGGCATCCCAGTTCATGACCAACATCTGGTCAATTACTGTTATTTTCCTTCTCCAGTAAAGCCCAGTTAATGGCACCAAGAAGTAGCTGATCTATACTAATTAAATTTCTCCCAAGCGTGTCTACTGCACTAAGCTAAAAGGCTGCCAGAGGGTCAATGTGGCTTGATTGAAACAAAAAGTAGGGTAGAGAGTCAGACCCAGTTTATCTATCAATGACTTTCTATGCCTGACCCACCTCTCACCGGTGTGTATTTATAGCACTGAGTGGATTCAAGCTCTTGCCTGAGACTTTTTTCTTTTTTTGTTGCCCGGTGTATTTTTAACGTCATAATTTAACATTTTCCTGGGGCCATCCCAAGCATCCTCTCTGCCTGTTAGAGGAGAGCTGTGTGTCCTAGTTAGGAAACCATTCTCCACCTCTTTCTTTTTTTATAGAAACAGTCAGAAGAAAAATGAGCAGGTACTGTAGCTGTCCTTTACTGGGGATGGAGGAATGGGGCGGTATGCCCTGTAAAGCAGTAAGCAACGCTGTCCCTGGGGAGGAGAGTTTCGCTGAAGCATGGAGCATTTTGTCAGCACGCTCAACTCCATGAAAACAAGAGAGAGAGAGAAACAGAAGCATGTGTGTACCAGTACCAGGAGAAATCAGTTTAGCTTCCATCATCGTGTAGTTCTGAATGATAGACTGGATTGCTGTGTGCCCTCCACGAAATCTAGTCTGCAAACATTCCTGACCATCTCCCCGTTTCCTAGCTTGTCTTGTCTGCATGGGACTGTGGGTCCGTATGCACTCCTTAGGAGGGGGGAACAGAAGAAGTCTTTGGTCGCCGCTGAATTATTTATCTTGAACATGCTGAGGAGCCTTTGAATCTTTAAAGAGGCAGTGATCCCAGGGCTTGGCAGATCGGCACACGCACACCGATCTGCAGCGGAAACCCAACCGGAGAAAGCCTGAGCAAAAAAACACCGGCCCACCGTATGTTGGGCAGCTGGCCTCACAGGGTTGAAACCATGCGGACCATTTAACTGCCCCCCCACAACACCAGCCGTGCTTTCATTCAATATCGATTCACTACCATTGATCATGCATTGCTGAAAAGCTAAGGTACCTGCACTGCATGAAGAGAAACCCCCTGAGATATTTTAGCCTCCAAGAGAGGTCTATAAGCTCCACTTCCTTCTTCTTGATAGCGGCTGTCACCAGGGGCTGAGTATGTGTGTGTGTGTGTGGGGGGGGGGTCTGGCTGTGCAGAGTCAAGAATGTTAAACACGCAGTGGTTGCCCTGCTCTGTGTTATATTTCATTTCAAACAGAGCCTTTCACAGTACTACGGGAATGTAATTTATGAATCACTTGCTGATATATGCATACTTTATAACTGGCCCACCGAATCCTGCTCCCCAGTGCATACCTTGTGCAGCACTTTACCTGTCAGTGCCAGAGCTTAGCACAGCCCCGGAGCCTCTTATCCGGCACACGGAGGTCTTTGCATAGGAAAATGAACATAAAGTTAACAAATAGCCTGCTGTGGCATAAAGGGAGTGAAGAGAGCGAGAGAGAGAGAGAAAGAGGAGAGAGAGAGACATATAGGCACTAAAGCCTAAATACTATAATGATGATCAACAGCTGGAAAATAAATAAATATAAACCAATAAAAGAAATACAAACATCTCGTTTGGTGCCTTATGGATTAGAATGCGGAAATAAGAAATGTAAATTACACCACTTTCATTAATTAGGTATTCAATACAGAATCTAGCTTTTGATCCCTATCACGTTGATGTGTACTAAATAAACAAGGTAATTTACACCTGGAATCCAATCTATTCAGCCAGGTTAAAAGCAATTTTCAAAGTAATGAAGTAATAAGCGGCAATATCTTCCACAATTACCGTATTCTGTATGTTTAAATGGGTCTGGAAATTGCCATGGCTGAGATCACAAACAGCTTTCATGTCCCCCCCATCTCCCACCTCTTTGTAATTTCCTCTCAGTGAAGAATACAAAAGAAAAAAACCTAGCAGAGAAGTAACCAATTGAATTGCAAATCATTAATTTTCTAATTGTGTAAAATTGATCGCAATTGAATGTGTTCCTCTGTCTGCTTCGAATCGTGGTTTCAGAAATAAAGATGCAGTAAACAGCCAGTGATCACAGCCTGTTCACATTTACTCATTGTGAACCCACATACACGTTTAATCATTGTGAATACACACACACACACACACACACACACACACACACACACACCTCGCCTCAAAATCCGGGGTGCGTTGCGGTCGAGCAGAACCACGGCCCGAGTTTTTTCATGGGGTGTAGCTTATGTGCAAAGTAGAGCATGCAAGAAGGCACTGCCATTCATCATCGGCATAGCGGGATCTGTGAGCGTCCAGGTGCTCCCGTACAGTACGCAGAGAGGCTGATTAATTGGTATGGGATTATACAGCACAACTGCAGTGGGGAGGGGGGTGGGAGACCTCACCTCTCTTACAGGAAGTCAGATAGGCTGTAGCACTGGTCCATGGTTGGGTCAGGGCGCAAGGCTGGCACCGTGTTTACATTCAAACCCTGTGTGTCTCCGCCAGGTCTGACGCACAGGGACCAAATGAACGCTGGCACCTTCACCATCAGGCAATATCACATTCTTATTCTCTCTCCCATTAACTTCTTCATTACTCATCTATTTATCTGTATATTCATCATGATACAGTACATCCTTATTTACAGGCATACATTTTCCACTAAATTACAACTACTACTACTCCTCCTCCTACTACTACTACTACTACTACTACTACTACTACTACTACTACTACTACTACTACTACTACTAATAATAATAATAATTTAAGATACACCAATTGTTTGGGTCAGTTTTACTCCACCCTGCTGGGATGATTCTGTTGTCAGCTAGGCAACACCATTCATTCATTCACAGCTGTCTCTCTAACACGTGTGTTGTATTTTGTGTATATACAGTATGTAGCCTTTTTACTTTGGTATTACTTTTCTGTAACCATGGTAACTTTGCAGTGGTAATGAAGGAACTTTGAATGCAAAAGTTTTTTTTGGTTGGTTTGTTTTGTTATTGCTTCTGATTGCCATTGTTACAAAACCACGAGCTTCTACAGTATCCCCTCCCCACGCTCTCTCATCCCTTCATAAAACAGGTTGGTTAGGGATTAAGAGAATTTATTGACTTTTGTATTCTCTTTAAATGGCATTATACATATTAATATTAATCAGGCTTTTGTACTCGTAGCAATACATGGAAAAGATTGATTTCAGCAGTGACCAGCATGAAATGATAATCGCGTTTTCACCCAACAAAAGAGGATTTATCTATCCAAAAGATCCCTGCTGGATTAGGCACTATGTTGTTCCATAGCAATTTTCAGTGATAATGCTGGAGGGGGTCTTATGGAAAACCATGTGCAAATGGACTCTAACATGGTGAAAATGGAAGAAATAAAAACATAAGAAAAGAATGGCATTCATTCTCTCTTTCCAATATTCTTTTCTCTGAAATTAAAAACAGAAAATTGACTTAGAAAAACGATTGTCTTAAAATATATGCTCTTACAATTATTATAATTTGTATTAAAATAAGGAGGAAAATAAGGGGAATATAACCACACTGTTGTTCAGAGTATGTTCTTTGCTGTAACTTTAAACAGCAACGACAACAACAAGCAGCCTTTACCCGCCTGGAACGTTTTTTCTCCACCTTCCAGTCCTGCGATCTGACAACATGTGGAGGAGAGAGGTCTTTCTCTCCCCTCGTGTCACATTATGAGGAGCCCAGGAGGAAGTCCTGACTTTGGATTCACAAAATATATGGCAGGACTTTATCTCAATGCCAGCCTCCTTGAAAAACACAGGGTAACAGGAAATGGAACATACTGAAATTCTCCCAAAGTCGCTATTTATGCAGTATGTAGGAAAGTAAGAAAGTAAATAAATAAATACATTGATGATCATGCATGGCATTAGCAAGTGTCTCCAGCCCTCGTTCCAGAGAGAAACCTACAAGCAGGTTATGTTGGTGACATTACATCAGTCATTTTTGAAGACCTGGAGTCCTGTCACTGCGAGGGAAAAATAACTCTGCAAATCCCTGTTAACTTTCTCGACTTTATTGGCATGACAAAGCATTGTGCTGCCAAAGCACAAACACAGCACAAACAGCAAAAATAGATAAGGATAAAAGTTCAATGCTTTATTTTCACTGCCTTTTATGCCAATAATATTCCTTACTCAGAGGTAAATCTCAGGCCTTCTGTGATTTTATCTACCACTGTACTGAAATCTGCAGGTATTCGAAATACCTTACACAGATAACACTGAAAACAATTGTTTGCCCTTGTCCCCTTCCCCCCAGGAACAACCTAGAAATACTTAATTCTGTATTATGTATTGACAAAAGGAATAAAATAAATAAGTAAATGAATGATCTCAAATCAGCTTCAGCAATAATCTACACAAAGATCCTGGCAGTTAAACTGTGAAGAAGTCTTATCTGCTTACACTCACATGCCTGTACTCACAAGAACCAAAGAAAATACAAAAATAGACTGCACTGTTACTTTTCTCACATATAGTAGTACTGAAAGCTGCAACTATCCTAACCCTCCCATGCCATTTGTATAGCTAAATAAAAGGAATTACAAAACTAACAACAAAACTCTCTAGACAAAACACCTTCCTGGATGCATCTAAGTGGTTTATTTCTGAATAAATGACCCCTGCAGACTTGCTAAATATAGTGTGTTCAAGAGCACACAGACAGCGCTGGCGCACACATAAAACATGACAAGAAATTATTCGCTAATGTAAATCCACATACCTCTGACTGAATGGAAAGAGAAAGGCCTCATATATGACGATGTTACAGACCATAAGACAACTAGTGAAAAGATGTATATACAGAGAATGGCAGAGAAAGAGAAAGAGATAGATAGAGAGAGAGAGAGAGAGAGAGAGAGAGACAGAGAGAAAGAGAGAGAGAGAGAGAGAGACAGGATGCCAGCTCTGCACTGGAGATAATACCCATAAGAGAAAGCTTTACAACAGGGATGGACTGTGTATTATCCCCATTCAGCTCATTTTAAACGTAAGATGCTTAGGGCTTAATGTCTCAATTCATTAAAGGAAAAAACTGTATTTGGTTAGAGATGGCCGAGAAAAGATGAGAAAGCAGAGCAATATAAAGACAGGGGAGGGGAGATATCAGTGTAAACTAATAGAGGTGAACTTGAAATTGTTATTAAAGGATGTATTATTTTAATCAATTTAACTAAAAAGCAAAGGAAAAACAAAAAAACAATAATATACATGCATTATTTCTTGGTTCATTTTAAATTGCTCCCCCATCCCTAAGGGTCTAAATTGCTTTTGTTTGTTCATTTGTTTTATCGTTTGCATAGGTTTGTCTTTGTGGATGGAAAAAATGAAAAAAACATGTATATTAGAATACCTTTAGTTCACATCATATTTACTTTGCTACCTGCATGAGTGTTTTAAGTATGATGTCATCCTCTGCACTCCATCCCATTTAACATTACCCAAATCTAGATGTGCAGAGGTCCATGCCAAGCACTGCAGTCAATTTCCACATCTTTTGGTACAACCAGCAACTGCTCAGCTAATTAAGTGTCCATCTAATTAATCACCAGAGACCAAGGCCGTGGCCCAGTGATCCCGCAACAGCCTGACTGGTGAATGGAGAGCTTCACTGCTCTCCGCACAGGGCCAGCACAAAGGCTGGAACAAAGAAGTGAAGAAGGAGCCCAGAATCGGACAATGGACCTGTATCTGAGCAGCAGAATATGACTGATTCTGCCAGCGTAGTGGTGCCCCCTGCTGGCTAGAGAAACTCAGAGTCGAGCTCCGTGCAAACTCGCTACCGGACCGCTTCCTGTACAGCCGAGGCACACAAGCAGGAGGCAGCGAGATCAAGGGCAGGTGGAGATGTGGGATATGTAAGCATTCTTATAAACAACTGAAGAACTGTTATAAAATCACAGCTTATTGCTCAAATGCTAGAGCTGACATGTGGGTCTAGATCAGGATTTGGGATTCACTCTCTGAACCAAAAACAAAAAAGCAAGTAAGTAATAAAGTAACTCCCTGCCTTACTAACTCTCGGTTGCGGTGGACACTGGTGTTGATTACATAAACAGGAAGTTCCCAAGATGGCAGGCATTAGCTGCCACACAACTGACCTCAGGCTTAGCTAGCTGGCCCTGTCTGACAGGAGGTGGAGATCAACGACAAGGGCTAGAGCTCAGTGGCTCAAACCGCTCCGGAGGTTATTCTCTGGCCGGTTGGCAGTTTTTTGATGTTGCTGTTGTGGTTTGTTGCCTTATTTCTACCAGGGAAGCTCGTGCAGTCCAAGGATTCCCCCCATGCCTTGGAACTAGATTCACAGGGAAGTCCAGGATTACAGAAGCCAGAAAATAGGAAATGAAGAGAGATGACAATGTTTTTTTTCCTCTCTGACCAGGCCTGAGGATTGGTTTGGAAGGCTGCAGTCTGTAAGCCACCATGAAATTACTGTCTGGGGGCAGATGGCGGAGGCATATGTGCCTGGAAACAGAACTGGGTGGGGGGGAGAAAAAAAAAGAAGAAAAATGGATTATAAGCAAAATGTTGGCTTACAGACATATAGCCTTAATACATTAACACTCTGACATGAATATGAATATTATCAAATTAATTAGGACAAAGCTGGGGGGTGGGAAGAACATCAGTGTGCCGTTCACTGTGAAACAGACAAGTCAAGCCCCGGCCTCCGTCTTTCTGCCACACATCCAGATGGTGTCTCAGTCCCAGTAACATGCTGGGGGGCTGACAGTCCTAGGGATCTGTCCAATGCATTGCTCTCTGGATTGCTTTCACATCATTGTTTTTGATAGCTCTTTTTAAGATCATAAGAACTTCATAAGAAAGGTTACAAACAAGAGTTGACCATGTGACCTATCTTGATTATTTGGTTGCCCAGTAGCAAATTTATCTGAGGGTCTCATGGCTGTTTCCAAGATAGGGAACCTCTGGGAATCTGCTTCAACCCAAGCTAACCTTCAACCCAACCCAATGGCTTGTTCCAGACTCCAATAACCCCTTTTGAGTAACGGAGCACCTCCTTGGTCTTCAAACCCTTAACTTTATTATTTATTTGGAATCAAGTCATTAGGAATAGCCAGTGCGGAGGAGCACAGAGAGCAAACACAGAGCACTTCAAATCTGCCTTATATGGGGACCAGGTCGACTGTATTAAGAGTCAGACTCACTCATGAAAGACATCCCTTCTTCAGAAAGAAAAAAAAAAAACTCCTGTTACAGTCTCTGCTTCTGCTTTCAAATTGTAAAATAACTAGAGTACTCAAAGCTAGATGATCGCATTCCCGGCCTAATAAATCATTTAAAGGAAAAAAAAAACCTGTCACAGCAGGATTCTGCACTAAAAATGTGTTTCTCTCGCTCTCTTTCACTCGCTCTCCTTCCCCCTCTCTTGTGCAACAAAATATAGAATTTGAAATGTAAAAATCTGCCAACATCATCATATCATAGCCAATCTAAAGGAAGTCCTGAGGGATTTTCTCTGGGCTGTTTAATCAATCAGTAACCCAACAACAGAGACAATAAATAGAGGTTTGAATGTAGCACGAAAAACAGGCATGTTGTACAAAGCAGCAATTTGTTCATCAAAGTTAGCCTCCCTCCCTCCACTCCTTCCCTCTCCTCCTCCCTCTCTCTCGGTCTTCCGCTCTATAGCTGAGCGCCTGAGGGAGAGGGATAGGGAGCGAAAAGGAGATAGAGGGAGGCAGACATGGTGCAATTATATCGCAGGGAGTAGGAGAAGCACAAACTACACAAGTGGGGGAGGCCAAAGTGGAGTAGAGGGATGTTTGGGGGGATAAGATCTGGGGGGCAGGGAGACAGTTAAGGAGAAATATAAAGAAAAAGGAGGAGAGAAAAAAAGGGGAAGGAGACGGAGAGGGAGTGTCATGTGGCGTTATCGTGCAGAACAGGTGGCACAGCTTTGCACCCCCACTCTCCCTGGGTTCAGGGAGAAGGACGGGGGGGCAGCTGGGACAGGGAGCAGCGTGTACTCCTGCGATAAGCCAAGGGCTGCTACTGTGTGGCTCGCATCAATCTGAACTGGAGGACCAGCTGGGAGTTTCCCAGTGATATGGACGGCGGCGCACTATCCGCAGGAATAATTACACTCAATCTCACTGCCTGATTACGCCGGGTATTGAGACTCCCTGGCTGCGGCCACGACTCGCAATAGCACTTGGGGTTTCACCATGCAGAGCTAAAAGAAAGGAAGTCAATTCTCAGTTTTGTCTCCTCCCCTCTCTCCCTCTTTCTCATCTCAATGCTTGACTCTCTTCCCTCTCTCTCTCTCTCCCTCTTTCATCTCATTTGTTTCCCTCCCCCCTTAGCTTCAGTTATAACTTCAGCAGCGAAAAGTTGCTCTGGCCAGCATTCACCTGTGATTAGTAAGATTTAAAAATATAAATAAGGGCAACTTTACGATGAAACGGCCCTCCCCCAGGAGATTATGTGCACTGCAAACTCATCATACATCAAGCGTTCCTGTAGGTCCTGGGAGAGTCATTGCTGTCAGTGATGAACTAAGCGATGGTGATTTCTTCTGCACCAGTAGACCGGTTTGGAGGGATGAGCTGTCTGGGGAGCTGTTTCCAAAATAAGGGCTATTCTGGTAAATAAGGGGAAATTGGCAGCTCTACTTTGAGATCAAAGTAACTTTGGTCTCTAATGGTAAATGGATTTAAAAGCAGGGTGCCGTTTGCTGTGGCACAGAATGGATAATCGAATTTTACAAAAATAGCACGTTAAACAATATCCTTTCGGTTTGAGATGCAATCCACATGTGATAAACAATAAAGGGAAAACATGTTATATGTACCTGCTTATTTATTTTATATAGATTGTGCTGTTCTTTTTTGTAAAGCTGGGATGTTTTGCATGAGGTGGGCTATATATGTTACATTGTATTGTATTGTTTATTTAATAGCAGAGCTACACCTAAAAATTACCATATCCAATAAGTTTGAATAATTTAGACAATACATACAAAGTAATAATAATGCTCAGAGGTGTACAATACCTGGAAATAAATAAAAAACTGTTGTGATACTGATAGCAGTAGCAGTAAGTCCTGATAGTTCCTATAAGCACAAGCCAGTGACACACACAGCACAGCCACACTGAATGTAGAGGGGGAATGAGATGGAGAGAAAGAGAGCGGGAGGGAGGGAGAGCCCTTAAAATGAAGGTGGAAATAGAAGGATAAATTAGATATTGATGGAATTGCCAAGACTGTCCAAGCATGAGAAACATGTACAAACTCCAATTAAACACCCTGGCAAAGGACAAATAAATATATAAATAGATAGATACAAATATAAATATACTACCACGTCCTGGGAATTGCCTTCTAACGGGTCTCGCGCATCCCCGTTCACAGAGGTGCGGACTGGCGGAACTGAACGGAAACAAATTAACCGCAGAGGGTTTATCTGGGTCACATCTGCCCATTTACTTTTTGTACTTAAAAAGGAGCGGAAACAACAGGAGAGAGAAAGTTCTGGAGCCCAGCCAGGATGCATGTCACCGTTTCTGATTCTCATTTCTCGCCTTCGCACAGGGGGTGCACTGTCTCTCTCCCCCGGGTCCAGGGCTCCAGCTGTGGGTCTCTGACTGGCATCCGAGGGTCGGTGGAGCTGCTGGAACAGCCGAGCCTGACGCGGCTTTCCAACACGCTTTGCAGTGCGTTCCTCAAGTTCACACTGCAGTAAACCTTTACAAGGGGGGTTC
Source organism: Amia ocellicauda (assembly GCF_036373705.1). Lineage (NCBI taxonomy): Eukaryota > Metazoa > Chordata > Actinopteri > Amiiformes > Amiidae > Amia > Amia ocellicauda. Next base: position 26,640,955 of record NC_089860.1, read on the forward strand.
TCAGAGGCACCTATCAGTAAGGTTTCCATTTAAATGCCCAAGCGGATTTAGCCTCAGTCCACTTTGCTCATTTGTTTAGAAGACCCAGAATGCGACCCAGAATCTCCTCCAGACACCTGCTGACAAATCACCAGTGAGTCAATCTCCTCTATAAATGTGTATAAATAAAAACACAGAGGCACCCGCAGTATCATGAGATGCTCCTGGAAACTAACAGCCATTTCTGTGCAGATTGCCCACAATGCTCCCACATTAAATTTCTAAAACCAAGCGTTAAAAGGAAAGAATTGGCTATAAAAGCGGCATTGAGACAGCGATGCTGAGATGCAAAGGCACAGAGTCGGGGGTAAATGACATGAGGAAACATCACAGGAGAGACTGCCTACAAGTTACCAGAGTGGGCGGCAATTAAAATCTCATGTACAATCCATCCATCCATCTTCGAATCCGCTTATCCTGGTGAAGGTCGCGGGGAAGCCGATGCCGATCCCGGCAGGCATAGGGCGCAAGGCAGGAATACACCCAGGACATGACGCCAGTCCATCACTGGGCAACAATCTTATGTACAAATAAAAATAAAATAAAGTACAGAGAACCTAATCAGGGTTGTTGCTGTGTTCTTGTGCACGCCGAGGGAAAATGCAGATAGAAGAGTTATTTAGCCAATGTGACGTGCCCTGGCAAACTTCCAGCAGATTACAGTGCTTGAAAGCGATAGACATGATTCATTTAAAATCCTTTTAGTAATTCAATGGCCTTGCACCAGTATTGATGATGATAATAAAAGAAAACATAAAAAAAAACAGGCATTGGCGGATTTAATCCTCCTAACTAAAATATATGATGACATACAAAAGCACTGGCAATCAATTGATTCAGCGCTTCTCTGTGCTTATTTCCACAGGGCGATTCCTGTGGATTTTCTGTAATCGGATCAGAACTAGTTGAACATCATACGACAGTTTTTTTTCTTTGTTTCTCACGTAGAGAGAATATCCCAAAACATCAATGACTGCACTTACAGCAGCATCTGTGTTGGAGGACCAGGCCACTGTGGCAAGCGGTATTTTACAGGGAAAAAAGTGGAAGCTGATATAGTTGGACTCCTTCTAGACACTATACAACGTTTGTTTGTGACAATCACTGAACAGGAGAAATGAAAGACATAGGGGATGTTTTGTCCCATGTGGAGATCTACTGTATGCACTTCAACTCTAATTCACATTTATGTGAAGGTCAGTCTATTCCACAAGACACACAGCAACCTTTTAGATACGGACTAGATCTATCTAGTTATGGGGATGTGACTGACCAAACTGGCCAGAGGGGTTTGTGAGGGGATTCAAACCTCAGGACTTTGGTCTAACCAACATCACAGTCAAACCACAACAATTTATCATATAGCAGTTTCCCTGTGGATAGTGCAGCAAGCTCAACCAAGGCTGCGATGGTCATCCAAATGCAAGGAACATCTCAGCTGCTCTGAGATGAAGCTGGATTTTTCAGTCAGAGGATCCGCACAGCAAAGAGACACAGATCTCACGATCTGAGAAGGACAGACTGTTGGCTTCAGATTTATGTATTATTATTTTTTAACTTATTTACTTATTTGTTGGTTTGTTTATTTATTGCATGCTAATTATACATTTTCTCACCCCTCTGTGTGTGTGTGTGTACATCAATCAATCCCTAATTTATTTTTGAAATACCTGCAATACTTCAACAGCAAAATTTTTTGTTTTTTACTGAGTGTGAGTGACTGTTCTCTAAAATGGCATACGTCTACATTTAACCTTCACGACTTCACAACCTAATTCAGTTCAGTGCAACTGAAGACCACATTTTCGTTAACAAATTGATCCTACGTCGGGTATGTTTAAGTTTTCCACCAATCAGAATTTTTGGATTGCGTTCCTTCGGTAAGCTGCTTTGATGAGATTTTATGGATTGATAAGCTGCTATCAACCTGCAGGAGTAAGCAGGGGCCAAATATTCAAATAGCGTTGGCATCCTGTCCTGTTTTCATGATCCTATGTTTTTCCGGCATTTCCATAGTGGCACACCACAGATATCCTAAACACATATAATGATTTTGAAGCAATAAAAAGAGCCTAAAATAGCAATCAATGATGGTCCAAAAAGTGTAAGGTAGTCAAACTCCCTGTCAAACGACACACCACTGCAGGGAAAGTGACAGATCTTTTTGTTTCTGTGGAAAATGGAAACAGAATGCGAGAATGTGAAGAGCTCAAGCAGTGCACAGAAAATTTGTGTCACAATTGAGCTGCAACAGCATACGAATAAAAACAGGGAGACTGGTATGTGTACTGTACGTCACTGCAGGTGAGAGCCAGCTGGGATACGATGCCGCCTGTGCCATTGCCAGCTTTGGCCAGGAGCTCCCACAGAATGACGCACCATTGGTTGAGTGCCATCAAGGGAAGGCGGGTGATTACTTGGCGGTTTGCAGTCCAGCGCCCCCCGCTGGCTTCTCTGGTGCCTTCACTGGCGTCTGCAGGCTCAGGTTATCGGTTGTTCCATCTGCATCAAATCCTCGTGATTGAGCTGAGAGAATGGGAAGTTGGCGGCATTCTGGGTCCGCAGTGCGAAAAACTGCGTATGTCTGCAACTGGCTGGGCCCCCCCCCCCACCGACGAGCGTGTGCATTTGGTCTCATCCTTCAGCATTTGAGAATTGGGGCTGTGGTGGCGAGTTTGATAACTGGAGACTCAACTTGGGATGAGAAAGAGGGGAATTAATTTAGACAATCTTCATTTGTCACTTGGTTGACTGAAAGTCTTAGTGAAAGCGCTTATTTTACCTTGGCTGCAGCAGACAACGCAGACCGAAATCTGAACAGAGACAGGCACTACCCCCTTTTTTGTTCTCAAAGATGCAGCTTCTGTATAGGACATCCATCTCTGTCAGCACTGTGGCCCTGGAACTTACTAAATTCACCTTGAACTTCGCTGTCTTGCCAATCGTCCAATTCTCCTTTGCAGAGAGCTCTTCCTTCCCACTGGCTTACTCCCCAAAATTAAATCAAATAAAAAAATAGAGGCCGAAGTAAAAACACCTATATATCTCAAGGATACTGGATTTGCAGATGCATTTCTTTATTTCTTTATTTGGAACTTAAAATAGTATGATGTGACTTTGCTTCTTCCTTGTGTCTCATTCACTTATACGCTCTCTCCTCATCGGTGCACAACATGAATCAAAATTGAGGCTTGCCAAAATTATTATGTGTTTCCATTATTTCCAAAGGGAGTGAAGACATTTGCCCATGACAGTTTATCAAGCGTAAATTTTGGCTTCAGCTCTTTCCCATCTAAAGGAATTATTGCGGAGCACACTCGACACTGCCTGCCAACTGCCTGTAGTGTTTTAAAATAAAGGGATAAAAAAAGAACATTTTGCTTTTCTTTTCTTCCTGTCTGATCATAATTGCGTCTAATACACCACTATTATTCCACACATAGATTATTAGAATGCCAGGAGCAATTATCCATGTGAAAGAAAAAATATATAAGGAAGAAATTAGATATATCAGTAAACATGGAAAGTGAATACAATAAGAAGGCTAAATAAATAAACATTTAACCAAATGAATGCAAGAATTCATTCATTACTGAAGAAAAGCAATGAAAAATACATACATTTTAATCACTATCACCTTCCTTAAATTATTCAAAGCAGATATATTTTGCAGAAGATAGGTAATAAAAGGAAAGAAAAACTTGAAAGAAGCTAACTGCCTGCTCCACCATTAAGCTGCCAGGAGGAAATCGGCACTGATGTCAAGGCATTTATTCACAAGAAAAATAAGAAAAAAGTAATTCTTCATCTGACTCTGCATGAAATTTCTGTAAACAGTGTAATCTGTGACACAGCTGAAGCCCCCTCCCGAGCGCTGCGGCGGCGAGGAGAGCCGCACCGTCCTTCCGAATTGCTGAGACATACAGTACACATCACAAGTGAAAGAGCCAGGCACTGAAACAGTCCTGCACTTTCACACATCATGAATTCCCGAGCTGCTCTGACTCTGACCCGCGTGTTAAAACAATGAGGGGAAGAAAATTAAATAATAAAAAAAACGAAGAGGCTTTTATGAGCAATACTCTTCTGTGATAGAATAAGCCCACGTGCAGTGTTAATGTAAATTAAACTGCACCCTTAAGGTCTCTGCCACGAGTACTATGTGGGAATTCATCAAACATCACTGTTCATTGCTTAGTTTGCAACCCATTTGGCTAAAATATCAGCGCTGATCCTGAATTCAGTTAATGGGCCATCACTGAACAACAGGGCAAATACATTTTTTATTTCTTAATTTTGTAGGGACAACATTAAAAACATAAGTTAAGATACAGAAACACCAATGCAGTACTTCAGCTTAAAGCAGACAGACAATAAAAACACCACTACAACTACCAAGATGACTTCTAATAATGCATTAGTCTACCAAAGAAATGTTCAGCGCCCCATATAATCAATTAAGTAAACAGTGTTTAACTGCGGTGTGAATTTTCCCTTGCATTTCTTCCACTCAGGATGCTGCCGAGTGTTTATTTCTCCTGCCTTCACATGATGCTAAAAAAGTGCAACTAAAAACCCTATCTGTTGACATTTAAGGTTTCAAAAGCCTTATCTGTCCTCGCTTTAAATATTTTGTCTGCAATTTATTTTTTGATAAAAATCAAAGCCTTCCACATCTCACAGCACTCTTAATCACCCATTCTCATTCTAGTTTAATTATTCTAATTTAATTTCATTTGAGCGGTAATCTGTTTTTTTTGTTAATTGACTTTCGCGTTTTAAATTGGGTTTTCTGTATGGCTAATTAGCTGATCTTATTTTCATTCTAATCAAGCTTTTAGCTCCTCTTTTGCTTGTGGGTTTCTGTTCGTCTGTGCCCGGTATCTCCAATGATAAGAACACAAAAGCTACTTGAGAACTTTTTATTAGATGTCAATGAAAAAGCATAGCCTTTTTACAAGTTGCTATTCAGTATCATTAAAATCCCCATCCTCAGTCATTTATTTTTTCCCATCCTGTTTTGACCCCCTCTCTTTGCTTCTTGTCACTCTTCAATTGTAATCTTGTCTCAGAATCGCCCTGAAAAAGATTTACCCTAAATAATAAGACTGATGTTTTAAATCCCTTGTACAGTGCTGTGACAAAGCCGCAGACAACAGCGATACCAGCGCACGAACGAAGGGAGCACTGGGACAAAGTGACAAAGGAGTCTTCCTACAATACGGCACAGAAAATGTCATGGTCTGAGAACAGTGTATTCTGCTCAACTCAGGGTCACTAATCTCCATTAGGACCAGACTGGACACGTACGCAATGCCAGCGTCACTTCAGCGTACTAATGGAGAAAAACCTGCTGGATCCACCTCTCCCTGTGTCTCTCGTTGCAGCGGGGGTATGTGCTGAGCTGGGCTGACTAATGGCATGCGGTGACTGCAGCTATTGGCATTGCATTTGACAGGGTCTGCAACTGCATAATGGCCACATGACACAGAGGGAATAGAGCAAATAAAAAAATAAAAATAAAATCAACAATGCCAGTGCATCTAGGTGAGAGAAACTCAGCAATGAGAAATCAATAGTTCCCTCTAAGACCACCGGCCAGCCCCCACCACCCACCACCACCACTTTCCCTATGAAATGTCTTTTTCTACAGGAAGGAGGGGGGAGGTGGTTACTGAAACCCCGGTCTATTAAATGCAAGGGCAGTGGGTCTAGTTAACGAATGATGGTGGTTAGTGTGTTCTCTGGAGCAGGGAGCCTGGCTCTTTTTTATTGCACTGCTGCAGGAGTGCACACACATGATGAGACTGGAGAAGCGAGGGAGGCGGAAACTTTTCGTTGCGCTGAGTGTACAGGGCTTATCAGCAGCGTGGATCTGGGTGTCTGGTAAAGAGTTTGAGGAGCGAGTGATCGGATATCATATAGTGAACGGTTAGAGCAATGTGCCGGAGATCCAGTGTGTTTCTCTTGCCCTATGATGTAAGCATACCGATAGTCAAAAGGTATGTTTGGTTTTCGGCTCAAAATCCAGAGGCCACTGAAAAACATTCATATAACCACTGCACAGGAGCCAGCTGGCATTACACTGACTACCGGAACTTGTTTGTACGATCCTACATTTGCTAGGACACACACCCACGCACGCAAAATAAAATAAATAAATAAATAAATACCAAAATACACCAATTACTTACAAGAGAAATGGAAAGAACAGGACATCCAGCGTGTCTTATTAGGTGTCAAGGATTTGTAAGAATTTTACTGACCACTCTCCGTGCAGGCACAATTGAGTGACTATTGCCAGGATTAAGAAGATCAAACAGACTTCTGGCAGAGAGAGCAAAGAAGGCTCTTTTTTTTGGGGGGGGGGGGATTAGGAAAGCTGGAAGGGATTCAATTACAGTGGCAGCTGGTATTGGGGACACTGACTCTCGGGGTGATGCAGAGCAGAGTAGAGCAGCAGCACAGTGCAGAACAAACCCACTGAGCTCCAGTAAAACACACACTACCCACTGTGACAAGACAGACAACTCGACACGGGGTGCGACTTACGGGCCGGAGTATTCCCAGGCGACACAGTGAGGGTCCGAGGTGCCCTGTGGGGGAAGGAAGAGAGAAACGGTCATAGCCAGCAAAAAACTCACGTGGAAATTTCTGTCCAAAATCCCACTGCCACACCAACCAAGAAGAGTCTTTGACACCTGGGTGCAGTACCATGGACAACAGCTGTGCTGAATTCAGACACATTGCAATACAGCATACCTGGGTGTATAATCTACCTCAGGAAGGTCAAAAATGCAGCAAATAATCTTTGCATTGATTTTTTGTTTGCTTTTTTCCCTTCTACCTGCTCTCCATACAGTAGTATTAATGGTTAAGTGGTACATACCCGCTATTGGGGGGCAGGAATCAATTGGCACAAAATGGGTGTGAAATCACTGTTGAAATCTATAATATACACTCTCAATATAATTCAATTTAATAATAATACTTTCAAAACTATTACTACTATTCTATATATTGAAATTAGGAATGAGTGGAGGAAGAAAAAAGAGAGCTTTGCTTTGCTTTCTTTCTCATTACAGCCAGTAAAGATCAAGATAAAGTTTATCATTGTTTTATGGTTTGACACCTAAAGTAAGGCATCAGTCAGGCTGCTGGAGGGGAGGAGTGGCACCCTTGCCCACTGGAAGGACAGTGTAGTGGGAAGCAGGCTGCTGTATAGTCCCATCGTCTCACACAATGCGTCTGTGCCTTTTCACCTCATTAGTCCTCTGGCAGAGGTCCGCTCACAGTGCCACGGCATTGACAATGAAAATACAGCTGCTAAATGCCCATCCGTAACGTCAGAGCGCTTCAGGGAAGGACTAGGCGCTGCTGGCACAGGAGAAAGATCTCCCGAAAAGACCCAGCGCTGCTGCTGGCAGAGGGACACTCTCCGGGCTGCTATTGTTCACTGGGCCATCTGAGCCATTGTAAAGGGATCACAATCCATAAGACTAATTTGATATTTATGTGTTTCCAATCTGTAGGGATCTGCACAAGAGGCTATCTGAAAGGTTCCCGCTAATGAGTTTTCACAAACAGAGTGAATGGCTATAACATTCATAAAGTAAATTGCCCTTAAATGTTTTGCGTGGCTCTTAATAAGAATCTGTGCACAAATCATCACTCTGTTGTGAAGGGGAGCTCAGAGCAGTTAACACAGACTGCAAGCTATAATTAGGTTTCCCCTCGCTCCTACACTGCCGTACATGAATATGAGACGCCCCCTGGTGGGAATGGCAGAAAACACTGCTCACAAACTGAGGAGAACAGCAGCAATACAGTAGACTATCAGCGCAGGATGGTGGGAATTCGACCGTTCTATTCTACCCCTGGCTCTCCTTACATTCTTGCTATTTTCATAAACAGTGTACTTTGTATACACTGTGGACAAAATATACAATTCTCAAAATTGCATTTTAAAGGAAATCAAATTCAAAGTGTGATGGATTCATGTTTTTGGGGAAAATTTTGCTTTTTATTTCCTTATAATAACTGCTTGTAATTACGATTCTAACCCCAGGGAAAGCTCTAAATTATCACACTCTCCTGTATCAAAATATAATAACTTAAATGGCAAGAGATGATTTTAGTTAAATCTCTGCTGTGCTATACCTTGGGAAAAAAAAAAAAAAAAATAGAAAATATCCCTCAGGAAACAAGTCTGTAATCAATAGAGTGTATCAATTGAAGCAGTGGGTGGAGAGAGGGAGAGAGGGAAGGAGGGAGAGAGGGAGAAGCAACAGTGATCAGTATGCCTCGTAGTCAATTTCAAGGTTTTTTTCATTGGCGCTCCCAGATCCAACTGAAGAGGGAATTGATGAAGACAGAGGAAAACAGGAAACTTTTCTACAGTGCCAGTGTGCCGCTGGCACGGAGGACAAGGGACTTTTCCCTCGTCTCTCGTTTAGAGCCCTCCGAGCCACTCTGCCACGTGATCCACCACACAACAGTTTGGAAGCCCAAATGTGAGAACATTATAATTGGTTATCTTTGGGTGTTTGCTGGGCTTTTTGCTATGTGCTGAGACCGATTTTGGATTTGTTGGGCAAGTACAGAGATGGACTGGGACTAAAACAATGGCCCTGGACTTTGACCAAGACCCACCCACCCCTACTGTCCCACTGATGCTCAATTGCCCCCACCACACCTGCGCACACAAGTTCACACACCAGCCCCCAATACCACCACGTGCTACATCACCGCTATTGTCCCAAAAATCCCAGTTTCACGACCGGTGTAAAATGGCACAGCTAATTAATACATCAAAAATACAATGTGTCCAATCAGTGTCAGTTCAACATAATAATTAAATGTCTCAAAATTCATGATTAGCGACAATATTGAATCAGCTCATTCATGGAAATTAAGTTACTGTCAAACTAATTCCGCAACAATTCTCCTTGTCAAATTACAATTACAGGACCTTCCGAAATGGTAAACAATATGTTAGCAGCATTATTTTATATCGGGGAAATAATCAAACTTTTCATAGACACTTTTCATCCCTCCTGGTAATTTCTGTAGTTTAGAACATAAGAAAGCTAAAAACAAGAGGAGGCCATTCGACCCATCGTGCTCGTTTGGTGTCCATTAATAATTAAGTGATCCAAGGATCCTATCCAGTCTATTTTCAAATGTTTTTAAATAACTTTAAAACAAGACCAGGAGAAGAGCAATGAGCTTCGAAGACACTGTGTGAGTGCCGGACGTTATGTTGCCTTTATCCTGTGTTGTACAGCAACACACTTTTTTGTTCAAACTCACATATGTCAAATCCCCAATCACAACAAAAACAAAACAGCTCTTTCTAACATCTCTGATTCTGCCTGGCCCTGGCTTGCCTTTTGGTTGAAAAAGTGCACGTACCAGTACTAGATATTAAGTGATTATTATGCACACACATTTTTTTAATTTTTTTTTTTTTTTCTCAAAACATTTGATTGCTCAAACAGAAGACTTCTAAGTACTCAGACCCTGGCATTTCAATATTTGGTGGAAGAACCTATGACAGCAATTAGAGATGTAAGTCTTTTGGGTAAGTCTTTACCAACTTTGCATACCGTCTTGGTGCAATTTTATGCCCATTCTTCTTGGCAGAATGTGCTTAAGCTCTCTCAAGTTGCTTGGGGATTGCTTATGGACAGCAGTCTTTCCACAGATTCTCAATAGGATTCAAGTCAGGACTTTGACAAGGCCACTCAAGGACATTCACTTTCTGATTCTTAAGCCACTCCAGTGTAGCTTTGGCCTTGTGCTTTGCATCATTATCCATTTCACCCTTGCAGAATGAAACAGGTTTTCCTCTAGTATTTGTCTGTAATTTATTCCTTAAATTTCTCCTTTAATCCTAACAAGCTTTCCAGTCCCTGCTGAGGAGAAGCATCTAGAGAAGCATTTAGTTATTCTTTGGGATTTCAATTCAAAGTGGTTGCTGTTTGTTGTGTTTGTGGTTTTCATTAGTCAAGTGTTTAGAGATGGAACTGTGTATAGTTTAGGTTCAATTAAGAGCTAGGGGTTTGTTTACGTTTCAGTCTGTAAATATAATAAATATATACATTTCCCCCACCACTCTCGATTTGAATGTTGATGACCATCGCCCCTCTACAACTACGTGCACCCCCGCCCCCCATCAACAACCCATGGACTGGAAATTCCGTGAAACAATTCTGAAACCAAACCTACACCTGTGTATATATATATTTCTGCTTTGTATGTGCATTTCTAGCAGCTCAGGCTTGCTTGGCCTGGGGGCTTGTGTCCAGCAGGCAGAACAAAATCCTTGCCTGCAATCTGCACAGAGCACTCGCTCTCCTCAAGCCCCACACTCCACATCTGTTGCAAAGGCTCCCACTCAACATTTGGGCTGATACGTGCCCCTAACGGTCAGCACTTGCATCTGGCAGGACTTGATCCTGCTCCCATCCTCCTAGCCCTTTAACCCCTGTTCCTGAAAAGCCAGCATTAGAGCTCATCAGACTTCTCAATCCCTTTCATCGATCAGGCAAGTATATAGTGTATGACTCTGTGTGGAGTTCGTTACAGCTGATTAGTGACCCCCCGCCACTCTATAGGCATTCTGTCTGGCACACTTGGCTTGGACAAAAAAACTGTCAACAGGTTGGATACAGGTGTGACTTTCAGTCATCCTTGATCTGCAGGCTACGAGGTCAGGATTGTTTCTAGGGGAAGTCAGAGTGCCAGTCTCTCTCTACGTCTAGGCCCCGCAGAGACAGCTGTTCTGTTGTTAAATTTATAACAAGAACTGTATGTCAATGGTGCTTTCATGGACTTGGCAGCCATCGGACGATGTGTTTATCACATTGCACACAGATAAACAATAATTTTCTTTTGGGAAATGCCTTTTTGCACCTGCAGTGATATTACAAAATAAAAATAAAATAAATAAATAAACAAAAAACAAATAAACAAACAGTGCTGGCAGCAGATGTGCAATTGGTTTTCAAATAAGTTACATTGTTATTCAGTTGGTGAGTATGCTGCTGAAATTATAATAATTTGGAGGAAAAAAACAAAAACAAAGTAAACCAAACAAAAACTGCAATACACAAAGGCTTGCTCACTGCACAAACCATGCATAACACCAATATTGCACAGTACAGCACCTAATATCAGCTCATACGTACAACCTCAGTGATATATGCTGATGTGACCGCAATCCGATTTTAAAATGACTGAGAAGATCTTGAATATTTAATGCACAATGCAGTTTTCCCTTCAGGAAAGTTAGCTTGGACTTGTTGGTGTCATTTGTCTGTTTGTGTCCTATGTAAGGCATCAGTGCTGGGCGTGGCTGTGGAGCCAGCCTCCTTCCCTCAGACACAAGCTGCTTATCCTCATGCTGTCCATCACATTTACAATGCATCCAAATCCCTCAGTCCAATCCACTTCCCAGCCTTTCCATCACACCACCCAGCAGCTTTCAGAGCTGCATGTATCAGATTGCCTTTCCAGAGCGCACACAAATGTAGTCTACCTTGCAGTTTGTCACGGTCAAACTTTTTTCTCCTTCTAACTTTAATTTCTTTATATATTTATTATTTACTGACTTACTGTTCTACACCACGGACCTGCATCTGAACATTGATACTCTATACTCATTACTTCATAGAATTGTACTGCACATTAACGTGAGCTAAGACTGGCAGGTGTATTCATAGGTTTTGTTTTGCTTTCTTTCTCTGCACCTCCCATCCTGTGCCCCCTTAGCCCCTGCCGTGCCCCTGGGTCCACTCACATTCAGAACGGGCGAGAGCTCCACCACTACAGTCGGCTCCATGGGTTTCGGCAGTGGCCGCACCGTCACGGTCAAGATCTTGGAGCTGATGACCAGGGGGCTTCTGGGGAGGGAAAGAAAGACAGACATAAGACATCCTGATGCAGGGTGCTTGGTTCCATTGCTGTGGACAGGCACTGATGCAAAGCGCAGTGCAGTGGGTGCTGGGACCACCAGATGAGTCTGTGTTCCTGCAGAGAAATCGGCGAGCGGTGAGCTACTGGCCACTGAAGAGAATGACAGGGCCTCGTCTGCTTTACTCACTTCCTTATGTGCTTTATATTTACAGCATTTTTAAAAAATAAATTGCAACATAGAAAGATAAATACTTAAATGTTATTTTAAAGCCTTCATATCTATGTCTGCAAATGTACTCAAAGTAAAGAAACCAGCATAGGGTACCCCAGCAGTGCAATGACACATACACCCTCTTCAGAGCTGGAGCTTTGTCAGCTTTGTCATGCAGTGGCTCACACCTCCATTAATAAAACACAGGAGTGACTCGCAGGTCGAGCTGACTGTCTCACTGGGTCCAGTACTGTTTTCTTCTTTTCTGCTTTAGGTGACTTCGGGAGACTCAAACATCAGTGCCAGCAGTGAAGCCATGCCACACGTTTTTTGTTTGTTTGTCTTTTCTTGCACAACTTATAGTGCCTCCCCCAAGCTTAAGTACTCTGCATTTCCAGCATGTGTAAGTCACGAGCTGACAAAACCCAGATTACTGAATGCACTTGTCATGATTGGAACTTCTGCCTTTGTGGGTCTGGGAGCTACTCAGGCGATCTGATTAGCAGACAGCAGGGGCACATCCATCACTCCCTGCTGTGACTTCAGTCAGGCCCCTACCAAGTGCATGATATCAGCACTTCACTCCAGTCCCGGTTTGGTCTTTTAAATAGACCACAGTGGACACATATCCTTATGCATTTTGTATACATAGTCAACTAAAGCAGAACATGTAGGAGTGAGATGCACAACATGTTTGCTTGCATGTGTATTCATTTAGTGCAACAACCATATCTTATCCACCCTGTCCATTCGTATATATTTACTCCCCATGCATTGCCACACAAAGTGTCTGAACCAGCTTGCAAACTGAACAAAACAACTTCACTTCCTCTAGTATCCTTGTCTCGTCTCCATTCATTCATACCCTCTCCTGCCGCCCCCTCACGTGTTTTGCTCTTGTCCTTAGGTTTTAATCACAGCAGACACAAATTAAACAGTCAATTCCAGAGCGTGTGCAGATTCAGATATGTAGTAGACCACTGTGGGATGACTGTGAAGAAATTAAAATATAACTCATATCTCTTTAGGCACAACTGCAGCTGAGGAATTGTAAGATGAAAGGCTCAATCCACAGAGCCATTCTTTCCTAGACAGTTTCATGGGGCCCACTGTGTTTATTTTATTTCATTTGGGGGGTTTAAAGGAGTAAAAAAAACATTAAAGTATAAGGTGTAACAAGGTTTACACTCTCATGCATTGACTTAGCATCTTAAGCAGACCTGACAAATGTGCATGCTTAAAATGAGCATCTGAAAAGGCTGATGTGCCATAAAAAAATATACAATAACCTCATTTATTTCAATTTCAAGTCAGTGATTTCCCAGAGACAAGATGATTAGAAAGCCTTCTCTATGTAGGCTGGCAAAACAGTGTGTAATGAGGGTCACAATGAGGTCATACAGCACAGTCAGACATCAGGTAACGCTACTGCTTAAAGCGCTTGAGTTTAGTTTTTTTAATTAAAAAAGCAAAACAAAGTAACAGTTCAAATAATAATAACTACAACAAGGAAAACAAGAGAAAAAGGAAACAATATATATATATATATATATATATATATATATATATATATATATATATATATGTAGAGGCAGTAATGAAGCACACACAAAACCACTGACCTGAAAGAAAAAAAAAAGTTGTAACAAATGGAATGGATTTAAAACCACAGCAACAATAATAAAAATAATAATTATAAATAAAAAACGAACTTACCATTTGCATGCATGATTTGTCTGGCCTCTTGCATCATTTTTTTATCAGAGGCAAGCGCAGGAAAAGCACAGTCTCAGATAGCTTTCTCTTAATATGTATTTATTGCGTTATTATAAAATATACAGCATGCAGCCCCTCTGAATGTCTAAACTCTAGAATTGATCTTCAAAAGATTAAACAGATTTTGTGTGGAGGACACTTTTGATCTTTTTTGGCAGGTAGAGCCTATATTTTTCCACATAAAGAGCTTAAGAAAGAAGAAAAAAAAACAAGAGGGAGAGAAGGATATTCAATGCTCAGAATAGAAGGCAAACAGGGCAGTTCAAATCAGCTATTTACAGCGCTACAGAGTAGATAATTGAGTTATTTTCAGGTTGTTCAATTGAATATTTAACTATTCAGAGGGAAGAGACTATTCATAGGATTGTGCAGCAAGGGCACAAACTATAAATAACAGACAGATGTAAGACAATTAGTCCAGCAGTACCATAATCTCTTTAAAGGGCTCTTAAAGTCAGGGAATTAAGTATTTACAGTTAGCGAAGTACAGTAACTATTCATAGGGGACCATTCTAAGGTCACCAGATACTTAAGGACAAGGTTTTGCAATCCCAGATGAGCTGTTTACAGGGCTCTTTGGGAACAATTGGATTAAATGATTGATAATCAGGGATTTACGTCCTGCATACAAAAACAATAGTCAACAATGTGGTGCACATTGCATTTTAACTGTATCTCAGCAGCAGTGCCATTGCAGGACCCAACGTGTGAAATGCACCCCTTTACAAACTGCTGAAATCGAGTTTGCTCCCTAGGTAGCTAACTATCTGGGACACAGTCTAGTGAAAGGTAATGTGATATTTCCAATAGAAGCGTTCAGACTATAAAATCTGGCTTGTCTAAATCCCCCCACACCATCATTAGAAACATACACCTGTTTCCTTCTCACCCACCATTCAGACATGGCCGCAGGGCAGTGTGTGGCATGCTGGCACTATCGATGACTGCTGCGAAAGGCTAAAGAGGTGCCCTGCTGCTCCTCAGTGCTACGTGTTGATAAGCGGGCGGAGTAGCCTGAATGTGCTATGGTTTTCTTTTATGTTTCAATCTGTTCAGAGAGTAACACAGGCAGGAAATAAAAACAGGGTAAGATTGCAGCAACTCTGGAATTCTCCGATCTGCCTGGGCAAAACACACAGGCCGCACCTGCGCACTGCCACCGAGTCACACACGGCCTGCAAATCTAATTTAAATCAAATGTCAGATTAGGTAAGTGTTATTGCAATCAACCCTGACTCTTCCATCTAAATGCTGCAGCTGTGGTCAAACTGGGAAAGGAAAGAAAAAAACGAATGCGATCGTAGCAGAATATCAAAGAGCTACACAGAGCAGTCTCTCTCTGCATGAGGTGTTTGACGTGACTTTGACAGCAACTGGTCACTGCGTTCAGCAAGGCAGGGAAACAGACATTAAGAGCAAAAACAAAGAAAGAAAGAAACCAGCACGAAACACAGAAGCCGAGTCACGCATCGCTTTCCCGTGTTGGATGATGCAGAAACCCGTCATGCAAAAAAAAAGGTGATATTAATACTGAGGGAAAACAAATAAATCTGTATGAGTCATCTCAGTATAATTTCTCGAATAACCAGTGTGCGCAATCATCTGCCTGTCTGAATCTACTGCAAAGACACAGACAGAGAGTACTGCACATTAAGTGTTTTTGTCTTTCTTGAGGAGGCCCCACACTGTCTGGGACATGGGGCCACCCCTGAGGCAATCCCCTTCAATAAAACAATGAAACCAAAACTCATGGACTGGACATGCTTTAGGATTTCTTTCTTGGCTTGACATTGTTGCCAAAATATGGAGGAGAGAAACAGAAAATGGCACTATCTTTGTGGGGAGGGGACAGGAGAGTATATGGAAGTCCTCCCAAGTGGCTCAGTCACTGAATGCCTCAGTGCCGGGGGTGGGATGAAGGCTACACCCAGGATCCTGGCAGTGTGAATGCAGGCTATGTCATCTGCCATCTGTTGTTGGACCTCCCAAGAAAACTGCTGAAACTGGATGTGCCAACCTGGACCTTGAGGAGGGTCATGGTGCCAAACTGGCAGAGAGGCACACTGATACTCTGCAGGGGGACCGTAACAGCATGCCACACCCGGGCTCATGCGGCATAGAATATTGGAACACAATTAATCCAATTCAAAACTCTCCAGGAGTCACACACTGCTGTGATTTTGTTGTTGTTGTTGTTTAGTTGGAAGCAAAAACTATACCCCCAACACACACACACACACACACACACAGGCAGCCTCAGTTCTCTCCTCAATGAAGCAGAGGGGACACTGAGGATTCGAGCAAAGCCAATCAAGCTGGGGTAATGCGTCTGGAAATGCAGGGCGTCAAGCCGTGTGCTCAGTGCAACAGGAGCGGTAATTCAGTCTCTCGTTTTTTTCGTCTTTCAAGTTAATTAGTGAATGGTGAAGATTGCCTGCGGAGTAGTTTCAATGGACCGACACACTTGATCAATTTAAAAAAAAACAGAAGCAGTCAGAGCTGGAACTCAGGAGGGTTTGTTCTTTTGTACACACCGTGGGGGATTCCCTCTCATGTACTATATGCATTGATTTAAAAGATATATACTCATCTACCTAGGACTGCCTTGAGGACGGTGGGGCTCCAGGACTGTGCAGCAGCGTACTTATTTGCTGCTTCTCAAAGTCAACTTTCTTTGGTTCATTTCCAGTTGGCAGTGTGAAGAAATGAGGGAAGCACATGTAACAGACTTGTGGGTCTGGGTCTGTGTGTGTGTGTGTGTTAGTCATTCGGCTATTGAAGAAGACAAGAAATTAGTTTATGTGAGAAAAAACTATTATGGATAATTCTTAAAGAAATTAAACAATTCAATAATAGCAGGAGCCAGCAGCTGTATGTGGAAATAAACAAAACGTAATCTTTCAATGAAATTAAGCCGATTTCTGTCTTATATCCCCATATTGCAGTGTTGTACGTAGAGCCATGTTTCTTATTAAGTGTGAGAAATGAAATCTTTAGAGCGACATAACTATATTTCAGTACTTCTGTCAGTCCTAAGTGTCCCATTTCCCAGCTGAATGATTAGAAGTATTACCTATTTCTCAAGTATTTAAATCACTTCCAAATGCTGAAGATTAAGAGTCACAGGTTCCATCTGACTGTCGCACATGTGTCCATGGAAAGTCTTTACTGGCCACACAGCAGGGCTCCACCTGATGTTCAGCCGGCCAAACTGAGCTTCTCAGGGATAAAAGCAGTGCAGCAACGGGTGACTTTAAATTTGAATACAGCAACGACATCCTGATTTGGTTATTGAGCAGCTGCTTGAGGTCTTCATTTATATAATCTCAGGAAACTCAGTTACCTCTGTAGGTATTACTGTTAAGGTTAGGTACACATGGCATTCTCCCTTTCTCATATGCACACTACCGTTCAAAAGTTTGGGGTCACTTAGAAATGTCCTTGTTTTCCATGAAAACATACATGAAATGAGTCTGAATAAGAAATATAGACATTGACGAGGTTAGAAATAATGGTTTTTAATTTAAATAATAATTGTGTCCTTCAAACTTTGCTTTCGTCAAAGAATCCTCCATTTGCAGCAATTACAGCCTTGCAGACCTTTGCCATTCTAGCTGTCAATTTGTTGAGGTAATCTGAAGAGATTTCACCCCATGCTTCCTGAAGCACCTCCCACAAGTTGGATTGGCTTGATGGACACTTCTTACATACCATACGGTCAAGCTGCTCCCACAACAGCTCAATAGGGTTGAGATCCGGTGACTGTGCTGGCCACTCCATTATAGACAGAATACCAGCTGACTGCTTCTTCCCTAATAGTCTGAGCTGTACTTTGGGTCATTGTCCTGTTGTAAGAGGAAACTGGCTCCAATCAAGTGCCGTCCACAGGGTACGGCATAGTGTTGCAAAATGGAGTGATAGCCTTCCTTCTTCAAGATCCCTTTTACCCTGTACAAATCTCCCACTTTACCACCACCAAAGCACAACAGACCATCACATTGCCTCCACCATGCTTGACAGATGGTGTCAAGCACTCCTCCAGCATTTTTTCATTTGGTCTGCATCTCACAAATGTTCATCTTTGTGATCCCAACACCTCAAACTTAGATTCATCTGTCCATAACACTTTTTTGCAATCTTCCTCTGTCCAGTGTCTGTGTTCTTTTGCCCATCTTCATCTTTTCTTTTTATTGGCCATGCTGAGATATGGCTTTTTCTTTGCAACTCTGTCTAGAAGGCCAGCATCTTCACTTTTGACGTTGAGACTGGTGTTTTGCGGGTACTATTTAATGAAGCTGCCAGGACCTGTGAGGCGTCTGTTTCTCAAATTAGACACTCTAATGTATTTGTCCTGTTGCTCAGTTGTGCACCGGGTCCTCCCACTCCTCTTTCTATGCTGGTTAGAGCCAGTTTGCGCTGTTCTGTGAAGGGAGTAGTACACAGTGGTGTACGAGATCTTCAGTTTCTTGGCAATTTCTTGCATGGAATAGCCTTCATTTCTCAGGACAAGAATAGACTGACGAGTTTCAGAAGAAAGTTCTTTGTTTCTGGCCATGTTGAGCCTGTAATCGAACCCACAATTGCTGATGCTCCAGATACTCAACTAGTCTAAAGAAAGCCAGTTTTATTGCTTCTTTAATCAGCACAACACTTTTCAGCTGTGCAACATAATTGCAAAAGGGTTTTCTAATGATCAATTAGCCTTTTTAAATGATAAACTTGGATTAACAAACTCAACGTGCTATTGGAACACAGGACTGATGGTGGCTGATAATGGGCCTCTGTACGCCTATGTAGATATTCCATTACAAATCAGCCGTTTCCAGCTACAGTAGTCATTTACAACATTAACAATGTCTACACTGTATTTCTGATCAATTTGATGTTATTTTAATGGACAAAAAAAAAAATGCTTTTTTTTCGAAGACGAGGACATTTCTAAGTGACCACAAACTTTTGAACGGTAGTGTTTATAAACATACATTTATGCACAGACCCCCACAGCTTACATGCATGCAATGTGCAAAGTTAAGAAGACATCAGCTCAGGAGATTAGTCTTACTTTGGTGCTGGCAGAATGAACCCCAGGGTGCGGTACAGAATAGCTCCTATCACAAAGTATGAGGCTTCGTCTGATTCTGAAAGAAAGAGAGAGGGAACAGAAGATGATTAGCTCCATTTACAAGAACAACCTGCCTCCTCTTTGAAGACCCAGGGAGGCAGAGGTGTCAGGGGTTGCATGCACTTTATCAACCGAAGCCTCAGGCCCTCAACTTGCTCAGTATCTTCCTAAAGCACATTTGAAATTCTCATTCAAATGTTTGCATATAGTGGTAATACAAAAAATGAACAGATTCTGTATGGTAGATTTGCTTTGCATAATCCAGCACATAACAGGGTTTTTTGGGACACGGTCCCAACAATGCATAATAAGGCAGGAACTACGACAAGCTCCAGTGTGACTTCAGAGGCCATCTTGGGTCAACTGTCAAGGTTGCTCCGATTCCCAGCAGCTCAGGGAGCTTTTCCATTACGCGTGGAAGGGCATTAGACATGGACCCGTGAGCCGTCCTCATACACAAGGCACAGAGATGGCCGTGACCACAGACGACCCTTCGAGAAACTGCTCAGCCCAGGCGGAGGTGGGAACCCTCGTGTTGTCGGAGTGTGCAAGGGAAAGAATACAACAAAATAAAAAAACTAAGGACTGCAACAGAGGGAGGAGGTGGATTATTGAGAGGTGCATCAGCGTGAAGAACAGAGATCAAAACAAAACAAAAAAATACTTTGTTGTGTCATTTAATTCCCCCAGTCCTTTCAAAGAGTGGGAGTAAATTGTATACGTGTGTATGAAATTCATTTGGGGAGAAAGAATACAAAAACAACAACAAATTGAAAGTAGCAACGGGAGGAGGATAACAAAAAAAAGCAATCAATAAATAAACGTTATCCCGCTGCAGCTCCTAAAGCAATCCCCTTTTGGCAGCTCAGCGAGGTGAGGAAGCCCTTCCAACACAGAGACACAGCCATCTCGGCAGGCTCTGTAATTTGGGTTGGGCCTCAAACTGCAACAGGGCTGTCTGATGGAGCCTCGCCCTGCCCTCGCCACACTGCTGCTCTCTCTCGCACGGGAGACTGCATTGAGATATCAATAGAGAGAGCGAGTCCGAGCAGAAATGTCAAAACGCCTCTGAGGGGAGGCTCTCCACCTCAGCAAAATGAACAGACTTTGTTTGGGAACGATAGGAAAGGGGGAAAAAGAACTGCTCGAACAGAGAGGTGTCAGGGGAGGGGGGATACACACAACACCATTTTGACATTCTGACTTTTTCTTCATTTTCAAACATGATTAAGTTACCCCACATTTGATCTGATCCAAAGTGAATTATTGTGGGGATGATATGCTTTACTCATGAAATACAAAAGGGGCTTTCTCCCTCACTGGCACAACATATTAAACTCACAAAGACATTTACTCTAAGCATAATTAGCTGCCAACCCATCTTATTATTCTTTTTTTTTTTTTTTTACCTTAAAAGAAGAAATAAATCTACTCGGTTGCTATGGTGATCTATGGTGATTCTGCCATTTGCAACAATGAAACTTTTGATATGGTACCGTACAACTGTGCACGAGTAAAACAAAATCCTTCCAGAGATCAACTGCACGGGTCAAGGATGTGCTGTCGGAAAGCTAATTTTATTTCCTTGGGTAAAATTATAGACCTCTCACAAACAATGACAGCTGGCAAATACACAGCATCGTCTTGTTAGCACAGCGCGGGCGTGCAGCACAGAGGGATATCAATGTCATCAAAATCCCTCAGAGCGGAGATACGGTACGATCAAGTCCAATCACTAATTGAGACATAGAACAGAGACCAAGATCGGGGGGGGATGTCTATAAATGAAGTGTTGTAAGAATAGTGGTAGTAAACTGTGTATTATGCACTTCTTTGCACAAAAACTGGGGAATATTTTCCCAAGCTAAGGGGTGACCACAGTTATATAGGAATCAAAGAATGGGCATTAGAAGCTACTATTGTTTGTAGGGAACCTGGCTCCTTCAATGGGTAATGAAAAAACTGAAAAAGACACAGACAAACTAAGAAACATGGTATCAAAGATGAAGCAAAATCCCATATCTAATTCATGTCTTCTGCAAGGCATGCTCTGATCCTGGGCAAAGAATGAAAAGCAACATGTGTGGTCTCCAATGGTTCTGCAGTCAGTTGCATACATGAAGGGAAAGCCACAATACAGATGCAGTAACCCCAGGTTAGGAGTAGAATCAGTAACAGCAGCTGTAAGCCCAGGCTGCTTAATAGCTGACATCTAAGATATGCATCACATATCCCAGACTTTCATGGTAGCATGAGATTGGTTGGCCACTTTGGATTGCAGTATGCATCCAAAAACAATCGGCTCTGCAGAATTCATCTATCTTGCCTTTTTTATTTCAAGTCTTTCTTCATTACAGCCTTGTGTTTTTCCTGCAAACAAAGCCCTCCACTGTTATCAAGAAAAGCGGAGGGATGGAGGGAATTGCAAAATAAAAGAAACAAGCATCACCATCAGCACCAGCAGCAACAACAAGCAAAAAAACAGAAAAGAAACAAAAACAAAAAATCTCCAACGAAGGTCTTAAATTTTTAAACACCTTGGCGCGAGGGCATTTTAATTTCAAAGTGAAAGAGGGAGCTGCTCTAGGAAGGCAAGGTTTTCATTTTCTTTGAGGTGTGTGTGACAGATCACTAATGGAAGATGTTTGCTGAGCTGGCGGGATTCGCAGCGAGCTGCAGTCGATACTGTGCATTGCTTTCTTTTTTCGTTTTCCCCCTCTTCCATTTTTTTTTTTCTTTTTCTCCCAGTTCCTCGTGACAGAGCATCCAGAGAGCTCTGCTGAATTTACAGTGTGTGTGTGTGCGCAGAATATGACAAATGAACGAGATAAAAGAAGTTAGAGATGTACACATAAAAGGTGACACTGATTAAAAAGGCTGAACCCTAAGTTGTCCTTTTTTTATACTGCCTTTAAATCATTACAACTCATCAGTACCGAAGCACAGTCTCCTCCTTTTCTAGCTCACTTCCCTTTCTTTCCTTTTTTGTTTTCCCCTGCACAAGTTGCTACTTAAAGGCTGTCTAGCACCTTTCAGAAAGTTTTCATCAGGCCTTCTAGCCCTGCAGGTCTGCGGCCTGAATGCCAGCAGCGATCAGCAGCACAGGCTGGCCCGGCAAAATGAAAAATAAAGGAAAAAACAAGTAGATGTTACGGCTTCATGGAGATAGAGCCACCCGGGCAAAACTCAGAGAGACGGCAGCAACGACCTGAATTACAAAGCAGAAGGCCAGTCTCTTTCATTCCCGTTTTCTCTGTCTCCCTGCTTGCTTGCCTGCCTCTCTCTCCCTTTCTCTCTCTCTATCTCTCTCTCTCTCTGTTCTATCCCCTCTGGGTAGCTAAAGCTGAGCTGTCAGAGCCTCTATCAAGCAGGTCTTTGCAGGGCCACTGGAAAAATCAATAGCGCTTTTCAGACTTCTGAAAATAAAACCTGGGTTTGACTACAAATTGCAATTAAACTCAACCGACAGCCTACATTTATTTTCTGTCTATCCCCCCCATCTCAAGATTGAAATTAGATAGCAGCACAGAAAGACTGCGAGCTTGAAATGGGTTTGATGAGTGCACCAGTGGGTTTAAGATAACTCCCCCCCAGTCTCCACTCCCCTGCTAAGCATCGGAGCGAACTGTGGATTTTTAGGCAGAGCTAGTTGAGACCGCCAAGGCGTCTGAAAATGCGGACCGTCAAAGGAGGCAAGGAGGCTGTGTTTCGGCTCCTCCGAGTTAATTAGTAAATGATGGAGATAGCCTGTAGTTATTTTAGATGTTGTAGACAGACCGACACATTCCCCCAAAGGCGATTCCCAGGAGGTTTTACACTTCTATTTCTTAGGAGGAGAGTAAGTTAACCCCTCTCTCTGTATAAATCATATATTAGGCTACTTCTTCTACACTGCCGGCCCTTTTTCTCCCCTCTAATTATTATCTTTGCCATGCATTGTCATGCATCTAGAGCACACTGGGAAAGAAAAAATAATCACATACAAATAAAGTTCATCTCAATGTGTTCCTATTTCATACAGTCACTTTGAGGCCATTCAAATGTACCGCACTGCAGCTCAGGCAGAGCGGCCGGATAACGAGATTCATTCAGCGAGTATTTATCTGGACAACAACCACATTCAGAAAAATATAGGAGCCTTCTAATACATGGCCCCATCGCGTGACCGTTTGAAAAGCGCAATTTGCCGTTTCGTTAGTGGGACCGCGGGGGAAGCTGGGAATGCGTCCTCGCCTTCAGTGTGTGAGCCAGTGCAACAGCCAGTGCAACAGCCAGCGTCTGCGCTCCTTCAGTAGAGCAGGGAAAGGGTCAATGCGAATGTCAGCTATCACTTTGTGGGCGACATTATTTCTTTCTTTCTTTCTTAAGCAGTGATTATTTTCTCTTAGCTCAATGGAAAATGCATTAAGCTGGAATAAGAGGGATTGCTAACGGCCCTTGCTGTGGCCCGAGCAAGGCCTGAGCACGGCAGATTTTAATTAATCATGTCCCACTCTGTGGGTGGTCCGCTCGTGCACTGGGGAAGACATACAGTGGGGGAGAAATAAACTGGATAGAAACAGGACCATTGAGACAAATTCATCAGCTGTGCATTGTTTATCTTGCAAATCTCCTCCACTGAGCAGAATAACATTTTTTTATAGTGCAAAGAAAATGCAAATATGTATATAAAAAACACACACACACACACACACACATATATATATACATAGATTCCATTCTTTTTAATCCCACCTAGTCCAAGGTATAATTCACTGAGCTTTCAATTAAGATGTATCTGTTTTTTAATTTTGATCTGCCGCATTCCTGATGATGAATTCAGAGTTATCAGACCTGAAGAGGCGAGTAGATGCCTTTGGGGGGGAAAACTAAATAAAATAAATGAAAACTGATGTTTTAGCAGAGCACGGTGATAAACCACAAATACCTAAGGCAAACGCCAACCCCCGCTATATGAAATCTGCAGTGTATAAGATACAAACCAAACAAAAAGTTCCCAGGATGTTAATTATGGAGAAATAAAACAACCAGTATGGCACCTAAAGACAGGCTGTAGCAACACCTAGGAAAGTATAATGCTGCAATTACTGTATTTTACAGAATCGTGCTCGCTCTCTGTGGTTCAGGGATCTTAAGTAATGAGGAGGCAGTGCCAGGGATGGGATGGTTATCAATTCACAAGAATAACTACTCATCAAAGACCACCTCTGAATGCTTCATATACTCTGACATCACGACGCTTGCATGGAAATCAAAGTGAAAGCGAACTGCATTCAAAAAACACATCAGACCGAATCAATGAGCTTCACTCCGGCCGGCACGCGGCCCACTGCAACAAAGAAAACTCATTTGCCTTTGTGCGGAACGCAATTGCAGGCTTTCCACCTCATGGCGTTTTCATGAACCAGGACCTAAGTCGCGAATGCAAGTTAATTTCATCAGCCTTTGTACTGAAGCCCTCCCTCCCCATGCAGGCCGACTGGCATGAAAATGTAAAATAGCAAGCGATCCAACAAGCCTTTATACACTTCTTATTTATACAGTTGACTGATACCTGCATTCAAATCCCCCGGCTGCTCATCTCAGTCCTCTCTCTTCTCTTTATTATACTATTAGATGTTGAGCTACTCCCCCCTCCAACAACCCTCTATGCATGCTTTTGACAGGTCTCCTACTCTCCCCACACATGTGCGCCCGGCCCTCACCCCCCAGGCAAGCGCACCTTCGGAGGACAGTGTGAAGACCTCCTTGGGGATGAACAGCTTGTCCTCCGAGTTCCTGGCCCAGTCCTTCATCCCCCGCCGGCCCTTCATGGGAAAGTTGAGGTCACTGGAGACCGCGGACACGGGCTCTCGCTGGATGGTGATCACTGTGGGGAGGCAGAGAGACAACCTGTCACTCCCCCAGAAATACCCGGCTGCACTTTATACACATAAGCCTCGATCCAGTTTAGATGGAGATTCAGACGATGGCTGTATGTGCAGCTTTGCAGTGAGATTTTTTTTTTTTAGCCTCCAAAACACCTGCAATAATTTTTTTATGAATCCAATGTGGGCTATTTCTTTGAAGCATATTCTGCCCCGCTGAATTTACTGCCTTTTTTTGTTTTAAAGGAGGACTAGGAACAAACTCCTAATCTAAGAAAAACAAACATTTATAGTGCCTATAGGGACTTGTCGTGCTCAAAGTTTTATGCCACACTTTATGTCGTTATTTTTATTGGGTTTACTTAATGATGTCTGCACTGAAGACACAAGCCATTTATATGGCAAATCCAATACAAAATAAGGCATCGCAGAAACACTAGGAACAATGCTTATAGATAATATTTGCCTCAGTTCCGAAAACCACTTGAAAACGCCAGTCTGGGAAGTGACTGGGAACATTGAGTACTTGTAATTTATTACACATGATTCCATATATGTATGTTTTTAATTTTAAATTAATATTCACTCATGGTGGCTGACAGCTTTATCCAAGGTGACATGCAGGCTTTACAAGACTCGTAAAACAAAAGTTTATACAGTGCATAAATTACACTTCTGCAGTTATAGGATTATTGCTGGAGAACCTGAAATGAAGCAAACAAGCAAAATGATAGCACCCTTCAACTAAAATTGAATGAACAGCTATGCAGGAAAGTACAGAGGAGCTCAAGATATGCCACAGGCCTTACATGTATTAAAGTTTACCATAGTGAATCCGTCTACTGATTTGTTTTTACCACAGCTACACCATACATGTATTTTGCTCTGCCAAATTTGTCCATGCTTTGCTATATCGCTCAGTTCTTTAATGCTTTGCTGTCCTGCACTCCCACACCGGTATTACCACAATACACCACTGTCAACTTGTATGAAGGTAGGAGAAAACTCTGAGGCAGCGGACTGACAAGCTGGGCCAAAATGGGCCGAACGTTTGAGAATGCTGGAGGAACTCACTCAGGTTTTCGGTGATGATCAGAGAGCTCTGGAACGCTTTCTGTGCTTCACCCACCAGATGGATGAAGTCTTCAACCACACGCATGAGGTGCACAGAACCGGGGTAGACCTGCAGGGGGGGATGAATGAATAAATATGGTCAAAGAACAGGAAAGCACGGCACAGAAGAGATGCACGGAAATGCTGCCAAAGCCTCTCATAACAGCACAGCGAAGGGCGAAGCTTTGAGAAATCTGAGTGACTGCTGGGAGTCATGACTTACTGCTTTGTGTGTATAGTGTGTGTGTGAGTGTGTGTTTGAGTTAATGTAGAAAAAAGTCCATGAATACCTTACTGGGGCTGATAGTCTATTTAAGCCAATGTCTCTTAATCGTTTTCAATAGTGTGTTTGTTTGATATGCCTGTTTAAACCCAGATGCCTGCACTGCGAGTGAGGAGATGATCTAAATTAGAGCAACCACTGTGGCGCTACACAGCAGCTCTCACGATTAAACACATTATCATCATCGCCATTAGAGTAACACCTCCAATGCCACAGCACAACCGAAGCGAGATGTTCGTGCCGTTCTCTCTCCCCATGCCTGCACTGCTACCGTGCCGTTTCTCAGAGACTCGATGGGCGCAAGCACGGCTCCGCAAGAACAAGAGAAAGCCGGCTACTCGTGCAGCCCAGATCAGTTCCACACCACGGCGCCTCATTGGTTTGCCGTGCCCCAGAATCCCATCGCGGTTTAGACCCACGGTGAGGCGGGCAGTGACTCACAGGGCTCGGCTATCTCTGTATGTAAGAGAAGAGCTCAGCGGAGGATGGATGCCCCATGGTGAAAAGAGCAGCAGGGACTACTAAGTCAGTCTGACATAAGAACAGCCTAGACCAGAGGCAAGACTGGGAATGGTTTATAAAGAAACAAAAAAACGCAAAAAAAAAAAAGTGCAACTTGTACTATGTAACGGGAAATCAAACGAGTGCCTGCTCTCCTTGCGCTTTCAGAAAAAAACAGGTGATGTTTCTATCTCATGTTAATAGCTTTGATTTCCTCCTGGACTCCTACACTGCACTGTGTACTTTTTGATGAAGACACAGAAACGCTGCTTGAGTCCAGGTCTCTGCCCCCTCACCCTGCACTCTCTCTCTCATCATGCCTGTCAGCCTTTCACAGATTGGCTTAACGGAGGAGCTGCCGCCGATGACTGATCAGCCACGCTGTGATCGATACGTGTCCTGTCCTTTTTATTGCAGGACCTGCTATCATAAAGGCTTCAGAGGAGTGATTACGGGCAGGACAGCACTTGGAGGTGTCAGGGATCAGAATGACTTGCCATTTAACACACAAAGACACACACACACACACACACTATATTACTAAGAGGGGACTGTGATTCTCCACCAGCCTAATGGGGACTACAGCTTCCCAGTACTTTCAGGACACAAAACATACACAGAACCTTTAGTTTTAAGCTGACAACAGATCATATTTGTTAATAAATAAATAAATACATTGACCAGTGCGGACCTACGGAAGCGTATTGCTGCCACACGAAAAAAATATATATATCACGTAATTACGTGATAACTATCATGTTTTTACGTGATACTGAATTATCACGTTTTTATGTGTTAGGGAATTATCACGTTTTTATGTGATAGGGAATTGTCACATAATAACAGACTGAACTAGAAAACAGGAGACAAAACAATGATGTCAGACGTTAGGGATTTTGTACGAACTTACTTTAGGTTGCTACTAACTCAATACCTATCCAATGACATTTTAAATCACAAACACAATCAATCTTAAAAATATCTGTGAAAATAGCAACGCAAATAGCAATAATCATCTTTATTTACACATTTTCTTCAAAACAAGGTACAGGTAGTTGAAAACCGGTCTGTGACCCAACAATACACCATCTATCCCCCGCCCCATCCAATTTATTATTATTTGGTATGACCTATTCTATATATCTATTCAATAAACAAGTATTTGTATCACTAACAGACACAAAGCGTCATAAACCTGGGCACGATGTACAATGCGTCACTGTTCACAAGCCGACCATGCCTATGATTCAAATTTCACACACTGTGCAGCTGCACCCTCGCATTGTGCACGCAGGCAAACACTGCCCCGCTACTGATGCGTTCATGGCATGAGCAGCGGTCATGTAGGCGCAGGCCAACGCACTGGCCCAAGAGCAGACTGCACACAGACATGCGGAAACACACACCGTCACAAACCCACACAGGGGCCTACCTGCTGAGCGTCATCCCACTTCTCTCTGTTCTCTATGTCCAACATGTAACTGACTACCTGGAAGAATTTCTGCAGAAATATAGAGTGGGGGGGGGGGTGCAAAAGAGAGAGAGAGAGAGAGAGAGAATGAATAGTGTTATTACCACAGTGGGAAGTGTAATTGTTGAGGTGAGCCCTTGTCAAAGTAAATTGCAATGAAAACCTAATTGCGGTGATGATAGCACCAGTGGTATTGTTCCCCATCTCAGCTCCGATCACAGCATGAACTAGGCCTTCAGAGTGAACATCTCGGGCGTCTGCCACAGAAACCTTGCGTTCGTAATTTCACAAGGCATCATTTGGCACAGAGGAAAAATACCCTCATAATGTGCTGCATTGTGGTTAACGACATGAGGCTACAAAAAAAGATTAAAATAGAATTGTGCAGCAGTAGTATCAGTGCTATCAACACACAGTAACTGTATACAATCTCCGTTAGAGTTTCTAGGTGTAGAAATTACACCAGAGCTTGCGATTCTTTTTTTTTTTCTCAGTAGCATTGTTGCCCGTGCATTGCAAAGCACCAAGGGAAAAGATCATTATTACTGTTATGATATTTCTTTGCAGACAGTTACCCCATGAGGACTACAGCACAGGCCTGAGTTCGCTCCTACAGGAAGTCAGCCGTTGGTGGGCATGAGACACTCTCCAACTCCCAAAGTTTGTCCGGAAAAACAGCGCTGTTTATTTTTATGGGTTTCAACCTGATTTAGTCTGACTAGCAGCTGCTTGTCCTGCGACTACTGGAGGGGCTGGGACAGCATGGAGCACTTAACGTGATTCCCTGTTTCCTTGTATATGAAACGGAGAAGGAGGTACGCCATGTGCCCACTGGGAATGATGATTTTATATGCCATTTGAACACTCCCTATAGAGACGTTATGGCAGATTACAGACTAACCCCTTTACCCCACGCTGTGCTCAGAAGCTACACGATGAGAGCTTACAAAAAAGGCTTATTCAACACATATCAGGCAATAGAAGGACCTTTTAAAGTGCTGGCCTGGGACTGTGAAAAAGCCCGGGAATGCATGGGTTGAATTGCTTTTGTTGGTGTTTTATGTCAGGTTTTTTTTTAATATATATATATATATTCTCAGATATACTCTAATTTATTCTTTCCTTTTGAAGCAATATTCTCCAAGGCCAGCTCATCTCAAACATGTTTTCTTTCCTTCATAAAATCAGTGGCAGGCGATGTGTTGAGATACCTTGTAAATTCGATTTCTTGAAGGCCCCTGTGTCTGCATGAATTGTGCCTGAGAAAGTGGTGCCTGTGTGCGTGTACATGTGTGTGTGTGTGTGTGTGTGTGTGTATCAGAGGAAGTGTGCTGTGCTCTCTCTCCCTCAAAGACTGGGCGGGCAATGCTGCGTCGGGACGCCTCCTGCCTCGTCTCACCTGCACGTCGTCGGGAGCTGGAATGTAGGTTGCTCGCTTGAAGGTGTCCGTCACATTTCGGAGAATCTCCACCGAGAATAACAGGTCGCCGCTGTAATAGCTTTTCCGGGACATTAACTCTAGGAGACTCCTCACGATCTGAGACATGCCCTCCCCTGCCAGGATCCTCTGACCCTTCGCAAGATGCTCTCGAAGCTGAGGAGAAATGGGAACGAAAACCCGGGTTACACCCCTTCGTGAAAGTCTGACCGCAGTTCAACCAGATGCACGTTTGCCGATTTATGCCCATGGTTTAACCACAGTTGTACCATAGCATGAACTTTGTGTTGCCAGGTTTTCTACTGTTTGTATCATGCTTTCTCCAACATGCTTTACCAAAATTTCAGTGTGGTTTAACCATGGTGAACAGAATCTTTATTCTGAACTGTAAACCATTCATACTTCTCCTGAACCCCCAATTCATTTTTACATTTGGTATTTTGCCATTATTCCCAATTAAAACTTATCTTGGACATGTCAAGTTTTCGTTTTTTTTTCCCAAACGTTTTACAACAGTGCTTTATTTTGAATACCTTCAAAGGTTCACTAACCTAAGTGGCTCTTAGGGCGAGAGCTTAGCTTACCCTCATTTCTGTGGTTTTATGTAAGCCTCCCCCTGGATAGGTAAACAATTATAAAGGTCTAATTAAGACAATTAACAGTTCAATTAAGGGTGAATTTCTGTAACTTAGAGCATAGCTGGAACAAAAAAACATAAGACCCAAAGTGCCTCGGCTTGTGGTTTAAGTCAGTTAGAGGCCTAACTGAGCATTTCCCTGTTTCTATCATGATAAGGAATCTTAGTACAGAACCTTACAGCTGGGTTTACTGCTGAACTCTAAGCTGCCCCCTACAGGGGGAGTGAGTTATAACAGATGCCATCCATGCTGATTTTAAATTCATGCTTTTCACAGATACATTTCTGCTTTCTAACTATTTGGAAAGAAAATACTTAATTTGTGCGAACAACACACACTCACACACACACACAAGTTGCAACATGTTGTGTCAATTTTGCTGGGACAGGCCACTGTCTTTCACCACACAGC
Organism: Amia ocellicauda; assembly: GCF_036373705.1. Lineage (NCBI taxonomy): Eukaryota > Metazoa > Chordata > Actinopteri > Amiiformes > Amiidae > Amia > Amia ocellicauda. Next base: position 26,671,744 of record NC_089860.1, read on the forward strand.
TGCTAATGGCGACCACGATCACAACTGCCTCATTCACCACAGCTGTGTCCTCGGCTGACCTGATGGCCACCTCAGGTTCACGGCTGTTGGTGATGAGCCTAATTATGATCAGGTCCCTGTCCGCAGCTGTGCCTTCCTTATTTAATCTGTGTTTTTCCCCAAGCACTAGGGATGGAGAGAGACAGTGTGAGAGATGGACCGACTGGATTGCACCTGCTGCAAGGGACCTAACCTGGAATTTCCCCCCTCCCACAGAAAAAGTTATTGTATTAACTATTTTGGCTTAATTCTAGTTTATTTATTTTTAGTTTATATGGTGCTACACCATACTCTGGTGAGGGAGTTTTTATATTTCTCATACTGTTGCTGGAACATTTTATTTTTCTTGTCTGTGGTGTTTCACCCTGACAAGAGGGTTGCAGGGTACTCCCCTTTATTATCCTGTACAATAAAAGCAGTGTGCAGCTGCAACAACAAGCACTCCTTTGTGTTGTTCCCTGTTGTGCTGTAACTGTCCACACTTGCCTATATAGACTTTCCTCTTTATTTCCAGATAATGGAAAGTTATTTTCTTCTCCATCATGTACCAATACATAACAAATCACTGTCAGTTGCTCTCAATAATACAAACTTCTATTTCCTAAGACAAAGTGGAAGTGAATTTGTCTATGCAGGGATATTAAAAATAACAATGGCAACAGCATAGTTCTTGGGGCTGTGTCACAGTTGCAAAGGCTGACTGAAGTTGTAGGGACTGGAGGGAAAATGAAAACATATATGAATAAAATACATTCTTCAGTTAAATCTCTTATCAATGCCGGGTTTTACATTTTCACATAAAATGAACTCAACTTATCAGTACACTGAGATGATCTTTATTAAATGTGTGTGAAATCCTCATTTGCTATGTCAGAACAGGATGTAGGAGTTGAATTTGCACCTACTGATAGATGTAAATATCTGTACTCGAGTGAGACGCATCGGGCGAAGCTCGGAGGACCCCAGTAAGCAACTCCATTAGTGTCCAGCAAACAACGACGACTAGCAGATCCTGCAGGGACACATGGAACACAGCAACACCGTCAGAGACAGCACAGGAGAAGGGGAGGGAGACACAGAAAGAGCAGGGAAAGGAGAAGAAGCAGAAGAAGAAGTGAGGACAAAGAAACTGTTGCAAATCATTATTTTATACAAAGTACTTTATGTATTATACCTTTAGACTAGTGTCCAAAGGCTACATTCCAAGTGTGACTAACTGGGTTACTAATTAAATTCTGTGTCGCAAACCTGAATGGCATGGGCATTTCATTCCTGCTCCTGCAATTTTGCTCCCTGCGTGTATTAAGCAAAGAGGCATAGCATCAATTACTTGCCTTAAACCTTTACATGGTTTTAATTTAACAAACTAATGGGGAGGTATAGCAAAGTGCCTTATGGTCCACTGACAGCGAGGCACAGAGCTAAGAAAGCCAGAATACAGCAGACGAAGCTATAGACATTTAGGGGAAATCCTGGGGTTATGCATGGAGCAAAGGACCACAGGACAATGGTTAAGCGTGATGAAGAGGATGCACCAAGTTACAATGCAAGAGGAAGCAAATACATTTCTCTGATATAGTTATGGTATAGAAGGAAAGCAAGTCCCATGGCGTACCAGTTGCGTTTGATGGACACTTGTTGTAAACAGTCTCTCCTGCCGCAGCTCTCTTCCAGGTCATGGACACAAGATACTCGTCTCTGCACATTTCGTGAGCGGCTGGAAGAGACACAGACAGACAGCATCAGGACACACACACACACACACACACAAAGTCAGTAATTGCTACTCTGCACACAGCAACCTCTGGTTCCCATTAATGGCACTTTCAGGTCACCGTCCCCAGCTCCCATCCCATTTGGTCTGCAGAGCGAACCGCTGATGGGCTGTTTGATGATGGGATCTGAGCTCTTCCAGCTCATTCAGAAGCACTACAGCCCAAGTGGCTGTAGCCCCACCGTCACAACAGTGTTGAAAATAGTAACAGATACACTGAGATTTTTGTGTTTTTCATTAGTTTTTGGTCCATTATTTGCCGCTGTTTCCTGCCAAACTATTGAACATGTTTTTAACTTTGATTTCAGTTTACGAACCTAATCGAATTTGTGGAAAATCATTCAGAATTCACAGCCAAGTGCTATTAAAGGAGCCCTGCATCTGAGTTCTGACGGTGATTCAATTTAATCCTGGACTGAAAATGAAAGGATGGATATTAAAAGTGGTTTGTGGTTGTTGCCACAGCAGCAGACACACTGAGAAATCTCCCTCCTACACAGCCTCAGCATAACAAAATTGGCTTTCTTTATTTTATTTGTTCTCCCTTGATAGACAGTTGATTTTCAATTACATGAATCTTCCTTAAAATCTATTAGCGGCTGGTGCGGTATGAAATTGTAAATGAGGACGTGCTGCTCCTAACAGGTGGGGGAAGTTAAATAAACATTTATCTTCTCCTTATACTTAAGTGTTCTCCACTGAACAATGTCGGTTCATGTTCACTAAGATGTTCATCCTAGTGAAGCAGGATTCTTAAGAGTTATTTTCAGTTCCAGTGAAGAACATGGTATTTGCATTTATGTCTTCTTCCCACACTATTTGAGAACTAAAACAGAAACCTATTTTCAAAAGATTATATTAGTTTGAAAATCATATATTTGAAGATACATAATGGAAAACTGCTGTTACTTTTTTCCTTGTGCTAACTGTGTGTAGCACTTTAAGGTGGCATGCTTGTAATGCACTTAAATCTGCATTGCATTGTCATGCTTGTTGTTGCATTTTGTTGCATCACATCGCATTGTAATCCGTTGCCTTGGCTTGTATTGCAGGACATTGTCTTGTATTGTATTTCTCTACACAGTAATGCATGATCAGCACCCTCTTTTAGTTCACTCTGCTTGTGCCCAAAACAACAATACCATGCGTTAAGAGATCTTTAATCAAAGCACAGCAGCCAAGAAGAGAGATGGAGAGAGACAGACAGACACAGACAGACAGAGGCCAGCCGCACCTGGGCACTTCTTCTCGTTGCAGGTGCGCACCTCCTCCCCCGAGCCGTCGCAGGGGTAGCCCTGGATGCCTGTCCCCTGGCACATTCGGAACCGCCGCTGCCAGCCAGAATCGCACGTCTTCGAGCAGAGGCTCCAGTGATTCCACGCGCCCCACTTCCCATCAGCTAGTGAAGAGAGAGACAGAGAGAGGGGGAATAATATTCACCTGCTAAGAGAGGCAGGAGAAGTGGATGAGGCGTGTCTTTTTTCCAAATGATACTGATAAATTGTTCGTGGCTTGGAAGTCATTAACAGAGTATTAATGACTTGCTTTCGACTTTCATTTTTAATTGCAAGTTATTTATGAACGGCACAGATGGGACTTGCACAGCCTTATTATTTCCCTAGATATCCTCGGCACTCCTATATATTCCAAATGGGAAATGCTGTTGGTTTGTTTGCCTTCAATGGCATTCACGAATGAGCGGCTGGACTCAAGGGCTATACGTGTTGCTTAATTGAAGTCATGGGAGTAAAAGAAGTTCTTAGGAAAAGAAAATGAATGTGTAAAAGGTTCTTTGTACTTGAGACTCTGTACTTGTTTATTTGTGCCCCAACTGAATAAGGGTTTTATCTCCCCAAATACAGAAGGAGGTTCCATCAACAGAAGGCATGGTGCTGCATCAAACTCAAACACAAGGAACATTCACACAGCTCACCCACGGCTTCAGGCACAAATCCTGACAAACTTAGCAAACTGACAGACTCTTCTATTCAATAATAATATTCAAAATAAAACCAATATGCACCTACATAAATTGTTTACAAAAGTTGCAAATGCTAAAGATTTATTCCCATTGATTTTCATCACTTATCTGACTAGGAGTAAGTTATGAGGTTCACAACGTTTGTGAAAAAATGTGTGTATAGTTTTATATTCAACTTTTGATAAGAGACCTTAATTTCCACTCAAAACAACCAACCACGAATGCTTTACCTTCTTTAATTTCATGGAATAAATGGTTTCAATCCAATTGAAATCCACACTCGATAGACCAAGTTAATTTAATGCTGATGTTTATAACGGATCGCACTGTTCTTTTTAAAGCACTCTCAGAAGTTCTGCTTCAAACACACACACAGGAGTAGGGTTTACGAATTGCACTGAAGCATATCAATCGTACATTTGTATAACAAGAAAGAGTCATAAAGCTTAGAAAAAATACCTCAGCACAGCTGGACTCAAAGTTTCATAAAGAATGAGTGAACACAGCCTCATGTGTTGTTTCATTTCAAGTTTAAATATCGGTTTAATCAAAAACTCACCATCCATGCACATGCACACAGAGGTTCATGCTCACCTACACCCACACGCACATGCACACGTAAACTGAAACTCCCAGTGGCTCCCGTAAGTTTCTCTTTTCTCTGGTCCCGTGGAGCACCATCCGCCGTGCTCGAGTTTCAGGTGTGGGTGTGGGACAGGGTCGGGGAGGCTGTTACATACCTGCGCATTCGGACTTTGAGCAGTCCCGCGTCTCGGCGTGGGGCCCTTTGCACTCGGCCCAGCCGTGAACGGAGACGCTGCACCTCCGTGTGCGCTGCTGAGTGCCGTTGGAGCACGTGACAGAGCACCTAGACCAGGGCCCCCAGTCCAGCCACTGCCCCTCCACTGTCAACACATAAAACACACACACAAGCGCGCCCGCCATTAGTGCCCCGCACTGCAGCTCCCCCCACCCCCCCAAAGCCATGCAGTGTGCTCCGTGAGAGACCAGCATACCTCATCCTCCTCGCTCAACCTCCCCCCCCAACCCTTCGCTCCCCTTGCACACATAACACACAGAGGGGAGGGAGTGGACAGACCCCGAGAGTGCCGGAGCTCTGACACAGACAAAGAACAGTCAAATTCCCAGAGATGCCAAGATGTCTCTTCTTTCTCTCTCTCTCTCTCTCTCTCTCTCGACACCAAACGAGCATGATGGGTCGAATGGCCTCCTCTCGTTTGTAAACTTTCTTATGTTCTTATGTTCTGTATTACACTTGGACACATTGCACTTTGAACTTGTGAAGATTGTACAGCTCTGGGATGTTCTGTGGGGCTCGGACCACCAAACATCTAGTGAACCAATGTAGGGTTCTTTTAATAGATGGAATGAGTAGTGGGGACATCCAGTACGAGCTACAGACCTAGGGCCAGCGATGAGTTAGGATTAATTCTTGAACTTGCCCCCTGAGAGAGCTAGTCTAGCACAGTTTAAGATTCAAACTGTACTCGCACATTTTACCAAGAGATCTGAAAAATCAAAAGGTTCATCTGTGGACCTAAGGTGGTTGAACTTCTCATCACTCTGCAAAAAGGAACGTTATACTAGGCGAGCTGTTTCCAATTTTCCTGTTATTCCCTGTAATAACTCTAGAGTTTTAAACAATGTTAAGGTATTCTGTCTTGTCACTTACAATCTATTCCACCCCAGTGGATTCTACGCTCCACCATGGCTTTTGAAACAATCAGGGGGAAAGAAAAGTGTTCTGAAGGAGATTTGGCTCCAGTCTGTGTGTGTGTGTGTGTGTGTGTGTGCGTGTGTGTGCGTATGCATGTGTGTGCGTGTGTGTGTGTATGCATGTGTGTGCATGTGTGTGTGTTGCCTTTACTAAAAAAAAAAGGCAGCACAGTACATTCTGTAACTGACAATTTCAAGTTTCTTCTGCAATCACATGAAAGGTTTCCTGTCAACTAGTCAAAGGAAAATGAACATGATAAATAAATGTCTGTAAAACTGTAAAATAATAATAATACTTAACACATAAGGACAAGAAAAAAAAAAATTCTAATAAAGAAAAAAAAAGAAAAACTCCTGAGTCACAGAGACAGCTGTCTCTCACTGTAGGACCATTTTTTACTCGAAACCAGGATTGGTATCAGCAAACCTACAGGAAGGAAGGAGTATGAGGTAAATTACACTGAGCGACGAGACATTTACATCTATTAAAATAAATTAAAATAGATACCACATCCTATTAGTTTGAATTACAAGGTAATTGCATAGATTCCATCAGCTGCCTGTAATGTATTGACACAGAGCAGGTGCACTGGTGAGAGACTGAGCTTCACAGCAGCACTCGGCTTCGGGAATGACAATGAGCAGTCTAGGTATTTAGGTGTTAATGTGCTCTTGCAGGAGATGAAGAAAAAAAGAAAGCTTAAGGCACCCTTACAAAATAATAACTTGAACAGTAACGAGCACTGCTTTTTCTAATCATAAACGGAGGCCCATGTCTGAAAGCAATTATGTACTGGCAAACCAAGCTGACACTTTTCCTATTATATTTATTGATTTTCTTATTTACTTCTGGCGTCTTCGTGTTCAGCTTCTCTTCAGATCACAACAACAAACCCCAAGAATCACCCCTTCAAGGAAAACATGGGCATGTGATGACCCTTGGGTTGCTTCAGCCCCTAACGTTTGATGTGATACAGTGTGCTGCGTTGTTTGTAAAAATGAGATTCCCATTACACTGTTTTGCTTCTGCTGACCATAGCTCTCCTGGCCTGTAAAAGGTCTTCTTCAGCTCACGCCCAGCAGACACACATTGCGGCACAGCCAGGACTCCATGCCTGCTGTCCGAGTGATAAATCAGGGCATCTTTCCCCGTTAATAAATTTGTTCTGTGGTTCTTGGCTTCACAACTCTCAGGATGAATCATCATGTGGCTCATTGTATTAAGCCTAACACTGGAGTTTATCCTTAAAATAAATAAATAAATAAATAAATAAATATTCATGAACTACAAAAATAATAAGTGGCTTCCGTTCGTGGTGGAATCCGTGACATTTGAGTTGTGTTCAAGGTTGCTGCAAATCTTGGCTCCCTTCCAAAGAACAATTGCACTAATTACACAACACATATAGCGCCTATCCAAACGATGCCCAATCTCAGCTGCCAGACTCGTCGGCTTCATTCCACTGTCAGGGCATATAACTGTACATCCTGTATGTAGATAACATCTTCGACTCAGACAACTCCAGTCTCTGTGATGCTGGAGCACTGCTTGACTTGTCTTTGTTAATAACAGTAGCTAATATAATCCATGGTAGAGAAGTGAATCTTTGTTGTTTTTTTTTCCGTTTTTTTTTTGCTCTTCAATGCATTGTTTTGATTGACAAAAAGAGTAATTGCAAGTGGCAGAATGAGGATGAAAATGCCTCAAGGAAGATGAGAGTGTTAGGAAATGTTAGTTGAGAGCATTGTACTGTACTGTACTGTTGGAACTTGACGAAAAACCATGCGAGTGTGAAAGAAGGAAATACTGCGTTGGATCCCTAGATTAAACCCCCTGGAGTGGAGGCACTCTGCAGCTCACAGCTATTACAGAAGTGATTTCCAGTTAAACATAGTTTCGCCATCATGTGTGTGGATGATCTGTGTGTGGAGCAGTTCCTTGACCCTAAATTAAACAACCTAAAGTTTTACATTGGTCTGGCCCCAGCGTGTGGAATTGTAATTCGTTCTTCAAATAGGAGACTTGCAGAAACAGAGCAGGTAAAGAAGAGAGGTGGAACAACCCACCCACAAAAGAAAATACAAAAATAAGAAAACTGTTAATGTTGATGTTAATGACCCCCCCCTCAGTAAACAAAGAAGAAAAAGATTCAGCCACCTGGGGCATTACATAAAGGTTACCCAACGTTACATCAGCTGCTCAGAAACAAAATGTTCCAAAAATATAAATGTAATTTACCCAGATGAGCTCTAAATGTGATGTAATGAGCCCTGTGAGATCAAATACATCATCAAACTATACCATTGAATAGGAGGGGCATGTACAAATCTTAAGGATTAAAGATCTGTCTGACGATTAATTGTTTTCCTTTGAAGTAAATGTTATGTGCAGAGCAGCTACATGTGGTTTAAGACTTGCAGGTTTTATCTTGTATAGGAATGAACATGCGAGTCTTACACCACGTGCAGCAGACAAAATGGATAAAGTGCAGGATGCAACACCAGTAAATGCTTGATTTGAGGACATGAATTCCAGCAATGTTTCAGACCTTCATGAGGCTTTAGGGTAAATCCCGTCGGAAATCCAATGAGATCCAATATCTTCTCTCAAAACAATTGGATAATACAAAATGGGATTTTATTATAATACTGTATAGACCTATTTCTGCTTGCATTGGTCATGATACATATTACTGCTACTAAAAATAATAATAATTGGTTGTTTTTGGTGTCTGATAGGACTTTTAAAATACAAAATAACACCTACTTCCCCCGCTGACAACCAAGTTTGTGTTGATTTCCGAGACATCTGCTGCAATGTAGGCCGTACAGAATAGAACTACACCATTGCAGAAATCCACGTCAAAAATAAAAAAGTAAATTAAAAAAGAAAGTGAGGACATGGCACGAGTTAACGGTGCAAAGCCAAGTGCAGTCATTAAAAGTGAAAACGCAAAAAACAAATTGTAAGCAATATCATGCACTAGCAGAGCAGTGCACAGACACTGATAACTGAACGTGTCTGAGAGAGAAAGACAGAGAGAGAGAGAGAGAGAGAGATAGAGAGAGAGTATAGTTGTACAAAGTGGAAGGAAGCATCCCTGTGTGATCAGACACACACGCAACCACACATACACACACACACACGCAAATGCATTAGAGAGAAACAGTCACATCCACTCACTCCAGCACACAGCACCACGACTTCTGTTGTTTTTCAAAGCTGAAACATGTTAGATCAAATATGGCATTGCAATCGGCAAATTGTTTTTTTTTTACTTAGGTTTCCCCCCCGTCACCCCAATTTCCGGTTTCTTCTCTTTCCCTCTGTTGCAACACTCCAAACAGGAAGCACAAATGAATGATTAGAGGTTGTCTGGCACAGGACTGTCTAGTGCAAAAGGGAATGGAACCTTGACTCTGCCAGCCCGTGCCATTGTGAAACTTTGATCCTGAACAGTAGATCAATTCTTTACGTTGTCCTTGCTGCTGGAGATCAATTGAATTGGTGAGGATTAGTGAGGACAATGCCTTGCAATGGAATGGCATGGGATGGATGGGTTGGAATGGGAGAGCCAGACTGAGACGCTACATGGAAAAGAGGCTAAGGGCTTTGTTCATGCCCGCCTGCTTTGAACTGGAGACTGACCCCAGCAAGGCCTCTCAGTCAATCACTTCCCACACATCATTTCTCAAACAGCGTGTTTTACCTACACATTTGATTTCAAGGGGTCATGCTTTAATGAATTCACTGCTAACAACATTGGATACTTACATTTTTTTTTTTACCTCTCATTAACGGTAAGTCAGCAGAAATAAGCAATTTATTATTTCTTATTGATTAGTGTTTAGTACTAATATGTTGCACTAAGAGCTGGTCCAGTATTGATTGGATCAGTATTATTGGTACTTGCTGACAGTTAACATTTGTATTAACCCAAAAAAAGAACGGAATAAAACTATTTAACCGCAAAACACTGGAAATGTATGCAATATAGATACACATTTATGTTAACAGCTGATACATAAATCTGAGTGTGATAATTGCTATTTCCACTAAACTGGATAACAGCTCAACATTTTCCTGCCAATAGGAAAGACTAAGACCACCTTACTCTACTTACATTTAGTACTTATGGATCATCAGTCAGAGAGTAATTTAATAATTGTATGAAGTTATTAACAACAATGAAATAGCATTACAGACAGTACAAGCACCAGACCACACACACTATACAGCACGCTCTGTACCTTCCAGTTGTAAGTAGCAAGACAAGATGCTTCAGTGAATTGTCTTCTATAATTTATATCCTTTACATTGTATTTATGAATATTTTAATGCTTATTTATTTCCCCCATTCAACAATAAGGGCTATAAAAAACACACCACAATAAGAGTGAAGCGACTGGTGACAAAAATAGTAGTATCTTGTCAGTTATTTTTATCCTGTGATTCATCCCCATTAAGTGTTCTTTCTGTTCATGCCATCCAAGACACTTTATCTGTTTCCTTCTCACTACCCCACCACCCGAGACATGCCCCCCCTGTGAGTCATTCAAAGCTTTCAAAGCCAGTACAGCAGCAGTGACTTAAACTCCATGGACAAATGCTTCGATGAGATGTCACTGTCGATGTCTGATATTCAGCGAGTATCAGACATTGGCCAGGACACCCAGTTGCAACACTAGTCTTCGGGACGCAGCTTGGTGCAGCTCTCTTCCACTGTGTGATGTGAATCTCTGTAAAAACACGCTTCACACACCCCACCTCGCCGTGGCAGAGCAAAATAGCTGTCTCCGTAGGATATGTCACCAGGGAATTCATCCAAAGCATGAAAACACACTTAAAAAAAACACGTCTGATGTTTACCTGTCTGTTTAACAGCATCTGAAATGGTATTGTTTCAAATATTTGTAAGCATTCAATGAACAGTCCTTACGTCTCTTGGCATTACCCTTCTTTTGAAAAAAAAAAGGTGTTGAAATAATAATAATTAAAGAAAGATGATTTTAGTTTTGTGTATATCTGAACACATTGTTTGCCTGCTCAGACATGCAAATTAATGATTAATAATATATGTATACATATGACAATGTACATTGTTCAAAGTAATAATATTGAAAGCAGAACTGCAGGGGATGCTCATTCACAATCAATTATTCAAATGATTTATTTCCCATTAATGAGTGCAGGGCTGATTGGTGAGGGCTGAGTGACAGTTTTTGTTATACAGCAGAGGGGAAAATCTATAATAATAATAATAATAATAATAATAATAATAATAATAATAATAATTATATAATCATCATCATCCCATTATGAAGTCATTGAAAACTTGGATTTACAAAACAATATATAATCTGCTTTTACTGTATCTAGACAGAGAGAGACCTAGCTAGCTATAGAGAGAGAGAGTGGGAGAGAGAGAAAAAGTCTGGTTAGACAGATAGCCAGACTGTTGGATTGATAGAAGATAATAAAACGATAAAAAAGACAGAAAGACAGAAAACACAGAGAGTCAGATGGGGTAGACAGACAGCAAGAACCAGGCACTGCGCAGAAGATTAAGCCAGCACTTTGGACTTGGATGGGCAGGGCATGTGCTAAGAGAGTCCTCTGCGCTCACCCTCAGACACACTGCACAGCACGCTAGAGGACCAGGGAGGTTTTCACTAGCATCGCTTCCCTTCAGTTATGGAGGTCAACTTGGTGTCTTATGTAAAATCTCTTGTTCCTTAAGCTCTGCAATTGACTTGCATCTCCGTGACTTGCTGTCCTTGCAAAAGCCCTCACTACTGCCTCACTACACCAGTCATGGGCTTTAATCTACTGTGAAATGTTGGTCTACTTGTTCCCTGGAGAGAGTGACAGTGCCCTTCATGCAGACTCCTAACCTTTAAGAGTCCTAATCCAAGCCCCGAGGCTGGCCGTGACCGCGCACCTCACAGCGTCACGTACGGAGACTTTGGCTTCACACACAACTCAAACTTTTGTGTGCGAGTTTTTTGTGTTGTTTGATTTTTCTCCAATGCAAAAATTCCCTCTGTGTATTTATTTCTCCTGTCCAAATCAACACATTTGTCAAAAAAGAAGTGAATATCACCTTTTGTGCCAACATTTTTGTTGTTGTTGTATATGCAGTTTTTAAAACATTATAGGAATATAGGAGTGATTGGTGTAAAAAAAAAAAAAAATATATATATATATATATATATATATATATATATAAAAAAAAAACAGATTTTCAGCCCACCTCTGTCTGTTGGTTTTATACACAGCCCATTAAAGAGCAGCTGTTGAAAGCCAGTCATCAGGACTCTCATCTCTAAATTGCGTTAATCTGCAGGGGCTAATGGACTGCACTGGGGACTGACGTCTTTAAAAAAAACACACAGAAGTCGTTATTGGTGAACAGGGAATAGACAGTGTGTTTCTTGTAACACAGACACCTCAGTGGGGGACACTGCAGCCAGCTGGACTTCATGTCATATATGCCTCTTTGCATCGAATCACAGATTTTATTTATTTATGTTGTTGTTTTTTAACGTCAGAGGATGTTGAGCCAGCATGGTCAACAGGGTCATCTGAAGTGCAGCAGAAAAAAGGCAGAAGTGGCACTGTATGGCTTCAGGGCACTTTTTAATGCATCCAACATGAGAACAACAGACAGAAAAGGTTACTGTACGTCCAGGGGACTCTGGCACTGCTCAAATGGGCAGCCTTCTCACTGGGTCGTAAACCAAAGTAACAGCAGACAAATTGGATTCTCCCTCATTGAGGATTTGCAGTATGGTGTCTAAACTACCTTTGCAAGGAAAATATTACAGCCCAGGTTGACAGCAAAGCCTACACGATAACATCCATGTGAGCCAGTGAGGTAAGCAAGGACCCCCCCCCACCTATGCTCCAGTGCAAGTTTGTGAGAGTAAACCTCCAGGGATCCTTGGTTGAATGACGGACAGCTGCTCCTACTCCCTAACTGAAGAACATAAGGAATATTACAAACACGGAGGATAATCTGCCAACCTTGTTCACTTTCAGCGAGGCATCTCTCGACCCCTGAGGATCAGCTCCCACAATGTGGCTCTGGAAGCTTATTCTGCACAGCTGGCGAGTTACGAGTGTGCCGAGTCACTCTTGTTTTCGTGGTCCTGGCTATGAACACTGGCAGAACATTTTTGACATCCTTTGCCTAAACGACGCATTGTTTTTTAAAAGCAGCACTGTGTGTTGGCAGTCGGCAGTCTTTTACAGATAGGACTGTGGAGTCAGGGTAGCGTAATGAGAAAGGAAAATACATTGATAAACTAAGAGAAAACTGCACCAGTCAACCAAAATATAGTGTGGCTGAATCAGCTGCATGATGGACTAAAATAGACAATTTGAAGAACGTAGGAAAACACACACACACACACACACACACATACAATACCTAAAGACCAGTTCCTGGAAGTGACCCTACTACCCCAACTGATGGTAGTTTGCGGTTCTTGCTATTGACATAATTGCATTCATTTGAAGACAGGGTTGAGGATATTTAGTCTATTGCTCTTTTTCCCCATACCTGCGTGGCGATGACAAATGATCTACTCAAATAATCTACCATCTTTCCCATACAGTGTCGCCATTAGAGAAACAGCTATAACCACAATAACAATCACAGAAAGGTACAAGACTCCTTATGAGCACCGAGGACAACTTGAACGCAAACAGTAATAAATAAATCAATCCAAACAAACACAAAGAAACACAAAATAGATACACGGGCGGTACGCACAAACGTGGATAGCACCTAACGGAACGGGACAAACAGAGAAAGAGAGTGAGTTACAGAGAGAGAAAAGAGAGCGAAAGGATGAGTGAGAGAGAGAGAGACAGAGGCAAGAAGTGGAGGTGGGAGGAGGAGGAGGAAGAGGAGCAGGGGTGGTGGTACTAACCAGGGCACACTGCGATATTGCAGAGCTTTGATTGCACCTCAGGCCCATCACAGGCCTTCCCTCCATGCTGCGGAGCCACGCAGATCCGCGATCTCGTTCTCGAGCCTCTGCCGCAAGTAACCGAGCACAAGCTCCATGGAGACCACTCCTCCCACAGCCCGTGCACTGCAATACACCACAATAGACACCGGGGGGGGGGGGGTGGGTATGACGGTCAACGGCACGTTCTCTGTCTCTCTCTCACACACACACAGTGCCCGCCCCGCCCACACAACAAACTGCACTCCTGTTAGTGTGCTCTGCCTGAGGGCACAAATGCATCCCTCTTTGGTGGGATACACTTGAGGAGAACATTGTTATTAGGATTGTAACTCTATTTGTTCCCGCATTAGGTGCTACGACAAGGTGATTTGTTTTAGTTTTTTACATGTTTGCACCTAATGTCCAGTGAGAATTATCAGACAGTGAAGACATATCTTTAAATGTTAATCTCAGGTGGACATGGTGTTATTGATTTACAGGACGCATTACTGTATCTAAGTAAATATTTCTATGTAGAAGGGCTCACACAAATAAATAAATATCTTTGAAGCTCAGAGATCACTTTTAATAAAATGTTAATCGATACAATACATGCATAAATCTACACATGCATTTGCCAAAATTCACATGCTTGGTCTGTCAAATCGTGTCTGACAACAAAATATAAAATATGCACTTTCACGATATAAATTAATTAAAATGACTGTCCAGGATGCACAATTAAAATAACGCAGGCAGTCAGGGTGTTTCTTTCCGTTCCTGATCAGGAATTCATAGCCAATATAAAGCACTTAGTGCATTGACTTTAGGATGAACAATGAAATGTCTGCAGGAGAAAAAGGACATTTTTCAAAACTGTCGGACTGATAATAAAGAAAACATTTGAATGAAAGAATCATAATTCTTGGTTACAATTCTGTATTAAAATCAATGATCATATATCCAGTCTTTTAAGACCATAAGAGCAGCAAAGCAATGGAGTCCCTCTTTAATAATCCAGTCATCGGAACATTTATTGCTACTCTTGTGAATTCTTAAGTGCACTCAGAGGCAAAAGTTATATCATGAATTTATTTACTTGCTTGCTTCTATCTGTTGCCCTCATGCCTGCATGGAGCAACAACGTGGAGAAAATGCTGTGGCACTGTTTCGCCAACAGAAGGCAGCTGCGCTGATTTAGGATTGAGCCCCTGAAACCCCCCCCTGCCAATATGGATAACCAAAAAAGACTCAGACGAGTGCATTAGATGAGCATCGGTGTAGGCATCTGAATTATGCATGTTGCTAAATAATTGATCTGGCCCTGCAGTACAGTATAGAGCACAAGACTGAATGCTTAAACGAAAGGAACCTATAAAGTATTTGCAGAAGTAGACAGATGCGGAAGCTCGTTCCCAGACACAACAGCCTCGTTATCGCAGCACGAGCAACAAAAAGGCCATTAAAACAAAAAACTAAAAAGCCCTGTTCTTCCAGATCAACCCCGGACTGCATTTCGATCAGACAGAGACAGACTCTCACACACACACACACACCTTTCTAAAAGCATGTCACCTCTTTCTCCCTTTCGAGGTTTCTTTCTTTCCTCAACAGCAGCTGGTCCCAGTTCATACATTCAGTTTTTTTTTTTTTTTAAATACTACACACTCATCACTTTGGTTGACTTTGCTGATGACCTTTAGGGGTTTTAAAGCATTTTAAATCCTATATCCCACGTGCTTTTATGTTCAAGGCTAAAAAGTGAGGAATTATACCACCCTCATATAAATGATACACTCAGCCGAAGGATTAGACCAAGTTCTGTTTGCAGGACCATGATGTCCTGGAATAACATAAATCCACTTCTGAGAACGTCTCACTAACGCATTTACACAGAACAGCAGGGCTATGTATATAGAGATGGATAACAAATTCAACATGATCTTCAAGATAGACAATCATGTAACTTCAGCTGACCTGGTTTGTCTTCATCCTTAAGGAAGATGTTAATGTCAAATATCATGTTGTACTGGACAGAGGCACTTGATTTGTATTTATTTACTAAGATCTCTGAATTCAGGCACTGAAAGGCACTGTGGTTTTGAACAGAAATTTCAATTCAGGCTGCAGGCTTCATATATATATATATATATATATACACACACACACACTACCGTTCAAAAGTTTGGGGTACTTGTTTCCGAGTTTGAATAGGAAATATAGCAAAATGAATAGGAAACATAGTCATTGACAACGTTAGAAATAATGATTTTTAATTTAAATAATAATAGTGTCCTTCAAACTTTGCTTTCGTCAAAGAATCCTCCATTTGCAGCAATTACAGCCTTGCAGACCTTTGCCATTCTAGCTGTCAATTTGTTGAGGTAATCTGAAGAGATTTCACCCCATGCTTCCTGAAGCACCTCCCACAAGTTGGATTGGCTTGATGGTCACTTCTTACGTACCATACGGTCAAGCTGCTCCCACAACAGCTCAATAGGGTTGAGATCCGGTGACTGTGCTGGCCACTCCATTATAGACAGAATACCAGCTGACTGCTTCTTCCCTAATAGTCTGAGCTGTACTTTGGGTCATTGTCCTGTTGTAAGAGGAAACTGGCTCCAATCAAGTGCCGTCCACAGGGTACGGCATAGTGTTGCAAAATGGAGTGATAGCCTTCCTTCTTCAAGATCCCTTTTACCCTGTACAAATCTCCCACTTTACCACCACCAAAGCACAACAGACCATCACATTGCCTCCACCATGCTTGACAGATGGTGTCAAGCACTCCTCCAGCATCTTTTCATTTGGTCTGTGTCTCACGAATGTTCATCTTTGTGATCCAAACACCTCAAACTTAGATTCATCTGTCCATAACATTTTTTTCCAATCTTCCTCTGTCCAGTGTCTGTGTTCTTTTGCCCATCTTCATCTTTTCTTTTTATTGGCCAGGCTGAGATATGGCTTTTTCTTTGCAACTCTGTCTAGAAGGCCGGCATCCCGAAGGCGCCTCTTCACTGTTGACGTTGAGACGAGTACTATTTAATGAAGCTGCCAGGACCTGTGAGGCGTCTGTTTCTCAAATTAGACACTCTAATGTATTTGTCCTGTTGCTCAGTTGTGCACCGGGGCCTCCCACTCCTCTTTCTATGCTGGTTAGAGCCAGTTTGCGCTGTTCTGTGAAGGGAGTAGTACACAGCGTTGAATGAGATCTTCAGTTTCTTGGCAATTTCTCGCATGGAATAACCTTCATTTCTCAGAAGAAGAATAGACTGACAAGGTTCAGAAGAAAGTTATTTGTTTCTTGCCATTTTGAGCCTGTAATCGAACCCACAATTGCTGGTGCTCCAGATACTCAATTAATCTAAAGAAGGACAGTTTTATTGCGTCAGTTTTCAGCTGTGCTAACATAATTGCAAAAGGGTTTTCTAATGATCAATTAGCCTTTTAAAATGATAAACTTGGATTAGCAAACTCAACGTGCTATTGGAACACAGGACTGATGGTGGCTGATAATGGGCCTCTGTACGCCTATGTAGATATTCCATTACAAATCAGCCGTTTCCAGCTACAGTAGTCATTTACAACATTAACAATGGCTACACTGTATTTCTGATCAATTTGATGTTATTTTAATGGACATTTCTAAGTTACCCCAAAGTTTTGAACGGTAGTGTATATATAAAATATACTATATATATATATATATATATATATATACACATGCACATTCTTACACAAAACTATTATTATAACATTGCCCACCCAGTCAGTTATTTCTTAAAGTGATCTATCAGTCCCCTAGTGCACCAGTCACTCTCCCAGTGCACACATTTAGTGAGGTCCGCAGGCTTGCCATAGCAGACAGGGAACTGCATCCATTCTTTTATTTCCACAGGAAATATATGAAGGACCCCACAGATTCAGGGGGCTGTGGAAGGTCTTTTAGGGGTCAATGTCTCTGTAGAGTTCAAGCTGCCTTTTCTTGGGGCAGACTGGTATGAGGCGTGGACCTTCCAGACAGTCAACTCAACTTCACGCGAGAGCCAATTGAAAAGAAGTGCCTCACGCAGTGCTTTTAGTGGCATATAATCACGGAAAAGCATGTGGGCCAGTGCAGACACACTGATCTGCATAAAATATAGGGCAAGCCCCACATTATACATGGCAGCTTTGATCTAAACCCTGCCTTTTGTTCTGTGCATTACTGCCACTCCTTAGGCAGAAAATGGATAAATATACTGTATACTGTATATAATTAATACAGTGAGGGAAAAAAGTATTTGATCCCCTGCTGATTTTGTAGGTTTGCCCACTGACAAAGAAATGATCAGTCTATAATTTTAATGGTAGGTGTATTTTAACAGTAAGAGACAGAATAACAACAAAAAAATCCAGAAAAACGCATTTCAAAAAAGATATAAATTGATTAGCATGTTAATGGGGGAAATAAGTATTTGATCCCCCTATCAATCAGCAAGATTTCTGGCTCCCAGGTGTTTTTTATACAGGTAACGAGCTGAGATTAGGAGCACTCTCTTAAAGGGAGTCCTCCTAATCTCAGCTCGTTACCTGTATAAAAGACACCTGTCCACAGAAGCAATCAATCAATCAGATTCCAAACTCTCCACCATGGCCAAGACCAAAGAGCTGTCCAAGGATGTCAGGGACAAGATTGTAGACCTACACAAGGCTGGAATGGGCTACAAGACCATCGCCAAGCAGCTTGGTGAGAAGGTGACAACAGTTGGTGCGATTATTCGCAAATGGAAGAAACACAAAATAACTGTCAGTCTCCCTCGGTCTGGGGCTCCATGCAAGATCTCACCTCGTGGAGTTTCAATGATCATGAGAACGGTGAGGAATCAGCCCAGAACTACACGGGAGGATCTTGTTAATGATCTCAAGGCAGCTGGGACCATAGTCACCAAGAAAACAATTGGTAACACACTACGCCGTGAAGGACTGAAATCCTGCAGCGCCCGCAAGGTCCCCCTGCTCAAGAAAGCACATGTACAGGCCCGTCTGAAGTTTGCCAATGAACATCTGAATGATTCAGAGGAGAACTGGGTGAAAGTGTTGTGGTCAGATGAGACCAAAATCGAGCTCTTTGGCATCAACTCAACTCGCCGTGTTTGGAGGAGGAGGAATGACCCCAAGAACACCATCCCCACCGTCAAACATGGAGGAGGAAACATTATGCTTTGGGGGTGTTTTTCTGCTAAGGGGACAGGACAACTGCACCGCATCAAAGGGACGATGGACGGGGCCATGTACCGTCAAATCCTGGGTGAGAACCTCCTTCCCTCAGCCAGGGCATTGAAAATGGGTCATGGATGGGTATTCCAGCATGACAATGACCCAAAACACACAGCCAAGGCAACAAAGGAGCGGCTCAAGAAGAAGCACATTAAGGTCCTGGAGTGGCCTAGCCAGTCTCCAGACCTTAATCCCATAGAAAATCTGTGGAGGGAGCTGAAGGTTCGAGTTGCCAAACGTCAGCCTCGAAACCTTAATGACTTGGAGAGGATCTGCAAAGAGGAGTGGGACAAAATCCCTCCTGAGATGTGTGCAAACCTGGTGGCCAACTACAAGAAACGTCTGACCTCTGTGATTGCCAACAAGGGTTTTGCCACCAAGTACTAAGTGCATTTTTCTGGATTTTTTTGTTGTTATTCTGTCTCTCACTGTTAAAATACACCTACCATTAAAATTATAGACTGATCATTTCTTTGTCAGTGGGCAAACATACAAAAACAGCAGGGGATCAAATACTTTTTTCCCTCACTGTAGCACTGTCGATTTTACTGCAAAAGTGTGCCAGCTGCTTGCACAACAGAGATCCATTGGCCATCTGCTCCAAGGCTCGTGATCTACCTTTATTCTAATACGCACTGCTAGTTGCCCACTTTGTCTTTCACTGTGGGAGATAAGCTTTCACATAGCACCACCTTGTGGCGAAATCATGTAATATCAGTATTGTTCTCCACTGCCCCGTTAGGGGTAATTAGATGCGACAGGTGGGTTCAGGTGTGGGCAGAGTGCCTGTAGTAGCTCCACACCACTTCTAGAGTTGAAAGCACTGCTTTCACCGGACTAGGAGCCACTGAATGGGAGAGCAACAGAATGAAAAAGTGGAGGTGAAAGTGAAAGAAAGAAAATATTTATATAAATAAATATATATATATATATATATACACGTCATCTACTACTAGGCAAACCGTGCAGATGTGTCAACTGAAACTCTTGAGTGTGTTATGAATTATGATATCGAACACATTTCATGTCTGCCTAGCAACTAGATCTGTAATATGTCTGTAATATCTGTATGAACCTGCCCCGGAACTCTTGGCAATCAGACTTCTGACATGTTTAAAAGTGTCTGTTGTTGCAAAAATAAACTGAAGACAAACGATCTGGCATTGTGTCGGTGACTTTACTTCCCGGGCTCGTAATGCACTGAAGGGTTCCTGCTGTTGCTGTGATACACTTGGGAAGCGATCCACATGTACCTGAAGGGTTTTGACTGGCAGTCAAGTTGTACCTTAACATATATATATAAAAAAATTCACTTGCATGTGCATCAAGGCCACATAATACAGAGACTAACTGCACTGAAATTAGTTCCACCAAAACA
The DNA here is from genome assembly GCF_036373705.1 of Amia ocellicauda. Taxonomy (NCBI): domain Eukaryota; kingdom Metazoa; phylum Chordata; class Actinopteri; order Amiiformes; family Amiidae; genus Amia; species Amia ocellicauda. The sequence continues at coordinate 26,691,871 of NC_089860.1, forward strand.
AAAGTGCACCCAGCATTAAGCACAAAGCCAAACCTCCAGATACTGCCTTTCTTCAGCACGGTGTTGCATTCATGCTAACTGTCAGTCAAGGTGGTTAATTTTAATATGCTATTAGTGTCCTACTGATTATGGTATTAAGGCGACAAGGTTCTACTTGTCAATATTGTTCAATGTCAGCAGCAGCAGCGGATTTACTTCCCTTCTGCAAAACAATTCAAACCAAGAGAAAGAGGTTCTGCACAGAAAGAAGATCACCTTTCAAAAACATCTGCATTCCTCAAAACCCTGAACATCTGTTCAACATTCATTATATATGAGAATATATACATTTACATATATATTTGAATAGAAAAGTATTTGATTAAGACATACTACCAATGCTCAAATATGGCTCTGAAACCTGTCCAAAATGATGTTACAGAAACTGCGGACAACACAAAGAAGCATGGGAAGATGGACGCTTGGAATAACAAGAAGAGAACAAAAAGGAAATTAATGGATCTGAGAACGATAAAACAACAAAAACCTAAAAAATCTTATAAGAGAAGCTATAGATGGAAACAAGTGGAAACAGAGGCCTTCATCCAGCAGTGGATTGATAGGCAGATGGTGATGATAATGATGTATATATATATATATATATATATATATATATATATATATATATATATATATATGTACAGTTCTGGAAAAAAATAAGATTACACTTAACACTGATTTCAGAACTTGGAGTGGTCTCTTAATTATATTATATATATATATATATATATATATATATATATATATATATATATATATATATATATATAATGTATTAATGTATGAATCCCACAGGAATAATGCCTCATGCAAGCCTATTCCAGTATATTGTGATGGGTCATGCAGTGTCGAGAAATATAGTTTAGAATCAACACTGCTCTTTGTTGGTGGTTCCTTTATTTAACAAGGCTGAACCTCTGTTTGTTATCGTGACATCCCTTTGATGTGTATATTAAAATTTATTGTAAAAGAACCTTGCCATATCACATGTAAAAGTGTGGTAAGTAAGCTAGAAAAACAAACAAAGTGAATGTATGGTAAAACTACAGTAGAATCAAGGGGACAAATCCCAATCTAGCATGCAGCTTTACTGGGGTAAACTATGAAAAGGGAGGTCCTTTTTTCTGAGCCATGTGAATCAGGTGCCCCTAGCTGTGCATGTAATGCCAGTTAAAATCCAGGAGTAAACTTTGTACATTTTACCTACTAGCATGCCTTCCTTAATCAACACTTCCATCAATAATCAACAATACTATACATTATCCACAGTTTAAGCAGGATTAACTTTATAGAGCATTAATTTGTCTTGTTAATTTTGGGAAATTAGATATTGATAAGTGCTATCATAAGGAAAGGGGGGTTGGGGTTAAAATGAAGAGTCATTCAGGACAGGAAGTCAATGGAGCATTAAGGGATATATAAAGATATATATATATATATATATATATATATATATATATATAATGCAATATAGCTGCTTAATCTCGGGGCATAGCTAATCAATTCAGAATAATCAGCCGACTCTCTATAAAATAAACTTAGCATAATTGCTTTCACTAATCAATCCCTAGAAATGCAATTTGGGCTGCGAGGGAGTCTGCACGGGAGCCAAGGCAGAGAGGATCAGCGAGAAAGAAGATTGCTTAGCAACCCCCCTCCTGTCTCTCTCCCCGATGACGAGCTCTCTGTGCTTTAATGTTCCACCCCAAGTAGGCCTGCAACTTGGTTCTGGATTATGAATAATGATGTGACTGTGTAAATTGCTGGCGTGTGTTCATTCATATTCATACAATCGGCACGCACTCAACACAAGGATCTCCCGTTGTAAAGCCAGGAGAGTTTCAGGTCCATGTTAACTAAATAATAAAGTCTTCACTCACACACCCTTGCAGGCCACAGTACTCTTCCTCTCAGGTGTCAAAACTTTTACCTTCTGTCTCTCACTCCTCGGTGAGTAGCTACATATCCAACCAGGAGCAAAATAATGAGATCCTACAAATCGCATCCGCTATTTTTGAAATCCCCAGGTTGGCAGGAACAGAAGCTATCCTGGTGTTCTTCCACTAATTAAGCACAGCAATACACAAATGCAGACTATTTCACTCCAGCTCAGGAGATTAAACCTGCCCCCATTTGCGGCACTCGGTGTTCGAGGTCTGTACCACAGATTTCCACTGAACAAATCTAGAAAAACAACAATAATGAGAGCAGAGTGAAACCATGAATCCAGGTCATGCACTTCCGAATACAAATGTCTGCCCAATGTAAACATATTTTCATAAGGGTGCATTCAGTACAAATGACAAAAGTTCAATACTTAGCGAGTTTCCATGCCCCAAATAAACTTAAACAACAATCTGAGCTTCCCATTACAACATCGGCACCTAAGATGTTGTAATCTACCTACAGGCAGAGCAAACAAAAGTAATTTCACTCTTCTGTTATTATTTTTTGGACAAACTACTGTACCAGTAAGGAAGACCCACTTTTAATACCAAAGCATTTGCACAAGAGCTAGAGTGTTTCTTGGGGTGGCAGAAACGAGTTATGCACATTTGGAGCTGTCATCCGAGCTGTCTTAAAACTGAATGAACTCACCTGCAGAAGTTGAGTTTTCTTTCATTGGGGATTGCCATAGTGGCTGACCATTGTCGATATATATTGTTATTTCTATAAAGGTACATTGTATCCCTTGTCAAACTCTGCAGACAGCAGAAAGCTCTGTACCATGCTTTGACTGGATTCGCAGCACACAGAATATCTAGAACAGGTGTTGAAAATGTGTTTCTATAGTATATTGTCTAGTAGCTCATGTCTACATTTCTTACACATGCCACATTACTTCAAAGCAGGGCTTGCACATCATACAACAGATACAGCAGACATTTGCTTTAAATTCAAAGTTGACTGGCAAAACTTGTTCAGCTTATTTTGGTGCAGCAGTTTTAATCAGGGTGGGAAGACCCTGATGGTGCAGTGACTGATGCAGTTGGTGCGTTCTGCCCTGAGGACCTTTTCTGAAAAGTAAGACACACTGTGGCTGGGCCGGTGGGGAAGCGTGCATTGCCAGGGTCAGTGGGTGTGCTGAGCTGGTGTAAGGGACAGTGGGTGAACTGAGGTGATACTGAGGGAGCAGAGCCAGTATGTAGGGCAGCGTGGTAGTTACCTGGGCAGGTCGGGCAGCGTACAGTGCCAGTGTCAGTGAGCACGTGGTGGATTTCATGAACAGGTGATGCAGAATGCAGTGCCAGTGATGTAGTTGCCTGGGCAGGGTTATACAAGGGAGTGCCAGTGCCAGTGTCAGTGAGCTTGCAGTGTTATGACCTGGGCAGGCAGAGGGCAGTGCCGGTGCTAGTCAGCGTGCAGTGTGTTACCTGGGCAGGTGGCGGTGTTGTTGCAGAGCCGCGTCTCCCTCAGCGGGCCGCTGCACAGGGTTCCGTAGGGAGAGGAGACGCAGGAGCGCGTTCTCACCTGCCAGCCCTGGCCGCACGTCAACGAGCACACGCTCCACTGCGACCACTCCTCCGCCGCCGGGTCACCTGCCACGAGGGAGACACAGGGTACCGTCAGCCAGACGCACAGGGGACAGAAAATGGGCCCAGAAATGAGCGCCACCAGGCAGACACACAGCTGTACAAGGTAGGACAGACGGATGGATGTAAAGACAGACTTACAGGAAGGACAACAGACCACACCCAGCACATACAAAGACATTAGGATAAGTGGGACTGAGACAGACGTGTCACCAACAAAGAGAGACAGCAAGGAACAGATGAACAGACAGGCAGCCATACATAGAGAAAAACACATATGTGAGAGTGGGCAAGTCCACCTGACACTTATCCATGACTTATGCTGGGTACAACACGGTCTTCCCTTCTGTCCATACTACACTGCCGGCAGCAGCATCCCCCAGACTTTCAGGACTCAAATATTGTACAATCAGGCTCTTGACATTATGGATCATGACCACTCTTATATTAGATTAGAGGAAGATGACAAGTAGTTCGCCGGGTTTCAGAAGGTTACATGGGTAGGCATGATTTGAAGGTCTGTTTGTAGAATTCATGAACACCGTAGTGTATCAATTAGACTGAAGGCCTAGTTTAATGAATTCGTCAGTGATAGGAGAGGTGTGTGTTTTTTTTTTGCTAACACTACATGAAATTATAAATTAAGTTAATCAGACATATCTATCATAGGGCACATTCTTGTGACAAGTGTCCTTGGAGTTGGACCTATTTATGCATTCATGTGTTCTGAAGGGAGCATTGTCCTCTAGACAGCTAATCACAGCAGCACTTCAGCATCAACAGCTGACAGAGGGATGCGTTCAAGAGGGTCAGCCACCCAGAGAGGCACAGCGAGTAGAGGAACAGTGCCATGACTGCTAAGCTTTAACCATTTTTTTACTTTTTATAAGAGGGAGGGCAGAAATGTGTGATAAATGAAAAACAGTATGATGGAAGGAAGGAAGGGATGAAGAATAGAATAAAACAAGTATAGATTTGAGGAAAGGAAAATTGAGTTTTTGACCATGCACCTCCAAAGCAGCCTTGAGGCTCCCTGGTGTTAATCTGAGATTCAACAAGCGTTATTCTGCAGCAGATCTCCAATGTGCTTCACTGGCAGCTCAATGAAGATGATTAACAGACCGATTTGCTGATTGACTGGCTGACAGAGATGAGATTACCACCAATCCTTGATGACATGGAGAGGTTCAATTGCAATTACAGAGCATCTAGCCCAGTTAAAATGTTAAAGAAGAACCCACAAATTGATAATAACAGTGATTGACTACTGATGGAGAGAACCTAATCACCCTACATACAACTCAGCTCTATTCTTGTGGTGTATTATCTTGTGCAGGCCCAAAATTAATAATGTAATGGGTATAGAATGAACGAATGAATGAGCACAGTCTGTACATAACATTTCAAACTGGACATATTGACTCTTCTCTGAGCCCATCTCTATAAAGGCACAATACACACTTTTAAATAATGCTTTTCATGTCAAGGTTCAAAGTAATGTGTACAATGTCTAATTTGAACACTATATGCCAATTAAGAGTCATTCTTGACTAATGACCCAGCCTTGCAGTTCATTTGGTTGTACTTCACAATCCAGTTTCTACTCAACTTCCTGTATTCCTCGGAAGCCAATAAGGACCTGTATGCGATGTATCAGAGCTCAGATGGAATGAAAACCCTAGGATACTTCCAGCAGCCTTCGAGGACCGGACACAAGGACCATATGAGCTGCGGTTCAGTGATGCCGAACCCAGTCAGAACCAGAACCAGGAACCTCACCTGTCTGGGCCTGAAAGATCCCAGGCTGGTCTGCAGAGCGCGGCCTTTGAGTCTTCACCTTCTGGTCGTCGTCGTCATCGTCCTCGGGATCTGGCAACAGGAAAAGGTGCAGGTGAGGATCAGAGATTGACAGGAGCAACTGACCATGGTGTTCAGGGAGCGCAGTTCCACCGACTTCTGGTTTTCTTTCCAACTGAGCTCTCGGATACTTAATTGACACAACCAGATTTTACGGTTTATCATACACATTGTTATAATTATTTTCTGCAATATTTTTTTTCTCTCCAATGAAAATGATTAAAATGCTCAGGTCAAGCACATCGTTGCCACTATGCGGTGTCAATTTGTTTATTCAGAGCTACCTCCAGTAACAAGGTAAAAAGCATTTTCCCTGATCGTATGAGCTGCTTTCACAGAACGACGTAAAGCAAGACTTCCAACTAATTCATTAGGGATTCCTCTTGGGCATTTAATAACAATTTTCATGAGAACGGTTTAAACATTTATTTTAAAAGTTTTTTATAATCTTTTTTGTAGTCTTCTGAAATGTTAGTTTGGTTTTATTCTACATCTGTATCTGCTTTCCACAGCACTTAAGTTTCAGACTTGGAACAAGACACTGGGGTGTGCAAGATTAATATGTTCTGCCTTCACTTTTTTCTGAAAGTAGTCAATAAATAAATAAACACACGCAGTCAAGAGCTCTATGTTTTACGTTTGTATTCCTTCGAGGTTTATGAATCAAGTAGTTATTTTTTTAGTTTGTTTTTATTTTGTTTTGCTTCTTTGATTATTTCATTAGCAAAGCTGGGAGTTTGTGTATAAAAATTAAACAAACAGAAACAGAAACTAAAACAGCAACTGTGGCAGCCTTATGTGGCAAGCCTGGTAAGAACATCCAAAAGCTGTTGAGAAAGATTTGCTCCACAAAGAAAAAACACACAAACACACACATACACAAAATACCCAACAAGAACCCCCTTTTCGCAGCTGGATCGGTTTTGCAGCTGTGCCGCGGTTTCACACACACACACACACACACACACACACACACACACTCCCCATGGCTTCCCCTCCTCTGCTCTTTAACCAGAAGTCAGGTTAGACACTCATGCTTTGCAGTCTGCAGGCATTGGAAAGCCCCATCTGGGTGACTGCTGTGCTGTGATTTATTAGGGACCTAGGAGGTCGGCGTTCGATCCAGCAATTTATCACACCGTATTAAACCAGAAGGAAGAAGAAGGGGGGAGGAGGGGCAAAAATACTAAATAAATAAATAAAACTGAGGTTGACACTCGGAATTGAGATTGCTGGAAAATGGAAAGCCGCAGCGGATCACTCTAGCTCCATTCGACTCAAACCACACATGCGCCCCCCTCTGTACACTATCTGTCAAAGGGGTATGATTAAGAAGCATCCCTGGGGTCTGGATTAATACTGTTATGATAGCTGAAGTACGCATCAAAATCATCGAACTAATTCAGGCTGTCACAGAAAGACACAATAACAATAACAGGAAACCAACAGTCTCCTATTTTATCCGCCACTACTCACCTACCTCTCATTTCACATCGGCTTAGCGATTGGAAAATGCACTTAAGCACAAACTTCATCTTAATTTGAGACACTCAGCCATTGCATTTGCAACGTGGCAACACAATCGTGAAGCAATCTCAAGGGTGCTCTTATCACAGAGAATGACAGTTTATTATTTCTTTATTTATTATTTATTTACTGTGAAGATATGTAATGTGACTAACAGACAGTTTCACCTGGAGCGTTTTTTTTTATATATTTTGGAGGGAAAAAAAACATTATATCTCTAGTGTTAGATTGCAAATGAGGATAGCAGTCTTTATGTTAGATTTTCAGAACTGCAATAAACAAAAAACAATAATGGAAAAAGAAAATGAAGCAATTAAAATGTATTTTGTAGTCCCAAAGGATGATTCACTTGCATATCAGATTTCTTTTTCTATTCACCTCTTTTAAGAGTGCAATCATGCTTTACTAAATCAAGCCCCTGCTAAAGTTTTCATAAGTAATGATTAATATGTAACTATAAACATCACAGACATCGCTGGTGTGGTATTGTGAGTCACTGTTAGAACAGCCAAACCTAGTCACTGGGCCCGATGACACACAGTCACCTAGCTGGGCACCCTGAGTGACCCACAGTAGCTTTGACCTTTGAGTCACAGCCATGGCACATCTATCCATGAATCCTGATTTCCAGAGTTTTCCCTCCAGCACAGTTCACACACAAGTCAGTCAGTTTATCCCGGCTTTAATAAAAACTGTGCTCAGGCATCTTATTCATTTATTACTGCTCTTGAGAGAGACAGATAGGCCAGGGGGCTCTGATTTTATCTTGGACTGGTAATATCCTTATGTTGCCCTTCTGCCTGAGCTTACAGCTGCAGGTCTGGGTCCAAAAGAGTGGATTTCGGATTTCTGAGCTGTGTAAGAGCATTTTGCTTGCTTCTCCTGCTGTAGTGTAGAAGTGATGATGAGGGAACTATAGAATAAGAAAAAAAAAAACGAAGCCAGGTAGAGCAATGCCGGGGTCCTCTCTGCCTTGCGCATAGCCTCCGCAGTGAGAGCTGCAGTTTGAAGTGAATCAGACCAGGGTGGAGCCCTCTGTGTGCGAGGAGAGAGACGCCGAGGTGCTTTTGCTCAAACAGCAGCCCTGGTGAAGTACAATGTTCTGTCACTTCCTGTTTCTCTCTCTCTCTCTCTCTCTCTCTCTCTCTCTCTCTCACATACACACACACTCACACTTATTCTTTATTCCTACCTCTGGCTCCTTCTCTCCGTGTCTCTTTCAGTCTCTTTTTCTGTCTCTGTCTCACAATGTCCTCTCTCTCTCTCTCTCTCTTTCTCTCCCTCTCAAAAGTATGATAAATATGAACCTCAAGGACAAGATGGGACCGGTGCTTCCAAGAAAATCAAGCTGCAGAGCAGCATTTGTTTTGGCAAAAAAATGGCTTATGTTAATATCTAAATGACACTGTAAAATTGATCGCTCTCAATTCCCCTGGTTTAGTGAATGGATTTATAGCTTTTGTTTTTCCTGCTCGAGATAATGAAATTTTTCATGTAAGGCCAAGCTGGATGTCTGTTAACTATTCTCTGAACAGATTAAATACAATTTCTATCCTGCCTCAGTCTTGAAATCTAGGAGGCGCACAACCCCAAAATGACCTTCCAGCAGTGAGGTATTATACTATTACATTTCTATACTTGCATTGCCATTCACTTAATAAATAATTTGCTATCTACTTTAAAAAATAAAGGCAGGCTGGGAGTCATCACTGACAAACAGAGCAAGGATCATTTTGAGCTGTGGTTATCTCTTTAGGAAATGAAACTCTATTACACCTGACAACACAAAAGATATAGAGCTGTTTCTTCCCCCTTTGTTCTTATCCCCTGATACACTAAAATCCATATGAGTTCAGTTTGTGAGTTTGCAGTTGAAAATCCGTCTTAAGAACGAGATCGTTCATCTAGATTCTGCAGAAAGTAACCTGAATTACAGTTAATAGAGTAGTTGTGGTCAACAATGCAGACTTTCAATGGTGAGAAGAGAATGTGTGTTTTGTTTTAGTGGATCATATTCCACATGTAGTTTTACAAATTATATATATATATATATATATATATATATATATACACACACACACTCACCTAAAGGATTATTAGGAACACCATACTAATACTGTGTTTGACCCCCTTTCGCCTTCAGAACTGCCTTAATTCTACGTGGCATGGATTCAACAAGGTGCTGAAAGCATTCTTTAGAAATGTTGGCCCATATTGATAGGATAGCATCTTGCAGTTGATGGAGATTTGTGGGATGCACATCCAGGGCACGAAGCTCCCGTTCCACCACATCCCAAAGATGCTCTATTGGGTTGAGATCTGGTGACTGTGGGGGCCAGTTTAGTACAGTGAACTCATTGTCATGTTCAAGAAACCAATTTGAAATGATTCGACCTTTGTGACATGGTGCATTATCCTGCTGGAAGTAGCCATCAGAGGATGGGTACATGGTGGTCATAAAGGGATGGACATGGTCAGAAACAATGCTCAGGTAGGCCGTGGCATTTAAACGATGCCCAATTGGCACTAAGGGGCCTAAAGTGTGCCAAGAAAACATCCACCACACCATTACACCACCACCACCAGCCTGCACAGTGGTAACAAGGCATGATGGATCCATGTTCTCATTCTGTTTACGCCAAATTCTGACTCTACCATCTGAATGTCTCAACAGAAATCGAGACTCATCAGACCAGGAAACATTTTTCCAGTCTTCAACTGTCCAATTTTGGTGAGCTTGTGCAAATTGTAGCCTCTTTTTCCTATTTGTAGTGGAGATGAGTGGTACCCGGTGGGGTCTTCTGCTGTTGTAGCCCATCCGCCTCAAGGTTGTACGTGTTGTGGCTTCACAAATGCTTTGCTGCATACCTCGGTTGTAACGAGTGGTTATTTCAGTCAAAGTTGCTCTTCTATCAGCTTGAATCAGTCGGCCCATTCTCCTCTGACCTCTAGCATCAACAAGGCATTTTCGCCCACAGGACTGCTGCATACTGGATGTTTTTCCCTTTTCACACCATTCTTTGTAAACCCTAGAAATGGTTGTGCGTGAAAATCCCAGTAACTGAGCAGATTGTGAAATACTCAGACCGGCCCGTCTGGCACCAACAACCATGCCACGCTCAAAATTGCTTAAATCACCTCTCTTTCCCATTCAGACATTCAGTTTGGAGTTCAGGAGATTGTCTTGACCAGGACCACACCCCTAAATGCATTGAAGCAACTGCCATGTGATTGGTTGGTTAGATAATTGCATTAATGAGAAATTGAACAGGTGTTCCTAATAATCCTTTAGGTGAGTGTATATATATATATATATATATATATATATATATAGTCATGAGAACGTGTTTATAATACGGACAACCTTCAAAAATACAATAAACTTTTAAAAACCAACACACCATGCCAATACAAAACAACACAAACAAAAACAACAAAGAGACTGATGCTACCCTGGTGAGAGGAAGGTCTGTCTCACCAGCTGAGAAACAGATGCAGTTCAAGAAAAATGTAGGAAATGCAAAACAAAGCATACGCACTTCCAGGATCAATGTTTTTTCACTGCCTTTTCTGCAAGGGTAACTTAAAATCCACCATTGAAAACCATCTGCATTACTGTATTGGCAGTGAATATCTATTGCTTACAATATTACAATCTGCTTTTGTTTCATTCTTGGTACGACTATAAGCTTGCCATTTAAAGTGCATTGCTGTGTAATGCTTCAGCTCTTTTTGCTGTAGTTGCTGTATATGGTATGGCATTTTACTTCACTGCATCATGTATTGCAACATTGTATATTGTATAGTCTAAACTAGATACAATTTGTAAGTTTGCCTTCAATAAAGTAAATATATAATACCAAATATAGTATCAATAATAAGAAGAAAAACGTATTGCTAAAACAATAAGGTCACAACATACTGCTACATTTCATTTCATTCTCGGTAGGAGAGGAGTTTTAGCCTTTCCACAATAGCATTCAGCTGGCCGTACAGAAGACACTGATGCTAAGCCCCCTCACTATGCTTATATCTGGGACATTTTTTATTTATATATGTATTTGAAAATTAGCCATCTGCTCACCAAGACGCATTATAAATTATTTGAGGAAACAGACGGATGAGTCACTGCCTTTCGATCTGTGACTGACAAACTCACGCTTTCACAGCGTGGCCTGTGTGTAGATTTAGGATTACAGATATCAAATGAGCCTCCGACCATACAAGTGATGAGTCAATATCATGTGTCCCCCGGCGAGACGAATCCGATTATTTTCTGTCAGCCTCCAACTGGTCTAACAAAAGATGGTTGGCAGCGAAATGTCTCACTCAGTTGCTTCAAGTCAATTAATAAGCAGATTAGTTAGGTTACTGCTGTACGGCTGCTTGAGGACACAGAGACCAGAGATTGTGAGACTGGAGGATACACACCTATTGATATGAGACCTTATCCACGGGTTCAGGGTTATGGAAAAGAATAATGAACGTTAACTATCAGACAGAGCAGCTTTTATACTTATGCAATAAGAAAGGCAACTGCATTAACACAACTAAAAACACCTAAAAATACAATTCAGGAATAGTGTGTATCTGCACAACAAGACCAACTCCTGTCATTGCTCTTGCTGAACCCACACACGCGATCCTGATAAGATTACCTCACAAAACTTCCTCGGCCCGATTTGCATAATCTCCCATCAGTAGGGGGTCTAGTGTCTCGAACTGAAGAGCAAAGCTGCGGCATTTTACAACACAAAATTGCTACCTGTGGGGATGCTGTTTTACCGGATGGTGATGATAATAAAGATGATGTTGATAATGATAATAATAATCATCATCATCATCATCTTCTTCGTCGTCATCATCTCTGTTGAAAGCCTAACCAAAAAACATATTAAAGACGCAAGACTCTGGCAGCCCTGCAAATGAACAGCACTGCATGGTAATCACTCGAGCATCGCAGCCTCAGGTAAATCAGGCTTTGTGATCCCCTGACACCTCTGCGCTGCCACGGAGGTTAATGCCTCTCTGATAACTCGCGTCGCTGTGCTCTGCTGACAGTCCTGTGTGTATTAAAGCAGGATATTGCCGTTTGCTGATATGATAACATTATATTACGTGGCTGATATGGATTTATTTTTTTATTTTTTACACCCACTGCATTGTCCATTATTCACTGACAGCAATATTGTTATTTTCCCAAAGCCAATCCACAATTGTGTCTAGGATCAATAGAAACAGCTCCCATTTGACTCGATAGCTTGACAAGTGCGGAGTACAAAGGAAAAGGTATAGGAGTGAGAACAAGTGTTTATTTCTTTTCATGTTCTTTTTTTTCCATTCCTCCCTCAGTTTTCTTCTCGCATTTCTTGTCTGTCTGTATTTTTATCCTGTTAGCCTATGTGTTCCACTGTATCTGTGCTACATGACCCCCGTTGGTGTCAAACAAGCTTCGACATTGCAGCGTGAAATGAATTCCATTACAGTCATTTGAACATACATCCCTCCTGTAGCTATTTATATTTTAATTTCAGATTTAAATTGCAAATGTGGGTTGAAAAAAAAAAAAAAAAAAACCCATCTACCAGAAAAACAAAACAAAACAAGTCCGTATGTTTCCAAAGTCAGGTAAGAGATACAGATCCTTGGCATGTTAGAAGGAAAGAATACAATGCCAACAAATTACAAAGCATAACACAGGAGTAGGCACAAACACATCAGCATCTGCTAGCTTGGCTTTGTGTTCCAAGTGAAACACTGTATTCACTTTATTACAGTCAGACAGCAGGTTGGGAAGAATCAGTCCCTGCCCACATGAAGCCAAGCTGGCATGTTTTAGACCAACTAGCAGCCCAGCTCCCAGGCCCACATTTCTGCCTCCTCACATGTACCTAAAGAGTATGTATAGGCTTTAACGCATGTCCTCTAACTCCTGGCCAAACGAAAACAGCCACAGGGCGAAAGCTTAAACAACCTCCGGGAAAAAGAGTGTATGGGAACCATTCGACATGTGTGTGGCCCCTTCTATTGATTTGCTTCATTTTCCGCCGACTTGTTAAGAGATCCGTTCTGTCCCTGTTGCTGGATGAGCTCCACACAGATAAATCACAGGGAGTACGGAGCCGCGCTGCGTCTGGGTCTGGAGGGATGCGCAGCCTCTCTCTGAGTCTGCAGCACAGCTTTGTCCAACGCACTTATACAAGATCCGGGCGCCTAATGCTATGACAATCTGTTTCTACACATGCACCGTAATACAGATATAACACACTAGGGGTCAGCGCCTAGTGTGCGCCAAGCCGACTCTTTCTATATGTTTGGTATTTGCATTTCTTTTAAATCTCCATGGCCCTGAAGGGTAGTTAAAAGCTAATGGGACTCTGAGAGACATGTGTGTGGGGGGGTGGGGGGTTGTAGTGCAGAAACAGTGGCCTTACTCACATTCATCTCACAGTAGTGATCTTTCTGTAACTGCAGGATCAGGACCCTTGCCATGGAAATGCCATCTATCTCACTCCCAAAAGCTGTCTTTTTTTTGTAGGTCTCTCTTGACAGCGTGGCAATGTAAGTTTGATTGCAAAGGCTTCTGGGAAGAGCCATTAACCATTGGAGAGATGAATGCACCCCTATCTGGTGACACTGCTTGACACACAAGTGGAAGCACATGCTGTATGCCCGATTGCCTGTACAGATAACACAGAGGTGCTTCTCTCTAATTGTTTTATCTGTACTTCGCAGGTACACGTTGGTGCTGAGGACATTTACCACAGATGCAAACTGCAAATCACAGGAGTCTATAGCTTTAAATTGCAGTGCCGATTTAAAGTGTATCATCACTTAATTATTAATGTACTGGACATATTTAAGGTTCAGTTAAAGCCAGCTAACCATGGGATTTGAAAAGGGTAAAAAGGTATTTTGTGGTATCATAACAGGTCATGTGATTTATACATGTTTGGTTCAGCTTAAAAATAACTGATTGTACTATGGGATTCAAGAATCTAATGCAATTCATACACAGAGCCCCGGCGTATAAATCGAATCACTCTGCACTGCATTGAAATAGAAGCACCTGTTGTCAGTGACCGTCTTTTGTTTTGTTGTTAGTTGTTTTATGTATACAGAGTTATCAGCCTCTTGTCAAGTATGAAGGTTACAAGAGAGACTGTTTGCTTGTATATTTGTTACGAGTTTATTGACCCGAGACCCGTCACACATTTAACGTGTCGAAATTCCTCTGGGGACTCTGAGCCGGGAAGTGGGAAGGCACTGGTTCACTCCCACGCTTCGACCAAGGACGCGAGAGATACAGACACAGCTAGCGGCCTCCTTCCTGCCTGCGTATCGGAGCCGGGTGTTGCAGAAATAGAGTGGGGCAGCTGAACCCTAGAGGAACAGCCTGTGCAAACTGCTAGGTCTCAACCAGTGGGAGTCCAGGGGAACAAACAACTGTTCTCTGAGTAAGCCTAGCTAGGGTTTGGTGGACCTTCCTTCCTATCCTTGCTCTGGGGAATCTGAAGTCACCAGCCCAACACCAGCCTGCCAGCGCAGAATCAGTTATGCATTTATTCATGTATTCAGTTATTCATTTATTCAATTATTTCTGTACACAATGAACACCGAGGGGCACAGCATTTTCGATCAACACAAAAAACAAACGTGTGCAAACTTTAACGTCCCCCTGAGACAGCCACAGGGCCTGAGTTCGTCAGGGTGGCATTGTCCAGAGGTTTTTAATTAACTGTAAGAAATCTGAAATCGCCCTTCCCCCAGCTGTTGGGAATGTTAAGGTAGTCTATTGTATTAGGGGTTTGTTTGTTGGTTTGTTTGTGGATTTGTGGTTGTACTGTGGGACTGGGTGCTTGTGTCTAGAATGATAAGAGAATGTGCTGATTGACTGACTATTGACTTTTGACTTAAATTGCTTGAGTCTGAGCACCTTCTTCGTTCTACTTGAAGAGTCTGTGCACTGAAGCACACAGAACAGATACTTCAAATGGCATTTTAAGAGGAGAGGAGGACCTTGTTTGTCCCTGACCACCAGGTAAACTTGTTTGTAAAATGATGCCCCTAGACAGTTACAAAAAAACAACAACAACAAAACCTGTATGCACCAACTACACCAAAGGCAACAGTGATACGTTTCCACTTTAGTACGGTCACGGAGTCGGAACTAACAGGGATGGAACAGCAATGAGTGAAAACCAGTGCTTTGGGCCAGCATCACGTCAGCTTCATTCGTCTTTTGCAGTCTCACTTTTTTTGTTGATGAGAAGATTACAGATTTACAGAGACAAACTGCTGTTCGTTAAACTATATTATTCATCGCTGATATAATTCTCAAGTTTGTTGAACAACGATTCAGCCTAAAGAGAAAACTGTGAGGCATCCAGAATATCTGACTTCAAATACCCTTGATTTCTACCCAATATCTATTTCAAATGAACAGTGTGGAAACTTTCAAAAATGTCTGTATCCTGTCATACATACTTACACTGGCTAACTCCTGTGCCTCGCTGTATTTAATCCCATGCAATTACTGCCCGGAAGTTCAGCCAAGTATTTCTAACCTGTAAAGAAGGTTCTTATCAGGATTCAAATATTCTTATCAAAAAGCCATGAATACGACTACTTTATTCTCCAGTGTGAAATCATTTCAGGAAAGGCAAGAATGAAATAAGATCTAACCATCTTAACCATTTCTTTGCAAGCAATTTGTCAAAGAGGGGAAAAAGTAGGATCAAAGCCTCATCTTCATACTGCTCTTCTTCAGAAAGCTCTTCCCGAGAAAAGCTTCCTGACACAGGATTTTGAAATGCGGGGGGGAAAAAACGATGTAGCTTGATGTAGCTGTAGTTTACAATCTATACCCTGATATGTACATCTGTGCAACGAGGAGCTCCCAATGCAAACCAAATCCACACGGAACTTTGCTTGTTCTATAGGGGGTAAAGTCGTTGTTGTCAATTTATTATTATTATTATGTTTTTTTTGTAAAATCACAGGATCACTAAGTGCCACTGTGGATTTCAAAAGGATGTCAAACACCTGAAAGATTAAAGGTTCAGCATTAATGCTCAGCTGAGGCTTTTGGCCAGTGCTTTTCACTGCTTCTGGGCTTTTGTGCTGGAGGGCAAAATGTATAATGCCAGTGAGCCAAAGGGAGCATGAAACACTCAGGCATTTGATCATCCCTCTAAGCGGGATAGTAAGAGAGCAGCACTTTACTGCGGCGGCATTTGCCCGTTCTTTCTGCCCTTGCTTGAGCGAGGGCCGCAAGGATACAAAACCTTGAATATCTCTGTTATTGTCCCTACTGGAAGTGTGGTTTCCATTTTCTATAGCTCGAGCAAACATTTTTTAATGTATTCTTTGTCAGTTAGCACAGTGATCTTCAGTTCTTATTCCATGCATGCAATTTGCTATGGCCTGGTTTCCCGCAATTTGCATCAAGTTAAATTCTTCCTTGTCCCCTTCCTGTTCCTCAAAATTTTACCAAGTCGACCATCATGATGAATCATCTACAGTATATTATTAATGCTTTGCCATTTTAGAACGGTTTCTGTGGTATAATGTGAAATTGTGAATCTAACATTAGCCTAACAGAGAACAATATATCCAGACATGCAACATTGCAACTGATACCATGTTTCTTTAACATTCATAAACTGGAGGAAAAGTTGAAAGAAGGCGAGAGCTTTGAATTCAGTCCGCATGAAAAATTCACAATCATTTGAAATTCATCCAGAACTTCAAAACACATTATAGATGCCTCTACATCAAGACTCGCATCAAGACTGGGTTAATGCGTTTCCTTTTTAAAAAACAGAAGGATGGATTTCTCCTTCTATAAACATCACTTATTATTGATGCTACACTGTGTTGTGTCATTGACTTATTTAAAGATTAAAATGAACCTGTGGCAATGTGGACAGGTGCTGCACTAATGCTCATAACAATCCCACAGTCTCAATGACACAAACGACCTGGAGAACTTGTTTTTTGAACGCAAAAACACACAAGGTCACAATTTTGTCCAGAGCGCAACATTTTAGTTTTTTCTCTCTCGTTTTCTCTCTCTCTCAAAGTAATGCGACATACATGAAATCCTTTGCCCAGAGTGGAGGACAAGTGAGAAATCCAGCAAAACTGCCGAACTGCACTCTTGAGGCCTCATAAATTAACCAGCACCCACAGGAAGAGAGTTTGTTCATCTGTAACATTTGCTAGTCTGTGTCAATTATAGAGACATGCAATAAGTGGCAAAAGAAACTTAAATAATACTGTACACAGTTCCACTGCCTGCCAGCATCTGTCCTGACCAATCTAAAAAGCCAATTGCATTATCTACCAGCTGGCTTGGAGAGTTTCAACCCATTAATTTCAGAGTTGCCTGCAGACAAACTTTTTGGGAGAAATGTGGGTTTCGCTGCATCCCGTATAAGGAATCACCATGGCACCTTTGTCACACTGTAACTGACTGTACACGGAAATCATCCAGAGTTATATACTGGTCATTTTAATTAATTGATTGATCTGGTTTAACATATGAACAGCTGCAAAGAGCTTGGAAAGAAAGTCTGTTCATATACCCATGCTCTGCAATTTCGGTGGTGATGAAAGAAAGATTAGATGTAATGTTAATTTCCTAAGCCCTTCGCACCGATTAATACAAAACTCTGTCACCATGCATTGTAAACCCAACGCTTTTAATGATACATCAGTCTGTTCTGCTTTTTTCTCTGTTAAGACTGTCTGCGCTTTCATTTAAGATGCCCTTTGAGATCTTAACACATCACGACAATGTTAGAAGTGCTTCTCAACACAGCGAGTCGGACTGCGTCGTCCACATTGTTTGAATAACTAAGAATCACTAAGTGATGCATCTTTTATGAAATGAGAAGATTTATTTATATACTCTGTGATTTTTTCAAAGCACGCGTTTTTTTGTTTGTTGTTATTTTGGGCTTATTTATAACACTTAAATATTGAAATACAACAAAGCAAATCATCTTAGAAGGGACCATTAATTATTCAAATGATTGCAATTTTGCCTTACTCCCTATCGTTCCAGACTGTGAATATGCTCGGACAGCCCTGCAGATGAGATCTGACACTTTCTGAGTTTTCCCTCAGAGCTGGCTAAGTGGTTTTAATGAATACCTGAGTAAATAAATAAGAGCACAGTCAACACACCGGGTTGCGTTCCCGGGATTCTCATAAATCATCCCAGGACGCTCCAGTGAGCAGACAGAACGAGCTCTGACACCATTAAACTCTTTTACAGCTCAGAACAGACCATCATTGGAAATACTTGGTTAATGCGTTAAAATTACAGTTCTTACTCCCAACAGAAAGCTTTCAAAATCTGTCTTGCTTCCTTACATCAGCCCCTGCAACTGCCAACATTACCAGGACTTAATTCATCACGCCACAGCATGTTTACAACCAAGGCTACCCCCAAGATATGTTTTCATTATTTTATGTTATTTGAGTTCATGTTAACGCAAATTAATGTTAATTTTGTGCGTTTGTGTTTATTTCCTTTTTTGGGGTCTGACAAACAAGTGTATATTTTGTTTTGATTGATCAATTTATTTACTCATCCATTCATTTATGATTACAAATTACAAAGTAGAGAAAACGAGTGAGTCAGGAAATCTGAACAGGCAGTGAACATCAAGAACAAATCGACTACAAAGAGGAGTCACTACATGAGATTTGTACAGGCTTAGACTTTCTGTCATTCTTTCTTTTCTTTCTCCCAGTCTCCTTAATGATTGAGCCTCTTACCATAAAACATAACGCACACAAATCTTCAGAGTTTGCATTGTATGCAAATTTAAGTGTGCATGCAATGCATCAAACCTCTGTGAGAGGTGTGTGGGGGTATATTTAGTAACAGTGATAAAGAAGTAAAAAATACAATAAAGCAATCCTTTAGTTGAGGGGTTTACAACAGCAAGTGGCCGTCTGCAAAAAAGCTCACCAGCTTAAATTCAAAAACGTGTCATTAATAACTTTTAATTGACACTGCTAGTCCCAGTGATAAATACACTGATTATTCACAATACTGTCTACAGACATGTTATTTATGGCAAGGTCTAGTATTAAACCCTAGCTAATGTATTCATAGCAATTAAGTAAACATTTTAAGCATTCATTATTTACACAGGGGAAAAAAATAAAACACGCTAAAACCAGGGTGACTTATCATGATGACCACACAGACAGCGATAATTTCACATCATTAAACACAATTACAGCCAACAAGCATCACAAAGTAATTACATTTCAGTCATTTGAAATAAGTTATCATTGTCCAACCTTAACCTACTACATTTAAGTTATTTATGTGATTAACTTATGTACCCTGAATTCTATTCCATGGCTCGGGACACTGTAACTGAAGTGTGTTCAACACTTGACCTTCTCCAATCTGATCAATAAGTGTATATCTGTATTTAGCTATAATTACCTGAAATGTCTAACCTAAGTCGGCTGGGAATGAACCCATTACAGCTTTGCATGTAAAACATACAACACACGCACACGCACGCACACACGCACGCACACACACACACACACACACACACACACACACACTAATAAACTCACACATAAACATACATAAATAAATAAATAAATAAATAATAGTAATGTGAGGTCACTGAAGAGATGTCACTGAATTTCCTACAGGATGTAAATGTGATGCAATTGAATTGAATGAATTGAGTCAGCTGAGGGCCAGGAGAGACCGAGAACACAGGCCTTGTCAAAGAGAGTCGTCCCAGATAACAACACCATCCTCCTGCTGGAAGTTAAATGTTTTAATGGCTGCACATAACGCTGCCAAAGATGAGCAAACACAGGAGCCCTTACACATACAGACACCCTTGGCATGCAATGATAAATTTTGCAAAAGTACACAAAAATAAACAAGCAAAAATGCTCATTATATGTGTCTCCAGGTTGCACACAAATCTGCGTGTAGACATTGCCTGATGTTCTGTTAACCACTGTGCAACAATTTTAGAAGAAATGTCTAGAGCCCTGTACCCATCTATGTATTTTTACACCCATACACCAATAAATTATACTGGCTGGCACAACAGCATCAGGGTAATTATTTTTTAAAGGAACTATTACTCACTGCTCCTAAGTATCACACCATTCGGAGTCCCAGTGATGCCCACCTCCCTGTCCACTGATCTGTACACGTGGGCGCACTCTGTATTGCTTCTGTTTTTTATCCCTCAGACTGTCCTGAGCAGCTCAGACTGCAGTCAGATCAACAGGGTGTTTGAAGAAGCAAGCCTTGTGTCTTTATTAGACACAGTATGGAAAGCCTTGTGCCTTTCTCTCTGTGCACGTATGCATTGGCTTCCAGTGCCACAGTGTAATCAGTGCTTAATGATTGATTTGTCTTCTGTTGTCAAACACCTACGCCACCTGGAAAGAATGTCTTTTGTGATTTGATTTATTTATTTATTTTCACAGGATCTTTTGAACTTGCCCCGCTCCCCCGTTGTGAAACAGAGTGGAGTCAATCTGTCGAGTCCCCTCCGCAGGAGCTCTGACACTGATGTCTTGTCCCAGGCGCTCCAGCAGCTGCTCCACCTCAGGTAGGGAGGGGGGTGTGGGGAGACAGGAGCTGACATCTGAAAACTGAATCTTATGTAACTTTATGAGGTCCGGTTCTCCATCTGTCATCCTGGTGAGCCACAAGAGCTCCTGATTTTCATTCCAGCCTAGCCTTAACTAAATCATTGGCTAAACTAGTGAAGCAGGGTGCGGTTTATAGGCACTGACCGCTTACACCCATAAATCTCTGAGCTGTCAAAGACCTGTGGAGAGTTACTGAACTCCCCACATGAGTGGGTTGGCAGGATTTCCACTAGGAATGACAGAACTATTGGGGAATGGGACGAGGAGCTTTTTCAAATTAACCACATAACGTATTGCAAGTTAAAAAATAAATAAATCTAATTAAATACAAATGTTGACCCCACATCAATATGCAAGATTTTAACCGTGGGTTTTGGCCTCTCACACACTCAAAACCCCAGGTTCTGAATCCTCAGGTATTGGTGTTTATGGGCAGTTACAAAACCCACACCCTCCCTCTTCTCTCCCTGTACTGGCAGGCTGACAACCCTGTGTGTATTACAGACCCCATTAAACACATCTGCTCTGGATAACTGGAGTTAATGAGTTAAGCGTCACAAATATGTACAGTACTGTGCAAAAGGTTTAGGCAGGTGTGATAAAATGCTGTAAAGTAAGAATGCTTTCACAAATAGACATGTTTATAGATTATATTTATCAATTAACTAAATGCAAAGTGAGTGAACAGAAGAAAAATCTACATCAAATCCATGTTTGGTGTGACCAACCTTTGCCTTCAAAACAGCATCAATTCTTCTAGGTACACTTGCACACAGTTATTGAAGGAACTCGGCAGGTAGGTTGGGCCAAACATCTTGGAGAACTAAGCACAGTTCTTCTGTGGATTTAGGCAGCCTCAGTTGCTTCTCTCTCCATGTAATCCAAGACAGACTCGATGTTGAGATCAGGGCTCTGTGGGGGCCACACCATCCCTTCCAGGACTCCTTGTTCTTCTTTACACAAAAGATAATTCTTAATGACTTTCACTGTATGTTTGGGGTCATTGTCATGCTGCAGAATATATTTGGGGCCAATCAGATGCCTCCTTGATGGTATTGCATGATGGATAAGTATCTGCCTGTACTTCTCAGCATTGAGGAGACCATTAATTCTGACCAAATCCCCAACTCCATTTGCAGAAATGCAGCCCCAAACTTGCAAGGAACCTCCACCATGCTTCACTGTTGCCTGCAGACACTCATTCGTGTATCACTCTCCAGCCCTTTGGTGAACAAACTGCCTTCTGTTACAGCCAAATATTTCACATTTTTCTGCCCCCCAGTTCCTGTGTTTTCATGTATAGTTGAGTCGCTTGGCCTTGTTGCCATGTCAGAGGTATGGCTTTTTGACTGCAAGTCTTCCATGAAGCCACTTCTGACTAGACTTCTTCGGACAGTAGATATATGTTCCAGGGTCCCACTGTTTTCTGACAATTCTGAGCTGATGGCACTGCTGGACATCTTCCGATTGTGAAGGGAAGTAAGCATGATGTGTCCTTCATCTGCTGCAGTAAGTTTCCTTGGCCGACCACTGCGTCTACGGTCCTCAACGTTGCCCGTTTCTTTGTGCTTCTTCAAAAGAGCTTGGACAGCACATCTGGAAACCCCTGTCTGCCTTGAAATGTCTGCCTGGGAGAGACCTTGCTGATGCAGTATAACTACCTTGTGTCTTGTTGCCGTGCTCAGTCTTGCCATGGTGTGACTTTTGACGGTAAACTGTCTTCATCAACCTCACCTTGTTAGCTGAGTTTGGTTGTTCCTCACCCAGTTTTATTCCTCCTACACAGCTGTTTCTGTTTCAGTTAATGATTGTGTTTCAACCTACATATTGAATTGATGATCATTAGCACCTGTTTGCTATAATTGTTTAATCATACACCTGACTATATGCCTACAAAATCCCTGACTCTGTGCAAGCGTACCTAGAAGAATTGATGCTGTTTTGAAGGCAAAGGTTGGTCACACCAAATATGGATTTGATTTAGATTTTTCTTCTGTTCACTCACTTTGCATTTAGTTAATTGATAAATATAATCTATTAACATGTCTATTTTTGAAAGCATTCTTACTTTACAGCATTTTTTCACACCTGCCTAAACCTTTTGCACAGTACTGTATATATGAATATATTACATTTAAAAAGGAGGGAGTCGAAGGGAGGAGGGGTGATGGAGAAAGGGAAAACACTAATCTTTCAGTGTTGGTAGTGGGGACATCTTATCAGGACTTTATTAAGGGAAAAAAAAATAGACAATCAAGGTAAAACCCTGTAATGTGATTACATTACGTTAGATTGATAAGATGCCTGGGACAAGATAATGCCTTATTGAACTCTTGCGCTTGGCAGCAGCAGCAGGGCAGGTCTGCTCACTGGACTGGCCACACATGCACACATGAAACACGCCGGATGCACGTATTACTAAAAGCAGGAGCCGTGCTTTGCTTCGTGGTGTGCAGCTGCTCCAGTGTAGGCAAGCACAGCATGGGGTGGGCATGTCAGGAGGACTTGGGTGCTCTGAAAGCCCCTGATAAAGAGCATTTCTGCAGAACAGGAAGCAAGAGAATTGAATGATATGGATTGAATCACGTTTCTGAAGGCATCGCTCTATTCCTGGGTCGCTAAGCGTGTTATTGTGTAGATGCAATGCTGTAATATTTCAGTTTTCCCTGTTTAGTCCTAAAATATACACTGAAGGACAATGAGTCACGGACCTGATAACTCCAAACAGTACAGCTTTTAATTCACAATCAATCAACAAAGAGAAAAAAGTAAAGTAACTATATATTGTACTTTTATTCTCTCTTTCTTTTGTATTTCTTTCTGGAACAATTCTGCAGTCCTCAAGCACCGCCCCTCGCCTCGGTTGGCACGGACAGATCTGTTTTCCTCCCCAGCAGACGCGCTAAACAAGACCCTGAGGTATTCATTACGTTGCCATGAGTTGCTGGCCAGGGCTCTCTGATCAATGCATCTCGGACCATAAAGCCCCACAGCCAGCGCACAAGTCTCCATGGGCCTCCTCCAGCTCCACCAGTCATTACAGCAGCTATCTGGGCTAATGATGCGCTGACAGAGCTGACTTACTGCGTGGGATTGGCATGTCTGGCAGCACAGCCCCTGCAGGAGACACTGTTGCTGGAGGCGTGATGGAGGTGTGCGGATTCGGCTAATGCTGGGGCTTCAATCTCCCTGCCTGCCTCCTGCCCGCTAGTTATGACATATGCTGCCTCTGAAGCCTGAGCAAAGCATACCTGGGCTAATCCATTTATTTGCTGTTCTTATTTCTTTGTATTGTATTTCCTCCTCTTCTCGCCTTTCCTCAGAATGCACCTCGGCGCAATGGAAGCACCGTGGCTCTTCCAATGCACAGCTACAGCCGCACAGGCCGTGTCAGGTCCCAGAAGCCAGCGGCTCTTGCAGACCCTGTGCTGATGAGGCAGAAGAGGCGAGTCTAAGTATATGTTTCTAAAATTACTTTAACTCCCCTTGTCTGTCCGTGCTCATGCGCTCAAGAGAAGGTACAAGACATGACACATCTCACATCTGGTGCCGGCCTACACATGCGATAGCCTGCAGCTTGTAAAAACCTTAAATGACTCAAACTGCTACACTACGGGGGGGGGTCTTATTTCCATTCCTGGAATTTGTGTGGCCATGGGCGAACGTCCCTTCGCCGTTGCCAATGAAACGGGGTGGCCTGCGATGCCCGCTACCCCGATGTAAACGGCAGCTTCCCAGTGAAGCAAATAAGACAAAGACGAACAAGTCAGAAATAAATGGCTCTTCTTATTAACTCTTTTAACCCAGGCCTGACAAGCAGCCCATTGTCTTCAAGGTCACAAAAAATTATAATCAATAAGCAATTCAAATCATGCTCAACTCTTCCCACGAGCAATGGAATCCAAGATCTCCAATTAAAAAGGGTTTGATGTATTATGTTTATATATTATACTATTTATGTGTGTTGTGATCATGATTTTATATAACTTGATTTCATACGTCTTCATGATTTCAAAAATACATGTTCGGTTTAAGCTGACGTGTGTTGCTGGGGGGTTGTTTTGGAGTCCATTGCCCCCCCCCCGCAACATGGGATACGAATGCTGTCTGTAGAAGAGCTTCGCGGTACAGCACTCGGGAGCAAACTGAAAGTGGGAGGAGGGGGGCGAGGGCCCTGCAGAGAGACTGTGCATCTGCTGAGTGCCAGAGAACAATGGCTTTAAATTATATGATTAAAGACACGTGTTCCTGATATTGTGTGTGTGTGCGTGCACATGAGCGTGTGTGTGCGTGGGGGGGAGGGGTTGAGGGTGGTACGTAGGTAAATGAATGTGTGTGGAATTCAAAAATATAAATATACAAGGACATCTGGAAGATAGACTAATTAATTATTTAAATAAATAATTAATTAAGAAAGATTTTTTCTTCCCTGCATGTCAAGGTGACACAGTGACAAGGAGCTTGAGTGAGACCCTGCTAAAAATGTCTGTGCTGAACAGACAGGAGAGAAGTGACCCAGGGATGCCTAAGCAGTCGAGAGCCGCCCCTTGCCTCTGACACCACAGCGCTCTTGTGTAAAAGGGCTTGTTTGTCACGGACCTGACAGGTCTTCTGCAGAAATGTCAGCTTCTCAAAGAAAGCAATTGGATAAACACGAGCAGCTAACCGGCACAAAGAAGTTGCAGGAAGTTCAAACCAAAGCTTAATCAATAAGCACTTTTAGTTAAAGCAGGTTTTGCAAAGGGAAACAGGATTCAAGGTGAAATTTTGTTGTTTTTTTTTTCTGTCCTAGTGCAAGGAAAATCTCAGTGTTATGAGGTGAAGTGTTGGCCAGTGTGATAGCTGTGGTGTAATTAAATGAGGAGCAAATTATGCTGATACTTATGGACATTGATTTATGTATATACGTATGTATGTATGCATGGATTAAATACTTTACATAATTTGTACAATGGAATAATTATGTTAAAAAACAGCAAACTCGGACATTTCAAATACACTACATGAATAATGTATGTATCAAAGATGAAATATCAGTGATAAATATAATATGCGATTTTGTTTAACCCATATAATCCAAGCATTAGGCTACATATGTGTCAAATATGGAAACCTGGTAAATTAGGATAATATACTTTTGCAAAGTCTAATGAATATATGACAAATACACTGGATTCTTAAGGGTTAAGAAGATGTATTTATCAGTTAATGTTTCACACACCATAATGATATTCCATGGAGAACTGAATCATTCATTAGTATACTTTTACCTTAGTAGGCTACTTCATATAGTGGTTATATTGGGAAGTTAACCTGATGCTCCTTATCAGATATATTTCAGCTCTATGATCTTCTATGAAAATTCACATCCAAGGAAAGAAAACAAAATAAACCGAAAACAAAAACAAAACCAGAAAGAAATACTGCAGAAAAGTACATTTACAATGTCAACAAGACAAGCTCTCTCTGCAGAAGACCAGTCAGCTGTGACAGCCAGCCAATGATTGCTGTGATATCAATAAATCCCAACCCAACTGATTTCTTATGGGAATAATGCAGAGGGCTCTATGACCAGGACAGACACAGCTGAAAGATATATCTCCTGCACCTCACAGACCCTCACAGCCGCCTCTTGGCTCTCGATAGCTTTTAGTGTAGATGCAGACTAGTAAACGGCAGCGCAGGCAGGCAGGCACGCACATGCACACCGGCGAGTACATTAGGAAAACCCATACACACAGACACAACACTTTGCATTCACAACAGTCTGTTAAACTCGGTACAGTATTACCCACAGTCATCCACAAGCAGTAACCCAATCTTGCTTATGGACTGTGTGATGTATAGTAACTGTGTGATGTATATAGTTGTTAAGAAACACCTTAAATATCAAGGTAAAAATACAAACAAACACTGTCTTATGCAAACCCACCTACACATATTGCTTTGAATCACCCCTGACTGTACACAAAAGGTGTAGGTGTTTTTGAATATTGAAGCTTCTGCTGCTTGTATTTCATTATATATTTTGTTTTTCCCTTGACAGCTATGCATTTAGTGTTATTTTTACCTCTCAATGGAATTATGCTAAGAAGCTTGCACGAGTTTATATTTAAACCAGACAAAACTTAATTCTGAATCATGAAAAAAAATTATGACTCCCTTTCACTCCAATATCCCACTTGAACTTGCAAATTAACTTGTACAGGTGTGGGTTTGCAATCAGTATAAAATAATCAAATAAATCAAATACTCAAATTAAATTTAGTTCCCTGCTATGGCTACATAGCCTAAACCCAGAGATGCCATTAAAAGACAGATGGTACGTGGGGGGGGTGGCAGGAATGAAA
Organism: Amia ocellicauda; assembly: GCF_036373705.1. NCBI lineage: Eukaryota > Metazoa > Chordata > Actinopteri > Amiiformes > Amiidae > Amia > Amia ocellicauda. Next base: position 26,718,842 of record NC_089860.1, read on the forward strand.
GACCTCACATTGGTAACCGGCAAGAACTTCTGAAAAGATGGACTTCTGAAAATAGTTAATGCAAATGTCTTTATTTTTATCACTAGACACTTAAATACGGACACACCTAATGTGCCGTGTACAGAGTTTGCTAGCAGGCATCTGCAGAAATGATTTTCACTCCTTTGAAAATACTCTAATGGAACATTATTTTTTTTTGGAGGAAATTAAGACGATTGTAACCCTGAAAGAATTTAAAAGAGGATAACGGCACGCATTGTAAGGAAAGCTTTGCCTCTCTCTGCCTCCCCGAGAAAGAATAGGCAGCTGAGATGTGATGCTCTACTCACTCCCAGCAGGTGCCCGCACACTTCTGTACTGCAGATTAGCGCCAGAGCAAAATGACACGTCGCATTTACCCTTAGTGTAAATCGAATGAGGGAGGAAAAAAACAGAAAGAGTTTTAAAGAAGTGAGAGATGTATGAATCATAGAATCATAAACTTTGCAGACGTGACATGGAAAAGAGAAGCTGCAGATCGAAGCAAGAGGAAACATCTTGTGGAGGCCTTCATCCAGCAGTGGATCGATATAGCCTGATGGTGATATACAATATATATATATATATATATATGTATATATATATATGTAATGATAAAAGACTATACTTGTTTACAGTATACCATGTTAAGACTGAATTCCATAAAAACATCAGATTGGTCTACATTTTTATTTTCGAAAACAACAATTCAGACCCTGCTGCAATCATGCTTTGGAGTTTTTCTTGAATATAACTGTAAACAAACAAGCAAGCAAATATATAAACAGGACCAGTAAAGAAACACTGTACACACAAAAAAAATCCTTTACCAAATGTCAAAAAAATGAAACAAACCAAAAAACATGCAACATGTGAAATGCTAACATACATGAGTCTGCAATGGGAGCCAGAACAGGTGCTGGATAGCATATTCAGGGTTGGTGCTTTTTTCCCACAGTGCGACAGAGGGAGGCCTCTGGCACAATTAAGAGGGGACTGTTATGTATTCGCTGGGGACTGTTTAGCATTGACAGGACTATTAGAAAAGGTATTGGATGGCTCTGTAATCTAACCTGCTGTTGTGTGGACCTGCAGGGACTCTTTCATTTGCCCTTCGCACACTGAGTTATCAGATGTATTTCCACTATCCTCTCCGCAGACCAGAGGATCCGCATTACAACCCATATTGGTGGAGCGCTGGCAGAGGGGGTTTCTAATCGCTCTTCACACAATCTCTTCCACACCCGCGCAGAGCACAGAGTTAAGACACAGTGTGGGACATAACAGCAATCCCCCCACCCCACACCTCCACACAGCTTTCATTTTAGAAGAGCACCGCTAATGCCCTGCATGCAGTTCATATGTCAAGCCCTAGCGGCTGCGAATGAGCCCTGGTGCTGCACTTGCGCTTGGCTCATGGTTTTATAGCAACCCTTGGCTAGGGAGAGTTTTAGTAAAATGGACTCCCAGACTGATTGAATCAAATCTTTGTTCCCGAAGGCCATCTTGACAGCTCCCAATAGGTAACCAATTAAAGACCTGCCAGCAACACAGACTACTACAGCTACCCACGCATCCCGGCACTCTTGGCACCAGGTATTTTCATCAATGGAGCTCGCGTGCATCTCAGGATGAGATGCCACTGTTAATATCCAGCTCTGCATGCTGATCCGCTGATGCATTTGAATTTGTTTACTTTCTCTCTCTTTTTTTAAGTTTCTTTGACATTATTCATTTTACTCTCTTTTTTCAGTGGGTCAATGTGCTTTTTCCTGCTCTGGCTGCTCCCTGCAGCAGTTGACAGTGCTCTGCGTCACCTAGCGCAGCGTGTGGATATTGACTCATCAGAGCAGTCATCTGGACAGCATAGGGCAGTGATAAATCTGATCGCAGGATGCTTGGGCTCACAGTAAGAGAGTCCAGCATGCTAATTTAGCAAGGTAAGTAAGTAATGGCTCCATTGTGACCCCCATTTAGAATACAATAGTCGAGTTGTGATGGCTGCTTAAATAAATAATCAAAAAGAGGGATAATGCTCTGGAAACCATCCAAAGAATGGTGGCCAGAATTATCCTAAACTTAAGGGCAGGTGATACTGAGAGAGGTGAAGAGCTGACTCATTTAAAAAGAAAGAAAAAATGCAGCAGGGAGCAAGGGGCTAAACACAGAATTGGGTCAGAGGACAACACAAATATGTTTATTTTTTATTTTTATTATTATTTATTATGAATTCATTGATTCAAGATACAGAACAGCAGGGTGTTTTTTACACAGTCTAGAATGAAAAACAATTCACTAAAACCTTCCAGGAAATGGCCAAATCATGAACTCCCCTGAAACACATTGACTCTCAAGGCCGCAGGATGGAGAGAAGGGAAGGAGGGATGGAGGACCATGATATAGCTGAATGAATAAACATCTCTGGGGCAGTCATCTCTTTGGTCCTATTCTAACAGTCATGTGGACAGGCTAGGCTGGGCTGTAAGCTTGAGATATGTTGCCGTGTGGCTGGGGTGGGCTCTGAGCAGCTGCTACAGTCTGTCGAGCTCCTGGGAGAAGAGTCGCAGCTCCAGCAGAGACGAATACTGTCTGATGAGACAGATTGACTCCATTCTGTTTCACGCCGGGAAAACTGCGATAGTTCAAGTGCCATCATTTGTTGGTGTAAAGAAAATAAATTACTGTAAGCAAAATATTGGATCCAGGTTCCAAATGTTTTCAGAAAAGAAGACAAAACCATATATATATATATATATAGAGAGAGAGAGAGGGAATTCTGTATATATTTTTTTTATTTCTCTCTCTCTCACATATATATATATATATATATATATATATATATATATATATATATATATATAGTTGTGAACTGCTGGCTGTCTTGGGCAATGACAGAAAGGAAAATATGGTAGTAATTACTGCCTTCAGCTTTACCGGCTGAGTGAATCAAGATTAAATCAGAAAATGTGCTCTGTAGAACTGCAGAAGATGGGAAGAATGGAAAAAAAAAAGAGGACAAAAAAGTACAGGAAAATTGAAAAAATAAAAGAATGGACATATCTCTCTCTCTCTCTCCCAATAGGTCTGACTTGTTTTCGAGTGAGAAAGCAAAACCTGCAAAACTCAGCCTCCTGTCGCTTTAAAGTACGGCAGCCACGCTGCTCAGAACCTCCCTACGGAGACGGACGCCAGACCTCGCTCTGGCCTCTGTGCCAGGGCTGCCTGTGTGGGACCTCTGCTGTGCTGGACGCTGGCCACTTCCCCTGGATTCCGTGGAGGACATCCAGATTGGCAGCCTGTCACTGCCAATGTATTTCCACAGCTAATTTTAATGTTAAGTGTTACAAACCGCATTAAGGGCTTATTAAGAGGGCGAACTCTGGGGGGAAGAGCTGACAACAGGTGTGAAAGAGGCAGAACAGCACACTAAGGTTTAATAGAAACTGAATATAATGTGCTTAGGCTATAGATTGCGATAAAGGTCACTGGATATGCAATGTTTATTTATTTTATTCTTCCCACTGCTGCCAGTATGTATTGTCTGGAAAAAGTACTCCCAGCTTGTATGTCCAGTGGCACAAAATAACCACAGAGAAACTAAACATCAAATGTAGGCACAGTCGCACTGCTAACATCCCACCGCCGTTCCCAACTCGCTGAGCTCTGACCCATAGAACACACTGGGAAGTTCTAGAATGGCTAATCAGGAGCCCGAGGGACCTAGAACCATCAAGGTGTACCACTAAATAAAACAAACAAACAAACAAAAGGACTGTAAAAGAAAATCAAGAGGCAGTGTTACGATTAATAATGATGATTTGTCCCATCCCCCTAAGTATTATGCCTTCTCAGTCTTATTAGCACACACCTGCATACATTTTAAGATACCTGCATACTGGAAATAAACACAATAAATAACTAGAAGCGTGAAACATGCCTCCCGCTCTCCTCCGCTGTACACTGCTCCTTGTGTTCACAGTCTTCAGTGTGATATCACAGACAGTGGTTCCCAGTCACCGCCATTGCATCCGAATTCTTCCCACTCACTGCTGTCAAACTCTCTTAATGGTTGAAGTGGTTTGGTTGAAGCTGGTTCCCAGGGCTCCTTGAAGGAACAGCTGGGATTGACTGGCTACAAGCAACCGCACGATCACACCTGCATATTACAGCTCCACATGACTTTAGTTGCATCAAAGATGTTTATGGATACCTGTTTTCAAGTGCAAGTCTGAAAGATTGAGATCAATAAACCATTTTTTTCCCTTTCACTGTTGGGTTTTTCACTCTTGCATATTCAACAGAAAGCAACCTTAGAGTTATTCTGTTATTGGAGCTCGGCAAGACAGACATCCTGCTAATTTCACCATATGCCAGAGTAAAATGGTACAATCTGTGTGTGTGGGGGGGTAGCAGGAGTCTTCCTCTGAGCTTCCAGCGAGAATGCAGCTAGTCACAGCAGTGATCCCCTCCCTCTTTATCGCTGTGTCCCGTCAGGCTGCGTTTTACGAGAACTGCGAGAACAGCCTGCACGTCTCCCTCTGAATCAGCGTCTAAATCATACTTAATTATATTGCCAGGCAGGGGAGATAGAGAGCCGAGGTGTACCTATTAATCTGAAGCGCAGAAAGGAAAAATAAAAACTGGGACAAGTCTCTCTTTTGCATCATCAGCAATGCATGGAGCACTGGCATTTTTATGAATTTGAATTAAATGCACTTGTCTTCGGGATATAAAACTAATAACAAATACTACTTCTAATAATAAGGCAGCAGTGCCAATGTAACGGGATTACAGATCCATGTGGGTTTACATCTCATGGTCGGAACTGCTGCCCCACTTCCTGTTTTTAACAGAATGGAAGGAAGAGAGAAAGACCTGAAAATGTTTTCCACACAAGTGAGACAATCCGGACAGATTTACAAGCAGCAATGGCATAGGGGAGAAATACTATGGAATGATGCCATGAGTGGAAACTAAAAAAACAATAAAATAATTGAGCTTTGTAAAATTGAATATGCACATCAGACTGCGACAAGCGGTTAAAACAAAGCCAGATGCACAAACCAAGAGGGGCTGTGAAATGATGTGGTTTGAGCTTTGTATCTAATGTCCCTCCCTGTCTTTTCTGAATCAACGAGCTAATTAAAGCACCAGTTGTGTTCCCCATTATTATCAATCTGCTCTTCTGCAAGGGTGGCCTGTATAATCCTGGAAGAATCCCTCAAAGTGGACAGCAGGTGCACAAAAAAGAAAAAGAAAAGGTAGCCAAAGATTAAAACGCAAAGTAAATACTTGTAATGTACTATGACCCTGGCTTGTTCATAACATTGTGCAGGGTGTACTGCAGTGGAGTTGGTATCTTTCGTCGATAGCCAGGCATTTCTTGACTTTGAAAGCCTGCTTCGGATTATGATAAATAGTACTGTCAATCAGGGAGTGCTTTGGGTAGCAAACAGATTGGGAAAAATCCACTTAATGTCAGAATAAATGAACATAAACGAGCTGTTAAAAATGCATAACCTGAGTATGCGCCAAGCAGATGTGTCTGCAGTGAAGGACATTGCCTGACCTGGTGAGACTTCAAAGTGATGCGTAAAGCAGAATTAAAAAATGATAGATCGGCAAAACAGAGCATGCAAAGAAGAAAAAAATATATTAATGTTAGCCGGGGATGGGGATTCAATAAACGTCAGGGATCAGTGGCATGTGGATGTCTTTAGACATGTGAAAAAAAAAAAAAAAGTTGTAATCGAAAAAAAAAAAAAAAAAATGCCTTTGCTTGGAGAGAAGAGTAATCTAAAACCGTACAAAATGAAAACAATGAAATCTGCATAAATAGGAAGTTATAATGTCTAATTCTACACATTGTTGATAATATACATTATACAATTTTACTCTCTGTTAATTCCAACATCACTGTACACTTCCATTCGCCCCGTCTTGAAAATAAGCAGCCTTTGGAAGCTTGGATACAGGTCTCTTATCTCAATAAGATTAACAGAGTAACTGATTGCACTTTTATTACTCAAATGATTTATTTCACAATCTGTTAAATGTATAAGAATAGCTAAGGAGAAGAAAGAAAAACAAAAAAAGGTAAATTGATGGAATTTGCTGAGGTGAGCAGAGGTAAATAAATAGCATGGACCAATTTAGCTGGACCATTTATTCAAAGCGGACTACAGGGAGTGTCCCGTGCTTCGCCAGATGCCACAGCATCACTTACGACAGGACCACAGCTCCACCCGAAGGACACAGTCCAGGGAGCTCTGCTGACTAGAGTAACCCAGAGCAGCATGCAGGTACAGGCAAGAACCAGGGTCTAAAACATGGGCTTGGATAGGGGCATAGGAGATGAGGCTCTGCCCCCTCAGTCCCGCACCCCCGCAACCCCATACCCCATCAACCCACTCTTTCCTTTGCCCTTTCCTAAGTAGTGCAGTGGTGCTCAGGGACTGGCAGGCACACAAGGGGGGTTTTGTTCTTTTTCGAATTTGTTTTGCAGTCAGCGGGTGGGCAGGCGGTGTTTGTGGGGGGGTGTATCCTGGCAACCACAATGGCAGTGTTTTCTTAGAACTCCTTGAGCGCCTCCCACAGGCAAAGCTCTGCAAAATCCCCCGGCCTTAGTGGCTCTTCCATGACTGCGGCTTTTCTGTGACTTCCCCAGATCATCTGTGAAGATCTTCTTTACCTATGCTTTCCTCCACTCCCCCACCCCCATTTCTTTTCATCACTTTCCATCCTCTCTCTGTGCATTTTGCAATAGTGACAGGAGCCAAAATCAAACTTTGCAGGTGAATCACAGCAGTGTGTAGCTGTGCTTCTGTTTGTCATTCTCAAGCTGGAAAAAATGGACTCAAGCATTGCAAAAGTGGCAGCTCTGTCAGTTTAGCAGGCATTCCCTCACAGGTGTTAATTTTATAGAAGCACAAAGGCCGGCTAGTTCTCTTAGCATCTCTCTTATTTGGCTCTGAAATAAGAGTTACCCCCCCACACCATCCCCTGATGCAACAGAAAGTATGAATGACCTTGAGGGGACGCTACCTTCCCTGCAGAGAGAGACCTGGACTGCACAGATTCTCACTCTACATTCCGAGACACGCAGTGTAATAAATCGCCTCGCAGAGAGTAAAACACCTGACCAAAAAAATAAGGAAAGTGGCAAAATAAAACAAAGCAATGTGCAACAGTTTAGGCAGCCTGTCACCAATGCGGCTGTGCATGTTATTTATTTTCCGGCTCTTCGCTGACTCTCGGACACAGGTCGCAATAGGGCTTCTGGGAAAACCTGGAGGGGAAGCTATTAAGAGATCTCTGTGCTCTGTAATTTCCAGAGAACTAGGCTGTGTGTGTATTTTACTGTGTTTCTATGTTAAGCTTTGCTCTCTCCCTAGTCTTTAATTGCTTATTTATTTTTTCCCTTTCTTCTGTTATTCATGTTCTTCAATAAAATGATATTTTTAAATATAAACACCTGGCGATAACTAATTGCCCCACCACCCTGGAGTCTTTTATGAACTGTGTTGACCTATTCCATGAGAGGAACTGATCAATAGCTTTCAGATTTTAACTACCTTTTTAAATTGTCTTTGCCAACTTGAAGTCAATATTAATTTTTAACTTGTGATTGTTAAAGTGGTTCACATGCGTTCACTGCACAGAGTACAAATTGAGCTACAATGAAACATTGATGCTCATTATATAATAATAATGTGATTTAAAAATGTCCTTTCTGTATGAGTAAGCTATTGGTTTATGAACCTAAAGGAGATTAAAAACATGGTCTAATTAGCCAGATGCATTTAAAGGCACAGTGGAAAAATATACTAACTAACTATAGAGACATCTTTTCAGCATTCTCCTGATTTTTGGTCTCTTAGATAAAGGCCTCCTAGCGTTTTCTTCTAAAAGCTAGTACTGTCATGAGATATATATGAACTATATATGAACAAATGCAGCTGACTTTCTTTCAAGTCAAAAAATTAAACCAGCCCGGGTGAAACCCAATTGTAAGGTACCTCCTATGGAAGCATAATCACCAACCAGCTTAAAGCAAAACTAAATGGGAAGACCGCAGGTGTTGCTATAGGACACAGTGACGTTACCCACAGCACTATAAAGCTTAAACAAGAACCCTGGGTAACAGGCTGTGGTGGTCAGAGATAGTTGCAAAAAGTTGCAAATATCCCAGTGAGCCCTTAAACCCACCAGGACCCGAGTGCTCGGGCACACTGAAGTGGAACACAGCAAAAGTAAGACCTTGTAAAAATGAAAGCACCACATAAAACCTTTCAGTACTTAGCAGGCTAAGAAAGGGAGAGTGAGGGATGCACGGAGAATACTAATCCACGTTGCCAGGAGCAATCAAAGGCAGCTGCATTTTTTACTTGGCTCCCTTTTGTAAGAGCTTCTCTTCCATTCCAGCGGCCCATCCTCCATCTCTCGTTCCGACTACGGAGGGGCTATTGTAGGGAGAGGAAAATGTGTGCTTATCCGGGCAGACTGGAAATGGGGGAAAGAACAAAAGCCTTGTCTTTAGTTCCCAGTACTCTGTGGTGCACCACAGTGTCGAACTCTTCCAGAAGTCTGCTCCTTTCCTGCATTAAGGACGATGCAGATCTTTGCTTGAGAAGGTGTTAATAGCTACACGCCCGCAAACAATATTTCTCATAGACACAATTTCACATGTGTGTCTTCCTCTATTTTTTTTTACCTTTTTGTTTTGTATTGGAAGAGCTGTATGTTCAGGAAATATCACACTGATTTTAACTTTTCATTTTAACTAGTGCAGTTGCTTTGCTGGATATTTGTGTTCTCTTCCTCTTCATTTTCATTAAAATAGAAAATACAAGCGTACACATGCTTGATCTTCCAAACACCGGCTGCCAAAGATCAGAATCTCTGCTCAAAGCATAACCTTGCAAGGGAAAATAATCCAATGGAACCGCATAAAAGCCACACATGAAAAACTTGGTATCAATTTTTCAAGAGTGGACTGGGAGAAGGAGCTGCTCGAGTAAAAGAACCTTTGAAACCCTCTATGATAATTGATTGAAATTCACTTTGTTCTCTTCCGTTCTTTTCTTTTTCATTTTTCTTGCTCATTCCATTCATCCTGCTCTGAAGGGAATACAACATAGTGTAGTTTATTTACTTCCAAGCGGCCCCTGAATGCACCCGCGCCTGTATTCCACGGCATATTCAGACCCAGTGATTGTAGGTTTTAAAAAATCAAGAGGATATGTGCGTAAAATCACAGAGCGTGTAATTGAGAGAGTGCAGGTTGAGGGCTGCAGTGTGTCAGCTGGGATTGTAAATGAAGATTGATTATTGCTTCCCTTGTTTACTAGCAATCGCAGTGCAGGATGCAGTCGATCTACACACAGAGACAGGTACTAGACTGGCTGCAATGGGGGTGGGGGGGCTGACACTCTTTCTGCTGCAATCAAAACAATCATGCTAATGGCTCACCGTGTGTTTACAGTGTATTTACACATAGTTACAATGTATGTGCCAGTACATTATTACTGCCCTATATGTGTCATTAGCTTACAGCACACATAAAGGCAAATTAGATATATTCTATCTCTGTGTAGCAACACTGTTAACACACTGTTTGTACATATGGAATTACTCAATGCTTACATCACAAAATTGCCCACATAATAGTTTGATTTAATCTGAACTAAAAGCCTAGTCTGGATGTTTTAAAGGTTATTGATTCATTCGTTTATGTATTATTTGTTTTACTAAAATGGAAAGCAAATGTATTCCAGCTACACACTACTGAATACTATCTTCCATAAACAAACAATCAATCATATATAAAAACATACATACAAACAAAAATACATACACATTATAATATATGTTAATATTAAAGGTCGTTGGTCCATGAGGATCTCTGTGTTTTTTACACCTTTAATGTAAGTTTCCAAAAATGTATTAGCAAAGAGGAAAAATAAGAAACCATTTCCCCAAATCTAAACATTTTGCGGAAATCATTAATTTGATGATTTTTCTTGCAGGACCCTGGGTAATTCACAGCACCATATCTCCAGCTCCGAATCACAGCAGTCCTAGGGTAAACTTGCCTTCTTTATGCTTCAGTCCGGCACCAAACTCCATTTCACAGCAAACAACCACTGACTGTTTTATTTATGAACTGTTTATCTAACTGCACCTTGAATGACTGAAACAGGCTGTAAATCAGACATGCTTTTACACATCTGGCAATGCCCCTCCCCCTCCAACACACACACTCACACACACACAAATAAATACATACTTGCAAACAGATATACACACAGACACATACTTGCACACAAATACTATACACACAAGCACTTACACACAAATATTTCTCTACACATGTATATATATATATATATATATATATATATATATATATATATATATATATACACTAATTTACTGGATGGCGTTTGGCACCATTTTCGTTTCCCTTTTACCCTCTACTACGGTCATCAATCCTAGTAGAGAGAAGCCTGGCTTGTTATAAATTACGCCACCTTCGGACACTTCATTTCAAGGTGTAATGCCTTGTGATGTTTAAAAATAAATACATGCATTAATTAAAAGCCCAAAATATTGTGCATATGTAAGACTCTGCAGACTTTACAGACTTAACCCATCTCTACATCGAGAAGGATCAGAATATTGCAGCAGGGCCCTGTCGATGGTGCTCTGGAAGATGTGTGGAGCAGGCTGAACCCGGCAGCAGAGACAATCACAAAACCTAGTGCTATGGGTGTCTTGCTGTATTTATGACTCTGTAACTTTAGAACACTTAAAAAAATGAGCTACACTTATATAAACATATAATATTCAATACTGGAAACGACCACAGAATCGTTTGGTGCAGAATTCATCTAAATAACATTAAATAAATAATAAATAAATACAATTAATGAAGAAAACAAACCAAGCCAATCGACATCATGAACCTCAGGAAGCATCAAGCAGTGTACAAATCAGAACTGAGGAACTGATTTAGTGTTCTGCATGACAAAGAGGAAGACCTAGATGTATTATGCGATCAAATAATGAGAGACATCATGGAAATTGCAGGAGAATTTGGAGGACTCAGTACATCACGAGTCAAATGTTAATTACATTGAGATGTGCAAAACATTAAGGACACGTATTGCTGAAGAGGTAAGAACATTTTACAGCAATCTAATAAAAGGAACCATTGAAAATGGAAACAAAGACGACCTGAAGAACTATGGACCCATTAGTTTTCTCATATTCAAAGTATTTACAAATATATGAACACATCGCCTTCATGACACCCTGGACCTCACTCAACCAAGAGAGCAAGCAGGATTCAGAAGTGGATATAACTCGATGGATTACATAGCCCAGCCTACAAGTTGTATGAGAAGTACTGGAAAGATGCAGAGAATTAGGGATGTACTGATAAGGGTTTTCTGGTCCGATACAGCTGGGCCGATCATTACCCATCCATATAGACCGATACCAATCCGACACAGATATGAATAATAGTGCAAGGCAATTTAAAATACTTAAATAGATTTTTTATTTTTTTTCGTTTTTTTTTCCGGTTTGCATTCATAAAACACACAGACAGATTTATTCTGTGCTTCTAGAAACATTTATAAGAAAAATAAACCCGCACAAAATTAACATTTCAAACTGTAATTGGTCATGTAAAAAAAAAAAAATGCAACACACTCGAGTGGTCTACACAAATTGTCTATACAAATGACAAGTTTTATGAAGAATGCAAAACCATTACAAAAATGTATACAAGTAATAAGATTACAACTTGCTCTGCTGCATAAAGTATTGTGAAAAAAAATATCAAAATTAGTCACAGAAAAAATGCATTATGGCTTTTTTTTAAAAAGTGAAAATAATTTGGCAGATGGCAGTATTAGGCAGGAAAGCACAATAGTAACTTAGGACCTTAAATAATTTGAAAAAGCAAATACATAAGATATATCTTGGCTCCACATTACAGTAGCTTACTCATAGCTTTAGTGTTTTTGTTTAGAGTAGGTTTTCTTTACAAATAGTAGCATTTCTGCTGTTTCACAGATTAACCCGATCCACTTCTCATTTACGTGAATCTGACGTTCACTGCCAATATCTCTGCAGATGGCAGAGAAACATCATGCAGCCTTACTCAAAATTGGAAAAACTACTTTTGGGAAAATGTCTGATCATCCAAAGATGCCATTAAACAGTCTGTACTTTTCTGTGATCGATTAAGTGCTTCAGATAATGATAGTTGTTTTGGATGTCTAAATCTTTCTGTTCTATAGCTCTCTTTAAGTAGTCATTGTATTCAGTGACTTGTATTTAGAGTGCTGTTATTTCATTCATTTTTACTGCCACCACATGTAATATTTGCAGCATAGATTGCAATCAACTGCTCTGATGCACACCACAGAAAATACATTCTCACGGTTTATGTATGACAGCATTAGGCTATATGTGCCAACCTGCATAAGTATTGGTAAATATTATTAGCTACAATTACCAAAAAAGCTGATAGTGGACAGTGTAAATTCTCCCTTTATTGGTGACAATTTGATAACATACTGATACATCAATGCACCCCTATATGAGCTCCTTCTGTGTATGGGGGGACAGGTCATCCCTCTCATAGCACGCTATAGGTGCCTCTGGGTTGCGTCTCATCAGCGTCGGCAGCTGCGTCTCATTTAGGTGCTTTGCATCAGGTAATTAGGTGCACCTGCAGCACAACAGCAGACGACAATGCCCTCAGCACAGCTGTGCCTCACCTTATTTAAAACATAAGAACATAAGAAAGTTTACAAATGAGAGGAGACCATTCGCCCAAATGTGCTCGTTTGGTGTCCATTAGTATCTAAGTGATCCAAGGATCCTCTCCAGTCTATTTTTAAATGTTCCCATATTTTCAGCATCTACCACATCGCTGGGGAGTTTGTTCAGATTGTGACGCCTTTCTGTGTGAAGAAGTGTCTCCTGTTTTCTGTCTTGAATGCCTTGAAGCCCAATTTCCATTTGTGTCCCGGGTGCGTGTGTCCCTGCTGATCTGAAAAAGCTCCTCTGGTTTGATGTGGTCGATGCCTTTCATGATTTTGAAGACTTGGATCAAGTCCCCACGTAGTCTCCTCTGTTCCAGGGTGAAAAGGTTCAGTTCCTCAGTCTCTCAGTAGGACATTCCCTTCAGACCTGGAATAAGTCTGGTTGCTCTCCTCTGAACTGCCTCTAGAGCAGCGATATCTTTCTTGAAGTGTGGAGCCCAGAACTGCACACAGTATCCAGATGAGCTCTAACTAGTGCATTGTACAGTCTGAACATTACTGCCCTTGTTCTCAATTCTACACTTTTGATAATATACCCTAACACTCTGTTTGCCTTTTTTATTGCTTCCCCACATTGTTTGGATGGAGAAACTGAGGAGTCCACATAGACTCCTGGGTCTTTCTCAGCATTTCTTCATCTAGTTCTATTCCTCCCATAGTGTAATAATAGTGGACATTTTTGTTACCTGCATGTATTACCTTGCACTTGTCCACATTGAATTTCATCTGCCAGGTGTCGGCCCACAACTGAATATTATCTAAGTCCCTTTGAATAGCCTGTGCTGCCATGATTGTATCTGCTGAGCCGCCTATTTTAGTATCATCGGCAAATTTGACAAGTTTGCTAACTATCCCAGAGTCCAGATCATTAATATAGATTAGAAAAAGCAAAGGCCCTAGTACTGATCCCTGTGGAACTCCACTAACAACCTCACTCCAGTTAGAAGCAACTCCTCTAATCGACACCCTCTGTTTCCTATTCATCAACCAGTTCATAATCCTTCTACTTACATTACCCTGAATGCCTACAGCTTCCAATTTTAAGATCAGTCTTTGGTGTGGAGGGATCAGTCTATGGTGTCTATTCAAAGCTCCCTGGTGTTTGTTTCAGACTGATCCCAGATCATCTCGGACAGTTTTGTGCCTTGGAGCACCAGTAGATTCCCGGTGCCTGTTTATTCCCTTTGCCTTTCTTGTGATTTTGTTAGTTTCTGGAGTTTGTAGACTCCTCCGTGAGGAGGATATCGTTTATTTATTTTCAATAAGTGTGCTGAATAAAAACCCCTGTCAGCTAACAAAACTCTCTGTGTCCTCCACTCTCTGTTACACTGGGCTTTGTTGACTAGGATAAAGCATTTGATTCAATATATACAAACCCAGTCATCATGACTCTAAGAAATCAAAACATTGAGGAAGCCTATATAACTCTAAATCAAATATTAAATATATCTACAACAATGCAACATCAAGAATCCCAAAAAACTGACAAGATCAAGATCTGCAAAGGAGTACATAAGGGAGGCACAATCTCTCAAACTTTTCACAGTAACTCTTGAAGAAGTGTTCAAGACTTTGGACTGGGAAGAAAAAGGAATCAAGTTCAATGGAGCTTATTTAAACAACCTGAGATCTGCAGATGACACTGTCATATTTATAAAGACACTTGAAGACCTGCAGCTTCACTTTCAAGAACTGACAGATGCGAGCAAGAAACTGGACTTAATATGAACCTGAACAAAACCAGACATGTTTTACAGTTTTGATGAATCTAAGAAAATTGAAATAGATCAATGGATACTTAATTAAGTCAAATGTTATGTTTACCTTGGACAACAGAACTCTCTCCCATGGCTTTGATGGGTCTCCAGGTGGTGCAGATCCACAGTAACTGGCAAAAGGAGCAGGACAAGGATACATACTGCAAGATTTGCCTAATTATTTTAATCATCAGTCCACGCAGACCAGAAACAGTACGCACAAAACAGGCACTGGCGGGAGGCGTTAATGAGAGTGTTTAGTAAAGTATCCAGTGATTGACACCTTCACAGTCACGCACGCTACACTATCCCCGTTTGCTATCTGAGATGATTGTGACTCGAGTCTGCTGCTGAGAGGAGCAACAAATCAAATTGTCTTGGGGCCATTTCTCAAAAGCAACTTGAGCCAAACATGTATCATATTTTACAAACACTGTCATTAGTTACGATGTCCGTGAATAGCATCATGAGTTCACGAGTGGTCTGGGACAATTGTGAGGAGAAATGTGAGTCGTGAAGATACATAAACGCATTTCACGGACATCTCCCTCTCAATGTGGTAGTATGGCTTCCATTCCAATTATTGTATAATGTAATCACTGCAGACGGTGCCCGCGCATTACATTTCAAAGAATAGTAAGGCACTGATCTGTGCTGCTATTTCTTCCAATTTTGTTTCCCCTTTTGAATTGGTTTCAGCTTGCTACACTACACATCTTTGTTGGCCTCTACTGCATTAACCTATCTCAACCTCCGATTCGATTAATATTATTTTCTGCACCCACTGCACAGGATAGATTGCCTAATTTATAGGCATGTTGAATTATTACATCATCGGGTTGAGAATAAAACAGTTATGTCAAAATGTGGATTGTCAGAGATTCATAGGATGATTAAATTTTATCCCACTGCTTTGGTCATACAATATGAACTTTCTCTGCCACTACTTTTAAAAGGTTTTTATTAAAATCATGGGGAATATACTGAACAATTTGATTCTTCTGTGATTGACTCCTCATCCTTTTCAGCACCTTTACTTGGACAGCACCTTCTGCAATCTACTTCAAGATCGTTCTTCAACCGTAGTTTTATGAGGTGGTTTGGGAAACGCATGGCAGGATCGATCAAAGTCGGCGGCATTTAATGATGAGAATCATCTTGAAACCTCAAGCACTGTAGTTATTGGGAAATGGCCCCCAGATTATGATGATATATGAGCATTTTTTTTTCCATTTCAATTTCTTTTTCATTCTCCTGCAAATGGGAAACTGTAGGGTAATTGGACAGTACTTTAGGGGTGCTCATTGTAACAAGTCTGCAAAAACTCTGATTTTTAATAAACTAATTAATCCCTGGCAATTTAAACGTTAAGGTTCTTCCATGTGTACTCTTAGTGTACCAATGTGCAACACTAGATAAAAGCTAATTCAGTTTTTACTAAATAATTAGTAAAAAGAAAAAAAAAACTAGCAAGGAAACCAAAAACAACCATACAATAGACTTTGCATGATGCTCAGCATTCCCTCTGAAGGAACACTCTAAGGTCTGAGCCATCACAGAAGTTCCCTTTACAATTCCTCACAAACGACACATGGCTATCCCCAGACAAACTGGCCAACTTCAAAGAATTATATCAAACTACTGCAGCACCAACAGTAAATATTTTTTTGTGTGTGAAAAAAGCAAGGACAGATAACTCTGCCCTGCTTAACTTCAAAGAAACAGAGCTTTCAAGCTGGTGGAGCTTGGGCTGTCGTAGACCTCTTTAATGCAGTGAAGTGTCTGCTGTGAAAACTACAGGGGAATAGATAAGACTGCTACTGCAAAGCAGGTTTTTCTGTTTTAGGTTTTATGAGCTGAAGGCCGTTGTACAGAGCCAACTCCATGTACTGCTAGCTTATTTTGAGTAAATGTGTATGTGGAGACATGCAGAGTTAAAATAATGTAGATGTGTATTGGCTTTTTCACTTCATCAGCATGCATGCAGCTCAAAAACATGAAAAGGCTCAAACTGCTACTGAATGCAATGGGCGTCCTGAATCCCCCAAAAAAACAGAGAATGATTTTAAATTGGCCACAAGCTGTGTATTTTTTATTCAAATCGTGTACTCTACTTGCTCTGAGAACACATGCACAGTAAGGACAACGTGTCAGAAAAATAATAATTAAAAAAAAAAAATAATAATAACATATATATATATATATATATATATATATCAAAGCTGTGAGGAAAATACAACTAAATTAAACAAAACTAAACAAAAGAACTCTATATAATCTGCAGCAAAAGTGAGCCCTTGGGGACGCAGTTCTGAGCTCGTGCCGCACTGTGTTGAATCAGAGGATGTAATAAAAAACACATTCTCTGCTTCGATACGCTCAGTCAGAGCTCCCGTGGGCGAGATAGAGACCTCCACTGTGCCATGCTGCCTTAGGCCAGGGCCAGGAATGGGCAGACCATTGAACACAACCAACAGGACGTCTAAAGCAGCACCCCCCCCCCACCTCACTTGAGCTACAGGAGCTGGATTCTCCACACGGTAGATCTGTACAAAACCCTCTCCACGGGTATTATTTAGGCTGCCGTGTAACCTGGAACAAAAGGCATAATTTCCAGATTACTGTAAAAAGTGGCATTTCATAAACAGTCACACCTGCAGAAGCCACAGGAAATGGCTGGATATGGAATGGAAAAACACAAATGAAAAGTAACAAAAGATATACAAGATATAATCATCATCATAACAATAGAAAATAACACTGGTGTATTCCTGCATTCATAAAATATCTCCTCTCACTGGACACATTCAAATGTGGATGGCCAGCACAACAGAAAGATGATGTGACGAGAGGAGAAGACCACAATAATATGTGATGGTGATAAACCAAATTTCAGATTTAAGAAATAGACTATAGTTTACCTATTCTATGCAAGCTCAGCCACAACACTTCTTCTCCCTACAGAAGTCCCTTAGTGGCACTAAAACCTTAGGTAAAGCAAGAATTGATCATTATTAATTTGTCCAAAGAGAATTAGAGAGTCTAGATGGTGGCTTAACCACAGATCAATAGCTGCTGTTGTAGAGTCCCCGACTGTACTGAAACACCTGGGTTTAGCATTGCATGCCAATGACGGCACAGAAGGAGATTCAGTAAGTTGCTCAGGGGGACGCACAGCATGAGGCGCAGTGAGTCAGTGACCTAGCAGGGGCACTGAAACAGGAACCTGCTGGTGAGGTGTTTGAACGCTCTGTTGGAAGTCAAATACTTTGCTTAATTACTGGATCAAGTTGCGTCTTGTTTTTGTTTGTTTTCATAATCACGCAATGCCAATCTCATTTGAGCAGACAACAAAATATGCACCTACACTTTCCACTGAAGTTTGCTTTAAAGGCAGCACAAGCGAGGTGACACCACCTTGAACACAACCTCTGGCAGCTGGCGGAGTTGCTACAGACCATGTGCCCACGGGGGTTTGCATCCATCGCTCTGCAGTTACCTATATGCTAACATGATGCACACACACACATACACACGTACGCACGTCTGCACGTACGCACACGCGGTGCATGAACACACAAGGGCATGTGTATGGAAAGAGAGTTCAGGAATTCAGGCACTGCAACCGTGCCGTGACTCCGCTCCCTCTCTGGGGCACCAGGAGGCCTTGATTAAGTCATTGCTCAGTGTTACAGAATACACCAGGCTCTCGCGCACACGCACACACGCACACGCACACACACACACACACAACTGCAAACGCTGCAAATGAACACACGAGCGTGGGTCCTCTGCACAGTGAGGCTCCCCTGCGCCTGGGGAGGCGCATTCCCCAGGGGGGCAGTGCTGGCATGTTTAAAGCAAATCAAGTGATTTAATGGTGGATGAAATTAATTAATGAGTGTGACATGAAAATAGAGCTCTTGGAAATCAGGCTCAGGCTCCGTCTAAAACTAACTAAGTGCCAGTTCTGATGGCCTTGGGCTTAAACTCGCTGCTGACGAGCATCGTGAAAGAGGCAGGGGCAGGCTCTATGTGAGGGGTAGCAGTAACTGATCTCTGATAGCTGCCCTGCATACAGAGGGGACTCTGCAACCTGAACAAGGAA
Organism: Amia ocellicauda; assembly: GCF_036373705.1. Classification (NCBI taxonomy): domain Eukaryota; kingdom Metazoa; phylum Chordata; class Actinopteri; order Amiiformes; family Amiidae; genus Amia; species Amia ocellicauda. Next base: position 26,737,567 of record NC_089860.1, read on the forward strand.
AAAAAAAATCAGGCAGCTCTTTGAAATAATAATAAAAACATGTTTTACAATCCTGTGTGCTACACAGTTTGATTATGTGAAGGATTCAAGATGCAGTAGAAGATTTCTCCTGAAGACAGGAACATTCTCAGTCAACCCAAATCATGACTCCTCTCCACACATCTGCAGTGAAGCTGCTTTCCAGCTCTAATTCAGACGGTAAAGGAGCCATTGAACGGCAGGCTTGATTTCTTGCAGGAAAGGCTCACTTCAATCAGGTCTAGTCATTCGGGTCTGGCTGGACCAAAATAAATCCTGCTATTGTTCATAAAAAAGAAACAAGGTCTCCATGAGCCAACGCTAACAATTCGTCTTATTTCCCTGCCATTAAAGCTACTGAGAATACTGGCTTGCATTTGCGTAGCCGATGAGTGTTCATAAATCTCCACACTCTCTCTCTAAATCCCCATCTTAATTTAACCTCCCAGTCTGTCTTTCACACAATCGGCTCCTGGCTAGGTGTGTCAGATTTAAAATAATCAAATTGAATGCTTCTGGGCTTGCAAATTTACACAGAATGCACCCCGACTGAGGCTGTAACATCTATCTACAGCAGAACACAACCAAAACAGAATAAAGAGTTCGGAGTGAGTACAGGGCCTGTATTGTCATTCCTCAAAGTGCATCAACACCACATATTAAGAAATCAGTGCTGGAAAAAAAATGCTGGCTATGAAAATGCAGGGTAATGGTTCAGGGTCCATTTGTAATGGTTACACATAGTGTAAAGGATTTTTTGTCAGAACATTTTTAAAAGCTTCAATCACAAAATGCTAAGAAAACTTACAAACTTATCATGGTTTTTTTTATTGTCAGAGTCCACTTTGTACTACTTAGAAATAAAAAGGGGAGAGGGCACAAGTTTAACATTTGAATCTGGGCTAAAGCCAGTTTCACACAAGCCTACAGAAAGAAAATTCTTCACTAACTGAAATTTCACTGCTTTCACTTCTTAAAAAATAATAGAGTCAGAAGACACCACTTACTCCCCAGCACACTTTAAAAAAATGACAAGTGCAAAGTACAAATTTAATCTGATGGAACAATTTTCACACCTCAGTTGCAAAAGAAAAATAAAAGCTGTCTCTCCTCCTATGCATTTGTCTATCTATTAATCTAATCAATTTATAATTTCCTGCTTAACTGTACAGCAGGGTGGCGGGAGAAAAATGAAAACTATCTGTCTAGCTGGATTTGATTGCATCCCTTGAAGAATGAAGTGTTTTCTTCTCCTACCGTGACCCCCTTTTTAACAAGCTAATTTGATTGTGGGTCTCCAGTCTCCAAACGCAGTGTACGAGACAAGACCACAGAGCAGAACCACCGTCACAGGGACACCTAAACCAGGCAGCCAAAGCCGGCAACACAACCGCAACAACAAAAAAGGCCAGGCTACACACAGGGGATTTGTACACTACTGAGAAACTTGGCACCGACTTTAAAACCAAAACAAACCTCAGAAGTTCTGCAAGATTTCAATAGCTTAAAATTAATCTACTCAACCTTGAGGGGATTATAGTCAAATATTTCAAGGTGCCAGGAAAGTTCCATGGATTGCATCCAGTCTATTTAATTAGTTAGGGCTATTCCCTGAATAATGTATTCCAGATACATTTGAGTGGATCCATTTAAAAAAAAAGTCTCCAAAGCACTTTTACCTAGTGCTGAATATACAAGTTAGCAAACATGTGTATCAGTCGCTACAGTGGTTTGAATTTTCCTGAAAGTGAGCTAAATAAGTAGGTTAGACCCGCTGCCAAGTGGATAAATGGTGAGAACTGAGCTCAAATAAACCTGATAAACAAAAACCTGCTACACTATAATTTGAATATCTCATTCTTTGTAAGAGAAATACGTTTTCTAGTCTGCAATTACTGCTGCTTCTTCCTCAGCAGCACAGGGCTGCCACTGTGCAATTTCATCATGCAGAAAACCTCCTCAGTGCACTTAGACGAGACAATGAAGTGACCAGATGTGGCTGTTTCATTTAACAACTCCATTTTATTTTATTGTTCCACCCCCACCCCCTGTAAAACTAGCACTGAATACATATCTGTGGCTTTCCTAGTTTATTTCTTCAGTTATGTATCACCGCAGTCCTACAGTTGTCCACCTTCAATGTTTACAGCACACTTGTATGAAATAATCAGAATAATCGAATAATCCGGCCTTGGTACAATTTCTCCTAATGCCTTTCATGTGTTGAGAACAGCCTACTGCTATTGCCCATCCATCGCCTGCCGTAAGGCATCTGTTCAAATGGCCAAGTAAAACACAGCGTGACTTAAATGGGACAGCACTTACCTTGCCTGACGTCTCTGGGCGCTACGGCGATGGCATTCTTAGAATGCAGTTGGGTGACGCAGCAGTCACTGCTGGGGGGGGAGAGGATCACGTTGGAGACGGTGTCATTCTGCGGCATGACGGGCAGCAGGGGCATCGGTGGAGAGACATCGGGGCAGATGCAGCCAGTCTGTGTAATCCCACAGCGCTCACTTGCCCGGCTGCTGCGCAGGCACTCCTCAAACCAGCGACACAGCACGCCACAGGTGAAGTGGCTGGAGTTCTCATTGTTGATAAGTAACACCTCCACCAGGTGGAACTCCAAGGCCTCCTCGGGCAGCGACTGCACGGCCTGGGGCTCGGCGGTCAGGCACACCTGCACGAAGTTCTTGTCAAACTGCAGGAAGGTGAAGGGCCCGCGCGACAGGCACAGCTCCACACCCTCGTGGTCGAAGTAGTCGAGCTGGGTGCAGGTCTGGTTGGAGAGGTAATGGTCCAGGGGCAACACCATAGGGGAGAAGTGAAGGCAGGCTTGCTCCTGGTGGTTGAACTTGAAGTAGAGGGAGTACTTGGTGGGGTCTGGGTTCTCCAGCGTCCAGGAGCAGCCCGCTGTGAGCCGGGGGAAGATGTCCTTGAGCGAGAAGGAGCCGTACAGCACCCCCGCCACCAGTGAAGAGCACGCGGTGCTCTGACCCAGCAGCTCCAAGCCAGCAGCCAGCGCAAGAAGGGACGACAGCACAGACAGAAAGAGGTGACGAGCAGTGTTCATCCTATGTCATTTGTCCTGCAGGGATAAGGAAGAGGAAAATTAGATTAAGAAATCAATACATAAATGAATTATGAGTTGTTATCCACCTTCGCTCAAATCTTCTAGCCGGTAGGAACACTTTAAGACAACTGCATGGCACTAAGAAAGACTCCGAGTCCCTTACAATGTGTCTTTCTGGACTACATCTTCAAACGGGACACGTAATGAACACTTGTGCTGAAGTACAGGGTGATGCGGAGACTAACTTATTGACTAAGACAGCACTGTGCAAATAGTTTGCTTATGTATTCATTTAATGTCTTCTTTCGTACACAGCAAAAGGAGAATTGGCACAGATCGATTGATTCTAGTCTGCCAACTAACATAGAAAGAAAGTCCTAGAAGTGTGAGTTTGTCTTTGCTTAGGGGGGTGGAAAGAGAGAATTGTGTTCACTAGGTGGTGGAGTTGAAAAATGGGAGGGGAGGGCGTGAACACATTTGGGATAATGTATCATGTAAAACACACTAGACACTGTACAGCAGAGGTGCTTTGATGCTACTGACAGAACAGTCCCTGTGAAGGTCAGTTCAGTCTTGACAGAAGTCAGCTCTGACAGTTTGGCAGTCTGAAGGCATACCTGGTCTTGAGTCCTGCCATGGCTCATTTGCTAAACCAGGTGATTGCTCTGATGTTAAGTAGCAGTGAAGGGAGGAATGGTCACTGTTGTAACACAGCCCCTAGCACTGCTCCAACCTTGTACTCCAGGGCTTCTACAGAACACTGCAACTGCATGAAGGTCACAGAAAGGATGCTAATGTCTCCAAATTTATTTTCTCTTTATGCACGGTATTAGCAAATACAGAATAATGTTTCTTTCTGATTTGTATGCCATTGCTTTATTTTTGTTTGTATGGTTTAATCTTTGATTTAATTAAAATCAAACTAAATTTCAACTCACAACTTAAATGATGTACATATATTAGAGATAGATAGATAGACAGATTATAGTGGATTTCATAAAAGTTCTTACACATTTTTGGTTTTGTTTTGTTTGTATGCTTTTGTTTGTTTCACTTGTACTTATACAAATATAATCCAGGTGAGCTATGCAATGTAAAATCGAAAAAACCTTTTGGTTGCTGGTGTAAAATAAACAAAGATTTTTCACATTTTATTATTAAACTTACAACAGTCAATTATTAAATGAATACAGATTTTTATTTAGCCTAATATATTTATTTATTTTTCTCCCATTATCCATCTCCACTTCAAGATAATTGAATTGGGCAGTTTGTTAAACATAGTCAAGGACAAGACAGTAAAGACGGCTGGAAGTGACATATGACATTGCAAGAGCTCATTAGTACACAGCAGACGGACTTTCAGCGACAAGAAAACCTAAAGGCCCCAGCAAGCGAGCAAACAACAAGCAAACCGAAACGTATACAGTTCAAAATCTACAAAAACTCATCTCCACGGTGTCAAGAAACTGTTTGTGTTGGGAGCAACAATGTGCTCAGGAAGCAATTGACCAGCACACAGATAGCCATCGGGATTTCATCTGAAATGCACACTATTGTGTATTTCAGACTCTCACCCAGTAACCTACAGCAAGGGTGCATTGGTTTTGAGAGCAAGATAATGGTTTTTATTTATTTTTTGGTTTGTGTTTTTATTTTTAAGTCCTGTTTTGATAAAGCTTCCATTTCTTCAACAGCGCTGTATGTCAAATCGAATTGACCTCCACTTCTTGTGTTAAAGACTTTTGTAAAGCCTTTCTTTGCCGAAGCTTAGGAGTGTGCGCAGCTCTTAATACTATCTTAATACTGACTTGACAGACACAGACTTACTATGTATGGCCACTGTCAAGGGCACAGATCATGACAATCATAACGGGGAACGGAATATCCCTGTGTTGGAATGTCGGTTTGGGAAAAAAACTAAAAAAAAGGTATTTTCATAGGACATACAACGGTACCGCAAAGGCCACCTGAAATAATACAATAACTATATATTTTGTTGTCGTTGTTTTCTCACCAAAGCAAATAGCCACCTCCCATTCTGTAGCCCACCTGTTTCTGGGAAGCAGCACCAACCTGAAGCACCCCACAGGGTCATATAGGGCACCAAGAGTGTTACAGTACAAACCCTACAACCTGACCCAGCAGTATGTCAGATGGATCAGAAGAAGTGTAGGAGGGGACATAAGTTACATAAGAGCCTTGAATCACAGTTCTCTTAGTCTACACTGGACAAGCACCTGACTGTATTGAGAAACATCCCCAGCAGACTCTGGTCAGCCACACAGCCTGCCTCAGTGACGGCACAGGGGCCCTGTCAGTCACAGTCCGGCTGTCAGCCCTGCGCTCCCTCTCTCTCTCTCGCACCGCCTGCTTGGTCTGGTTTGACTGCTCTCTGTTTTGTATTATTCTGTTCTGTTATTTGCTGCTCTCCCAGTGTAGTGGGTCCTGGGTGAGCTGTCCCCTCCCACTTGAAATTGATTGACCTTCTTTTCTTTCCTTACCAGTAGATGAAAAATAATACCTAGAAGAACAGAAGCTGTAGATCAAAACAAGTGGAAACATCTTGAGGAGGCCTTCATCAAGCAGTGGAGTCATATAGGCTGATGGTGATAGTGATGGTGATGGTGATATATATATTATGTGGTGCTGCCTTGGGCGGTCGCACCTTAAATTGATGTCTACACTCTCTGGGCCAGAGCCGTTGCAGGACGCTGGACAGCGACACTGCAGTCAGTGCAGTTCAGCACCAGTGTGAGCTGCAGTAAAAGCTCCCAACAGGGAAGAGAGTCAGTTTACGCCAAACAAGCCTGGTGTAAAGAGAGACCTATTGTCTGCTCTCTTTGCCCCTCTTAACAGGAACTGACGGGGAAACCTGAGGGCTGCAAAATCACTCACAGCCTCACAACCTTGGGCAATATAATGGCCCAGGATCACATGATATAGTGTGTTTTATAGGCATTTTAATAAGATGGGCGTGAGGCTGCTGGCTAGGCACCTTTGCAAGATAGATTTTAACTACAATTAATACAAATGCCGGGGAAGGATGTTACATATATGTGACGTGCAGAATAGCAGTCTGAGAGCAAATCATAAAAGCAAGCTCTTTATTCACGTTCACCTGGGTTAAACAGATTGACCTTCTAATATTAGTTACTGACAAGACAAGAACCCATCCATCACTCAGAAAACACAGCTCTCAGCTCAGCCCATAGAATTGATGGTAATTTTGCATCTGAGTGCCTAATTGCCTGTGTCCAGCTATTGCAAAGTTCCCTGTCCCAACTTGCATAGGCTCCAGGGTTACACACACCAGTCTTCACTGTTAGATAAACTCCTACTTTCTTTGCTAAGTGCCCTGTTAGACGTATTATTATTATTATTATTATTATTATTATTATTATTATTATTATTATTATCTTGTAAAAACGATATATATGTAGTAATCTGTTTATTAATTACACCGCTAGGTTAATTAGGCATCATAAGGGATTTATATACAAGTCTGCATTTGCAACAGGATTAATCCCCAAGAGCCCAAAAGGACATCAGAGCAATTTCCAAACTGGCAGAGACAAGGTCACAGCTGAAATAAAAGGACACAGAACTGCAGCTCTCTGGCGGTTTCAGTTTGTGAGAAAACCACCACAGCTCTGGTAATAAGGGTGAGACGTGTTATAAATGCAGAGGTGCTGGATAATCCATTTCATTGCAAGTTTCATGCAACCAGCACAAAAATGTGTGATTTGATCAGTAATCAATTAAGTATCTAACAAGGTATCCGCTAAAGATTTGCTGGATGGGAGCCTTTGCTCTCAGCTCATGACCTAATATTATTCTGAAAATGAGTTGCTAATGCTGGATATGATGACACACTCGGTCATGATAAGATGTACGATGTGGCACGGGTCGTGACAAAAGATCTGGGATGGAATTGATTCCCTTAAGGGGTGTGTTTTCAGAGAATCGTTAGGCAGGTTTTTATGATGCAGAAATATGCAAAGCAAAATCAGTTTGATTAACCAGAATAATGATTTCTCATCACAGGGTGAAAGCATGGTAAGTGAAAGTTCCTAGTTACCAATGCACTCATTGCATTGCATTCTGACTGTAGAGATAGTCACTTCAGAATTGTCAAAACAGGCAAAAGTAGCATACCACTGTATTCATATTTATATTAACTATGTATAGATACTACCAAGAAGGACAATATGAAGAATCCCTATTTAAGATAAGAGATTATTAAAAGATTATTTTACATTTCCCAATATGGTAACTGTACTTTTTTATATTATGCTTGCATTTATTTAGGTAGTTCTGTACATATTGTATAATTGCTGCTTTTTCTGTTCTATCCTGTTTATTTAAGAAAACAAAGATGCACAGAAATGTATTTGATCGTCATGTGTATTACAACTGTGAGGATCACACAAAACATTACATCTCCTGTTGTCAGATCCGTTGCAAAGTGTACATTTTGTTTTATTGATGTGTGGCACATTTTACAGCAATTTTCTAAAAAGCTGACTTGAGAGGCTGGAGACAACACCTGAACAGGATGAGATTTCACTGGGGGATTGAGCTGTTTTATATTGTGGCTCTGTAACACTTCGGCATTAAAACACAGACACACACAGTCAAAAATGATGCTATAAAAATATAAAAATAAAAAAGGTGACATTTGATTTATCTCTCCATATTGGATGTTTGTTTGTACTTGTTTACACTGTATTTTATTATTTTGATGAACAACTGTGTAAATAGTGTGTGAGATACACTTGTTTTTATTATACAATCCAAGCAGACCTGAAGAAAAATTGCTTCATACTGAGCATTACAGGGAAAGCAGAGAGAGAGAGAGAGAGAGAATTCCTAATGAGATACACCAGTTTACATTTTGCCCTTCTGCTTTCAAAGCCAAACAGGTTATCTTACTGATCTCTTTTCGCTGCTGTTGCTCATGTGCATGCAGGTTGAAATTGTGCATCCACTTGTCAACTCTCATGCACATAATTAACTTGTGTGCATTAAAAATTCAGCCCTCTTGTCGCGTGTTCGACGCCGCATGGACGTTTTCAAAGCAAACCGCCTGGAGCAGACGCCGTAGGTACCACCGAAAGAAGCAGAGAAACCTCCGCACAGAGAAAAGGCCAGAAATGTCACGAAATGTTTGTTCAGCAGAAGCATTGTTCAAAACTGTGGGAAGACTTTTTCTTTTTTAATTAAATGCTAATGGCACTGCAGAAAAGGTCTTCTTTCCCCTTTAGCAAAGCCGGAATATTTATTACATCGTCTTGTTTTGTCGCTGTTATCTTCAGTGTTATACAACTGGAGCCCATCCTTCCAACAATGAAGCTTCATTTAAACTCCAGTGCTGGGGAAAGGATGCATAAACAGAATGCAGATACGAGCTGCCTAGCTTACATGGTGTTTGTTTGCTGTCAACATATTCGACTCAAAAGCCTTCTATTATTTGTGTCCCTCCAAGAACCATTATAGAATTAATGTTTTGTTTCAAAACATTACCAGCTAAATACCTCAAAACATTCCCATCCATCTTATAACACCTTAAACGATGGGTTAACTACAAAGACAATGAAAAAGCATTGCAAGCATGTTCACTCATGTCCACAGGATGATAATAATAATCAAATATCAATCTAAACAATTACAAAATAAAGCTCGAGAATCATTGCACTCACTCCTCAAATTTGATGAGGTGATAGAAAAGAGCATCTACATCTACCTCCCACAAAACCCACAGAGACTATAAAGTGAAATTGCACGGTGGCCACAGAGGAAAAAAAACACCACAGGCACGTTGGTTTCATTTTTAGTCCTATATTCAGGCATTCTACATTCCTGCATCTCATGTGCTATATTCATTACATCCTGATCTGTTACAGTTACTTCTTATATAACTGTACAACATATAACCTTTGCATTATGTTTTTTAAATGACTATATATATTTGTCTTTGTACATTTCCTTGTTGAATGAGAGTCGCCTTGGACAGCGATGTATGGCCAAATCATTTATTAAAGAATAGTCAAATCAAAGACAGGTCCCTGAGGGAAGGGGATTTGTACACTCTTGAGAACAGGGTAATGATGTCATATATTTTTTACGGGCCCAAATGCAAGGAGCCCTGAAACAAATGCATGCCTTTAACAAAGAGTATGTTTTAAGTTTATTTCAAGAAAATACTAAATTATTAAACCGAACACAAAATAAACACAAATTAAATATAAGAAAAGCCAGCATTCCCAGTGTAATGTGCGTGATTACTCGGACCCCGGAGCATTGAGAATGGCAGATGAGGATGTACGTTGGATGCACTTTGAAGAGCAGCTTGTAACTTGCAAGTGGGAATAGAGACGAGAAATGGGTGCAGTCAGAGGGAGGCTCGGGGAGGGAGCACACAGGGTGACTGGCAAGCTGAGAGATTTTCAGCGATACCTACTGAAGAGAGAACATTCACTTCCAGAGCTCAGTGTTTGTCAAATCCCCCCGGGGGGCTCTCACTTCAAAACTGCGATAACAAATGACAAGACCAAAGGGCAAGGTGACATTTTTCATCACTCAATAATTTGTTGTTAATCTTCCTGGTAAGGAAATAAATTAACGGATCGGCATTACATTACAAAGATAACTACATAAGTACTGTGATAAGCATTCTCCACTTGAAATGGGCTGTGCTTTCTAGGGGATGATTTTACTTATTTATTTCATGGAATTAAATTTTCTCTTTAGAAGGCACCATGACTACAAAGTATGAATTGTGATATCTTACACAACAACTGTACAGCCAGCATAGACAGGATGTTATAGTGAGCACCCCCCTGTACATTTACCAACAGGATCATGCAAATTGTCACAAAGAGCAACACAGTGGCTTTGAGGAGAATTTTATGGCCCTGAAAACATTTAATGGCCCTGCTCCCTGGTCCCTGGAAGGAACTGGCTAAAGGAGGGCAAGAACCAGGAAGAGACTTGCAGAGACAACGAGAACTTCACACATTGCTTAGTCTTTGACCCAATGGCCCAAACTCTAACACTAGAGGAAGACAAAACTAAATCAACAATTGCAATGTATAGATACACAAAATAAGCTTAACATATGGGAATGCCTTTTCGGTATATTCCAACAAAACACATTTCTGCTTTGTTTTTTTCTCTTCTTAAACATTGATACTGATGCGATCCACGCCGTTCTGCTCAGGAGCAGCGCGATGTTGACCTCGACATGGTTGCACTCCACACACTCCGGCATCCATGTACCGTCCCTCGTGTGTGAGAAAACTGGAATCGCAGACGCATAAAAAGTGACAGAGTGCCTTGTACACAGCGCTGACCTTGCCTCGGATATGGGATTCATTTCATGCACAGCCCAGGAAACAGAGGATCAGTATCATCTCAATTTAATGGAAATTAGTCAGGGATAATTTAAAATATGCATTCCGCGCTGCAGAATATCAGCCATGCTAATCCATCTCAGTGCAAACTTAATTCCACCTTCGGGGAACATTAAAATCTTTACGCACCAGTAATTCAATATGATTTATCGACTTACTCGGAATTAACCACCCCTTTGCTAAAGCTGCACTTATCTTCTTCATTGGTTGAATGAATATATATGTAATAATACATATATATAAATAAATACATAAATATGTACATTCACCTACATACATATGAACTCAGACAAATTATTTTCTTCAAATATATCGGATATATCTCATGTATGAAAAATATGTACTGTGAGTATGTAGGTACATCTTTACTAACCCATATATGAAGAGGCCTGAATTGTGCACCTGTCCACATAAAACATCCCAATCGCTATATCTAAATCAAGCTCCAGCTGGATTTTTTTTTTCTGGATTCTTCATAGACCTGTCGCCCTATTACACCTTCTCAGAATTATATATGGGGCTGTGAGAATCCATCTTACACTACCCCAATACACACATCACCCCCCCACAGCCGACAGCTCGCCGAAGACTGAGCTAGATTGAGCATCGTCCAGAGCAGGCAATTACAGGCTTACATTAGAGTTAAATTAAAATACCGTATTAGAGTGCCAAACTTATCCTAGGGTCTGTGAGAAATGAAATTAAATAAAACTTAAAAGAACCCTTTATGATGGGGTTTAACAGCAAATTCCATTATGTCTCACTAAGAAGACAAAGGAGCTTACTCAGGGCCTTCTCTCCTAGCTGCTTTTGGTGTTGTTAGGGAATTAAAATCAAAACCGCGCAACCCTTTCCAAGCTGGCTCCAGTCAAACACAATCAGAAAAGAAAAGAAGAAAATGAAACTTGCTACCAAGGCCTCAGACTCCATTTCTATGCAGTTGGACTGCTTAGATGGAACTACAAGAGTTCGCTTCAACAGAATGTCTCTTGGATCTCGACGATCATTCAGAAGAGTCTTTATTCAGTGTGGGGAAACAGATTCACACACCACATGGTGGCTTTTGGGGTAAGATTGATATTCGCTTTAAAAATACTTATAGTCTGCTGCTTGTTCCTCTGCAGAAATAATTGTGCTCAGCTAGTAATCAATACATTAAATAGTGAAAGGTCTAGCATTGTAAGGGAGCAGAGTGGAATGAAGTCGAAGTTCCACTTGTTGAGATCAGCTTGAATAAAACGTGTGACTTATGTGTTAGCGATTCGATGTCTGAGAGCCATTCATTCCAGTGAGGAGCCACATCCTTCTTGCAGAGTCAGTGAAGCCACTTTGAAGAGCTCTCTTCTCTCAGCCCTTTCCTTGCTTGTGAGTGTGTGCGAGAGTGTGTGTGTGTGTGACTGTGTGTGTGAGTTTGTCAGTGTGTGTATGTAAATATAGATCTGCACCTAATGTTTCACAGCATCCAAGGGTATTATCATATAATATCTCAGATGGACTCAGATGCTGTTGAAACTTGCTTTTCTAAAAGCAACTGGAATCAGATTTTTCAAGCTCATGGTGTACTATGTATTTCACAGCTTCTTAAAATACATCTGCTTTATTTTTTTGTCTTAAGAAATACACATGCTGGGCTTTATTTGGAATCTGAAAAAGTGAAACAATCTTTGAGAGCTCACGTGATATGAATAAATGCTAGTGTGAATGCTAGAGAGGATGCAGAGGAGCCAGGCTGCTTGGCAGAATGTATTCATGGGCTGCTGGCAGATTTCAACACATAGACTTATGCAGTTTCTCACAGCTTTTGAGGAGAAGCAAGATCACTGCAGGCCTATACTATTCAAGTTTGATTATTGTTCCATCCTTGCTGCATCCCTAAGAATTAGGGGTTCAGGAATCAGGTTCCTAAGAGTAGGCCGCCTCATGGACGGCGAAAGAGAGATCAGACACGAGACGAACGCTACACAATCCTTAAAAAAATGTCCAAGGCTGCAGTTACCCAACGGCCTCGGGAAACGGGAAAGAATCCTTGACTTTAACTGAGAGCAGTTAAAATGTAAAATTTTCTGACAACCTCTCCAGCTTCGCAGCTTCACACCGACAGCTCCCCCCCTCCAAAAGTGAGTTTCCCGTCCCCCTGGGCGCCCACTTCATTTCGAGTGCTCAGCCACAGACTGACAGATGTTTGAAGACTGAGCTTGTAATAAAGCTTGTTAAAGTCCTTGGATGATCTCCATGTTTTTGGAGGTAAACGTCTTTTGTAGCATATTATCTGTGTCATCAAATAAAACTGCACCTCCAATTAAAGAAGACAAAACATTAAGCTACTCCTCCCTTGCAGTTGTGGGCTGTATCTTGTCCAACTTATTCCTCGTGCTGCGAAGCACTCTTCCCATCCAAGTACTTGCACGTTGTCAATCGTCTGTCAGTGTCTGTCTGACTTAAGGGAGCATTTGAGAAAAGAAGACAAAGTGGAAAGAAGTCGGGAAGAAACTCCTCCCCACTTGTTCCCTGGCTTTCACAATCATAAAGAGTTTGACATTTACAAAAAGAAGAGAAAAATCATCCATATTTATTAGAGATGCTGCAAATGCACAAGAACGGTTATGGCAGCTAAAGATATTGAAAGTTCTGCGCATCAACATTTCTGACCAGTTCTTTAAATTTGACAGAAGCTCAACCTGTGTACTATTTTCTGTCAGATTTTAAACATGTGTATCTATCGATATATACATATATATATATACATATACATATATACATATACATGTACACTCACCTAAAGGATTATTAGGAACACCATACTAATACTGTGTTTGACCCCCTTTCGCCTTCAGAACTGCCTTAATTCTACGTGGCATTGATTCAACAAGGTGCTGAAAGCATTCTTTAGAAATGTTGGCCCATATTGATAGGATAGCATCTTGCAGTTGATGGAGATTTGTGGGATGCACATCCAGGGCACGAAGCTCCCGTTCCACCACATCCCAAAGATGCTCTATTGGGTTGAGATCTGGTGACTGTGGGGGCCAGTTTAGTACAGTGAACTCATTGTCATGTTCAAGAAACCAATTTGAAATGATTGGACCTTTGTGACATGGTGCATTATCCTGCTGGAAGTAGCCATCAGAGGATGGGTACATGGTGGTCATAAAGGGATGGACATGGTCAGAAACAATGCTCAGGTAGGCCGTGGCATTTAAACGATGCCCAATTGGCACTAAGGGGCCTAAAGTGTGCCAAGAAAACATCCCCCACACCATTACACCACCACCACCAGCCTGCACAGTGGTAACAAGGCATGATGGATCCATGTTCTCATTCTGTTTACGCCAAATTCTGACTCTACCATCTGAATGTCTCAACAGAAATCGAGACTCATCAGACCAGGCAACATTTTTCCAGTCTTCAACTGTCCAATTTTGGTGAGCTTGTGCAAATTGTAGCCTCTTTTTCCTATTTGTAGTGGAGATGAGTGGTACCCGGTGGGGTCTTCTGCTGTTGTAGCCCATCCGCCTCAAGCTTGTACGTGTTGTGGCTTCACAAATGCTTTGCTGCATACCTCGGTTGTAACGAGTGGTTATTTCAGTCAAAGTTGCTCTTCTATCAGCTTGAATCAGTCGGCCCATTCTCCTCTGACCTCTAGCATCAACAAGGCATTTTGGCCCACAGGACTGCCGCATACTGGATGTTTTTCCCTTTTCACACCATTCTTTGTAAACCCTAGAAATGGTTGTGTGTGAAAATCCCAGTAACTGAGCAGATTGTGAAATACTCAGACCGGCCCGTCTGGCACCAACAACCATGCCACGCTCAAAATTGCTTAAATCACCTTTCTTTCCCATTCAGACATTCAGTTTGGAGTTCAGGAGATTGTCTTGACCAGGACCACACCCCTAAATGCATTGAAGCAACTGCCATGTGATTGGTTGGTTAGATAATTGCATTAATGAGAAATTGAACAGGTGTTCCTAATAATCCTTTAGGTGAGTGTATATATATACATATACATATATACATATATACATATATATATACATATACATCTATACATATATATACATATATATATATATATACATATATATATATATATATATATATATATATATATATATATATATATACATACATACATATATATATATATATATATATATATATATATGAATTCCATCAGAATCTGGCTGGTCTTACAGTCTTCCTTAAAATAAATACAATATTAAATACCCAACCACAATACATAGTTCTTTCATTCTGCAAATAGGCAAATGCATTTCGTTTTTCTGGAAATTACAATTTCATTTGCTCCAAATAAGCAACAGTTCATCAGTGAAATCAGTGTGAATTCAACCAATAACTTCATGACTCACTTCTCCTGTGCTTTGTTCTCTCTTCCTAAGCAGAATTTGCAAAATAATACAACTGATAGATGTGCAATATCAACAGCTATAAATGAACACTGATTATTTACAGAACAATTAAACGGCAATGAGTTTAAAATAACACTTTATCCTCAAAATGGCTTATCATATAATACATACAATCTAATTCTTAACCAAATTCCTCCAGCCTGCTAGATTTATTACAACCAGTAATGTTTGTTCCCATAAACGCCTCTTTAGAAATCTTGTGCAGAAAATAATCTGCCATCTATTTATAAATGTGAAAACGGTTCAGTCCTTTAATGCTGCTCCACGAACACATCTTGAAAACTATGTGTACAACATTTGTTCTAAACACTACATTTTATTGGTTGACCTGTAATTTGACACTGGCCTTTTGTGCGTTATAAGGTACCCCTGGTACTGCTCATCTTGAACAGCTCTTGTAAATTAAAGACAGCTTGATATAGACTGACTTGGTGATTAATAATAAATTAAATGTACTGCTCTTTTGATTCTGGTAGCAGTGCCTATACAATCAGATCAAGTGTGCCAGGCTGGAAGGTTGCTGTGCGCTGCGTTGCGCTGTGTCCTATACCATCAAAGTTTTGCTGTGTTGCAGGTGGGATCAGGTTACTCAGATTAAGCACATGGCCTGTTTCCCTGTCTTGTTGATGTCATCGCCTCTCCGCTCATGCCTTTCATTTATTTACGCAGAATGGATTTTGAACGTCTGAGGTACCTTAAACAAACACTTTTAAGATCTGATCAGAGAGGCGTAAATGAATGCATCGATAGATAAATAAAGAAACAAAGCAACACAATATAAATCATGTTTCCTACTTCCTGGGTCAGCTGATCTTTCGGACTAGGCTTTTACCATTGCCACCAATCCGGCCTGAATTTACAGCTCTCTGCAATCTATAAACACTAACTAGACTCCAGATAAAGCCATTGGCGCCCGGCTCATAAAGATCACTCTACCTTTTCATGGGTTGCATGTCTCCAGGAATGTGTCAATAATTCTTGTGCTTGACCTATTCATAACAATGCAAAAAGGCACCGCGGAGTGACGGCACAACATTGACAATGGCTGAAAGCGGTGGCGGTTAACTGCTGTAAGAATGTGGCAATTTATTTATTATGCTCTTTTTGAGAAAATGGATTACAGGCACAACGCTGTACCCACAATGGGAAAGCCGTGACTGTCGGGGTAAGATTGCAACTTCTAAGTCTGAATACGCAAGTCAAAGCTCACCAGGATTTTAGTTTTCACTGAGAAGTACTTACAGTATTTTTTTTTTTTTAATACATCAATTTTTTTTTTGTATGACTGCACTCCAGGCAACATTGATTCAAAAGCATTTTGTTAATGGCGGGTGAGGCTTAATGTAATATTATCACAGACTGAACTCCCTGGGTTGAAATCCTGTTCTGTAAAAACAGCTGTCAGATAAAAAATTCTGACTGAAAGCATTTTAAAGTGAACACGTAGCTAATCCAGCCCAAAACAACTTATTGCAATGAATTCTGATTTTAACTGGATAACACAAGGGCAAGGATAAGCGTTACTGAAAAAAGACATATGTAAAAGAAGAGCATAGAATGACAACACAAAGAGAAATAAATTTGCCAAGCACTCAATCTGGCTCTCCTGCCTCCTCAACAAGTCCAAACAAAGATATATTGAATTAATAAGTAAATCCATTCATAGCAGTGCTGCCAGGTTTTGATTGAATTCAGACCACAGCCCTACTGCATCAGTTAATACACCTCTACCTCAGCACTTGACCTTGTGCAGTATCTCTCCAATCCAGTCAGGACCTTATCAGCTTCTCACAGCTGACCTAGCTTGTTTTCTTACCTTGCCCAGGCCATCAACTACAACATGGGCCTGCCCTCCCATCAGAGCTCCATTAGCTCAATACTTTCAATAAATCATTCAAAGCCAGAGCGACGGGACGGGACGGGACGGGGGGGGGGGGGGGGGATTCACACTTGCGACGTCATTCGAGTATCATTCTCACAATCTCCAGCGATTGGGAGGAAAACAACAACAACCAATAATTGGACCATCCTGAACAGGACTCTCAAATTCCAAAGTGACCCTCGTCATCAGCAAGGACTTGAAAGGAGGGGTCTGTTACTCCCCTAAATATCTGGTGAATCTGTAAGGCTCATTTTAATTTATTTACAACCCACGCCCTGCAAGCTCTTAGGTGTTGGTGTGCTGGACTCCCTGTGTGCCCCTGTGTGTATCGTCTACCTCTCCAACAGCCCTCCACAACACTCACTACCCAGCTAATGAATCACAAGACCTTCACAAGATCTGGAGAGAAATAACACATCCATAATGATGAAAACAATATTAGCTTATCTATGTGTGGACTTGTTTGTTTTATAGAGGTATTGCTGATGTGAAGAGAGCAAAATAGTTAGATGGTGTCCACTAGTAGGCACATGAGCAGCACATAATTATAGTAGATAAGATGAAATAAAGAGAGATAAAAGTGGAGCGATAAAGCCCCTTAGATCATGGTGCACTCTCTCTATCTGATCACAGTGCACTCTCTCTCTCAGCACTGATAAAGGCCTGAAATATACAAAATAATATAAAAACATAATACATCATTTTCCCTGGCACAGTCAAATTAAATCATATTTGCTTTTTATGACACAATCTTTTAATAACAATCTATTCATTGTACACTTACTAGGAATGTCCATGTCTTGAGCTTAACAAAACAAAACAAAAAAGACAGAAGAAACACACAGACAAACGCACAATATATATAACACCATCACCATTAGTCCATATCGATCCACAGCTGGATGAAGGCTTCCCAAGATGTTACCACTTGCTTCGATCTACAGCTTCTCTTTTCCATGTCATGGCTGCAAAGTTTATGATTTCACAGTGTTGTCGTCTTCTAGGTAATTTTTTATCTCTTGGTATTCATTCAATAGCTTCCTTTGTCCATCTTTGATCTGTTCTTCTTGTAATACATGTACTTTGCTGCACAAAATCACAATTATCTTCCACAAAGAAAGTGCCATTGGAGGTAATTGCAAAAATCAACAGCAATTTTGCTGCAAATACCAGCAGACACAAGGCACTAAATGCATAAGCCTTTCTAATATTTTATTTATTTTCTTATTTCTGTCTCCACAGTCATTAGACATTTCAACTAGACATATAATTGGAGTCCCATTTGTAAAGCACATTGCGCTGATCTTTGCTGTGATTAAGGAGTGTGCTCTTTAATAAAAGAAAGGGATCAGACAAATGTCACTTAGTCACACTGGCCAAACCCTCTAATCACTGAACAAATGCAAAAATATCTTGATGGATCCGACCTTCTGTGTTTATTCTATATTATTTTCCCAGCAATGCACTATGGTCTCTCACTGTCTCTCACTCTTTTTTCCCTTCTCACTGCTGTTTGGGAAAAATGAAACAAAACAAAAACAAAAAATGTTTTAATTTATGAATGTACTTCTTTAGCTAGTTATTTAGCTAAATTATGTATGGCAATCTACTTGATCTCCACAGGCTGTCCGGCTGCTCTGATTATCCTTTACATATTCTGTGTAATCCAGTTGCAAAAAAACATCTGATCCAAAGCTTAAAGGACATTTACAAAAATGTACTATACATCTCTACATATATACACACACCCACACACAGAGACACAGACAGACACACACACTCTCACTCAGATCAGAAGCACCTTTTCTTCAGTCATTAGTTCTACAACATTCAAGCATGTGGTCTTGTCATCTGTCAACTCGCTTATTATAGTTGGCATTTGTTGTACTGTTCTTCATCTAACCCTAACCGAGTATAACTAATTGCTTCACTGTGTTCTGTATTTGTTGCAAAACCATTCTACACAACGTAACCGTGTTTATTATTATTATTATTATTATTATTATTATAGTTTCTTGATCATCTGTAATGCACTTGTTTCCGAATGTGAGTGGCCTTGCGTAAATAAGATATTCATAATAACATTAGGCCTACACTGTATGCACTTCTCGAAACCCCTTAGGACAAAAGTGATTGAACTGAATTTGTGTAACTGCAAGTGAGCTCTGAACCGATTTAATAGATTGTTTCTGATTTTCTACTGAATCTGCAGAAATGGAATGAAAAATATGACTGGCTGGGAAAAACAAACAAAACAAACTAACAAAAAACAGTAAAGACAACAAGAGGGTGAGATATAACCTACTCAAATCAAATAAATCAAAGGCCTTTTAGTTATCACATCATGTCACTGTTTCTCAGTTGACCAATAATATATATATATATATATATATATATATATATATATATATATATATATATATATATACACTCACCTAAAGGATTATTAGGAACACCTGTTCAATTTCTCATTAATGCAATTATCTAACCAACCAATCACATGGCAGTTGCTTCAATGCATTTAGGGGTGTGGTCCTGGTCAAGACAATCTCCTGAACTCCAAACTGAATGTCTGAATGGGAAAGAAAGGTGATTTAAGCAATTTTGAGCGTGGCATGGTTGTTGGTGCCAGACGGGCCGGTCTGAGTATTTCACAATCTGCTCAGTTACTGGGATTTTCACGCACAACCATTTCTAGGGTTTACAAAGAATGGTGTGAAAAGGGAAAAACATCCAGTATGCGGCAGTCCTGTGGGCCAAAATGCCTTGTTGATGCTAGAGGTCAGAGGAGAATGGGCCGACTGATTCAAGCTGATAGAAGAGCAACTTTGACTGAAATAACCACTCGTTACAACCGAGGTATGCAGCAAAGCATTTGTGAAGCCACAACACGTACAACCTTGAGGCGGATGGGCTACAACAGCAGAAGACCCCACCGGGTACCACTCATCTCCACTACAAATAGGAAAAAGAGGCTACAATTTGCACAAGCTCACCAAAATTGGACAGTTGAAGACTGGAAAAATGTTGCCTGGTCTGATGAGTCTCGATTTCTGTTGAGACATTCAGATGGTAGAGTCAGAATTTGGCGTAAACAGAATGAGAACATGGATCCATCATGCCTTGTTACCACTGTGCAGGCTGGTGGTGGTGGTGTAATGGTGTGGGGGATGTTTTCTTGGCACACTTTAGGCCCCTTAGTGCCAATTGGGCATCGTTTAAATGCCACGGCCTACCTGAGCATTGTTTCTGACCATGTCCATCCCTTTATGACCACCATGTACCCATCCTCTGATGGCTACTTCCAGCAGGATAATGCACCATGTCACAAAGGTCCAATCATTTCAAATTGGTTTCTTGAACATGACAATGAGTTCACTGTACTAAACTGGCCCCCACAGTCACCAGATCTCAACCCAATAGAGCATCTTTGGGATGTGGTGGAACGGGAGCTTCGTGCCCTGGATGTGCATCCCACAAATCTCCATCAACTGCAAGATGCTATCCTATCAATATGGGCCAACATTTCTAAAGAATGCTTTCAGCACCTTGTTGAATCAATGCCACGTAGAATTAAGGCAGTTCTGAAGGCGAAAGGGGGTCAAACACAGTATTAGTATGGTGTTCCTAATAATCCTATAGGTGAGTGTATATCTTCAGTATGTATCGTGTTTTATTGTTCTAGCTGTAGTTAAAACCAAGTAACAATATTATAGTTAAGGGAGTAGCAGGCCTCTTGAAAAAAATGCAATAATTTGCCAACTAAAACTTTATAGGCTCACTTTGCTTTAAGAGTAAGTTCTGCGTAATTAAATGCACATTCATTAACTGGTCTGCCTTCAAATGAGCTGCATAAAATGTTAGTTATTCAGCCATCATTCCCAAGCTATGAATTCATTATGAAACCAATTTTTAGTATTAGTAGTAGTGCTAAATATGCGTAATCCAATTATTAATTGTATTTATTATTATTCTTTTAACTCCTTAACTCTTTTAATTCTAATTAACTCCCTTAATTGAATACTTTACTCTTGGCAATGAGAACCTTGAAGGGTGAAATGTGATTGTAGTTTTTAAAGGCAGGCTATTGTGCTGCGTCTTTGCCATATGATAAATGCTAAATTTGGAAACAGAGTTAAAAGAAAAGGCAGCACATCTTGTGATGGCCCAGGCACCTTCTTCAGAGCTTCAATTTGCTGCTGTTAAAAAGGAGGGGAAAAAATGTCACATTCATAAAAAGGTCCATAAGACTGTTTCAGCTGAAGTGGACTCAGCAGGGTCCTGTCAAAGGAAGTGCTTTTGCTTGATGGCCCATTAAGAAAAATAGA